>NC_090294.1:14060000-14720833 GCF_037392515.1 Haliotis asinina | reverse complement strand
ATCAATATGCGACTGCATCGACAATTGACGTCGGGCATACTATAAGTTGCCGTACAGCCCATGTGCGTTTAGCTGCATCAGCATTGTTCCCGATAGCTTTTCATGACAAGCCATGTTAAAGCCAGGTTAACCCGATCACATACCTGCAACTCATGAAGGTCCGGATTAGAATATTGGCTTTCAGTAACCCATGCTTGTCGAAACGGGCGACTAACGGGATCTGGTGGTCAGACTCGTTGAGACATGTCATAGGTTCCCTATTGCGCAGATCGATGCTCATTCTGTCCATCACTGGCTTGTCTGTTCCAGACTTGATTTAAAGACTACCTCCTTATGATTGGAATATTGCTGAGTGCGGCTTAAAACTAAACTCACTCACTCACTCAGTACACATCTGCAATGCGCAGGTGACTGAAAGTAGATAACATGTCAATATCCACATATCAGTGAGACGTCGTATAGGGTAACCGCGTCGTTCTTGAGCAATTTTACAGAAAATACTTGAAATCTTCTGTTACCATGGAAACTGGCGTTGGATTTCTGGGAACATGACTAAGAAACACGTATGTATGTTGGGGCACGGTTCCTTTATACAACGTTAATCCATTTCTTTATGACACTACCTTATCACAAAGGAATGATATAACAAAGTCTTTACCGTTTGTAATGTTTGGATTGAAGTACGGATAAGAAAAGAATTGTTACGTGACTACGAATATGAATCACGGTCACGTGCACGATGTGGGAATGGCTTCTCGGGACAGCCAATTTGCAGTGCAATAGTACATTACTCTGTAAACATAGAAAATTCGTTAAGAAAGCGTTACGATTAGCAAAGGGTCATATAGATGGAAGTAGGGTTGATTTAATGGCACCATACATCCCCATGCCTTTGATCTCCTGTAGATGACACCATTAACAGTCGACCTGTAAGTATCGTGACAATCTGTCACAAAGCCTATCTCATTAATTACAACTTTAGGTGACATCATATCACTGATCAGTAAGCTTGTCACCTCTGATGTATTACTTCGATTCGTACGAAATGATGACCACTAGGTGACCTCAGCAGATGACCGCTTGCCCGCTGTTACGTATGGACATGTTGATTAATACATTGACCTTGACTGACCGATCATATACCGGCTTATGCTGATCACCCCGTTTCGTTGCAAACGTCAGCGCGTGCTATGTTTCCCACGGATGTTCACGTGTAGCACAGTAGATAGCGCTGACCTGTCGCGACGATATCCGGGCCAGTTCCTGACATTCTGAACTCCTCCTCACTGTAATCGCACCGCTACTGTCATCTATCTCAAGAACTGTTCTCAGTATCAAACTTCAATGATACAGAAAGATAAGTTAAAAGCTTCCGTGAGGATGTGTTTTTTATTGGTTTCTGCACATTTAGTTCTACAGTTTTTCCTATTTTATTCTGCATGTGTTCTCATTCAGGAACCAGATGGCAATGTACAAATTCTGCTTAGGCCATATTTCTTTAAAACACAAACAGAAAAAAAAAACAAACAGAAAAAACAGTCACAAGTGATTTTCGGCGCAATCCCTACATGCGTAACAACATGATGTTCATGTTCATGATGTCAGTCACTGGTTTGGTCAAGGCTAACTGGTTATGTCACATTCATAGCTGAGACGCTGCTGATAAACTCATTAAACAGCAAAGAACAATTAACACGGTCAGTAAACCATATATGTTACATACGAACAGATATAATAAACTGTTTTGGGGGACGTGAGCTCTTATTACGCTTGTATATATTTTTGTCGAAATACGTATAACGAACTGCGGTTATACCGAACCAAACTTTGCAGTGTCTTTCGTTGTAACCGTAGCTTGCAGTACTTCCAGTTTTCTTCCTGCTTCAGTCAGCATAACGTGGCATACTTACAATAACGGACAGACTGACAAAATACCTAACTCACAATTTGAATTGCAAACATATGCCAGGTGCTTTGTGAGTGAGTATTAACAATATTGGAAACTTCCTTGTGTTGCTGTTAGTTTCTATAACACTGAATATTCATGACGGGAAGTGAAACGGTTGGACATTGATCCCACATTTATCGATTAACACTGGCCATAACTAACATCCCGGGTCGACTACGCCCATTATAATGGGGTTCTCGTGTAATATAATTATTTCAACAAATCATGCGATGTAGTTTATGGAAATTAGTATTTACTAAGGTCCGGTTTCCTAATTCTATGACACATTTTTGGAGCGAATTCGCTGGTAGCAGTGAGGCATTAGTGCATTATTACTCTTCATAGTTGGTAATTAAAGTCTGTAAGGTGAGAAGCACGATGTAATAGGTAGGAGACCTTCTGTTTCTGCTCGATGCGGTGATCAGTGGCTGTATGGAGAGGTTGGGACTGTGGGTTAGTTTGTAGCTTGTCGATATCATAGGTTGGGCCTGTGGGTTAGTTTGGAGCTTGTCGATATCATAGGTTGGGCCTGTGAGTTAGTTTGGAGCTTGTCGATATCATAGGTTGGGCCTGTGAGTTAGTTTGGAGCTTGTCGATATCATAGGTTGGGCCTGTGAGTTAGTTTGGAGCTTGTCGATATCATAGGCTGGGTCTGTTCTGGACTCTTACTCTCAAATGTTTATTTACGTCTCATTTGTGTACATAAAAACAAATCCGTAGAACATCATAAACAATGCAAAGGTTCAAACAAAAGTTCACAGCCAATCGCGATTTACGAGAAACGATGAAAGACAAGTATAATGATTCATAATAGGTATAAGATATATGGAAAAGATAACTGTGTAAAAGCTCCGCTTGGCTGAAATAGAGTGACAGGTGCTGGCGGTATAAGAAATCTGGTATTGTTATGTTGGGGTTGTGTGTACGTCAAGGAGTCTGTGTTTGTTCAATAATGCGCAATATTCTAGATACATGGTGGCTGATACATGGACTCTGCTTATGTTCTGTATATATATACCAGACAATCCAATGATCAACAGCATGAGCATTGATCAGCGCAAGTGGAATACGATGACACGTGTCAACCAAGTCAGTAAGCCTGACCATCCTATTCCGTTAGTCGCCAGTTACGTCAAGTATGGATTACTGAAGGCATTCTAACACGGGTCTTCGCTGTTAAGTAGGGACCAGGTTTACAGTTAATAGCTGTGTTTGTGCGTCGGTCAAGTGCTTAAAGGAGTCTACAGTTGGTTATTTGTTCGATGTCAGGACGAACAAGCTGTTAACGGCGACAGAGTTAGGATTTTGATTTATTACTCACGTCAAGTACTGGAAAACGAACACAGAGTGACATATTACGTAAAGGCGGGTTTTGATGTGGAAGTGGTCTCGACATTGTGGCAGAAGCAATACGCGTTAACCATTCCATACAGGGGACACCCTTTAAACCAGATAGTGTTGATTCGGCAATGGTGGCGTGTGAGGCTTAGATATGGAATCCCATTATGGGCATTGTCGCTATAGCATTGTCACCTTGTAGGTGATTTTTTTATTCAAATCTCGACAATGTATGGAATACTGTAAGAGACATTCTCGCGATCTCGAATTCTCGTACCGTACTTTTGGTATTTTTAGCTTTCCAAAGGTCGATATCGCGAGGTCGCGAGAATATCCCTTACAGTATCCTTTAACAATGCGACATATCGATAATGCGACATATCGATAATGCGACATATAGCCAAAATTTCGCTTATGCTTACTCTCATTGTCGCTCGTTTTTGCCATCTTTTTCGGCGAGAACACGGCAATATCCCTTCTAAGATTCCGTACTGAGATGAATCGTGTACGCTGTATTCTTGTATGCGCTGAGGAAGAACGTGGAAGTTGATGTTGATGTTTATTATAGAATGACGATTATGTTTGATCGTATACTTACTGACAGTACATAGACCCTGGTTGAATCACCAAGGTACACAGTGAAATAACCGGGCGTAATCTAAGTTATACGTTCACTTTCCGCTAACTTGAAGGATCTGTTTTAACTATTTTAAAAATCGTAAGCTAAAGTCACTGTCCCTCAGAATGTTGGCCAACGCACTGAGAGTGCGCCAAGAGATTACCTCAGACCAGGAAGTTTGCAAGTTGCTGATAACAGCATACAATATCCTTGCTAGGTGAAAGGGCGACCTGTATACGTCAGAGAGTATCTCGTGACATATGTCTGACATATAGATCACGATGTATCCCAGTTTTAGTTTGTTACTAACGGGTTCCGAAATAGATACTGTCACGCTTTTTGGAGTACAGTTCTCGTCATCAGTGTTTGACTTACGGGTGTCTCGTCAACGGTCACGATATTGCCTCTTTAAAAGGCAGCATATGTACGTTACTATAGGTTATGATGCATTATTGTCTCTTGACCTGCTTATATGTTACTATAGGTCTCATGTAGGGTATGCCTCCATTGGGTAAGTGACTAAGCATGGTTTTACGCCGCATATAGCAATATACCTGCATTAACACACCTGGGGACACTAGAAATGGGATTCACACTTTTTACCCATGTATGGAATTAATCCAAGGTCTTCACTCTGACGAGCGAACGCGTTAGCCACTAGGGTACCCCACCGTCCCCTTTGGGGTAAGACAAAGGGTGTTTGTATGTGGTGTGGGACAGTGGGGTATCACGAGGGTGCTTCTTATTTAGGGTATGACACAGGTATTTACTTTAGGGTGTGACAAAGATTATCTTCCTAGATGGTATGACACAGGAAGAAGTAATGTACGGTAGGTAGTCTACGGGTTAAAGAGTTTGATCGTCGACCCAGGTTCGATTGTACAATGTATGACGTTCATTTCTGGTGTCCCTCGTCGTGGTATTGCTGCAATATTGCCAGAAGCGGAGAAAAGCTAAATTCACTCACTAATGTAGCGTATGACACAGGGTATATCGTTATTATGCCAGACAACTAAACAGAGCATGTCTGACAACCCCATCTTTAGTACAGAGCTGACCCTAACTCACTTAAACACCCACTAACCGACCACTACAATGATTATGCACATGCTACTTCCGTTTTACATATGTAACGTCAAGATATCTACTCGAGCTGACGCGTGTCTCCAACTTCCGGCTGTGTACATTAGGAAATAACATGACGGGATGGTGAGTGTTGGTCTCCAAAATTCCTGCAATATGGCGGCCAGTCGGATGATCGGTTTACTGGAGGTATAACTGACAATGGAATGCAGACGGGTTCTTTCATTGTACATAAACCGAACAACAATAATAGGTATCTAGAATATATTCGGGATAGTGGTTTTGTAGTGAATTACATAAAAACGTTCCCAACATAATATATGACCTCCTCTTGAGTTAAGTACATATCTATTAATATCATTATCACTCAGCACACTTTGCTTTTCGCACAACAACTAACTGTTTATATTGTCAGACTCATTGACTTGGTTCAGGAATGGCATCGTTTCCCACTTGCAAGGTTCAACGCTCAAAGTGCCAATCACTGGATTGTCTGGTTCAGACTCGAGTATTTATAAACCAAACAGCGTTAAACAAAAACAGTTCTTTGTCTATTTAACGGACACACAAGCGATTAAAGATCTCGTCTTCGTTCCATACTGTCATGAGGATAAGAACCCAGTCACCGATTTAAAGACCCGTTCCAACACTGTGGCGTCCCCAGTGACATGGGGACAACAGATAGCTTGTTTGTTTTAAATGTAATTGAAAATACAGAGAACTGTCGTTACTTTTGATTATACATATTTAACCGTCACTCATTCCTGCAACAGCTTGTACAAAGATATGTAGGACAGTGTAAGTTTGTGTAATTATATGTTGGTTCATTGAAGATTCGGATGAGAAATGAATTTACAACCACAGACCCCTTACTTACCTAATATGTTCTAAATGCGTGTCCCAAAGGCTGTTTATTTCAGAGATGTCCGAGGCAACTATACAACAGTTATCCAATTTGCGAATTGTATTTTATAATTGGAAACGCTGAAACTGAAACAAAACCATGTGAAAGAATCCGTGTTGACTTTACGCCGACACAGTTAGATTTGTGGGATGTGATATCACTACCGTAAGATATTTGCAGATTCTTGGGTAGTTCTGTTAGATGAAGCTCTATACTGTCACGCCGAAGGTCCTGGTTCGAATCCCAACAGGTGTACAACGCGCGAAGTGCATTTCTTATACCCTTGTCCTATTGCTGGAATAATCAACATTGAATAAAGCTGCATTGAACCTAACTGCACCATATGTCTTATAAATCAAAATGATTGCTGAGTGCGGTGTAAAACTAAACTCACTCACTCACTCACTCACTCACTATAAATCAAAATGCTGCGGCCACAAAATGTTGAGGCATGCTCTCTTACTCAATGTTGCAGCTTCCAATGTTCGTAGAGTTTTGCTAATTGGCGACATAAAATAATACTCACTCACTTATATTGCAGCTTGTCGGGATAGGAATGGGAGCCGTTGGAGCCTACATCCTGGCCACCAAACACAAACTGGTGACGGACGCCATCGACTTCTTCCTCGACCCTTCCTGCGTCTTGTGTCTAGTTGGGTCTACGATGACCTTCATTGCTTTCTTCGGCTGCATGGGCTCGCTCCGAGAAAACACAGTGTTCCTTAAAATTGTAAGTTGTTCATCTGGCAGGGGCGTACCTAACATTATGAAAAAAAACCCACAACCTCGGTCATACCTATGATACTTTGATAGTTGTTACAATGTTTGGGTAAACCCTCAGTACTATATTATAAGTTGTCCACTGGTCCCTCGGGGTCCATGGGCCCCGAAGGACCAGTGAACAACGTATTTACCTTACCGAACACCTGAATTTTAATTTTAAACTGCCTTAAGCACTTCTGTTGAAGGCGAGGCGAATCGCCCTTTTGCAGACGACACAAGATAAACAAATTTAGAGTTATCTCCCTTGCCATCGATTTCCAATCGCAAAATATCGGTAATTTCCGCGCTTCATGCGTGATTCAATGTTATTCGAGTAAAGAAGTACTACCATGAATCACCAGAAGAGTTCGGAATTCCCAGCGGTGAAAATAATGCATCGCTTGTAAGAGGGGTACATTGAAAATAATAGAATAGCGCTTCGCCAATCAAAAAGCGTCATTCATGAGTGCGGTAAGATATAAATATATATAGTACATTAGTAAGCTTTGTAACCTATCGGGCTTACACGTAAAAAATGACTTGCTTCGCTCCTGGCTGGAATGATTGTTTTTATTATTACGTGTTGAAAAGAATGTGCACAAATTATCACTCTTTTAAAAAACCTGAACTTTCAATTGGACAGATAGTATAAGTTTTAACTAACGTTCTTTTTAAAGATAGACATCTTAAACACACACACCATTTTTCTTTACCACCACCCCTAAACACAAGGCACTGGATACGTGTGCATAAGGCAATAGTTCCATTCATGATTTTGACGGTTTTCAAAAAGATCGATACATCACTGTAGGCCATTAATTTTGGCAATTATCTTCAATCACACAGTTGCTGGTGTTTTTTCTTGACGCTTTGTTTTGTTTGTATTTGAAAATAGTACACACGCAAAGATATGTCATACAGCAATAATAATCTGTTGAGAGCGATTCCTGTGTTATAACCTATCGTCACAAGTGGTGATGCACTCTCAAAATATTCATTATTTATCATATCAGCATTGACTGACTCCACTATATTTCCCACTTTTCAATCGTAAATAAAAATGAAGTTCTGCTACGCCCTTGAAGGGTATATATACTGGACAAAATATGTTGGGGATATTGGTATATTTATGATTGATATTTCATCAGTGTGTCAATGAATACATAGATCATTATTCATAATTTCAAAATTTACATATATCCTTAACTATTTTTGTCCTGAATATATATTTCGGGGATTTTTTCCATATCAGTCTTAATTGTAGTATTATCGTAATTCAAGCACATTGAGACGCTGAAGTCGCTCTGGAAAACAGGCCGTTCTACCAGAAAGCACTGCAGCATCTACCGTTAGATTTTACATTCTAGAACATTTTACGAGTGAATCAATTTCGGCTTCAAATCAGCTATGCATTTCCAAGGTTGCATATTCAGACAAGGTTTCACTCATGCCCGATTCTATTGTTGTTGCTATAGCAGCTCAGAGACGCCACACTTTTGCTATCACACTTAAGCATGTATTCATAGCAAATTTATTATTAAATTTTAGGAATGAGTTCGCTGTCTCAATCTTTCTTGTCTGTATAAAACAGAAAAGCGCAGGCACAAGAGCTGATAAATAACATTACTTTAACAATCAGCATGTACATGTCACATGTCACCTGATGTTGCTTTTGTGGTCATTGTTATTATTTTTATATCATATTTAAAATTATTATTCAGTTCCACTACGTCCTGAGTCTGCTACTGCTGGGGCAGGTAGCTCTTGCCGTCATCACATTCATCTTCTACTACGCCCCGGATGTACGGGACCAGATGGGATTGTTCCCTGAGCAGGACTTCAAGGACGCCATCATCAAATACAGAGACGACCCCGACATGCAGAACCTCATCGACAACTTCCAGAAACTGGTGAGACACCCGGTGTCAGTTTCCTCTAGACATGCAAATGTTTGATGCCGTCAACAAACCGCGAAGGCAGACGCTAAACTCGATCTTCAGCAACATCGCTAGTTGTATGACAATAGCTTGTGTGACAGGTTCTTGGAGCCTACTGGCAGTAGTGAGTTGAAGACCCTGAGGGTCTTGCCGGAATTGTTGCCTGTTGCAAGAGGCGACTGAATAGAAATTCAGAATGGGCACATTTGCGTATTATCCTTTGACAAGATACTCAGATCTGGACCAGACAATCCAGTGATCAACAACATGAGCATCGATCTGCACAATTGGGAACCCATGACATGTGTCAACCAAATCAGCGAGCCTGACCACCCGATCCCGTTAGTCGCCTCTTACGACAAGCTGAGTCGCCTTTTATGGCAAGCATGTGAACCTAAGATTGTCGAGATATGACAAGGAAAACGTTCTGCACGTGCAACTCCGTTTCCCTACCATTTGAATCTTGAAAATCAAGTTTCACACACTTGGTTTCACCGGTCTGTTGTGAGATTCTCCTTTCACTTTAGAGTTAGAAAATCAGTCATGGTGAGGAGAATGTTAACTACCGCTGAGAGATGGCAGGTGATGGGCATGAAAAATGCTGGCATGTTATGCAGGGCCATTACAAGGCAAATGGGTCGTCATTACAGCGTCATCACCCGTTTAGTTGCCAAACATAATCAAACCAATGATGTCAATGACAGTCATAGATCTCGGTATGATAGTTACCATTGAGTATCCAAAGTAGCAGATCACAAAAATAGTGGGTAGCGTTTAACCTTTGTGCATGTGTATGCATTGGACCTCATAGGAAACAAATGATGACTGTTTCAGTTGGGTTGCTGCGGCGTCAGTAACGACGAGGAAGGGTACAAGGATTGGAACGCTAACCCCTACTTCAACTGCAGCGCCAACAACCCCAGCGCGGAGAGGTGCTCTGTGCCACCGTCCTGTTGTATAATGAAACCGGTGAGACGGAAACCTGAGATACCCCCTGTAACAATTGTACACTGTACACCTGGAAATAACGCTAGTCCGACAGCTTGAGACTAATAAAGTGTGTCTTGGGCAATTATTAAATTGAATGATGGCAGTCCCAAGTGAACTGTTGTTAGTGAGAGTACGTTCCAGAGACAAGGATGGGTGTTCTTCCCATCGCCCACTCGTTTGATTTGTATTTTCTTAGAGTCGAAACTGTATAGGCAGTTATCAGTAACGCTAAAAATATACTAAAAGCAAATAGTATGGGAACACCCTAACATTCATACATGAACTGAAACTTGGTAAGGTCCTTTATTCTCTAAGGTAAATGCGACATTCTGTGTGCTTAATGGGCACTGATTCAATATTCGTTGAGTGTGAGTGAAATGAAACATTGTTAAAAACAGCGAAATACAAGGGTGCTGAAACACAAGCACCATGTTAGATTCAAACACCCAAACACAACAGACTAATGCATGTTGAAGACAGACTTCCTTGCAGTTTGAGTCATCCGACAAGAGTCATCATATGCATAAGGCTATCTCTCCTATCTGTGATAGAGGAGTTCTTCCTTCTTACAGAACTTACTTCTGACAGAACTTACATTTATCACCAGCTCTCCAATCCGGCACGTTGTCTAAAAAGGATTGTTTCTTCAGTCCCGATGAATGCCGGTTTAGACAGCTTCCACTGTATGTTAACTGTCATGTCTTACGTGCAGACATTGAATATAAGAATTAAGAGATGATAATGATTATCCAGGTGTAGATTGTCTGCCATGTAACGAGAGCAATGTGAAAGAATCGGGTCATCTTTGGTCTAGTTTCGTATGGAATTTTTTACACTTTTTGCTCATGACTTATATGACCATCTCCCCAATTTGATTTGAATTTCAGGAAGAGATTATAAACCTTCTGTGTGGTGCGGGGGTGCAGAAGATAGAGGTACGTGTAATTAATGGAAGAGGGTTGGTAACTCTATCGACCGAAGTTGTTGTATAACCTGGTGGTTCAATCGCTAGCTCATCTCGCCGAAGATCCGGGTTCGAATGTCCACATGAAAACAGGGTGAAAAGCCCATTTCGGTGTCCCCCGTGATGGTGCTAGAATATTCCTAAAAGCGACACGAAACCATACTCACTCATTATATCGACCATTAGTTTTATAGGTCTAGGTTCCGCGAGTGAGTTTAGTTTTCACCGCTTTTAGCATTATACCGGCAGTATCACGACGGTAGACACCAGAAAGGAGCTCGACACTTTGATCCCATGCGGGGAATCGATTTATCTTCCTTGACTGAGGTCAACTGTTTCTGAGTTTATTCAGTATTCCCTCCGTTACAAATAGTCATGGCTTCTAACTAACGCTAGTCCGACGGCATGAGACTAAAACAGTGTGCCTTGGGCAATTACGTATTGAATGATAGCTGTCCGAAGTGAACGGTTGTTAGCGTCAGTACGTCCCAGGGACAAGGATGGGTGTTCTTCGCATCACCCACTCGTGTCGAAACTGTATAGGCAGTTATCAACGAACCTGAATATAACTGAGCCATAAAATAACATTTGCTGGTCACTCACAGAACACCACTATAGGACATACGTCCTACATAAGTCCATTTAAAATCTTAACGGAAGGTCCGAGGTAGAAAAGGCATTCAGAAACCCGCGTTTGCCATAAAAGGCGACTATGCTTGTCCTAAGAGGCGACTAGCGTGGTCAGACTTGCTGACTTGGTTGGCACATGTCCTCGGTTCCCATTCGCTCAGATCGATGACCCTGTTGTTGATCACTGGGTTATCTGGTCCAGACTCGATTATTTACAGAACGTATTGCTGGAATATTGTTGAGTATGGTGTAAAACTAAACTCACGCACCCGTTTAAAATCAAGGTTGTCGTCAGTATCCATCGCTTCAACAGTAAGAGACCACTAAGGGGCTCGGGTGGTCACGTTCGTGGAGACAATGAAATGTCCGATGTTTTGAAATCGACCACTTCTTACACTGAATAACCGCCTTTGCTGATTGGACACAGTGTTTAAATCTCCTGAATATTCCTAAAGCAGACATCTATCCAGAATTACTCACTTTCAAATAGAATCGATCGTGACTATTAACATGGTACAGTCGAGCACCCTTGTGTGGAACTCTGATAACTCGATGTCTCGGTTGTCTCAAAATAACATCTTGGTCACTGCAAGTCTTTCATACTCTGTCATAATTCAAACTCTGTTAACTCGATCGGATATGTCGATATTATTTTATGGTCCCAGAACTACCCTTTTAACTCGATATTTGCAAAGAAACTCGATATCCACCTACTGTCCACGGGCAAGTATCCCTATGAATCAAGGGGATGCGGTAGTATGAACTAATTAGGTCAAATTGAGCTGACGGTATCACTGGTTTGTATAGTTAATAAGGATTAATTAAGACGGAATTGATCAGGAAGTACTCACCGTTACAACTAAACACTACTGATTACGGAATATACTTTCGAATTCACATACTGAGAATCCAATGAGGGTTTTGCGTAATCACGCGACAAGCATGTGATTGTTGAGTTTCCAAATGATATGTGATGATATGCCCTGGTCGGATGTCTCGAAGTTCGGATAACTCGATATTTTGTCTTGCTCCCATGAATATCGAGCCAATGGTGCTCGACTGCATTTGTTTATTTCCTGTTTCAGGATGGTGTATTAGTACCCGGAGACACAAGTAAGATCTACACAGACGGGTGTTTGTACTCCCTGGGCTCGTGGATCAACCAACACTCACTCATAATTGGAGGAGTCATGCTCGGTGTTCTTTTACCACAGGTAACTAGATTTCTCCTTCCGTCTTCAGCATTTCACAGAATCCGTGCAATTCCGAGTTACTACAAATACTACTCTTCATCAATCCATGCTTGTCGTGAGAGGCGACTAGCGGGAACGGGTAGTCTGGCTCGCTGACTTTGTTGACATACGTCACGTGTCTAATTTGCGTAGATCGATGCTCATTATGTCTATTATTAGATCACTGGATTGTCTGGTCCAGACTCGATTATTTACAGACCGCCACCATTTAGCTGGAATATTGCTGAGTGCAGCGTTAGAGAAAAATAAAATAAAAATATAAATAAAATAAAACAAAATAAACAAAAATGAAAAAATCTATATGATACATACCACACAACATTTATTGCAGTGATTGTGATTTTCCATTCACATTAAACAGCCCACTTTGCGAGTTAGATGACTCTTCAGAGTAGGTTGCCATAGTATGGCAGAACTGACTGATGATAGAAGGGTGATTTCAGCCGTAAACGATCTAGCTGGTGAATGTGATCGTACCCCGAAGAGTAGAGATCAGGCTACACAACTTCAGTTACAAGTTGTAACTTTTTTGCTGTTTTAGATTTTCCTCATATGCATGGCTCGGAGTGTGGCGGACGGAGTTAAAGTTCAGAAGAGGAAATGGGAACGTCACTGAAGGTGTATAGAAACGTGGTCTATCAGAGCCGCTGGAAACAGCTCAAAATGGGAATACGTTACCTGGCGTCCTTTTCAGGTTTAACTGGTCCTTATCTGTGATTACTTTATTTATCCATTGTCTGTGTCTAAAAAAATCACAACAAAAAAACTAAAAAAATAGAAATAAACAATGGCATGTGATTGATGCCTGTTTGTGTGCCTGTTGTGAGTACCTGATGACACCCGCCTGTATATGTGAGTCCGATGGCACCTATATGTGTCAGAGTGTCACTTGTCTCTGTCAGTGTCTCTGATGACGGATGAATCATCTGAGATGAAAATGGCTCAACCGAATTTGAAATTGTGATTTTTACACACATCAATCATCGTCTCAACCCTGTCTTCTAATGGAATGATCAAGCGCACGTGTGTGATTGTGATTCACGAGGAGCCTTTTTTTCAATTCATCTGTTTCGTCTATATCAATTTCGGATATCACACACGTGATTCGCAACAGCTCTTGGATCGACCTGAAGTCAGACATAGTGCATCGGAAACAACCGAGCAACGACGAATGATCAGCACGTGTTCTACGCAAGTACTTAAGGAGATCTGTCTCCACTGTACAGAATACATACTGGTGTGTCTTGTACCCGTCACGCAATTACAGTTTGTGGCCATTTGACAGTATTATGACATAGAATTATGTGTGTATGTCCAAGAATATATTTTATATTTTACGGAAGTGTGCGTATTATCAATACTTTAAAGTCATGAAATACGAAGTGTGGAGAAGATGTTTGATTAAAATGATTGCACTGTATATAGGTCATATATTTAGGTCCCTTCCCATCCATATGATTTGTCACAGGCAATACAAACAGGTGCTTGTGTAATGTAGCACATATTTTAACTCAAACTCGTAGATATACGAATATAACGACTAACCCTTAGGTGGATCATTCTGTCGCTATATGAGCACTACTGTTACTTATGCAATATTTAGACTTAAGGGTTTTCGGTTTATCGAGGTTTCACATTATTCTGTTCGCTCAACAACCACACTCAAAGAGCAGAAAAGTCTGAGCATCATGAACAGGAGTTGTTGAGATTTTATGGCGCTTCATCAAATTATTGTGTTTTGTGATGATACCGAGGACAACCTTTGTTATTCGAATGTTATCCTGATATAACGAACAGTCGACAACAGTAAAACAACTAATACGATCATGTCCCCTGGGACTGAAATAATATATCGTTCTCTATTTCTGTAGATCCCATTATAATAAAATTTTAATCCTGTACGGACGAAAGCTCTTAGTAATTGATTAAGTTGCGTGCTTCACGAGGTCCTCACAAAACAAGCTCATTTTACCGTGATTGCTTTTCCTGTATACGGGACAAAAACATAAAGTCTTTATTTTGTACACAGACAGCTGTAACAACGTTTAAAATACATTTAGTAGTAAATGAGTTGAAGATCAGTCAATTCTTTCTTATTACTACGCTTAACCATTACGGGTTTGTCTCAATTAAACATGAACAAATTACGTGATCTGCTTTTGAATTAATAGTCAATCTTTTATTTAGCATTCACAACCAAAGTCCAAAAGAAAATTTCGAATATACAACGAACCCTCTTTTATCCAGACTTTATTAATCCGGACACAGATACTACAATGGACGGTTTTTTTTGCATCAGTATCTTTACCTCGTAACCAGTTTATGCTATGTCCTCAATTTCAACTTCTGTGCTATATGGATGTTACAATGTTTTGTTATACTTACATTTTACAATTCAGTTTTTCGCTAGCTCTCTGACCCGTGAAGGTCCAGGGTAGAGTATGACTTCAGCAACCCATACCGCTTGCCATAAAAGGCGACTCTGCTTGTAAGAGGCGACAAACGGGATCGGGTCGTCAGGCTCGCTGATTTGATCGGCAGATGTCATCGGTTCCCAATTGCGCAGATCAATGCTCATGTTGTTGATCACTGGATTGTCTGCTCCAGGCTCGATTATTTACAGACCGCCGCCATATAGCTGGGATATTACTGCTTGCGGCGTGAAACTAACTTCACTCACTCACTCATATAGCTTTCTGATTGCTATTTGAAGATACTTTTAGGTGACCCAAGCCATGATATTCCTAGAACATTGCTAAAAGCATCGTAAAACTAAACCCACTCACTCTCTGCTTGTTAGCATTCACCACTTCTTGAAGGAGTAAGGAGACATTCTGAATCGTCTCTTCCTCATGATACAGAGACATGATATCCTTAAAGCTTCCTTTGTCTGTGTATCGCTTCTCGGTGACATTCAAACATTGTTGAAGCCTGTACAAAGCTGTCCAAAACGGCATCTGTCCAATCCGGTACGTTGTCCGGCGTAAAATCTCGCCTGTGCCTTCTACATTTTCTATCAGCTCTACGATGCGGCACGTTGTCTAAACGGGACTATTTCTTCAGTTCCGATCAGTGCCGGTTTATACAGCTTCCATTGCATTGTATTTCCTCCGTCAGTGTTACATGACCAAGTCTGGTCAAAGTCATCCGATGTCATTCTGTAACAGTACTATGCCCACAATCCTTACATTGGGTGCGGTTATTATGTGTGAAGTGTAAGGAGACCAAGACTGAGCGCCAGCTTGTGTTTATCAAAGTTTAGGTAGATGTGATGAGCGCTGTGCTACTTTCGACTTTACGATCAATCCTCGTTTGTCCAGTGCGATATATTTTTCTATGATATCACTTAGCTGTCGAATTAAAATATTCGCATCGGCAATATTGCCCAATGCAATTCAATGATAATGGAGAAGGAAATCTACCATTAAAACAAGTAGAGGCTATGCCATTTTCATAGCATACCACTAGCCAATGCCAATGCAAATGAGAAATATTGTATACATAATATACATAGTGTATACAGATGAAGCGTTTCCAAAGGAATGGAATATATTGTCACATTTTCCCTTAACTTCTCTTCATCATCTGTTTCCTCCTAGGCGTCATCATTTGCATTTAATCAGTCTTGTAAATCCAAGATACCCTACTTTTTTAATGGTATATAACATGCCAGGTTTTTTGTGGATAATTGTGATAATTATAAACTAATTTATAATGTATAAAATAGCATGTTGCTAATCTGTGCAGATAAACCACGCGATAGGATTGTTTCTTACACGACGTACGGATTTGAAAGAGAATATGTGCCTATATAACTAATACATATATACACACATATTATTTTCGAAAGGTCCACCTCATAAAATTGTGGGAAAATATAGAGTGAGATATATAAAGTCATCTTTAAGGTTTTGCACAATTACAGCCGAATTTCCTGGGATAGAATGTATACAGTTTTACGGTATTTCATAAAGTTTCAAGATGACAATATGTCCTACAATATTTCAGAGTATGAATACTGCGCTTTGCTTCTCCTTCGGGAGGAAAGAGCAAATATATTTACATGAGCATGCGTAAAGTTGTCGGTTTAATCAATAAGAGTTTCATTTCTAGAATCATTCCATTGGTTTTTTAAAATCAAAATATATATTGCGTAATATATTATATTTTCACATCGAGTCAGTGTTGTTCATGACAAACACGTGGCCTGGTAGCCGACGTAGTGGAATTATGCAAATGGTGCAGACGATATGATACAGCCCTGCCATTTTGACGTCATATGTCAAAATGCCGATAATTTGTAATAATGTTTTACGAATAAATTTTTTAATGAATTTTGAGTTCTTGCTGTCATTGATAATTTCCCCACTGAACTGGAGGGAGCGGTCGAGTTTTATATGGTCTGGTTGCGATCGCCAAATGGATATTCCATGTTTCTACTATATGAATAATAATTAATTCATAGCATACATTCACGACGTATGCACGGGTGCTCCGAAGCGGGACGCTCTTACAGGAGCTTCTTGAGAGGCATTTAAAAGTCGGTATTCTAATATACGACAAAATGTTATGGATGTCAACTTCTTCTTTATTGTTTTCACAACGTTTCTGGGCTATTCCTTGCCCTTTCGTCAGGTGGATGCTAACAGTTAAACAGGATGCATATACTAGTAATGTACATACTCTTACAGGAGAGATTCAGGGGACGTAACTCCGAGTGTTTTGCGTTTCCACCCAAATATGTATCACGTGATCCCGTTATGACTTGCGGCAGCTGAAACTCACACAGGTTTAGCAAAAAATTATTGTTCAGATTTTAAAAGTACCATATGTTTTGAGCAACTAATGTTATGCTGAAACCAGGTATTTTATCATTTATATTCAACCTGTGTTATTAAGCAGTTCACTCTCGACGGTGTGATTCACTTGATGACAAAACCACTGTCCGTTGCCAAGGAGACCCAAGGCGTGTACATTAGTATAATAGTTTCAGGGAAATATCGTTGTTGTTATGGAAATATCATATGAATTCTGATTCATTTCATTATAAGACGGATATTTGTAGTTGGTTTTTTGTTTCGAGTATTGTATTTCCTTCTATGTGACGAGTAGAGGGTATCGGGATAACGTTATTTAGGGTCATCAATATCGCAGTCTGAACCCATCCCTGTGCTGGACGACTAACGGGAAGGACATACTTGTTCACTCACGTAGTCAAAGTAATGGTATCCCAACTGTGTAGATTGATGCTCATGATGTTAATCACTTGATTGTCTGGTCTAGTCTCACTAATTCACAGACCGCCCAAAAAATAAAAAACAAATAAATAAATAAAATAAATAAAATAAATAAAAACGTAATCTCGTGAGTGTCTCATAAATTTCTCTTTTAACAAGTCGGCACCCCGTCTCTCTCGTTTTAACACCACGCCATGTCAGCGTGAACGCTGTTTGACCGCTGGGGTTGTGTCTCATCCCCGACAGCTAACATGCTTTGTAGTGTGGCCCGCCCAAGGGACAATACCTCCACCACGGCTCAATGCGGTTTTCTACACATCGTGTTTCAAAGCTGTCAGTACCCAACTTACGTTGTCGTCAGCATCGCTGTAATTAGCGAGGCCGTGTGAACTGAAGCGTGGACAACGTGACAGGTGACTTTGAGTGTATAATGGCCGTCTTGGGTTGGTGTTGCGGTATATTGTATCGTGATCTACCTTTGAAATTGTATAATTGATAGAACGCAAATCGCCGTGGAACACCCACTCGTCAAACCAGACACTAATTTTTATTGAAGTTATTAATCATGTATGTGTCTAAGAATATTTTTTTCTCATTTTCACGTTTTTAAGAATATATCATCAACGTGGAAATGTTGCTGTATCTATCTTAATCTTAATGAGTGAGTGACTTCGAATGGTGTTTCAGTCACATCACAGTGTGGCGGTAGGAATAGCCGTGTAGCTACAGTGTTAGTCTGTCACGACGAAGACCTAGGTTCGATTCCCCACATGGTTAAAGGTGTGAAGTCCATTTCTGGTGGTCTGGTAATGCTTTAAAAGGCATTGTTGCTAAAAGCTGGGTAAATGAAACTAAAGGGCAGCAAAGGAGCTTTGATCAAATGCCATTATTATCGAGGCGTTCATACTGTTTTTCTACTCATTTGATGAAGGTGGTCATCTTGAAGACTTTCTCCAAACTTACGTGACCTCGCGAGTTGAAGACCCGTCAAGATCCGGTTTAGAATTGATCTTCATCAAACCCATAGGGTCGGGTGAAGCACAACTGGTCGATGCTCATGATGTCAAGACCCGTGAAGATCCTGACAGAATAGGACTTCAGCAGCCCATGTTGGCCACAAAAGGCATCTAGGTTTGTCGTAAGGGGCGACAAAAGGGATCGGGTGATCAGGCTCACTGACTTGGTTGATATCGGTTCCTAATTGCACAGGTCGATGCTCATGCTGTTGATCATTGGATTGTCTGGTCCAGGTTCGATTATTTACAGACCATCGCCATATATCGTCGATGGTTAAATCCCTTGGTGTCATCAAAGCTATAAGGTGGTACTTGTTGTTGCCGTGCCTGGTTCTCGGCGTTTAGGGATAACACAATGACTGGTCAGATCGGCGGTCTGCACTGGTATGTCATTGGGGTAACTCTATGTATACATACCTGGTGGTAATATGGACTAGTACCCGCATACGCAGAGTCTTCAATACGACATTTAACATTTCGCCACATCTCGACTCATGTAAGACACCCAAATAGTCGTGACGCACGACTTATATTGATATATAGGAGCTGTACTCACTTAATCCCTATGAATATAAAATGTCACGAACCCTCCTCCTAAATACGACCCAGTTCGCTGCTTGTGTTTATGTCAAACACTGAGAAGAAATCCATCCAAAGTCAATAACATCTCCTTGACCTAAATCCTGACAAATATGCACCGACAAAACATTTTAAACTGAAACTCACTGTTTTACTTCTTACCATTAATATATTCAGCACAGCTGCGATAAGTCGACCTATCTCAGACACGTGTTGCAGCGGATAGGATTATCGCTGCATCAGCTCCCGGATCGTTACTATCAATATTGGGTAACTGCATTGCTATTCTCTTCAGCCGAGATAAAAATAGTAACATTCCACAGACCTCCTGTGCACTTGCAGGAACGCTGCTACCATGGGAGAGAGTGTATAATCCTTTGTGCGTGATTGTACACAAGTTAGGAATGCTGATATCCTATACGTTGGTAGCCAGTGTTACAAGAGGCGTTGGTTTCTATGGAACTGACGTGATACAGAATACCAATACACTACAAATGGTATCGTCAAGTGTTCTGACTGATTGAAAACACAAGAAAACCACTAGCATCTTGTTTTTGTTGTTTAACACAGCAATATCCCAACCATATGACGTCTATCAGTCTGAACGTGATGATCCAGTGATCAGTGTTAAGAGCAACGGTTCGATAACACCCAGTAGACCAACTCACCAAACCCGATCATCCTATTCAATGGTCGCCTCTTACGGACATTAATAATTTGGAACCACTTCTAAACCGGAAGCCAAACTTTGATTCCCCAGACTGGTAAAGTCTCGATCCATTCAAAATGATATGTAGACTGTATCTGGGAATCCATAACCAGCGTCAAGGTCATTGCCCGGTACTAGGAATGGAACTAAGACCATAAACTTCAGCAGAAAAAACTTCAAGTAGTCACAGGCAATACCTCTTTCTACCGATATTGACTGAGTATGGCATCATAGGGAGGAACACCAGAAATGGGCTTCACACATTGTCCCTGAGAGAGAATCGAAGCCGGACCTTCGGCGTCACGAGCGAACACTTTAACCACAAGCCTACCCCACCGTCCTTCTACCAATATGATGTTACCTGTGAGTCATTTGAATGCATTGCACTCATGTCGTGACTAGACGCTAGGGGTCTTTTCAGTTAAAGTGGATATTTAAAGATAATTTTTATATGAGCATACACATACAAAGTGATTTATTTAACGCTCCGTCATAATGAAAAAGGCGCCACAGTCAGACAGTAGGTATAGCATCCCAAGGCGTGAGGAAAATATAGACTTGCTTAATTTAAAATTCCTGTTTTGAGGCTACATAGACTGAAGCGAAATAAAATGGTTGAGGAATATGAGTCACTGTAGATACATGCATTCTGCATGATGTACACAGCATCCGAAGCTCACTACCTACAATATACAAACTCGCTACCGATATAGACACGTTGAGCTGAGTCACGGGGCTCCGTACACAGTCACTGGAACAAGAGGCGTGTGTGTGAGCCCTGCCGGTGACCGCTGAATGGCCCTCCAAATAACGCCCTACTGTAGCTTCAATTCCGGGTAGATGATTCAGGTGAACTACACACTCCGGCTGCCCTGCCCCGCGTGAGTGAGACCTGACATAATTGTTGTCTTGGGGCTTGGATATCTCCAATATGGCGAGAGGAAGACAACGTCCCGACCCCGATCGGAGTGCTGTTAATTTGTTTGTGAAATACGTCCTGTTCTTCATCAACTTTCTGTTCATTGTAAGTATGTCATGATCATTGATTTGTTCAAGTTTGGCTTTGATGCCGAGGTGTGGGGTGTACCACGTGATGTCGCCGTGTTTTGATTGTTTGAAAGCATTGTATTTTGTCGCAACCATTGTTTACATCAGCGTAAGGATTGTCCAGGCACATATCCCAGCATTGTATTCAAAACCAATTGTACTAGTCTGATGTTACTTTTCTGTTCGAATTGGAACATGTAGAGTAGAAATTGTACTCAATTCTCAAAAAAAGATTTATCGGCTATCATTCCCTTACATCGATGTGGATCATTTAAATGTTTTATTGGTATTGAAGACGTATATTACTTAGTTAATGTTTTAGAGAAGTCCATGAGAAACCGTACAAACAACACGGTTAAGATCAGCTGGTGGATGGGATATTATGTAAGAGGTACACACAACCTTTCCTTACTCTCATATTAGGATTTGAAGATATGGAATTTTTTCAAATTTCCATTTATTGGCTATTTGGCGCAGCTGAGATTTAAGCGAACAGTTCTGTGTCATAACGCTTTGACGATAAGCATTGATGTGAATTGAACTGAGTTACACTGCCCCAGATTTGAAACACAAGAAAATGAAAACATCAACTGACACCCAATCACAAGCTATCAATCACAACATGTCGCTTTCGCTCAAGAAACGTTAGAATGAAACACAACATTTATCCATACCAACAAGTGATCGGTAAACATGAACACTTATGTGTAAACAGATATATACATGATAAGATCATTTACGGTTAAATGGAGAATCGTCACGTGACCCTCCTGAGGAACTCGTCTTCTGTTATTTCCATCCGGCTCGCGAAGCTGTAATACCTGTGTGTTTCTAGCGGTATTGTGATATTGATTGACATGAACAACTCGGCATGTCAGAAAACAGCTGTGGCCGACTGATTTATGACTACGGGCATGACAGGACTGTAACATGCTACATGTATACATATTTTGTGAAAATAGGACAATGGATAAATTGCTGCTCATGTTTAATGTACATGTATATTCTTTATTCCGGTACACGATGTAATTATCAGTCACGAAGGAGGGTAATTTCTGTTGACTCTTTTGTTATTGATGAGGAATATTATTTCACCTTTAATGATAGGAAACTGTTTCATTTCTTGTTCAAATTTATATGTGTTCATTGATTGAGTGATTGACTTTTACGCTGCTTTTAGACTAACAGTTAGTCTCTGAAATAAACATATTTTACGGAAAAAACCCGTTCATAGTGAAAAAAAATAATGTAATGAAATGGAGCCCTGAGACTTTCTTCATTTTCAGAAGCTATGAAAATCTAGACTTGCCACATTTCTAGACTTGCGTGGGCTTTCTTGGACATATATACTTCAGGGCCTGTACGACAGACTACGCTGCTTTCAGCAATGTTCTAGAAATATCACAGCGGAGTGACACTAGAAATAGTAACGTGATTTGAACTGTTGTTACGTGATACAGGTGTCACTGCAAACAGACAAAAACACGTATTTTAATTGGTATCATTTCTGTCTGATAGATGCACAGTGGTGTAGTGAAGTCAGGTATTGTACTCGTGATACTCAAAAATTCTAAACAAATTCTTTTTTTTTTGATGACAAACCCATATACTAACATTAAGCTACGATTAATCTGTAGTAAACCTGAAGAAAATATATCCAAAAAGGCCCATGCCAATCTAGAAGATGTGGCAAGTCAATATTTTCACAGATTTGGGAAATGAAGTCTCTGGGCTCCTTTTCATTATATTTTTTGTTTTCACCATAAACCTTTTTCTGTAAAATATGTTCATTTTAGAGACTAGGTTTTAATCTGTGCTACGATCTAATATGCTTCTATTTTAAGAAAAAGGCAAGATTTGATTACTGGGTTGTCACAACTGCGTTTAATGTTGCAGGCGAATGAGTGCAAGTTTGTTCAGTCGATTATAAAATAAGATACGTATATCAACATTGAACTATATTTACTTCTTTATACTCATAATTTATACTCTCCACAGAGGGGGTTCGTCTGTCTCACAGTCCCTGACCATATTACTTTCCCTCCTGCCAAGCCCTCTCTGCAATGCTGAAGCCTTAAATGAAGCAAGTCTAGATTCCATCAGTTTCTGAATCCCTAGTCTCCCTGGGGCTCCTTTTCGATTTATATGGGTCTGTTACTATCAAAATTATATACCCAGAGACTAAGCATTAGTTTTAAAGTGGATAAGCGGGGAAGGTGGGACACCACAAAGTCGCAAAACGCAAAATGAACACAAACCTTTATAAAGGACTGGCACTTATAGTCTAGAATGTTGAGGCGTCGGAGTGAAAATTGCGTGACTTAAGTCTGTGTTTTGATATAGAGTTACAAATAGCTCGAGTCAAGTCGGTCGTCAGCTTGGTATATATTTCATATGCCTTTTTGAGGGGTTATTACTCACCATTACACTTTATTTTGTAACCACTCGGTAGAGTACTGCCAGATTTTGGAATGTAGACAGCTTACCGGCATGTCTAGAACGAGACTTCTGCAGTTCCCACGTGCTATACCGATCAAAGGTCAAGGTTAACCGCTAACATCCGGTAGATTATTGTTTCCGGGTGTTAATGAAGCATATATATTTGTGAAAGGTTTGAAAGTCGGAGTTGTACCATTGAGCACGTTTGGATAGTACTTTTGGGTTATTACTTGTCGCGAGAGTCGACGAACAGGGCCGGGGTCGCTGACTTGATTGATGTATGTCATCGTATCCTAATGACGTATATCGGTGCTCATGATATCAATCACTACATGTTGTGTTCCCGACTCAGTAATTTTACTACCTGCTTCAGGTAACTGAATGATAGCTGAGTGAGGCGTTACACCAAATATCACTCAAACAACGATGACAATTGTACACATTTTTCACTATTTTATTAATTCTTCACTGAGGCAACATTCGGAACGTGTCTGACCAGGAGCTAGTCTTTAGGTGTTTTGGTGTGACGCGGGGCGATGGACCAGCCAACTGGTCACGCCGAAGCCCCGGGTTCGATTCCCTACATTTGTGCACTGCGTGAAATCCCCTTTGGTGTCTCCCGTCGTGATGATACTGAAATACTGATTGCTAAAAGCGACTTAAAACCATATTCACTCGCTATAGAGAGGCACAATCTGCCATTGGATAGTAAGTCTGAATTGTTCAATCACTTTGAAGATCAGGTTCAGTGAGACTGCTACCCTCCTCTCAAGGAACCCGACAAGCCTCTTAATTTGTCTAAATTTGCATCCAATTATACACTTTTGAGTGCTATCAGTGTACACAGCTGGTACAAGTAAATTGGTTTTGGATTTCATATAGAAAACACATGACACTGCGTGTCCTACAGCTGTGAAATGTATTGATTTGTTACTCTTTGCAAGAAAATCGACGAAAATGAATTTCAGCAGCTAAATACTAGCATTCCCATACCGGAAAAACAATTCACAACATATATCTTACTGCTTTGCGACATTTCCAAATTTGACACATCAAATACAAACAAGATGTTAACGCTATTGCCTACAGATACAAACAAGATGTTAATGCTATTTCCTACACATACAAACAAGATGTTAATGCTATTCCCTACAGATACAAACAAGATGTTGATGCTATTTCCTACAGATACAAATAATATGTTAATGCTATTCCCTTCAGATACAAACAAGATGTTAATGCTGTTCCCTATTTCAGCTTATACGGTATGTTTCCACGTGTTTCAGGTGAACAATTACCCAGCCTTCGAATGTGTTTTGAATACTAGTATGTGTCCTTTTAGGGGACTGACGTTTCCTAAAACACGTGATATCAGATATTTGGAAAAGGCTAGGTACCCACAGGCAATAAATCGTGGCAATGTTTAAATTTATACGATATCTCTCCGTGTGCTTTCATTTGAACAATTACCCTGGCTTTGCATGTGTTTGGAATGTTGTGTCATGGTAGGGGCAGGACAGATGTTTCGTAAACATCTGATATCAGAATATGAAATAATCAAGGTATTTTTAAACCATAACTGTAGCAATATATTAACATATACGATATATTTCCGTGTATTTTCAGTTGAACGATTACCTTGAGTTTGCATGTGTTTAGAATAGTGTGTCCTGTTGCGGACAGGGTAGACTCACCTTTTCCCAAACGTCTTTTATCAGAATATGGAATAAGCTTGGCACTCGTATGTCATATACTGTAGAATTAGTAAAACTCATACGATATCTTTTCGTGTGTTTTCAGCTGAACAATAACCCTGTCTTTGCATGTGTTGAGAATATTGTTCCTTGAGAGGCGCAGGGTAGACTGACCTTTCCCAAACACCTGGTATCAGAATATGGACCATAAAATGCAGCATAATGACCCTGAATTATCTATCCCCACAGCCGACTCTGTAATGGCCACTAGAAGGTTTAATATGCATAATACTTGTATATGGGAGTTATATCAATTACAGTGACTCCGAACACAACAACAACGACAAATGCGTCTTCGTCTATAGAATACATTTCGTCTTATTTATATTCTGACTGGTCGTCTAACTGGTTTTCACTTCCTCCTTATTGCTGCACAACGAATGGATCGGGTGGTGAGCGTAATTTGTTTAAGCATTTATGAAATCAATAAACGAACTCGCTCAGGTGTGATAATACTAAAGTAGTTTACACGCTGTGCACTCAACCGTTTTAAGGAATAATCCGTTCAACTCACGGCGTTTGCAGAGGGAGTTCGATACAATGTCAGCCATTCGGCGATCTGTCGCAATTTTGACGCTGACACCATTGAACTTGGTGACTGAAAATGGAACGGCATGTATTTAATTTTCTAGAGCTGTAAAGGCATGTGAATAAATGTCATTATGAAACCATAGATATCATAACAACAATTTATTACTTATATTTAGTAGGTTCTTATATGGACGAGGTATGGGTGGTAGGCACATTTTTACTTACAGGAATATAACCCTACCGGAGACTTAAAAGTTTGAAAAATTGTTATGAATATAAGTGGAATTATTTTCTAGTAACCTGATAGTTTCTGTAACCCCGGTAATGTGTTAAGTACGTGCATGTGGCTAAAATGACTACAGGGACTGATTATGTTGAAGTCCATTTCTGGTGTCCCTCTCCGTATATTGCTGGAATATTGCTGGAATATTGCTGGAATATTGCTAAAAGCGGCGTAAACCCCAAATCTGTCATCTCCAAATAAAGTCAGTTTGGGACTAATGCTACATTAACACGTTGCCCGTGGAAACATTTCTTCAGGATAATTGCAGAAATAATTTCTAAAGAGTTTGAGATACTCTACCCAGGAACCAACATTTATATCTCGATGTGTTTGAGTATTAGTAAACCTAAAATAAATAAAATAAATAAAGTAACAATTTAGCTTCATGGCGCAACCAGTAGAAAAAACGTAATCTGAAAGTCTGGAACCCAATTTAAAGCCTATTTAAGCTCCAGGTGTTTGGGCACAGTATAACCTTAGCTGTGCATTGGGCGTTGTTAAAGGTACGTCTTTTGCACGAAACAGTTGTCAAGTAACAAGCGTTGTTCTCCTTCACTGCGCAAACACTTGACAGCTTTCACCACGATTTAATTTTTGAAAGGTTATTTATTTATATCTGACACAATGCATGTCACCGAATTAAGGGGTCCATGCCACTCACTGTCTAGCCCGTCTTACAGTTCCTGAATCGCGGCGTAAACCCCACCTTCCGCCTTGCCTTCTCTGGAGAGCTCAAGCCCTAAATGGGGACGGTGGGGTAGCGGAGTGGTTAAGGCGTTCGCTCGTCACGCCGAAGACCCGGGTTCGATTCCCAACGTGGGTACAATGTGTGACAGCCCATTTTCTGGTGTCCCCCGCCGTGATATTGCCGGAATATTGCTAAAAGTGGCGTAAACTTACCTCACTCACTCAAGCCCTAAACGAAGCAAGTTAAAATCTCCCAACGTTCATGTTCTGAATTTTCCACCCCACTTGGATTCCTTTTAAACAAAAAGGAATAAGTTCTCGCTGTCAAAATTATATATATTCAGAGACTCAGAGTAGGTGTATATACAACCCGTACAGTTAGAAAAGCTGTAAGGCTGCATTATGGAAAACATACACATACGTGAACCGAATTGTGAGTTAAATCTGTAAACGTGTTAACACTGGTAAGAACATGTTAATCTGGGTTATACTATACGTCGGTTAACACAATTATATTTGTTTGCCTAGGAACTGGAAATTAAAGCAGTTTGCATGAAAGGATACTGAACATGATTTGACATGACATACCGTTACATAAAACGTCAACACCAGTCTCATTGGGCGTACAAGGCAAGAGAGCAGTGAAAATGAACGTACCTCACCATGGTCATTAAACGTTGTACCCATATACCCTGGACCTCAAACATTGTACCCATATACCCTGGACCTCAAACATTGTACCCATATACCCTGGACCTCAAACATTGTACCCATATACCCTGGACCTCAAACATTGTACCCATATACCCTGGACCTCAAACATTGTACCCATATACCCTGGACCTCAAACATTGTACCCATATACCCTGGACCTCAAACATTGTACCCATATACCCTGGACCTCAAACATTGTATCTATATTCCATAGACCTCCAGCACTAGCACTGTACTCTTATACCACCGACCTTAAACATTGTACCCATATACCCTGGACCTCAAACATTGTACCCATATACCCTGGACCTCAAACATTGTATCTATATTCCATAGACCTCCAGCACTAGCACTGTACTCTTATACCACCGACCTTAAACATTGTACCCATATACCCTGGACCTCAAACATTGTACCCATATACCCTGGACCTCAAACATTGTACCCATATACCCTGGACCTCAAACATTGTACCCATATACCCTGGACCTCAAACATTGTACCCATATACCCTGGACCTCAAACATTGTATCTATATTCCATAGACCTCCAGCACTAGCACTGTACTCTTATACCACCGACCTTAAACATTGTACCCTTATGTCGAATCGGTACTGAGTGATCATGTTTTATGTAGCCTGGAGAAAAAACTAATAGTAGTTGTTGTTGGTGTCAACCACTTGATTGTCTGGCCCAGATTCGACTATTAACATTCAGGCATACAGCTGGAATTATTCGTGTGACTTGACAACCCAGTTCAGTTCTTACGTATTGGATACGGGTATCAAAGTTGCGTTTTCGAGATTTTGGGCAGGGCTTCTGTGTCTTTTTTCAGACTGGAAATGTTGGATATTTTTTTATAATTTTGTTCACAATAATAAATATGAATGTAATCACATTTGTGAGCAGCTTTTTGTTGACGCAGAGCCAAATGCCCACACGTACAAGTCATAAACTGTTTCCATGCCAGACCCAGATTGCTGACCCCCTTAATGTTCACCCACAGTGATGAATGTAGACACATAGGTTCACACGGAATCAGAGCAGCACGTCCCTGTAAATCCTAGCCTGGTCACTATTCACGGGAAATATAAGGAGAATGGGGTATATATTCAATCATATTTCACTTAAAAATGATTTCTACTTTCTGTTTGCACCGCTGGACCGTGAAGTTGAACTCAAACTGACTTAAGCAGTGACAGCACAGAGTAATACTGCTTAAAGGTAACTAGCCCGGAATTAAGTTGGTCTTGATCAACCGGAATTAAGTTGGTCTTGATCAACCGGAATTAAGTTGGTTTTGATCAACCGGAATTAAGTTGGTCTTGATCAACCAATGCTTGTCGTGAAAAGACACTTGATTAACGGAATCGGGTGGTTGAATGTTGCTGACTGCAGCTCGAGTACCCTACTCAACAATATTCCGCCTGTATGGCAGGGAATGAAGATTTTATGGATATCAACTTCTTTATGTCACTTCTAAATGCCCTTCAAAGACTTGTATGGCAGGGGTCTGTAAATAATCCAGTGACTGACATCATAGCATCTATGAAAGTGGGATATGATGACATGCTTTAACCAAGTCAGCGAGACTGACCATCCGATCCCGTTAGTCGCCTTTTACGACAAGCATGGATTGCCTTACAAAGACCATTTCTAAACATGATGTGGTCATGGGCCTTCCAAATCCTGTCACCTCGTACGACCATCAGTTTATATATTTAGTGCAGGGGACACCTCCCTAGACGGGCTTTAAGAAGGATCAGAAAAGAATATAGTTTTACAAATGAATAAAACATAATTTTCCATCTGGCCCTTGCCAGCACTTTAAAAGCAACCATTAATATAACTACATGTATACATTCAGAGACCTCTCCAACATGTTCCCGTCAAATGCCAGGGATGATTATTTTTGATGAGATGGTATGACCTAGAGTCGTATAGCTGGAACCAACGATGGGTTGTGGCAGAGTGTTACAGAAGTAGAGTTCAGTGGGTTCTTGCGTTAACAAGTGCTCGTGCAGTGGTGATGGGGGCACCTGGTTTCAATCATCACTGGACATACTCGGGATTCCTAGAGCCGTTATGCCAGACAGTGAGCCGAGTCTAGCCGAATAGTGGACCTTGGGTTCCCTACGGACCTCGCCCAGCAATATCATTTTCTCGTAGCACTGAAGCCCCCTTCCCCATTTCCAGCACATTTCTGGTGTGTTATTGCTGGAACAATGCTCAAAGCTTCGTAAAACTGAACTATTTCACTGACTCATTCTGAAATAAAATCAGTTAACTTATTTTTCTCTTTCTCTGAGATGTCATTTTTATGCACTAACCATCTGTAAGACTTGCTCAGACTGTATTTGGTCTGTTTCTCTCTGGGTCTGTGTGACAGAATGCGACTCGGCCTCAGTGTTGTATGTTTTAGTGTGTTCCATCCTTCACCCACTATTTCTCCCAGTGACACCTACACACCCCGACGTGGATGATTTATAGCATGACCTTCTGCTTCAATTCAGTAAAATTCCGAAAATGTTATTTTGAAAAGTCTTCAGTTTTGACTAAATGAGATGCAGGATTATTTGATTTTAACTATCTATATTCTCCAAATTACCTATCAATTCCGGCAATAATCCAGGAATTTGGTGTCTTCATTCCACAACTTTTGGGCATGCTTTTTCTACCAAGACTTCAAAGTATGTCACGTGACCCTTGACCAAAACGTGTATCTTCAGGATTTCAGTATTTGAGGTGTTAGTAAAATGGGTTTTAGACATAGATGAATAGTGTTGATGATCCTGTTTCGTTTCTGTAGAATTTCTTCTTTTTGCATTAGCCATCTCTGAATCTGTTTAAGTTTGGGGCATGACCATGTTTACCAACCACGCTATCAACAGACGAGATTTCCATGTTTGACGCATTAGTGACGAAAATGTGGTATTCCATGTTTCTGACACACTTCTGAACCAAAGTTGTGATAGTCTCAACACTTCTGTGATATATATTTCAAAGTTTCACACTTTTGAAGCACAATTCTCTTACAGACCTTTACTCTGTCAAACTGACCCTTAAGTAAATACATCCAAGAAAGCCAATGCAAGTCTACAATATGTGTCAAATATTCTGAAAATTAACTTAAAGAAAGTCTCTTTTTCATTATATTTTATATTTGTGTGTGAAGAGTGTTTTATCTAAAATATGTTCATTTCACAGATTAGGTGCTTGTCTAACAGACACCATGACAGCTCATCTGTGGTATCCAAATGTTTCTGACACATTTTGAAGCGAACCTATGCTACAGACAACGCCTGTAGTAATTCAGCGTTTGTAAGACACTTTTGAAACTAATACTACAGTGTTCATTACAAAACGTTTGTGTTATTTCTGTGACTTTTACAAAGTTTGAAACCAATACTACAGTCTCCATGACCACGTGTTTTGGTAATACTACAAATGAGGCAAACCCTAGTCTGTCTCACCCTGAACGACATTATTTTGCCCACTGCCAAGCCTTCTCTGCAGTGCTAAAGACTTAAAGTCTAGATTTCCTCTGGTTCTGAATCTCTGGTCTCCCTGGGACTCCTTTTCAATTAAAATGAGTTTGTTACTATCAAAATTATAAATATTCAGAGACTAAGCCTTAGTCTAAGGCAAACCCCTGAGAGTATGCTGGACATCATTGTGAAATTACCCATTTGGACACTAGACGAATACCACAACAAAACAAAATGGCCGAATACTTAGTGTGAGACTGTGAGCTCAATTGCTTTGGTCTCCGGGTATGGTTCACTGGTTATGTTCACTTCCCTCCAACCACAATGCAAAGTATACAGCCAAGGTAGACTATGTTACCCATTAAAGATACTTTATACACAAACAGAGAGCATAAACATTACACGACCGACTGAGCAGGGATGATATTTCATCCATTAGATCCACGTAGGGTCACGCCATCTTGTCGTCAAGACAACTCCTTCAGTGGAGCAGGAAGAACTCAGAGATTGACCACAGATGTTCATAACTTAATGTATGATGGCACAACGGGTCCTGTTGGTTATTAGCCTTGTATATAGTGAGTTCTATTTTTTGTAATACCAACCTTCAAACACGTTGCCAGCAAAGACGTTAGACCCATACACTATGTCTAATGTTTGTTTGTTGTTTAACACTGAGCAATATTCCAGATACATGGCAGCAGTCTCTTAATAATTGTCTTTGTACCAGGTAGTTATGTGATCAACAGTTTGAGAATCGATTTCTATACAATGACACTTGTCAACCAGGTGAGCGGGTCTGACCATCTGATCTCGTTAGCAGCCTCTTGCGATAAGCATTAGTCTGACGTACAGACAATAAGGCAAATATATCCAAGAAAGACCATGCAAGTCGAGAAAATAGGGCAAGTCTAGATTCCCTTTGTTTCTGAAAATGAAGGAGGTCTCAGGGCTCCATTTCATTACAATATATGTTTTTACTATGAACATTTTTCAATAAAATATGTTCATTTCAGAGGCTAGTTGTTAGTCTAGATAAGCAAGGGTTACTGAAGATCAATTGTAAACCCGATCTTCACGGGTCCTAGACAAGTCTAATGACAAAATGGTACATTGTGTAAATTTCGAATATATCATTAAATGAAAAATATGCAAAATAATTGCAGTTTATTAAATATGACTGGATCCCGGATGTGGGGATTTCTTATAGACTACATGTAACTTTTTGCATAAGACTTTTCAAAATCTGGTATTTTTCAGTGAGTGAGTTAAAATTTAAAGTTACATCGGCAATATTTCAGTCATGTTATCGTGATATCTTGCTCAGAGAAATGGACACAACGTTAATTATACCACAAGTCAGCCTTGTTCCCCCAAATAACTTTGATTTAGTTGAGTATTTTTTGTATTTTATGGTAACAACGTGGTCGGTTGTCAAGGAAACAGAGATCATCAACTGTGTCATGAAAAATGTAACTGTGTTGTGGAAAAATGCTGTCAAGGTCCCGTCTAGTAAACAGCACATTTCAAACGCCATTTGTCTCTATATAGAACAGCAACACTGATGTATGTTGTTACATATATAATGCTTCTGTTAACTGGCTACTGTTTCCATAGGAACAACATATGTCATTACGAGTAATGCCCCATTTGTCAGCATGGCTTAATGTCATCCTATTTAACGCAATGCAAGCATTAACTGTCCAACAATGCTTACTCTGAATCACTCCCATGTATATGTGATCGTAGATGTGCTCTCACAGTCAAACATGGCTACTGTCATTGTGTATACATTGAAAGAGTTTAACAACGTAACCGTTGAAGGGATCGTTCCTCTAGAGAGAGTCATTGTGTCACGATGTTGTCATGTTGTGTATGTCTTCACATACGGTCTTCACTGAACGGTTCATAGCTTTGCGAATGCTTTGTAAGCATAGCTGTGTACATATATACTAGTCATGGATATCACTACTAATAACCCATGTCATGTCATGTCATGTCATGTCAGGTCAGGTCAGGTCACCCGCTGTATTGCATGATCAGGCCCTGGGCCCACTTGCACAAAGCGACCTTAGAGCTACGACTACATTAATTAAGCCCATGCTGAAGAATAGGAGCTACAATCATTGTACGTAGTGCTAAGATGACTTTGTGCATGTGAGGCCTGGAGTGTGATGTTGGTGTTGTGTCTCGTGACTGACTGTACGCTCTGTAGAATAATTCCGCCATCGCACAACCGTTATGTTAAGACTGAGCGTTTATCATTTGCGTATTAAAAATCATTTTGTAGTTTGCATACTTTAGACACGTCATTGAAAATGGACGAATACTTCGGATGTCGCATGAGTGAGTGAGTTTGGTTTTACGCCACTTTCAGTAACATTCCAGCACTATCACGTCAAGGACCACCAGAAATGGGTTTCACACATTATGCCCGTATTGGGAATTGAACCCGGGTCTTCAGTGTGATGAGCGAACGCTGTAACCACTAGATTACACCACCGTCCCAGATGTCGCAAGAAAAAGCATTAACTGGCACATACATGAACCCCACCCTTTCCAAAATGTTCTTTATGCGTTGTTTTAATGCCGCAGCAATTATATTTGTGACGGCCGTCTGTCTAATACATTCAGTCCAACGGTTGATATCAGGAGCACCGAGGATGGGATACAACGATCACCCAGTCAAAAACCTTTTGCTGGAAAATTTATAAATTGCAAATATATTGATATGAATATGCTTACAATATGACCAACATTCAAATAACAAGTATGTGTCGTTTGTAGGGCGTGAGAAAGGCTACAACACTTTGGGAGTGTCACAGTGGAATCGTAAACACTTGGACAAGAGTCAGTGTCGTGTTTCTAGTCTATGAGAATGTTGACGTTTGTTTTAAGCACTCAGCGGAGAGATTCACGAGGGCTGCATTACAGAATGGTCTAGTCTGCACTGAAAACCTCAACGAGTAGGTCATAATTTTACACGTTTCTGCACTGAACGGTGTTGACACTGTTTTGCCTTCAAAACATGTTGTTGTGTAAATGGCCTTATTATATGCGTGTGTTGGGATAGGGATCTTCTCGTGGCAAGAGGGGTGTCACTGGTACTGGGTGTCTTCTCGCTGTAACTCTTAGCCTCTCTAGCTTCAGTCTGTGTACATGTATTACTGATATAAGCAGAAGCGATCAGATTAAACTGATTGCCCTTCGGTTCCCTGACTACTACCACAGCCACCCCCATCACTACAACTAGTTCTTCTTCTTCTTCTTCTTCTACTACTACTACTACTACTACTACTACTACTACGACGACGACGACGACGACGACTGGTACTGCTACTACTACGACTGGTACTACTACAACGACTGGTACTACCACTATTACTACTACTACTACTACTACGACTGGTACTACTACTACGTCACGATATGGCTGCAATATTGCCGATGTGACGTTACATATTAACTCGCTCACTCACTCACTATTACTACTACTGGTACTACCACCACCACTACTACTACTACTACTACTACTATTGATGCTGCCTCTTCTACTCCACGTGTAACAGTTTTATTCAGCCACATGTGATGGTTCAAATCCAAGACACTAGATATAAAATGCATTGATGATGAAATATTTATATGGTCGTGTTTGTGGTAGAAAATATTGAATAAACCCACAACCACGATAAAAATAATGATTGTCCAACTCAAACTTACAGTCCTCACACAGAAATCAAACGAAATATGCTAACACACCACACAGTGCATTACAAAACAGATGTCATTATCAATGCAAAAATCGCCTGTTAATGTTCATAGACGTTATGTATGCTTTATGTATGCTCGTATGAGTCATTGACGGGATAGAGAATTGTCGCAAAGGTTTATACTCCTCCAGTTATGCACCTATGGACTTATAAAGGGCGCGGCCAAACATATGTCTCTCGAATCGGACTTTCAACAGAGTAAACACTGGCCGATTTGTTATGGCTCCTCTAATCTGTGTACAGTTCTTCTACATCAGGCTCTACCGCAAGATGAAAATACGATACCTCGAGTCAACATACTCCCGCGGAGTTGGATAAACCTTTGGTATGCTCGTGAATGGGAAATCGTGCGTGATGTTTTCATAATATAGGGCGTTCGTCTGACGTTATTGCATGGACCCTGCCATTATATTTGAGAGCTAATTACTTGATAGTATAGCAGGTCATGGATAAAGTTTGATGGAGTTCTAAAGACAAATTGAACTGTTTGTTTGTAACGTTTAGACTTGAGTGATGATTTATGAGGTAAACATCCGGAAATCATCTTGAAACATTTGAAAATACACACACGACACCCATACACGCAAACACAAAAACATATACATGAATGTTCACACGCACGACACCCATACACGCAAACACAAAAACATATACATGAATGTTCACACGCACACAAGAGCACATGCGTCTTTCCATAGGAAGGGCGATGGTTACCCTAGTGGTTAAAGCGTTCACTCGTCTCTCCAAAGGCCGGCTTCGATTCTCCTCATGGCTACAATGCGTGAAGCCCATTTCTGGTGTCCCTCTCCGTGATCTTGCTGGAATAATCCCAAGAGCGGCGTAAAACGAAACTCCCTCACTCATTTCCACTGGGTCATCGTGACCTGACGCAATGTCACTTATGGAGAATATCGTTAAAAAAACATATAGAAATGAACATATTTCTTGTCTGCTTCGTTAAATGTATTCACGTTTTCAGGAGAAACGATCGAGAAACTCGCGATACGATAGCATGACATGACATATACTGTATATATGTTACATGTTTTCAGTTCGTTGTTTACGTCAGTGTGGCTTGTATCAGTTCGTTATTTACGATAATATTCTTTATTTCCGTTAATTGTTTATTATTATTGATGATATGTTGGTAATTTCAGTTGGTTTCTCACTATTATGTTGTTTCGGATCGTTGTCTATCATATAGTTTCTGTATAGTGTGTGTAGATAACAATGACAAGAGATCGTCTGTCTGCGTGGTGAAGCTAAAACAACATTTCCATTTAACAGTTTGCTGATACGAATAATGATTACATGATTTAAAATGCCACAAAATTGGGACTATTGTTACGAGTTCCGTTTGTTTCTACCATCAGGATATACACGACGTGTCAGACAGCTGAGACCAACTGACCTTTACATATTCTCCTGCTGCTACAGGTCGCAGTGACCATGAAATGATCAGAATGGCATTATACAGTGTCCATTTTATAGCTGCACAGACATGTTCTGACGACAATACGATACCTTGTAACATGTCATAGAAAAGTGTATCCCGAGTCAGTGCCGGAGTGAGTGAATGAGTGAGTGAGTTAGTGAGTGAGTTGCCTAGAGTCTGGTTTCAAGCAATTTTTAGCAATAATCTAGCAATAAGACGGCACTGGACACTAGGAATGGGCTGTCGCGACTTCGGCGTGAACACCCACAGGCACACCTGGATATTACGATAGTAGGTTCGAATCCGAACATCAGCCCACAATAATGATCTTCGGTCTGACTATAGTCGAGTTTCACTAGACTGGAACTGCCAAAGTTGCCCATCAGTTGTGTGAGATGGCTCTTGTAGAATTATGATGCGATGTAGTGGCCTCGCTCGTCACACCGAAGACCAGGGTTCGATTCCCCACGCGTACAATGTGTGAAACACATTTCAGGTGTCCCCCGTTGTAATATTGCTGGATTACTGCTAAAAGCGGCGTAAAACTCACTCTCTCTCTCTCACTCACTCACTCACTCACTCACTCTTGAGAATCATGTCTTTTCTCCCAGATATACAATGTCATTGACATATTGTTGACTATTTCAGCTGGTCGGTCTGAGTTTGGCCATCGTTGGGGGCTATGTGCTGTATCTGAAGGAGAAGAAGGTCCGGACTCCTATCGACTTCTTCTTCGACCCGTCATGTCTGATGTGTCTGGCCGGTTGCATCGCCTTCGTCCTGGCCTTCTCCGGATGTGCAGGCTCGCTCAGGGAGAACACGATATTACTTAAAATTGTACGTATGCAGTCTCTAAAACATGGTAAAACATGTATTTCGATTAAAAGTAAATACCTATTTTCCGGACATATTCCATGTCTTTCGTGGGAAACATATAGTCATGACCCTGTAAACCCGGTCACCGCATTGTCCGGAAATATATTGTTGTGGACGTCTTTGCTTAGCTGCAAGTACATCATGACTAGGATGTGGATCGATATAAAAGAAACCCGGTTAATGTAACCAACCTGTCGCCATCGTCTGGATAAACGGGGTTTCACAAGTCTGCGTCTCAACCTCTGCATCCTTGTTTCAGTATTACTACCTGGTGGGGTTGTTTCTGTTCTTGGAGCTTGCCCTCATCATCTTCGTCTTCGTGTTCTACTACGTCCCCGACGCCAGGACGACGCTCAAACTCTACCCCGAGGATATTCTCAAGGAAGCCATTGTCAAGTATAGAGATGACGATGATATGAAGAATCTCATTGACGTCATGCAGCAGACGGTGAGTTGTCTCCCTTTGACAAAACCAGTAATCGCTACGCTCAATTATGTTGCGAGGACCTTTCATTGTATCACTGTAATCTGTGTGTGTAGTTATCGTTTATACAGAAGCTGTCTAGTTGTAGATATATTGGCCTCGTTCCATAAAGCGATCATAGAGCTACGACTATCGTAAACCATTGTTACTGCATGGAGGTAAGACCACCTTAACGCTAAGATCACTTTATGCAACTGGGCCCAGCAGCCAGGTCACGTGATGGTCAGTGTCGGGAAGCACGCAGACTAGCATCACGTGCCTAAAGAGATGCACATACATGTGCATACTCTCAGGATTATTGTGTCATTTATGTTTCATCATCTGTTGATATTTTCGGATCAGCTGGAAATCTTGATGTCTATCTTAACGACTTCCGGTTCCTAATAGGTGGTTTCCTAGCAACTGCGTCAGTATCTTTGTATATCGGGTTCTCGCTGTGTTTAGCTGTGAGTAGGACATCTCAATCGGTTCGCGCTAGCCTTGCTCCAAGGCTGTACAGTGCTGAGCCCATGAATGTATAGTAATTCTAACCGTTTTCAAGTCAAGATATATAATCGGACTAAATAACCAAGACTGTTATTTATCATTTTTCAGAAATTATGCTATGAATTTTTACCCTGTAGACTTCTGCAAGTCTATATTCACGCCCACGCCTATGCACAATAACATATGTTATCCAAGATTTATTTGCAATCGGTTTTAGGTTTCGGAATAACTCGTATGTTCAACAATATAATCTACTCGAATATTTAATCATAATCGATTTCAAGTTTAGGATTAAAAATCGTTTGCAGACGGTGAGATAGCCCAATGTCTAGAGCGCTCACCCTTGGCGCCAAAGTTCCACTCCCCACGTTGGTACAATCGCTGTAGACCATGTTTTGTGGGGTTTTTTTTCCAGTCATGATATTAGTGGAATTTTCACAGTAACGGGATCGGATGGTCAGGATTTTGTTGACTCATGTCACCGTATCACAGCTGGTCGATGTCCATGATGTAGATCACATGATTGCCTGGTCCGGACTCGATTATTCGCAGCCCGCAGGCATATTATATTACTGACAACAAACAGACAAAATGTACATGACATTGCTAGAACAATTCTGAAAGCGACGTAAACCTAAACACACTCACTCACTTCATGACACGACTGGACAGCATTGTTAACCTTAACAGCTGTAACCAATGGTTGTTCAGATTATTCACATCCCCGTTGTCTCACATGCAGATGTAAACAATACTGTTGATGACCTGATGCCCGGTAACAAGCCCAGGACCTGCTACCACAGACAAAGGGTTAAGGGGAGGGCATTCGGAATGTTTACACAACCGTCCAACTATTTACACTGTACGTTATTACCCCCGGTCATCATTTTAGTGGACGTATATATTTACACCCTCACCCCAGTCCCAACCCTCGGGCTTCTGTGTGATACTATACTCAGTACGTAGACTGTCTGACAGATGGAGGTCAGATAAAGTGGACCACCTGTTTAAACAGATCCGACATGTTACTAGAACTGATTCATAGATCGATGGTCATCAACGCAACCAAACAGCTTGCCTAGATGGCACGAAAATGGCGTCAAACCGGTGTACGAAACAGTTTTCAAATTTTGGTTGCCAGTGGGGCTAGCCATGCCTGAAAGTTAATAGCCCACAGAATAATTCACGAGCCCGAAATGTGAATGCACACAGTGGAGGTTTACTAGTCCAATTGGAATTTTACTAGCCGCGTGCAAGCGGGCCAGTGGCTGTTTCGAACACTGCATTAAACAATAACGCTGTGTCATACAGCAAATCACATGTTGCAGATTATACTGATTATAGTTAAAGTTTCATTAATTCCATCACACTTGTATGTATTTTGATGTTGGACATGTCAATATTATAAGACGCTTCAAACAGTATGACATTTGCCGGAGTGCAGTGTCAACGGTTATGCGAAAGAAAGGTTGCAGTTGACAGGCATTGTCGTACAGGCATTGTCGAAAACTACGCTTTTAAGTTTTCACATGCTTGAGTGGCAAGCAAAAAATCATAATCAGGGCCAATAAGATATTCGAAATCACCGTATCGAATACTGTTTGTTTCCCAGTACTTAAGGGGGACGGTGGAATGGCCCAGTGGTTTTAGCGTTCGCTGTTCACGTTGAAGGTCCGGGTTCGATTCCCGACATTGGTACAGTGTGTGAAACCCATTTAGATGTCCCCCGCCGTGAATTGCTGGAATTTTTCTGTAAGGGGCGTTAAACATTACTCACTCACCTAAATGCTTACGTGACGCAACTCATTGGACTACTGACCCCACATCCCATGTAAATAATGGTGAGTAATGTGTTGAAGATGATTGTGCTCACATAGCCACGTGCATATAGGTGTGTGTGACATGTTTGTAGTGCTAGAAGAGTGCTAGCACGCAGCCACCATGCCACACAAATATGGACACCACACATAAACACAGTATACTGACCCCGAGCCAATCAGCCCTTGCTTGATCCTATTTAGATACGCGCAGGGTAACAGTAACTAACATTTTTGTACGTCTTTTGATAGGACACCACAAGGATCGAACATTCCGCTGTTCGGGCGGACGCCTTGTCCACCTGGCCAAGGAAGAAGTGAAAATGCATAATTATGATATGATTGATATCCTGGTTTCGTCTGAATCTATCTCTCCCACAGTTATACTGTTGCGGGTTGAGCAACGACGACAAAGGTTACCTGGACTGGAACCTCAACGTCTACTTCAACTGCAGCTCCAGTAATCAAAGTCCAGAGAGTTGTGCCGTTCCATTCTCCTGCTGTAACATCAAATCGGTGAGACTTGTCATCAAACCTAGCCATGTTGGCATGTTATTAGCCTCCACCCGAGGTACCCGTGAAGCTCCGGCGTAGAACAGACCATCAGAAAACTATGCTTGCCGTAAAAGGCGACTATGCTTGTCGTAAGAGGTGACTTACGAGATCGGGTGGTCAGGCTCGCGGGCTTGGTTGACACTTGGTTGCCATCGCATCCCAGTTGCGTAGATCAATATTCATAGTGCTGATCACTGGATTGTCTGGTCCAGACTCGATTATTTACAGAACATCGCCATATACCTGGAATATTGATGAATGCGGCTTAAAAGTAAACTCACTCACGTACTCATTTTCGACTACCTTACAATCGTGTGTCAATGCAAGGATGCAATATGTAATAATGTCATAATAAAATGTATTTGTGTCTTCCAGGGCGATAAAATAAACTACTTGTGCGGTGGCGGAGCCCTTAAAGAATCAGACGTAAGTGCATTACTGTTACATACTACTCATCAAAAGCATAAACACAGCCACTTACTTCAGTCAAACATTCTAAACTAGATTATGCAAGATACTCCATTCTGTTTGCAGACAATGTTTACACATCAACTGATGTATCGTTGTAAAATATATTGGTAACACTGAAAATATTATCGCCATGAGTTGAATAAGTGATGAAACTGAGTTAAAAATGTCGAATTTTTAACTAAACTTTACCTCAAAAAGCTACTGTTCATATACTCGAAATTTAAAACGCCTTTCGGCATTTTAATCCATGATCCTCATGCAGTGTATCTGCACAACGTTTACAGTTCGTTCGTCCAAGTTAGTGGAGAAATTCATCTTCGGTGTAACAACATATATAGGCATGATGGCATATAGTAAGCGCTTTAAGTGATTCTAAACTTTTGATCGGTAGTATACATGTCATCAATACAACCTAACATAGTCAACATAGTTTCTGCAGCCTGCTGTGACGGTCACGTATTGTCAGTGTTGGGGCTATTTCAAATTAGTTGAAATATTTAACGTCGGGACTCGAACCTAGTTATTCACGATGACAAGTGCGTCCATGTGACCTTCACCTTCCCTGTTTCTGTTTCAAACTTTCCTCGACTATAATTACATTTTGTTTAGGGTGAAACTTACTTGCCGAAATAAAATCAAACTAACCAGTTTTGAATGCATACAAACTATAAACGGTATTACGAAATTGGTATCTTAAATTCAAATCTGTTTCACATAGCCAGGTTAAATTTTCTCATTCTTCGGTGTCGACGCTCATAAGTATTGGCACAAGCGATGGATGCAGTCGAAACAAAAATGTCCGATCTTTAGCGTCTCGGAAATGAACGTAAACGCTTCCAAGGAGGACAAGCACATCCATAAACATCATAGCACAAACACTTAAAAACGTTTAAAAATGTGTCGAGTTTAGTTTGTTCGAGTTGAAATTGGAAATGAGGTAAAGAATAGTCAGTCAAGTGAGGCACTGTCCCACGAACAGTATTCTGAAAGGGACTTGAATTATTCACGTTGATGTGTATTACTTGCAGCCGTCGACACAGCTGTCGTCCCGGATATATACACAGGGATGTTTGAAAGGGCTCCAATCATTCATGGACGGCTCAGCGCTCATTATAGGGGGAGTTTGTATAGGGGTGCTGTTACCTCAGGTGAGTCATCATCATCATCATCATCATCATCATCATCGTCGTCGTCGTCGTCGTCGTCGTCGTCGTCATCTTACATAGGATTCTTTTGGTATTGTTTCATGCTTGTAAAAACGTACGCTCGACCTCGTTTCACAAAGTCCTCGTAAGCTTAAGATCTCGTAACTTCTCTCGTAGCATTCACTCCCCTATACTGTAACACAGAGGTACGAATGCCACGAGAAACGTTACGAAACGTTAGGCTTACGAGAACTTTGTGAAACGGGTCCCTAGGCCTAGATTTTCGAAGCTCTCTTTACCCCTGAAGGTCCCGGGGTAGAATAGGCCTTAAGCAACCCATGCTTGTCATAAGAGGCGATATGCTTGTCGTAAGAGGCGACTAACGGGATCGGGTGGTCAGGCTCGCTGACTTGTTTGACATATGTCATCGGTTCCCAATTGCGCAGATCGATGCTCATGTTGTTGATCACTGGATTGTCTGGTCCAGACTCGATTATTTACAGACCTCCGCCATATAGCTGGAATATTGCTGAGTGCGGCGTAAAGCTAAACTCAGTCACTCACTCACTCACTCGAAGCTCTCTTAGGGCTGAGAGAGTCTTAAGTTGATGATTATGCATGCCACTTAGACTATCTCAGCGCTTAGTGAGTTTCGAAAATCTAGGCCCTGGTTGGTAACTTCACTGGTGGAAAGCCGGAGTCACATAAAGCTATAATTGTTGTTTGATCAGCATTCTCGAAGTTGATACAGCATACAACTTTGAGGATAACATTTTTTTGTATATTGCACAGAGCGCCTTTTCGGTGTAGATTCTTACACCATTTTCAAGCTGAAAGTTACACCTAAACATCGTTCTGTACAATAAACAAGCTGATGTTATCCATAAAGTTGTATGCTTTCTTGTAGACATAAAGCTGTCATACCGTGATAAAATTCTCATTTTGTTCTAATGGGACTTACTCATTATATTGAACACATTCACTTTATCTACAGGCGCTGTTCGTATGTCTCGCGCGCATGCTGAAAGATCAAATCATGGAACAGAGGTCGAAATGGTCCCGTACATGAGAAGAACCGAAGTTACAACAATTCTGGATACATCTTCCAGTGGTGTTGTAAAAGACAGAATGACTGAATATGTAAAACGACCGATTGCAATACGACTGCAGCTCAACTTTGACCTTCATACCATATTCGGAGTTGTGATATCATATTCTGGGGATTTTCCCACCGTGTTTCTGTGTAAACTATTTTCACAAATCGTTCTTCTACATGTTGAAATTTACAAACTATAAGTATTTGTACATAAACTAATTATCATTAGGGAATTGGTGATATAGCCTTTACGCTTTCTAAGGTTGTCATGGAAACGTACAAAACGCGATTGAATTATGTGATACATCCAAACATTAACTGTCTTCATAAAATCATAATAACAGAACAATTATTAAGTACTGAGGCACCTTTAACTGTGTGTCTAACTGTGGCAGAAACATCAAACACATATCATCTACCCGAAAGCGTCAAGGATCACTGTTTCGAAAATACCTTTTTTCTTTGGGTATATTTCATTCTAATATTTTTAACACTCATGAGTTGACGCGAGCCGCTACGAAACAGTGGCTTTGGCATAGTTGTGTTATTGTCTATTGTTACTTGCTGTTAAGAAGCCACAGTTACAGAGTTAGTAATTCTTAGTGTTCTTGTGAATCTGTACTAGTCCAAACAAGTATAATACCTGGGAAGTCATATTTTACGATTGATGAGTCGATTGGCCTGGAGAACAATGAAGTATTCATAATACTTCTTTATTTGATGCTCAGCGAATTCTTTTATATGGTCAAAATGATCGGATCCTAAAATCATCACATATTTGCTTCATTACATTTCAATCAACAAGCAATGTTTGCTTTCGTCATTTGTTGACATCATGCAGTAACTGTTTTACAGTAGCAGTTGATCATCTTAGGTTGTTTTTTTTGCGTTCCATCTAGCTGATTGACAGTTTTTAATTAACAGAATATGTTGCCGATGTTATATATTCTGGAAGCGTGAATTCCACTTTTCTCAACTGCAGTTATAAAATGTTTTTTGGGGGGGAAATGCGATGTTTACATTTGTAAAAAAAACCTGGACATAACGTCCTAGCAGACTGTACATATTTTTTACATTTGAAGCAATAAATATATTTTTGTACATTACATTTTTTTCTTCTGCATTTGACATTCAACTCCATTTATTCATTATGTTACTGGTTAATAGAGAACAACCGGCCGCGCTCCTTAGTACCCTCCTTACAACAACCGGCCGCGGGTGTCCTCGTAATCAAGTGCTCATAATATTGACCCCTAGGTCATTTCGAGCTAACGATGGTGTGAGACTCGTGTGAGTGCGTGTGATAATGTGTGTGAAAACCGGAAGACCAGCGTCCCGGTGCACATGGCAACCAGGAAACGTGGACTGCCTTTAGTCCATGTGCAAGTATGGGAGATAGGATCGTGGTAGCGTTAAGAACGCTTGTGCGAGTGGTCCCAAGGCCCCATTCTACACAGTTGACAGTATGTGTTCATGTAAGTATAATAGTATTGGAGTTATTGCTACTGTCGCTTTATGAAAAACAGGCTAAAATCATTAGGTGAAATATGTTTTTTACTCGGATTAAACTCAAGAAACCGCTTATTAGTCATGTTGGACGCTCTTTGACCAGTATTGTTTAGATTTCAGAGACATGTACCCCATGCTTTCAGTGGCAATTAAAAATGTGCAACGTATGTTCCTTTTCCCCTTCCACAAGTCCAGGGTAATTCTAACAATGTTTTAAACGATCATTTCCCAAGTTGATTGGCTAGGCGCAAAACTCCATGATAAAACAATACTATATGACCTCCATTTGAGAATCAATTAAACACGAAGATTTCTGCAACTGAAAATGTCAAACGGACTTGTACTGAACACCATGAACATCGACCTACGCAATTGGGATACGATGATACGTGTTAACCAAGTCGGCAAACCTGGACACTCGATCCCGTTGATCGAATGTCATCATGTGTACATCAATAGCACCGTAGGTATCTTTTATATGAGAGCAACGAAGATACGCAAGAACGCACAGGGATTAAAAATCTGGATAGATGTCCTCCCGTTGCAATTTAGATTTTATGACTTCGAAAAAGTCTCTTGTGACGTGATCGTAATATTGTTTTAAGCAAAGAAGTTCCAAAGAATGTCATCCTGTCCCAGGGATATTCAACAGAAAGTTCGAAAGGGTTCGAATCTGCAACATTCATATCGATGGCCTCATGGTGATTCATTTGAAACGACCAGTAATATTGCATATGTAGTTAGCGATCAAAATATATCCAACAACTATTGATATCACACCAGAGGAAGCAACGGTCTTGAGTTACTAAGCAGTGTTTGCCCTCAACCCCGAAAAGCTGCAGACCCTAAGGACCCAGAACCATGAAAAGCTCTCGCCCATAAGGACCTACAGAAAACAACAGCTGTGGGGCCGAGTGGTTTTCAGTCGGTCTTGGGCCTAGGACCGACGTTAATTTCGAGCCTGCTGAGTGTCAAATGTATGCACTGATGCTTTGTTTGTGTGCTCCTTCTGAAAAAGCTCTCATGGAGAAAGTAAGCCCTTTGTATGTGCGTGTGTGCATGTGTCTCTTTACACAGATGGACTTGATTGATCAACAAATACAAGGTGATATTATTACTTTTATATTATAGATTTAACTGTCGCAGGTTCGAGTCTCCTTTTTGTCCGAAACAAATTTGATGAGACGGAGTTGTCTTAAAAAGCTGTTTGTTGTCTGTAATTATAACAACATTATTAAATGTTGACATCTGTCTGTATGCCGTCGTCTTAGGCTGACAGATGACAATAAGAAGTCAATTCAAATTGTGCTGACGTCACAGGAAAAAGCTCGTGAATTACCTGGGCGTCAGATACAGGTAGCACGCACAACTCCTTATTATTTGATTGTTGAGAGGCAGCCACAGGACTGACGAAAGAAGAAATAAGAAATACGGGTGCCGGCGACATAACAAAACCTATTTTCCCATATCATGTCAAAATATCAGACAGATTGAATGACAGAGAGGAAACCATCTCGGTTACAGCATGACCTAAGTCACAGTACAGTATACAAGATAACCTCGACAATGCGGACAGGTTACTGTACATACAGAATAATATAGTTTGAGTCATCGCTTATCTTCATTAACGAAACAGGCTATATTTCTTTATATTCTGTCTGTAATTGTGAAAGTTCAGTTCTCCGGAGCATTCCTCTTCTTGAGACAAGAGTGGTATATGCTTCTACAAAAATTGTAAATTTGAACCATTACAATACGACTTTGTGTTGATATGGTTGATCACGTAAGAAAAACAATTTTAGGTCTGACAATGCTGCCATTTCATTTGAGGGTTCTTAATCACTTGACAGTTAAGATTATACCTATGACCGCCTATATACAAAGCGACATTTCTTGTTCCTCATTACCACCCGACCCAACTTTTGCCTATGTATTTTAGACTGGTAATTTCACACTAGTGTATAAAGCCCACAGAATTCTAACCTTCGGCATTCCAAGCTTTGGACTAACATTATATCCTCGAAAATCGGAAAAAGGATTAGAAAAAAAATAGAAGTAGAAACCGCCTTACTTGCCCATTATTTCTTTTCAAAACTGATGAAAAACAAGGAATTTATTTTATATGGCTTGGACCATAACCATACAGGGCAATAGCATCACAACCGACAATATGAAATATTTAGCGGTCAGCAATACAGCATAGAGGATGAGAGTTACCTACCTTAGAAAGATTTTGTTTGGATCCACGTTTGTTAGCGATATAATAATTTCCTTCGAAATGAGCGATTCAAGGGGGGAAAGAGACCTCAGAGGGGAAGGCGTTAGGAAAAGGAGACCAAAAAATGAGAAACTAAAAGAACCAGAAGATGCTAAAAAGCAAACCGTGGACAGTACTTCAAATCCCAAAGAGACGGAAAACACTGCCAGGGCTGGGCTCCAAAAGGGAACTTTCTGCTTGACGAGAATTGTCCTTTTGAGATACCTTGGATTCATTTACTGTAAGCATGCCCGTTTTTAAAGGAAAACGTAAAGATGTATGATACGATATATCTGTTAACAGTATGTTATGCTAACAATGAATGTTTTTAAAATCAAAATCACATTTACACAAAATGAGAAAGCAGCGAGATAATTCGTTTTATGTCAACGAGCATTTTCGTATTCCTGTAGTCATATGGGAAAGTTTGCCGCCTGCATCATACTAGTCAAATCATACCACCTAAATATATATACCTCACACAATAAGGATGTGTTTTAACATGTTTCTTTAATTGTATCTGAACATACTGAAAGGCATATCCAACTTCTGAAAATACCACTCAAAAATCTATTTCATTAACCTTCAAAATCGAGGGGGTATGGGCAGAAGTCTTACTGTCATATGACCCATTAGTTTGATATTCGTGCTATTTCGTAACTTGATATTGTTTTAGCTCTAAATTCGTTTGTTACTTCTCATTTAGTTTGTTCTGCAGACCTCCCATGAGTAAGGTGCCGAATTAAGTTTTTAAATGGACGCACATTTCACCGTCAACAGTGTAATTCATGTTGGGCAGATCTTTTCTTATTAGGAAATCTGTGTCCTTTTCAATATGATGACATGTTATGAAGGGAAATCCTGAATAGCACTGAAAACAAAAGTTTTACCTTGCACTTGCAGTATGATAATGTATGTAGAATGCTTTAGATTAGACAGATAACACTTTCAATTTTCAAGAGCATGTAGGCAAAGAAAGGAAATACAGAAGATAAGTAGGAAGGAGAGGTGTCCACCCAGACTGAATATATAGCAGTAAAGTAAATTTAATTTTCTGTATTGTGTGTGTGCATATGCATGTTAAACAAACGTCTAAGATAGACAACGAACAACATACTACTCACCCCATGGTACCCTGATACAGCGAACAGCTGAAAACCTGAACTTATATATCCTGTATACAAAACTGTCTTCAATTGTGTTAAAAAATTAGATGCATCTGCATTTGTAAACAAACAAGACTAAAATTTTAGGCGAATATTGTTGAGGAAACACTTAATCAGAATGTATGGTTTTCTTTAGTTTTGTATATTAATGCTGCCATGTTTATGTCTTCTTTTACAGCTGTGGCATTTCTTGTTGCTCTGCATCAGAACAAACAGTTAATTGGAAAAAATGGCCTTCTGCCAGCACATAAATATCTCAACAACATCAAGAACAGAGTTGGTGGAGTAAAGCAGGACATGTTCATCCACTGTCCCAGTATTATCTGGTTGTTCAACTACAATACACATCTGGATCAGATCCTCGACTACCTGGCATACACAGGCTTGGCTCTGTCTCTGTTTCTTGTAATACGAGGAGCAGCAAACTGGTTCATTATGTTGGCTCTATGGGTGATATATCATTCTGTTGTCAGTGTTGGACAGCAGTGGTAAGCATATTTGTGAGGACTGGTCATTGATTTGGATAACTGTGATCAATAATTGTTAACTGTTAATATAGACTGATTATCAATAAATGTTGAAGTATACTTTTGATCCATAAAATATGTGAAGAAGGTTTAACCCTTTCTTTGCCACTGGGGTCATGTCACTTATGAGTGGCAATGCATTTAAGCATTTAGAAATGGTCTATGAATATAGATGTTATTTTGTATGTTGTGTATGTTAACATAAAATTTCATTGCATTAGCTTATGTAAGATATTATTGATGATTAAGTTTTCATATTGATATTTTTCAATAATTCTTCCTATAAACAATTTCTAGTTACATACATATTTATATTTATCTATTTAATCTTTAAGTAATATATATGATATTATTTATTCGATATGAACAAACTGCACTTTCTTATCTGTGTTTTTTCTTTTCATTTAGGTTCAGCTTTGGTAAGTTTTTTACTGCTGTTGTAATACTTTGTTTCATTACTTGATTTCAATTTGTGTTCATAGGTAATGGTAGTAGTGGTAGGTAGTGAGTAAGAATGTAGGGGAATACAGCACTTTGGCATGTATTGCTCAAATGAAGGTACAAACTGGAGTGGATGTTCATGCTCAATGACTGTCATGCCATTCTTATCCTAATTGTATGGATGTATGCTCATGCTATAACCCACTGGTGTGATTTTTACAGTGTAGCCCTAAACAATAGGAAAAACCCCAAAGTCCACTCTGTGTATCTAGGTTTTTTTTCTGAAATATCATTGCGAGTTAACTTGTCTAGCAATTCCAGAGGCATGCATACAGACAGTTGCTATATACTGGTTTTATACCAAGCTAATTTTGTTCAAAGGAAAATAATTTTTGTTATGGAATGAAAGATTTTGTCATGCTTATCCCTAACATTTCTACTTTGCTAGGTTGGGAGTCCCAGCTATTGGAAACTGGTTTCCTGGCGATATTTCTTTGCCCTGTGTTAAATCTGCATACCGTTCCACAACACACGCCCACATCACTTATTACCATCTATGCTTACAGATGGCTTATCTTCCGCATCATGTTAGGAGCGGTAGGTACAAAGTAGATAGTCAAACATACATAGATGGTTGGTTGGATAGTTAGATAGATGGATTGGGGTGTCAAGGATTGTGAGGTATTCCATGCTTCACTGTTTTCTTTCATCCTGTTTAATCAATTTTTACCTGTATTGAAAGCTTAATTCTGTTGTGTGAATTGTAACAATTGCACAGCTTTCAGTTTGATTTTTGATGTATAAGTCATTCTTTCTTATCATGGTTGTAGGGTCTAATCAAGATCAGGGGAGACCAGTGTTGGAGAGACCTTACTTGTATGAACTATCATTATGAGGTAAGAGTACAGTATTAAGTGAAACTTATTGCGGTAATTAGAAATTGGAACTAAGTTTGAAATATAATCAGATATGATGCGTAAATTAGATACACCTGGTCAAAATTATGGCATTTGATTAATGTTTAATTTGAACCAAATCTATGTAGTATAGCGTTTGTTGCAACAACATTTAAGGTTCACAAAAGCTGACTCAGCACTTTCAGAAGTTCATAAGATCGGAAATAGTTTGTGAAAACAATGTATTATGTCAAGTTGAAGTAGTGAATACCTATTTTTGGTGTAAGATTTTGTTTTGTTTTATTTCATTCAATCTCCTGCAAATGTATGACATTAAAGTAGTGTCTCTCGTCAGACCCAGCCGGTGCCAAACCCCCTGAGTTACTACCTGCATCAGTCTCCTGAACTGATTCACAAGATGGAGACACTTGGCAACCACTTCATCGAACTTGTGGCACCATTCTTCCTGATCCTGGGACGGAGAATGACTATCATTGGTGGAGGAATACAGATTTTCTTTCAGGTACGTTGAAAGTTTAATGACTTCCCAGTTATCTGGTAAGAAAGTGATGGTCAGTGTTTTGGTTCAGTGAGCATTACTATAACAATCTGGCTGAGTTTATTTGCACCAAGTGTAAAGTTTGTGTTGTTCAGGTACATCCAAGAGGCTAATCTAATGCCAAACTTTGGTGAAGCAACACTTTGTTTACTTTGAGAGTATTTTTGATTGAAGTGGAAATGTATTCAACACTCTTATTAGAAAACATCCCAGGTATGTCTACAAGTACTGCATGAGGTGAGTGAGTGAGTGAGTGAGTGAGTGAGTGAGTGAGTGAGTGAGTGAGTGAGTGAGTGAGTGAGTGAGTGAGTGAGTGAGTGAGTGAGTGAGTGAGTGAGTGAGTGAGTGAGTGAGTGAGTGTGGAAGGGATGGAGGTGGTTAGTGCAGGAGTGAGCAAGTGAGCTACAATTTTACATGACATCATATGGCCCTTTTTTGACGTATAATCTAAATTTACAGCTAGCCAGCCTGATGGTCTGATAAAAAGTTTAGATAACTTGTTCTATGCATCTGAGTAATTTTGGATTGTCTGGTCTGTTTGAATCCATTTCGGGCTGGTGACATTTTGAAGTTACCCATCCTGATGCCAGACTGGGTTTTTGGCGCATTTCATTCACTGATAACATTGGTAATTCAGATATACCTTGATGATCACCCTGGGATTTAAGGAAGAAACTGGCATCTGCTTCATCAAAAACCCAACTGCCATGTTTGTTTTACAGGTTGTTTTAATCACCAGCGGTAACCTGAGTTTTCTCAACTGGTTGACCATTGTTCCTAGTCTGGCTTGTTTTGATGATCGCAGTTTAAGCTGGATGTTCTCAGGGCGTTCTCGGTCTGTCAAATGTCGGGTAGCCCAAATACAGCATCAGATGGAAACTGGAAAATTGACACCTAAACTAGGTAAGGTTATTATTTGTCATCTCCAGGATTTGCATCTGGGAGAACCTATGCCATACTTTTCTGATTGCAAATTGTCAGACCTCAATTTTCATTGACGTTTCACTGACCAATCAAAGGTTGACAGGGTAAAGAGATCAGTTGTATTGTATTTCCTAGAAATCAAAGCCATTGCCAGTCATGAAGTCATCCTTTCCGTCATGAGTAGTTTCGAGGGCTTTCTTTCACATGGCAATGAGTTTTTCAGTGTTGAATTTCCCACAACCTTGATCGTTGTTAGTGGAACTCACTGCCAAGCTGTGCATACTACCAGTTCAACACTGAGATTAGTTAACTTGGATTCTGATTTTAAAGTTACACAAGTTGTATCATCGTGAATCAAACTGGCAAAATCAAGGACAGGTATTTTCAAACTGCAGCCTTGAGAACAGATCTAGGGGTTAGTGTTAGTTTTCCGAAATGCTGACTCTAGCGATACAGAGGAATGTCATTCGCTTGTGTAATGTTAATATTTAAAGATAGATGATATATGTTTGGCATTTGTTGAAACATGATATATGTTTGGCATTTGTTAAAACATGATATATGTTTGGCATTTGTTGAAACATAAATAGACATGTTTGTTAAACAGTGTAATTATGGAAATACTGAGTGTTACTAAAGAAGATGTTTTGAATACCACTAGCTGAATATTTATGCTCTTGATTACCTAGGTATTTAATGTTTTGCAGGTGGTTTTATCAGGCGAGTTTTCAACATAAGCTTTGGCCTCCTCATCGCTTATCTGAGCATCCCTGTTGTTCAGAACCTCCTCTCAAAGCGGCAGGCCATGAACACATCGTTCGACTCACTGCGACTTGTCAATACATATGGTGCATTCGGCAGGTATGTTTCTGTATGAGTGAGCTATGACCAATAGAGACTGGAACAGCATTTCACTTATCAGGGACAGTGGGGTAGCCTAATGGTTAGAGGGTTCTATTGCCACGCTGACCCGGGTTCAATGCCTCACATATGTACAATTTGTAAATCTCATTTCTGTCGTCAGTTACCATGTTATTTCTGGAATATTGCTAAAAGTGGCGTAAAACTAAGCTCACTCACACTCCTTGAGTTTTACCAGGGTGAAGTGGCTTGTGGAAGAAAAGTTCAAACTGATGCTAAACCTTAAAAGAAAATATGGGTGGTTTTGCTCTTGACTGAAAGTGAGATGGTGTAACCTAGTGAGGAATGGGGCTCATTTTCACACATTTCTGACAGCTAGTGTGAACAGGTTTAATCTAATTCTCTAATAGACATTTTTATATCATTAAAACCCCAATGTGATCAGTCCACTGATTAAACTATGTACTGTTTGCATGTATATTAATTTGTGATCATTATCATTTGATAATTTCAACCTATCTGTAGTAGTTTCCTGTCCAAGCTTTCAGTGGAAACCACCAATCACAAATAGGTCACCTGACTGAAAGTCAGTAGGGCTAATGCCATGACGTTATTGTCAAGTGATCCTTGGGAGTTATTTTTAGCTCATTAACCATTTCTTTTTTGTGTGAAATTATGATGTGGTCTGTTTCAAAAGTGGCTCATCATGTGTGTCTATACATCTCTATTCTGAGATGAACTTAAGAATAATGCCGACCTGCCATTTGAACCTGTGAATCTGAATATCGGTGCAGTCCATTTTACCATTCAGGGACCGAGGGTATGTAAAGCGATAAACTGCTGTGAAGTGTGTCAGTCCACTCTCTCTCTACTGGAATGGGTTCTATTTGCTATTTTGCGGTTGACGATTTCCATACACAACCCAATACAACACTTTGTTTAACGATAAAAAAAATACCAAAAGGTTAATTTCTGTCCTAGCCTAGGCTCTGTGTATGTGAATATTTTATGGATAATACGTTTGTGATGTCCTCGAGGGAAATGAAATAACATTATGTAAAATCAAAAGAGGGTACTAATAAATGAAACAAACACTTGCTCAGTGGTAGTTTATCTGCTGTTTGCTACATGTAAGTCTCTTGAATCTGGTACTTGTTTTTGAACTGACTGGTACCCATCATGGGATTATATTTACCTTTGTCATTCATTTTGCGCGAGTTACTGACAAATAAATGAGTAGCGTCGCTGGCTTTTTCTAGTGCACTGTGTGTGCTGTCTGAATTAGTGGACATGTACTGAAGGACATTGTGGGCAACCTCACGTGTTTCTGAATGAATGACTTGACCCCATTTACCCAGTCTAGAATACCACATGATAGCTTTCAAATACTCATTTCACACTTCTGAATCATTGCGTAGAAAGTAATTACTGTAAGGACCTCAAAAATCTGTTTCCCCTTTGAGTAGGTAGTGGATCAGCTGATGGCATGCTCCCCACTGTCCACGCTCTTCTTTCACAAACACCTCATTCTAATGTTGGTTAGACACAAGACAAGACTGGACTGATGAAGCTGAAAAACAGCTTGTTCACACCCAGCTCCTTTCTGAGGTTCACGTACAACATGAACATGTTAGCATACTGTGAATGTGATGATTATTTTAAACTATCTCTTTTTGTGATGCATAATTTATCAGTGAGATATTATGCATTTCTATGATAAGACATATTGTTTAAGACAGGGACATATCCAAAACCATTATTCAAAACCATATTCCAGTATTACCAAGGAGAGAACAGAGGTCATTATGCAAGGGACCTCGAGCAGTGACCCCAACGACCCCAGTGCCAAGTGGCTAGAGTATGAATTTAAGTGTAAGCCTGGCAACATAACCCGACGGCCATGCGTCATCTCTCCATATCACTACAGGATGGATTGGCTCGCGTGGTTTGCAGCTTTCCAGGTGTGTATGTCACGATCTTATATGACTGAACATTTTACTTGGGTATGATGCTTTTATGTGTGGCGATCAGAGGACACGTCCTTTGGAGGTCATGTCAGGTGACCCTGGAATGACCTTTGTCTGCTCTGTCTTTCTAAAGGATGTGTTGCTTCTGGACATGTTCAGGCAGCAGCGTTTTAAAAGTATTTGGCTTCATTTGTTTACCGTCTCAATTGGAAACTTCGATTCCAGCAAAGGATAGCCCAATGGTTAAAGCATTCATGTGTCATGTCCAAGACATGTGTTTGATTCCCAGCATGGATATTATGTGTAGTCAACTGATATGACTGGAATATGTGTAAATCGGATCTGAATGTCATACTGTTGTGACATTACGAAAATGAGCTTACTGACTTATGGTCAGAAATTTTGCATGGAAGACAATGAGTCTTTATCAAATCGCTTATTACTTCTAGGCCAAATGTAGAGATAGCATCAAAATCAGGTAATATGATACACCCAGCCTTATCTCCCATACTGCGCATCTTGGCCATGTTTACTGCTGATCCTGAAAGATACAGACTTTTCCAGCATTTGGCCTAAGACTATAATGTTAAAAGTTTAAGAATTAGGAGGTCACTTGATTCAAATACTTAAAGAGAAAACTTCAAAGACCTAAGGTCCCTCCATCAGCTTCAAACACTGGATTGGCTTTCTTGATATTATGTGTACTGCAGAGAGGAGTTAAGGACTGGTCGTAATTTATCACCAGGGGGAGCGATGAGGATTTTCAGGGGGGGTCATTCATTTTGTCCACAGAATATAGGGGGGGTCAGCTGTTTTGTATAGATATTTTAGGGGAGGTCAGCTATTTTGCTTTTGATTTATTTTTTTAGATAGGCAGGGAGGGAGGGGTGGGGGTCATGTGTTTTGTACATAGAATGCATGGGGGGCCTATTTGTTTTGTCCCAAGTATTGAAGGGGGGGCTACCAGATTTGTACAGAAAAAATATAAAAATCCTCATCGCCCCCACCTAGTGATAAATTATGAACGGTCCCTAAGGTCCTCTGTTTTCAGGTTCTGAGAGACTGGCAGCCATGTTGGTTGGTCAGGATGTATAATAAACTTCAAAAAAACTTTGAAAGCTAGGGCAGTGGTTTGACATGACAGGAATTTATGCAGTCTAAGTAAACTTATCCTCAGTACTTTTCGAGACTAAGTTTACTTAGACTGGGAATTTATGAGAATTGAAACTGAACCATTTGTTCCAGAACTACCAACATAATCCTTGGTTGGTGCATGCTGCCATGAAGTTTCTAATCAACGATGAAGGAACAACGTCCTTGATTGCTCACAATCCATTTGAAGGTCAACCACCACCAAAGTATGTAGACCGTTGTTAGTAGGATATTATTTATCAGCATCTTTGATAATTCTTCCAGGACTTTTAGCACTTTTTGTCTACACTTTTCACAGTTATGCCTGCATTGTAGTACTGAACATTAAGGGACCCGTGATGGTAGACTAGACCTTAAGCAACCCATGCTTGCCATAAAAGGCGACTATGCTTATCATAAGAGGCGACTAATGGTATCGGGTGGTCAGGCTCGCTGACTTGGTTGACACATATCATCGGTTCCCAATTGCACAGAATAATGCTCATGCTGTTGGTCACTGAATTGTCTGGTCCAAACTCGATTATCTACAGACTGCGGCCATATAGCTGGAACATTGCTGTCCACATTGTCATGTGGACAAGGCGTCTTCAGACTTTGGATAAGAACGTCATCAAAATGTTATAAAATTATATTAGCATGTAAACCTGTTGTGATTAAATGCTTGTGTCATATTTTTGCCCATTGCATTGCATTAAAGTCGTTGATTGTCCACATTTATTGGACCCAAACATCAGATTATGAACAATTTGTATTAAAATATGATCCCATTTATCCATGTAAACCATCTAGCAAATAATATCACTACATGCTTGCAGGTATATCAGAATTGAACATTACCGATATGCCTATACGAAAATTGGAAGCAAGGAAGCCAAGTCTGGATTCTGGTGGCGCCGTAAACACATAGGGAACTATCTCCCGCCAATATCACTGAGAGCTGCACGAGACATTGCTAGACAGATGGACTGGGACATACCTAGGTTGAAGAAGAAGTAACCATGACAACGCTGCAGGAAAACCATGCTTTGTACTTGGTGATGATGCCTACATTCTGGGCTTGAGGATATTGTTTAAGTGGTTTGGGTTTTTTTTAGTTTTACCTTGGGTGTTTTATAAAATATTTTTTCAAATAAACTTGAGGCAGAAGATTGTTTTAAAACATACTGATTTTATAGTATAGATTACAGTTACGACTATCCCATATTTTCAAAACTAGGTGTAAATAACTTTGAAATAATTGTCTTAATGGTGTAATTCAGTGAAAACATTTTTATTAAGACTAGACCAGTTTTATTTCTTGGATATGCCAGTCATATCTTTTCAAGAAGAAGAAAAAAAAAATTATATTTTGCCTGCTCAAAAAATAAAATGTTTTCATTGGCCAAACATGTAAACATTTTTTTATTTTTGCATCATATACACTTCATAAATTGCCCGAAGTAACATGCTTTTAGAGTATAAATGGAATACTACTTTGGTGAATTTTTAAAAAAAATATTTCCCTCCAGCTTATAAGTCTTTCAGGACAAAATTCTGTAAAACAAGAAATACAACTGATTTGACCTCATAGTATATTTTCAGAACCCAGGTCCTCCTTTGTGTATATTTGTTGGTCTTATTCCCTGCTATAACATTGCTCTGTCGGGGTGGGGATGAAATAAATGCAATAATTTGTGAAGTATTTGGCTTCATCAAATATGAAAACATCAACATTCCATACTTACAGTTTAAGTTCAGACTTCCACTCAATCTAAGTAAACTTAACCTCAGTATTATTATAACACTCCTCCACTGAGTCTGTCTAGGAAATTGCGTCAGGTGACCTGTGAGGTTGACCAATCAGAGCACAACTTACCAAATCGCAAAAACTGGGCATTCACACTTACATTTTGAACTTTTGAACTTTTAACTCGAAAAAGTTTGAACCCGAACGATTTTGAATGCTGTTGGTTACATGATGTGACCACCTACTTGGGTTTGTTAGAGTGTAACAAATGATACAGAGACTAAGTTTACTTTGACTGATCTTCCACTGTATCTCTCCAAATGTGTTACTGATGCAAATTGTTTGGAGTTCCATGCACGTTATGCTTGCCATAAAAGGCGACTGTGCTTGTTGTAAGAGGCGTAAAACTAAACTCACTCACTCCATGAACTCACCTCTGACATTGAAACCAATTTAGGTAACACAACCGAGATGTTGATGCATTGACCATTACCATTCAATGCGAAAAACCAATTTTTAAACTTATCCCCTCACATGATTTGCCTTTGTTCATTACTGTCTGTGGTTGTGATTAGTTTATACAGTGTATGCTGTCAGCAGTGCCTTTTGACTTTGGGTAATCTGCAGCTCGCTGTCCAACTATGGGATACCGGTAAGTGCAAATCGGGAGATAGGATAAGTTTAAAAATTTGGAAATTTTAACTATTAACTTTTAACTATTTATATCTTTATCCTATCTCACATAATGTACGCCTGCCTCCAAGCTACTCCAAGGAGAGAATGATCACTCTGAGGCAGTCACGTGGATAGATAGGGGAGAGTGCTGCATGCTCAGCAAGGGACTAGGGACCTGTCCTAGAAAGAGAGCAGCCTGGGGAAAACAAGCATATGGACAAGAGAGGCCTACAGGGAAAGGTCTCATTCGTTCCACTCAGCATCGAAGCAAGGGAGAGTGAAAAAAAACACTGACAGTGTATACTTTGTAGGATAGCAGTGAACAAGGGCAAACTGCATGAGACAGGATAAGTATGTAAATATGCAATATGTGGTTAAAATTTCCAAATCTCTTTTATGTATTTGCAGACAACAGCTGACCGAGCATTTCTAAATGTCAAAACACATAAAATACACGTATACACACTAAAAGTGTGAGATTGTATGTAATTCTATGTCAAATCAGTTGTCAGTATTCAGTGTCTTGCCTATCATGAGTATGCTTGTAGTATCAATTCTGGCTGAATTAATCACTATGACTTATATCGTAGCTAAATTAGTGGTAAGAAACAAACATCTTATGGTGTTCTTTCTTGCCACCTGGAAACTATTGCTTCTTGTGTCTGCTTTGCCAGCATAAGAAACTTTATTTGAAAATACCAATGATATATCTACGAGATAATTCATAGTAGCAAATTCAGCTAGACATTGATACTAAGAGTATGTTTGTGGTGACAGTCAGCATGTTAAAACATAAGAATCTGGTGGTTACAGTGTGCCAACTGATTGTTGTTGTTTATGCTATCAACCTCTGATCTTTCTGTCGCTCACTGATTACATAAGATCAGGTATATTGGTGATTTCGTATAAACAAAATTCATTCATTTACCCATTCTGAGTCTTTTTAGCTCACCTTGATGTTTTTTGTATTGACAAAAAGTGGAGTGTTGGTGAGATCAATGTTTTGACTTGTTATGCTATGTTGAGTTTATCTGAACTTATTGTGTGTATGTAGTATGTTTGTAGTTAATATTTGTTGTTGGAAAGTCCTATCATCTTATTCCATGATCTGTGTTTAACATACATTTTTCCTACAATATGTTGTTTGTGGTTGATGGTTATAGATGTTGATATCAGTGTGAAAATGCTTGTGTGTGCATGTGTTTCAGTGAAGATGGTTTCATATCATAATAAGAAAATGAATGGTTCAAAAACATGTCTGTACAAGAAAACTGTGGAAGCTGTCAAAACCGGCACATGTCCAATTCGGCAAGTTGTCAACACCGGCATAAAATCTCAGTCCCATCCGCGGCTTGTACATTTATCATCAGCTCTACAATCTGGTACATTGTCTAAGCTGGATTATTTCTTCAGTCCCAGTGAGTGCCTGTTTAGGCGGCTTCCCCTGTATATTCTACAGTACTGATGGTATGATCTGCAGTACTGGTGGTACAATCTATAGTACTGATAGTATGATCTGCAGTACTGATGGTATGATCTGCAGTACTGGTGGTACAATCTAAAGTACTGATAGTATGATCTGCAGTACTGATGGTATGATCTGCAGTACTGGTGGTACAATCTATAGTACTGATAGTATGATCAGCAGCACTGATGGTATGATCTGCAGTACTGATGGTATGATCTACAATGCTACTGATATTATCTACAGTACTGATGGTATGAAAACAGTACTGGTAGTGTGATCTGCAGTACTGATGGTATGATCCACACTACTGATGGTATGATCCACAGTACTTATGGTGTGATCTGCAGTAATGATACTATGACCTACATTACTGATGGTATGATCTACAGATCTATAGTGCTGATAGTATGATCTGCAGTGTTAATGGCATGATCTACGTTAACAGCACTGATAGTATGATCTACAGTACAATTGATGATATCATCAACAATACTGATGATATGATCTACAGTACTGATAATGATCCACAGTACTGGTGGTTTGGTCAGCAGTATTCATCGTATGATCTACAGGACTGGTTGTATGATCTGCAGTGCTGGTTTTGTTATATACTTTGTTGGTTGTATGATCTGCAGTACTGATAGTATGGTCTACAGTACTGGCTGTGTGCCATACAGCATGTGTAGTACCATGCAGAGGACCCACAACAGAATGCATTTTTCAAGGAGTTTTGTCGCCAATATATTTTCCTGATAATAATATTGTAAAGTGTTACGACCATCAGATAGTGTGTGTTTTAGATTGTCGCGAAATGTGCTCAGTCCTTGGTGTATACTTTTTCATCTGCATAATTCAGTTGAAAATAATGAGTTGATTCCCGATGAGCTAATAAACAACGATACAAAGAAAAATGATTCTGTGGTATTTGCTGGTTGAACTGCGGCTTATTGTGAACAAAGTCACTTGGCAAAGGAAACGTCATAAGTAACGTGCTTCACTGCAGCGTAGAACAGTCCCAGAATCAATCTGACGAACTCGTCTCCCATCCACCTACCCTTCGTGAGCTTATGTGACCTGTTTTCTGCACAGAGGCCGTAAGTGAGGGCATAATTGTAACAGTTCACTTAATCAATTATTCGTTGCAAACGATTATTATCCTTTTAACGTGCCGTCTAGTATACCAGTAACCTCAAATACCCGTGCCTTTCTGTATGTGTCCAAAGGAGAACAAGATGAAGGTAGTAAATAATTTCTTCTACCCATTACAAACCATGTTTCCCATTTCGATTCCATATAAACCGTTTCCAAGAAACTATTCAAGTTGGAAATCTAGCTCTGTGAAACAGCTATTTTATGAAGTGCTACTTAAACTAACAGTCACTGGCTCACATAAAAAATGGACTTTGCGCCCCTTTTATAGTCTGTGCAAGCAACAAAATTATAATAACAAAACATCAACACAACTTACCTTAAGTTAAATGGAGATTTCACCAATGCTTACTCTCTTAAGGCCAACTACTGTGTTTACTGGCCGGATACACCATCAACATCGCATCTCTATCCAGTGAAACCACACGGGAGACTTTTATTCACGAACAATTTTGCATGATTACAAAAAACTATATGATCTTCATTTTTCAAGCACTGTACGTATTTGTTTAAATGTTTTAGCGATATGTTTCGGATAAATTATACCAGAGTTATCTACCTTTAATATTTGCGAACTCGATGGTATCCAACCTGTTGATGTCAGATAGTTTGTATAGTTTGTAACAATTATGAGTAATATAGGAAGTAACAGAGACGATAGAGAGAAGGTTTTGAGATTGAGAAAGAGGCGGAGGAAGAAAGACGTGGATGACAGTGACTCCAGTAGTGAAAAATACATGTCGGAAAGGAGCGTCTGTCACACCGACACGATCGACAGTGACAATGGAGACACAAAGACTCAGAAGAAGAGCATCGGTGGCCTAAGCAAGGAAACATTTTGGTTAACAAGGATTGTTATTTTGAGATGTTTTGGATTTGTCTACTGTGAGTGAACTGTCATTGTAACTAGTGAAGAATTGTTGAGGGATGAGCACTTACATAAATTGAGTATTTGGGAAATGTTTTTCAGTACACTGTGGAAGATGAAAATTCCACATGCTTTCTTATCAGATAATACCAAACAAAATCAGGGACAGTGTCCGTGACCGGCTATAGTGTACTTTTCCAGTTTATGCCTGAATATGTAAGTTATGTGAGACCATGGAAGTTACAATGTGACATCTACATCTAGGCTTCAAATAGCCGAGACATTGCCTCTGCAGTTAGAGCTGTGCTGTAAACTTATATGCATGCAATATCATGTGATTGAAGTAAGCAATGGAACAGTAGGAGTTGACTAACTTGAATGAATCTGTATACAAGAACTCTGTATTTGACCAATCAGTATTTGAACATTTTCCTAGCTGCATTAAAGCATACATGCTTTATCTGAGTCAGAAATGAATGAATGAATGAATCTTTGTCTTTGGTGTGTTTCAGTGTTTGCTTTCCTTGTGGCCTTGAATCAGAATAAACAGCTGATTGGAAGAAATGGCCTCCTACCTGCCAACCAGTATCTTAATGAGATTAAGAAAAAGACAGGTGGAATTAACTGGGAGGCATTCAACACATGCCCCAGTATTTTCTGGTTGTTCAGCTACAACACACACCTGGATGAGATCCTTGACTACCTGGTATACACAGGCTTGACTCTGTCTCTTTTTCTTGTAATACAAGGAGCAGCAAACTGGTTCATTATGTTGGCTCTATGGGTGATTTACCATTCTATTGCCAATGTTGGACAAAAATGGTAACTATGTTACTTTTCTGCATATTTTCTGATTGTAGATTTTCTGATTGTACGGTATAGTTATTATTCCTACTGCCATCAGATATACTTTGTTATTCAATACATGTTAATAATTTGTAGATATTTTACTCAGATACCAGCAAAAGGCTATTTTCTCAGAGGATGGTTCGCTGTGACCTTTCTGTATTAGAAGTTATAAAATTAACACTTCTTGACATCTAAATCTTGATTAATGTTTTCCTTTTTTTCAGGTACAGCTTTGGTAAGTAATATGTCTGATACATTGGATTTTAGAATGAATTCATGATGTTTAATAAACAAATAGACACTTCATAAAACACAATTAATGACATTCTACTTGCATTGCATATTGTTTGCTGGTGCAAAATTTGGCTTCCGAAGTCTGCGGTGTGGGCTCAGCCTATTATGTCTAGTTGTTGACTGTCTTCATCCTAGTCTAGAAGTGAGATGGCTGTTCATTTGATCTTATGACTCAACAACTTGGACCTTACAACGTCATGGGTGAACCTCAAATATTCCAAAACACGAGTAAGCCTGATAGGTTGCAGAGCTTTATATTACATAGTATGGAGGAGTATTACCCAACCTTTTTAGCAACAATCATGTGTAAGTGTGGGCATTTTTTTTAACAATGACAGCTACATCACTGCAAAAGGACTTATTGTCATTTCAAAATTTGTGTAGGTTGGGAAAACCAAATACTTGAGACTGCGTTCCTGACAGTATTCCTGTGTCCAGTGTGGAACCTGTCATCTATTCCACATCACACCCCGACATCTCTCATCGTTATCTGGAGCCTTCGGTGGCTGCTCTGCAGAAGGATAATTGGAGCAGTTGGTATTCACAAAATTAATCCATATAGACATCTATTTTGAAGCAATCAAAATGCATTCACTGGTATCCAAGTCAAAGTATTCCAAAATTACAAATTACATTACAGAGGTATATTGGTAGAGGCCAGTTGCTATTTCTGTGAAGACTGAATCAAGTCAGCTTAAACCCCCATTTTAATGATGAAGCCAAATTTCATGAGAAGTTATTAATTACCCTTAGCAGACAGAAAATAACCAAGACCAAATCAATATACCATATTTGTCATAATAAGAACCCCTAGAAAATTCAGCACTCATTAAAATACAGGCATAGTTTTCATTCAGAGATAGCATGTTTAAGAATGAACATTGTTCTCACATCAGTAGAATCAATTCAGTAATAATTCCAAGGCAGTTCTAGACCTTGTCTATGCTACTGTTTTCTGTAACATACACTAGGTACTTTGCACTCTCAATTTGGTCTTGGTTGCATATTTAAAAAGAAAACTAGAGGTTTGTCAAGAAATTGGTCATACAGACAATACAGTATTTGTTGAATCTGCACCTTATAATATCAGGAAATAATCAAATATTTAAGATAATAATGTTGGTGTGTCATCAAAAAAGAACTGTTTGTATTTTTATTGCTTTGTGGAGGAGGTAAGAGGCTAAACTCATGTTTCATATTTTTTCAGGGATTGATCAAGATAAGGGGAGATAAATGCTGGAGAAATTTAACATGCATGAATTATCACTATGAGGTAAGAATAGGATCAGCTGACATTTTGTCCGAAGACCGGCATGGGCATCTGTAACTATGGTAACACAGATACCGTATAGGTCTAGTACAGAACACTTTCATTAAAGTCTACAACACCATTTCATGTAAACAACATCTCAGGGTTACTTTCAAGATCAAGACCTTTTCATATTTTTCATATATTTGTCTGTGTCTTGGATTTCAAGTTGAATAGAATGCATTAACTCCATTTCTGGCATCCCTGGAATGATGCTAAATGTGGCATGAAACCATACTCACTCACTCAAATGTTTTTCATGTCTCTTGTCAGACCCAGCCTTTGCCAAACCCCCTGAGTTACTACCTGCATCAGTCTCCCGAACTGATTCACAAGATGGAGACACTTGGCAACCACTTCATCGAACTTGTGGCTCCATTCTTCCTGATCCTGGGACGGAGAATGACCATCATTGGTGGAGGAATACAGATCTTCTTTCAGGTATATCCACACAACTAATGCAAAGTGAACCAATTAATGCTACTTTGGAGTCATGTATGATTAAAGTATGTCCAAAATTGGTTTTAAGTTCTGATGAGTTTTGTGACCCAGAGAACACTGTGATAACAACTTGGCTGTGCTATACCCATTTACTCTGAATTGTGCGTGGAATAATGATTATCAATATTAAGTACTGATACTTTTACAGGTTGTGTTAATCGCCAGTGGGAACCTGAGTTTTCTCAACTGGTTGACCATTGTTCCTAGCCTGGCTTGTTTTGATGATCGCAGTTTAGGATGGATGTTCTCGGGACATTCTGGGTCTGTAAAGTGTCAAGTGACCCAAATACAGCACCAAACAGAAAGTGGAATAAATATGAAATGTGAGTGTTTTTTCAAGAAACTGGTGACTTGGCAGCAAAGATAATTCTTTTATACGTACATTTCATACTTGACGGGGGAGGAGTTATATTATAAATTGTAGCTGTTTCGTTCGGCTTGTCATAGAGTGTGAAATAAATTGGTTGCACGAAAACGTTTAAGTCATGCATGTTTACAGTCAATGCACATTAGGTTGGTTTCATCAAAACAGTCAGCAAACTCTTATCATGAATGTTGAAACAAGAATTACATTATTTTTTCCTAAATGCATCAAAAGTACCTGGTTTACATATCTGTAGTACCTATGCCAACAGTGACCACTTCAGCCATAGCAGTAGGAATATATTTTATTGCTGCAGGTTGATATCCATCTAGTATACTTAAGATTTAACTCGGACTAACCTTCCAGTTGTCCTACCCCTGACCATGGTGTATCAAATATTGTCTTTGCACAGGCAGGTCACTGAGATGTATATTCAACATTGGCTTGGGAATCCTCATCCTTGTACTCAGTGTTCCAGTTGTCCAGAATCTCATCTCTCAGCACCAGGCTATGAACAAATACTATGACAGTCTGAGACTTGTCAATACATATGGGGCTTTTGGAAGGTAAGTCAGCCAGCAGTCAATCAGATTTGTAGTTTTGACATATTGAGAACTGATTCAGAATTCTATCACTCCAGTGCTGTTAGTCTTTGTGGGCTAACAGTGATTTATTTTCGCTTGGGCCTTACACATTTTAATAGTCTCAGGATAGTGACTGCTATATATTTCAAAGGCTGATGGACAGAGCACATTCAAAAGTTATTGTGTTATCTTAATGTGTCTCAAAGCTGACATGAATCTGTTATCATGATCTTAGGGTTATTGTTATCATGATCTTAGGGTTATTGTTATCATGATCTTAGGGTTATTTCAATCATGATCTTTGGGCTAAGACTTTCTGAAGCTCATATTAAACAACACAAGTTACCTTAACTCAGTGATCCAGGTAATGTCCGTGCATGACCTTGTTGTTTATGGGTCTTCATTTTTAGCAAACACTCATTAAACTATCTGTAATGTTGCTATACAGTTGGACATGGTGTTAAAGAACACCAAAATGTAAAATCTAATCCAACTTAATGAGGGTGTGTACATTATGATCATTAACAAACCTGAATTGTTTCATGGAAGAAATATGAGTTTTTTCTGGATTGTCTCTCTTTGCAGCATAACAAGAAAACGAACGGAGATCATACTAGAAGGGACCTCGAGCAGTGACCCCAACGACCCCAGTGCCAAGTGGCTAGAGTATGAGTTTAAGTGTAAGCCTGGCAACATTACCCGACGCCCATGTGTCATTTCTCCGTATCACTATAGACTAGACTGGCTGATGTGGGTCGCAGCTTTGCAGGTTGGTGGTCATCATCGATGATTTCATTGTGTATAATGCTGAGTGAGCAGTTTTATGCTGCTTTTAGCAATATTCCAGCAATGTCAAGTCGGTGGAGACACCAGAAATGGGCTTCACACATTGTACCCATTTGGGGAATCGAACCTAATCTTTGGCATGACTAGAAACGCTATAACCATTTGGCTACCCCTCGGCCCAGTAAGACATTGAAAGACTCCTGTCAGAATAGGTCCACAGTCCCAGGAGGATTCTGGGTCAGACTTATCCCTAACAAGCATGTGAAGAAGATGTATCGATTTTGGTATTCTGGAATGTTGTCATTGTTGGTCTTACAGTTTGGGTTATCACTCATTGTATCAGTCACTGGTTTATGAGGTGCATACTTTCTTATTTCTGAGAACATCATATAGCTGGAATTAGAAGATAACGCTACCCTGTTTTCAGTCTTGCTGCCCTTCATTATTGATTAAAGATCGCTAAATGTAATGTGAAAACCAAACACCTTAGGGTGAAGTATGGAGGAATACTTTCCCTTTTCGCTGCTTACGAATTTTCCTGCTGCAACGTTTCTTCAGTGAGATTATGCTGTAGAAATTCTTCTTCAGACCATTCGCTTTATTCTTTTAACACATTAAATATGCTGCAGAAGTAGAAATCACTCATGTCCAAGATGTTTGGTTACAAACTAAAGGGTCAAAGAGTTCATTCTATCAATACAGATTCAATTGGTCACTGTAATTAGTGGTACTAGAACTGCCATGTAAGTACAGTTTTGATGAACTCTTGAGTCCAGTCAGAATCAAGTAATGGTATCTCACAATGTCGTGCTAGAATACTGATTATTGTTCAGAGGCAGCTCTAACAAGGAACAATCTGAGTCCCTGCTTTCGATGACTGGTAATTAGAGAAAATCTTCATAAATGTTCTTTCATGTTCTTTGTCTGTAACTGTTTCTGAAGTGGATAAACGTCTTCCTAGACACATCCTCGATATCTCCAGGGTATACGTTCCGATATGTCTCCACTATACCCTGGCTCGGTCCGAAAATTTTATTACCTCCCTTTGCTGGCTCGCATTCTCACAATCAGCCAATCAGCTAAGCCGCCGTTACAACTGAACTTGAAAGTGTCAATAACGATAGCGGTTGCAACTGTGAAGGTTTGTTCTCAGTGCGACTCAGATTTAGGAGAAATCATACAGACACGTTGATAGGTCCGAAAATTTTAAAAAAATATATGCAAGAACTCCTTCTGCCTCATTCAGAGAATTTGTGCATAGTTCGTGTAGCCAAGTTTAATCGGTTAGATAGTTTAAAAACCGAAAGTGTGTTGTGATTGGTTCGCTCAACTTCCCAGCGTACACACCTGATTGGATAAAAAGCCAGCCAAGGGAGGTAATAAATTTATTGGGCATAGCAGTAGATGCATCCAGGGTATAGTGGAGACTTATCAGAACGTATACTCTGGAGATATTGAGGATGTCCTAGACAGGGCAAGGTTGATGGTTTTGATTCTCGAAAGACAAAATATTTGTCTGCTCTGTAGAACAAAGGGACATGGTGGGCAGGCTGGCTAAAGCGCCAGGCCTGTGATCCAGCGAACCTAAGGTGTATGGATCAAGCCCACCTGTGACCAGGTGAAAAGACCTTGAAGTCAACTTTCTGTGTTGACTCTTTCAGTGTTGTCACAACCACTGGTGTACAGTACACAAACCAGTGCACTTAAAAGAACCCATGAAACCTTTGGTATATGATCCGATGGTGGTCTCATGAATACATGCAAACGCCCCGAGGCAGGTACAGCAATGTGCAGTAAACTTGGAAGATATACTGTGACTGAGTGTCTCAGTCCACCCAGCTCTGAATGGGTACCTAGTAAAGATGAGGAAGCCGCAATAACTCAGTGCGCCTTGTGGCTGCAAGAGTTGTATGATCCCCATGGAGCTGAGGATGATAATATGATGTGCCGTTGGGATTGACATCCAATGATTGAGGGAAATATACCAGTGCCTTGAGCGTGTACTAGCTGCAAGCATATGTGTGCTATATAAATATCCTATAATAATAACAATAATAGACTCACGTCAAGTTATAAACTTTTCAGGGCCACAAGAAACATTCATGGCTGAAGCTCCTCATCTTCAAACTACTTGCCAATGATGAGGATATGTTGTCCTTGATTGCTTATAACCCATTTGAAGATCAACAGCCACCCAAGTATGTACCCCAATCTCGCAATACCACCAGGGGAAGTATGAAATAGAAATTTAATATTTTTAAAAGCTTTTTGACCAACAGACTTGAGTTTTATTTATAAATAATGACAATAGTTCATTTATTTTGTACGCCTTTTGTGCTTGATGAATATTTTTACTGCAGACAACAGTGACAGTTGGTTGAGCGTGTCCATTTGGAAAAGCACCATTCTCGTATTTAGTGAGTGGTCTCTGAATGAATGTTATAATGCCATGAAGAAACAAAGCGTTAAGATTTAATGAATAATATTTCAGATTTATCAGAGCAGAGTTGTACAGATACAGCTACTCTAAGGTTGGAAGTCCAGAGGCGGAGACTGGTGCATGGTGGGTCAGGAAACACACTGGAAGTTACCTTCCAGTGTTGCCTAGCAACAGTGTACAGGATGTTGAGGAGCAAGATATGCTTCATGTCAACATGACAACACAGTAGCCACATCATGTTAATTTATTTTATTTATGTCAACAAAGGCTGATAATATAATAGTGTATCACCCTCCCTGGTGTTGTTAAGTTAATTTTAAGCATGTTACAGCCTAATAATTGAAAGTGCTCGTTTAATAATAAGAGTATTTGTGGAGGACTGACTTCCACCACACAGTGGCAATGCTAGAAGCGCTGACTAATCACAATCTGATTATTATTACCCCAGATAACCTAAGCTGCCTGTGAGGCGCTAGACGATTTATGCCACCAGGTACCCTCTCTCTGCTCGGTGAAAAGGGGGATCCATTCTCCATTTGACTGACATATCATTGATCAGAGCATTTTGCAAATTTAGAATCTCTTTACACAACTTTAGAGTTAACAGTTACCGTAAATCTAAAGATAATGATTTGAGTGAGTGAGTGAGTGGGTGAGTTTAGTGTTACGCCGCACTCAGCAATATTCCAGCTATATGGCAGCGGTCTGTAAATAATCGAGTCTGGACCAGACAATCCAGTGATTAACAACATGAGCATCGATCTGCGCAATTGGGAACCGATGACATGTGCCAACCAAGTCAGCAAGTCTGACCACCCGATCCCATTAGTTGCCTCTTACGACAAGCATAGTCACCAAGCATGGGTTGCCAAGACCTATTCTACCCCGGGACCTTCACGGGTTGATAATGATTTGAATTCATTTTGTAAATTATGTAATGAGAAGATGAATTTCATGTTATGATTGACTGTGAGAAATATTCAGCTATTCATGAAAAATATATTCTATCTTACCTACATGTTAGTAGCATTTGAAGTACCAAAAATGTCAAAATTGTAAAAAATGTAGCCATATTTTTGAGAAATGTATTTGATTTACGTTGACCGTCATGTGATACTCTAATATATTGCTTAATTTTATTGTACTGTATAAAATTCTATTCTGCTCTGTTCTGCTAACAGTCAAAAGTTCTTATCTGTCCACTAAAATGCACTGTAAATTGTAATTCAATACCCATGTTCTTGCCAGAAGAGTTCGGTTTTATGAGAGGACAAAATCTGCTCTTTGCTGGTCATATTCATACAAAACCGCCAAGGTCACATGATGCAGTTGCCTGTAAAATAATCATTGGGACAACAGTTTTCCTCTTCAGTATTTGTTGGGATATGATTTTATAATTCTATATGTACATGTACCCTTAAACAGTGTACAACGCAGTTACATCAGGGCATCTGCTTGTATCTATCCTGATATTCCAGAAGACTGTAAGTACCTCCATACATACAGATCAAGTATACTTCCATCTATAGTTAGACTATTTGACTATTTGCACCATTAAGATGAAAACAGGTGTTTAGCATTGAAAGAGTAAGAGAGGCTGGTTTAATGTGGCAGTGACTAGGGATTCAAGTAACATCACGCTGGCGTCACTTAGAAGCAGTGTTAGAAAGATATATAGGTGTACAGATCCTACCCTAGTTCTATTTAAAAGGAGAGGTCTGACAAGCTAAGAATGGCATCTGCCATGAATCCATAAGGCTTGAACTAGCAGACACCGATACAGCAGAACCACCCACATCTTCAGTCTGCAATGAACAGAGTGATTTGGTGTGTTATATATACTGAGGGAAAGAATAGGGGAACACATGAAAGCACAAGTGTTGTTTGATTTTTTCTCCAGTTTCTTCACAAGCATTGAATGATGCAGCTTGTGAAGAAATCTGGAAAGGAAAATAAAGGAACAATTGTGCTTTCATGTAATCCCTTAATTTTTCCCTTACTATATCAGCGCTTGTCTGCCTGTTAAGGAAAGCCTTGAAATGAAAGTGATGCAGGTCTTGGACCTTTAATTGGAGTTGGACTTTGAGATGCTTTTAGCAATATTTTAGCAATATCATTCCATAAACTGAGTGAGTGAGTGAGTGAATGAGTTTAGTTTTACGCCACACTCAGCAATATTCCAGCTATAAATAATGTATGTATATAATCGAGTCTGGACCAGACAATCCAGTGATCAACAGCATGAGCATCGATCTGTGCATTTGGGAACCAATAACGTGTGCCAACCAAGTCAGCAAGTCTGACCACCCGATCCCGTTAGTCGCCTCTTACGACAAGCATTGTCACCTTTTATGGCAAGCATTGGTTGCTGAAGGCCTATTCTACCCCGGGACCTTCAAGATCACGCCATAAACTGAATGAAAGGAGCACGAACAATGTAATACTTCAGGAGTGAGTGCATGTTTAATTATGACAAGGTCGGTAGCAGTTGGTACATGTTTCATACTTTATGAAAATATTATAGACAGGGGCATTGCTACCATTATAAAAAAAAATGTTGGGTGTGCACATGCATATATTCTTGTTGCTGAAAAAGTTGGCCAAGTCTCCAATACTATCTAGATGAATAGCTTTGCAGCCTGTCAGGGCTAGGCGAGAAATATATAGTCGTTGACAAGACTTTCTGCGACAATCCACGGGTTGTTACCACCCGATCCACAGTTAAAGGTTAGTTCAGAGACCATATAATATATGGTCTCTGGTTAGTTCTGAAGTGATCCCCAAGGTCATGGCCGCGTGTGCTTCGGACTGAACTTTTATCACATGGTGTCTTAACCTCAAACGACAGTCGTGTCTGCAATATTATACCGTAATGAATGTAATGCAAGTGAACAACTTCTATGATTAACGGTTTACAAGAAGTAATTAGGAATATCACATGAGCAATTATGAAGCTACCAAAGGCTATCTAATCTAGATACGGACAAGGATAATCTGCAACATCTCTGTATAGTCTCCCTGATACGCAATGAGCCAACATAAAAAAACCCCAACAAAACACACACACACACACACACACACACACACACACAAAATAAATAAATAAAACCGAAACAAAAGAAAGAAACGCTTCCATGATTCTTCTATGATCTATTTTCCCTTGTGTGAATATGGTGCAGTGAAAAAAAAGCACACCCCCCAAAAAAAAAACAACTAAAACAACAAAAAACAAAACAACAACAGCAACTCGTCGCGTTAAAACTGATCAAAATACGGAAATGAGCTTTAACTTTCATGAACATCAATCAGTTGGAATTTCTAAGTCAGCTTGAAGTCATGTGACTGAATGTTTTCATCATGTGACCTAAAATGGCGACCAACATTGCACCACACAAACATGTTATTGCCAGGTTCACGTTATTTGTAGGGTTTGACGTATTTTAAGACTGACAGTTTCACAAGGCTAGAACCACGCTACCCGGTAGTCAGAAAACACAATGTATAAAATAAAAGCCTCAATGGGTCTTTTGATTGTTCATGCCCTCATTTTTGTGGGTTTTGGATTTGGAGGTACGTATTCGATCGTCAGATCATGACAGATGATTGCCAAGTAAAGTAAAGTTGCCGGTTCAAAAAGATAAACGTAATGTTTCCTAGCATATAAGTACTCATTATCTTTGAAGTTATCTCATTGTATGTTTATTTCTATATAAACATTTGCACTGACTGTAAAGATGAAATTGAAATAAGTTAAACGTTAAAAACACATGTCAATTTAAAGAAGCATATAGATCTATTATCTATTTTGTTATTCTTTTATTTCTGCTTATGATATTTTGTACAAAATATTATCTTAATCATATTTTACTTTCCTTGTTCCAACATGAAACACCAAAATATGTGCTATTTTTTATCATATATATTTTTTATTTAGTATATCAATATATTTATATTATTTTTTAGAACAAAATGTCATTTCTTTGAATTTTCTGCCATTAAATATTCAAATATTCTAACCATCCAAAATCTCTTTCATTCTCAAACATATCTGAGTTTGCTGAATGAAATGTCGTAACTCCTTAAGGTTATCTACTATGGACCAAGAGACACTTGACATCAACATCAAGTAAAGGCAAGAAGAAGGTGAGGATTCGTAAAAATGGTGAAGGAGTCACCCATGTGATTACAACAGCGGCACAGTGGGAGAAGGTCTTTCCTCAACTACTTGAAGACACTAAACAAATCAGGGTTTGTTTAAGATTTTTCTCTATGAAATACATATGCAATGAACTATAGCAATAGCTAGATTTAATGGGAATAACTGTGCTCAGTTTGAAATTAGATATATTTGCCTGTTGTTTGCTGAATTTCAACCTCATCATGCTCAACAGGCACTCTGAGTCAGCTTGGTTAGAGTAGGACCCAAGCGACCGATGCTTGTAGTACAAACTGACCAATATTGTGAGACCTATCTACAAAACCTGTTTTCAGTATGAATAGTGACCATCAGAAAACATAAAAACAAATTCTTTCTTGCACCTTTTTTCTACTTTGTCATGCCATTGCTGATATTATCTTTTGCTTATAACAAGTTTCTTTTCTGACACTTTCTTTGTCATTAATGGTCAGTTAGGCAGGAGGCAATGAAACTTGTCATTAATGGTCAGTTAGGCAGGAGGCAATGAAACTTGTCATTAATGGTCAGTTAGGCAGGAGGCACTGAAACTAACTGAACATGTGATGCTTGGGTACCTCTTAGTCAAATCTATTTTATTTAAATCTTTAAAGAAATGAATCTTCAATAGCAAATTAAGAAAAATATATTTGTAGTAGCTGTTTTCAAAGGCTGCAAAAATAAATGTTTGCACAAACATGAAAATAGAAAAGAAACTGGTGTCTGAAGGGATGTTTGCATTAGCTGAATAGAACATGTTAACCATGTCAGTTTGATCTTGTAGGTGGTAGGTCTGGATTGTGAATGGGTGTTCGAGGAGTTCATCCGTCACCCCGTGGCCCTTCTACAGATCTCCACACAACATGGCCTCTGTCTACTGGTACGCCTCTGTCAGATGGAGAACAGAGTTCCTCACTCACTCAGACACTTCCTCACAGACAAACAGTCAGTATTATACTTACATGCTTTTTAGAAATCTAACTCGAACACATTAGAGGCAGAAGTTTCTTTTATTTTTAGGTTTTTGTAATGTGTTCAGTGATGTGCAAGACAGTGTAATATATGATGTGTGTTTGGATCCTGACTCAATAAAATATTGTTGAATCTATATAGGATGATGGGGAAGCCTAGTGGTTAAAGCACTGGTTCATGACATTGAAGACCTGTGTTTGATTCCGTATATGGGTACAATTAGTGAAGCCAATTTCAGGTGTCCCTCGCTGTGCAGCAGCTGAAATTTTGCTTAAAGTGGAGTTAAACTAAACTCAGTTAAGACATTATTATGCTTGTGATATCCCAAGTCTGTCATTTCAGTGTTTTGAAAGTGGGTGTGGCTGTGAAGGATGATGGCAAGAAGCTGTATCGAGATTACGGCCTTCCTGTAAGTGGCTGTGTGGATCTGAGGTTCCTCATGCCTCAGCTGACCCATGTATACACTTGGTAAGTCGGTTACATGGTGACAACTGCATGATTGAGGAGGTTCCATACCAAGTATCAAAATGTCAAGAAATTTCTAAATTTAGTATCATTTTGTGGGAAAATGTGTCCCGAATCTAATCATGTAGTAAATATAGCAAGTTACCATGGCATTTGTTTGACAAGTGGTATCTAATTATAAAGTAGTATGTCAATAAAAGTTCTCTTAAAAATAACTGTATACTGTTATTGTTCAGTATGTGTTTTTTGTAAAGATATTTCAGTATTGATATGAAGTAAAGCAGGGAAATCAAGTTTCATTGCAGCAAGTAGGATCTGACACACTAACTAAATCTAAAAAACAAGTATCTAAAAAACAATATGGATTCATCAATGAAAAAAAGACGTAAAAAGATTTTTTTATGAAGTGAATTTTTATATAGTAAATTCACACTATAAAAAAATATGGGTATCAACATCTCAAATTAAAATAGCATAAACAAATGAAATTTGATAAGGGGAGGTAACGCTTGCCCAGGTTTATCTCAGGATAAATGCTTGTATGGCCAAATTATAATGACATATGATTAGAAGCAAGATAAATGGAAATAACCGTGTACAATAAATATGAGTTCCTACTGTCACATCCTGTCACATACAGTATGTGCACAAACCACAGTATCCAACGTCTTTAACATGATCCTGAGTTTCATGCTTGTTCGGTGTCTGTGGGTTTTGGATGTAGAGGATCTCTGTGTGTAGTGTGGATGTAAAGGCTCTATGTGTGTGATGTTTGTGTGAAGTATCTATAACAAGCATTTATAATTTTTTTTCATGTGACAGTAAATCCCGTGGCCTCCAGGGTCTGGCAGAGTCTGTCCTAGGAGTGATGCTGGATAAGGATGATTACATCCGATGTGGAAACTGGGAAGCAGAGACGCTCAGTGAACAACAGGTGAGTAGGACAATCACAAACTTCAGTACTCTTTTTGTCAGTGGTCACAGGGAGAGAGAACATTAGTTTAATTTAGTAAGCTTCTGGTTGTAAATATCTGAAATTATAATTTAAATTAGGTGAATTTTTTTATATTTTATCTGCATCATCGTATATACCATAATAGCAGTTAATCTGCGGTACAATCATGCCTGACAGTAACACTCTGCATGATACTGTGGACTTGGTTAGACTGTTGGACAACAAAAACATAGTTATTAGTTTTATTATATGTGCCAAATATACCAATCAAAAGAGCAACATATTTCTTTTATAACTAAAGTTCGTCTGTCATGGCTTGCCATACATACCTTTCAAATGTGAGTGTTCTTTAAGCTATTTTGGGTATATTTAACTTCCTGAAGTGACTTTTTGGTTTCAGTAATTAATATTCTTAAAATACAACATGTAAAGGAGACCTATTTAACTACACACATCCATTTTGGTAAGGTGGGAATCAGCATGTCATTCTGATACAGGGATGGTAGGGTAGTCTGGTGGTTAAAGTGTTCTCTCACCACACCGAATACCTGATGTTCAATTCTCCACATGGGTACAATGCTTGAATCCTATTTCTGGTCTTCCCTGCTTTGATGTGGCTGGAATATTGCTAAAAGCAGCATAAAGCTAAACTCACTCACTCACTCTTAACACATTAAAACAAAATCTACTTTCATTCAATATGTCTGCTTGTAATCCAGAATAATAAGCAAAATATTCCTTCCAACTGTATGCACATTTTATGGTTGTGTCGCCTTACGTTCTCATACAGCAATTAATACTGACTATGCACAGTTACTTCTCTTTGATATGTCAGGATCTGTTGTTAGTTGCACAGATCCCATCAGTGACACTACATACCTTGATGGCAGTTTTTAGTGTTACAAGCACCAGTGTTTAGTAGAAAGTCACCCATTCTTCCAGATACAGTACGCAGCAGCTGACGCAGCTGTAGCTGTTGACATCTTCACAAAGCTGGTTCTCACGAAGATGCTGAATCAGAACCCCGATGAGCTGTACCCCCCAGGGATGGAGAGTGTGGGAGAGGAGGAGTTTTGGCAGTCTGCATTAGCCATGTGTCAGTGGTATATAGACAAACCTTTCTGTAGTACCAGGTCGCACAACAAAGAAGATGGTGTCAGACAGGTGGGGTTCTAGAGTCCACAATTTCATAAGGTTGTGCACAGGGCAGATCCAATATTTTGGAGAAGTAGGGGAGAGGTTGTGGGGTGTGCACATAAATCGTGAAGTTCAAAGGTTAGGGGGGAACACATCCTTGATAATCTCCAGGGTACATGTTCCGAAAGATCTCCACAAAAGTACCTTGGATGCATCCAAGGCTCTGCTTAATAATTTTGTATTATTTCCCTTTGCTGGCTCCACATTCTCACAGTAGCGAATCAGCTAAGCTGCCATGACAACTGAGTTTGCCATTGTCAACAAAGATTGAGGCTGCAGCTGCAAAGTTTGTTTAATTTTGGGAGAAATCAAACAGACAAACTCACAGGTCTGAAACTTCAAGAAAAATGTATGCAAGAAGTCCTTCTACCTCTTTCAGAGTACCTCTGCATCAATTGTATTGCCAAGTTGAAGTGAGTTGTGATTGGTACACTCAACTTTTCAACGTAGACACCTGATTGGAAAGAAAGCCAGCCAAGGGAGGTACATGTAATATAATCATTGGCCAGATCATAGATGAACCCAGGATATAGTGGAGATTTTTCATAACATATACCCTGGAGATTATTGCGGAAGGGGGAAACGCTCCCCAGTGAAAATTTGTTTGGTGGAGAGAGTGGGGGTTACGGGATCTGTTTTGTTTCTTCTTTAAGAATTTGATAGTGTATTGAAAGGAAATCCACAGGTCCTCGGCAAGTTATCCAAACATTTGATTGTATGCAGTTTGAAAGGATCTCTGTATCATTTATTGCCTCCTGTTGTTTTTTAAAAGTTTTGGGAAATGGAGAGGCATAGCTACGGCATTGTGAGTACTTTCACTCTGTAGACTTCTTGACATGTTGACTCCTCCATTGTCTTGCGTCAAGGCCATTCTCAAGGTCATCAGTGGTGAAGGACATGTTAAACAATATGTAAAGGTGGTCATCCTGTTCTGATACATTTGCTAAAATGCAGACACTTTCTAGTTTCATAATCTTTATTGATGATAATTACAATACATGTACATATTTTCACATTGCTGTGATTATTGTTACCAGCCATTGAATAAGACAGTAGACACTGACAGTCATGGAGCTCGGGCCTATTCCCCAAGACAGCGCCCCATAGACTTCCGGTGCCAGCTCCAGACGCTGAGTGGCAAGCTGATACAACGCTGTGACATACTAAGGGCAGAGTGGTACCTGAAGAAGAACCTTGGACGTAAGTAGCTTGGCCATGTTGATAACTAGATTAATAACTCAGTTTCAGTTGAACAACTGGTTTGAATTCAGTTTGATTCATTGGCAGAGTAAACATGACAATTTAGCAATGTCATGCTTTGTGTATTTAGAACTGTAAGGTTTTCATTAGGCCAGACCAATTTTGGTTTTAGGTTTACAGATTTGTCCTTCCAGAAGACCCTAAAGGCAAGAGGGAATATAAAACTAATCACCAGTCAAAGTACTGGTAATATTTCCTTTTGATGCTAAAATCATTTTACTTTTGGCAATTTATGAAGTGTATATGGGGCAAATAACACCCTAAACAAATTTTTCTAGTAAGTTTACATTTTTGGCTAGTGAAAACATTACTGTTTTATTTTTTGAGCAGTGGAAATTAATGTTTATTTTTATTTATTTTTAAAAAAATACAACTGGCAGATCCAGAAAGCAAAAAAATAATATTTGTCTGGCCTTGCGTGTATTTCCTAATAGTCCAGTTTTAACAGCACTATTTAAGTGGTGTTCAGGATCAATAAACATTAGGGGTCACAGGCTGCCATGTCATTTAGGCACTGATGTTCCCTAGACATTTTGGAGTGGATTATTGGTTTGCTCGTGGTATGTTAGTCTATGATACCTGTTTCTAGATTATACCAGTATGGAAAGTGACAATGATGAGAATGACAATACTCTATTACACATCAGGGAATTTTTTCTTGAAATGATTAAATTTTTTCATTGAATAAATAACACTAATAACACGCTAACAAGGTAAGACAAACACTATGAATACTTTAAAATCTTATTATTGGTGGGACAAAGGATTTCATGGCGTGACTGGATTTAAAACAGGGTAAAATATAACGGCACCCAGAAGTAATATATACCCAGAGTGAATGGGATGATCTGTATCAGATATAATCTTAAGGACTGACTAGACAATTTCTTCATATACATGTATTTCATCTAGGTTAGGAAAAGATACACCTGCAATTTTACTTGCTAATACAACTATTCTTGTTAATGTTAGACAGTTTCTGTTTTTATGGGACAAGGCTCCATACCAGCATTGTACAGAAAAAGCCAGAATGCTCTGTATAAAGAACTGATAGAAAAGACACATAATTGACTGATTAACACTGAAAGATCCCAGTTTGTGCAAGAAGTGTATCCTTTGTTGACACCACATGAATACAGCATCTGTGTTCACATTAAAATTCTGTTTGTTATCAATGTATATTCCACGATACTTGTTCTCATTAATGGTTTCAACAGATTCATTGTTAATATTAACTGGCAACTTGGTGTTCTGAAGCATGTTTCACAATGGGCTACACACTGACTCACCCAAAACCCAGCCACTCACCCACTTACTCAGCTATACAACCACTCACTCACCATTTCTATAACTACAGACAAAAAGTCTTTAAGAGATTCTTTTAAAGCACCTTAGGTGGTGAGTGATATATTGGGCATTCACACAATGGTGGAGGACACTTTTCCTTTATTACAATGCAGTCCAATCATGTACTGCCATTCGTAAAGGTGAAAACCAGCCTGAGTTAAATCGGTTGAGATTTTACTGGCGTTTCCTACTGACAGGGAAGATCAGTGATGACCCCTTCATTGTCCAGTTGAAGTATGAGCTGGACAAGACATATGAAAATGAGGACTACGATAATCTGTACGGGGACAGTGAGGATGAAGTAGCCATGTGTGCAGTGTGTGGCCGAACAGAGGCCTTCATTAAGAAATATGTCATTCCAACTGAGTATAAGAGGTAAGAATTCAACAGGTCTACATCACAGCTTCATTTCATAGAATGAATGTGAAAGTGTTGCTTTGTTCTTTTCCAGAATTTCAACCACACTGCAATATATACCCTTTGAAGTAACCTGGAAAAGAATAAAGAAAGGCTTGTACTTTCAATCCCCCAAAGCAGAGTACATGTCACAATCATACATCATGACAAGAACCCATGCTTTAGTCTTGAATCTATAGTGGTGTTCATGCTTTGCAAGTACTGTGTAGTTAATGTTTAGTTAATATTGAAGGTCCCATCCATTCACATCATGTAACTTCCTGTAGGATCAAGCTACCAGTTTACCCAACAACTGAGGGTGATAACTCTAAATTATACTTCCTTTCACAATCAGCAAATCGCCCAATATTTAAGCTTCAATCACATGCCCACAAATATGGACATTAATCATTCATCAAACAGCTCTCATGCTGTATACATACTGAAGAACAAAAGAAATGGAAGTTTCCCCCCCCCAAAATGAAATCTAATAAAAGTAAGCATTCATGTTTATGTTGTGAGTTGCATTTCTTTTGCTGCTCAGTATATATAAACATGACCCTCGATAGAGCATGATAGATCATGTTTCAAATAATTTTCTTGCAGGTATTTTCATAGTGTACTGAAATCGGCACGGTACTCACAGAACATTCTGATCTTGTGTCCTGACTGTTATCAAGTGAGCTCTCAACATGACGCCATCCTCCGACAGCAACTGGCCCATCAGTGTAATGCTCCTCTAGACTCAGGTGCCGGCTCCAAAACCGTGACAGATCATGAACTACAGAAGGTCAAGGCTGCTGCTAAGTATGTGCTCATGCAATCTTTATAGAATTTAAGCAAAGTAAGGACAGTGTTTGTTAGCTCACCTCTTTTTGTTCAGGCGAGTGAGCGCTGCTTCACACTGCATCAGCAGTTTTTCAGCTTTTTTTGGGGAAAAGTGTTACCTGGAGACGCCAGGGTATGAACTTCGGGTCTGTCACAGTTTTATGTAGGAAATTACCCCCAAATCAGTATTATTTCACAGATATAGATCATTCTTATTGTGTTTATTCCAGAGCTCTCAAGTTCAACAGAGAGAAGATCCCACAAACCAGAGTTCAAGAGCTGGAAAAGACTGTGATGGATTTTTATGAAGTTACCTCCCTTGAACCTGAAATCATTGAACAAGCTTTAGAAATGGATGTAAAGTGAGTCTTTGTACATGTTCATGATATATTTCAGATCCCATTTAATTCAATTTTTCAGTATTGTGATGCCATGGCACTGTTGTATGTGGTTACTGATCTTGATAACTTGCTGCCATGTGATACAGGCATTGATATATTTGGTGTCTTCTGATCAGTGATGTGGTACAAGTGGCTCTGTCATCATGAAATATGTACATTGCTGTGAGTGAGTGAATTTAGCTTTATGTCACACTCGGCAATTTAGTTTCCTTGATCTTAACTGTCTGTATAAACAAACAATGCGGTGATTAATAGCAAGAACATCGATCTATGCAATTGGGATACAATGACATATGACAGGCAAGTCAGTGAGCCTGACCACCTGATCCTGTAACTCACCTCTTATGAGGAGCATTGGTTACTGAAGATCAGTTCCAACCCAGAATAGTTACAAGTACGTGTGTTGAGTCATGTCCCTCAGACACAACTGCAACCTGTTATTGTGGGTTTGAATGCTGGTTTGCCAAGATAACAAAGATGGATCCAGAGGGGGTGAGAGTTGGAATTTGTGAAAACGGGGGAAAATGACCCCCTCCCTTCAAGGTTTGTCAAAATGAATAATACTGTGGTCTTGGGTTCTGCAAATTGGTCAGTGTCAGAGATGTGTCATTTTTGGCATTTCCCTGCATCATTATACAACTGAAATTCTGTTCAAAGCTGCACTTTGCCTGACGCACTGACTCTCTCACATAACTGACTTTGGAAGTTTACCATGTCTAGCAAATTGTACTGAACAGACGATCCAGTGATGATATTCCTTTTCGATGAGAGTGAGTTAAAACTTTATGTCGCATCAGCAATATTACAGCCATGTTGCGATTTTGATGAGTAAGTTATGTTTATAACACACATACTTGTAATGAACTGTTGGATATAACAAATAACCACCTGTAGAATTCATTCAAAATGCCCACAACCAATGACAGTTATGAAGAACTAATATTACTGGTCCCTTGTGCTTGCTATCACAGTCCCTTATACAGATAGAACTGATTAAAGCTAACGGAGAATATAAAAGTGAGTGAGTGAGTTTAGTTTTACGCAGCACTCAGCAATATTCTAGCTATATGCCGGCGGTCTAAATAATCGAGTCTGGACCAGACAATCCAGTGATCAACAACATGAGCATCGATCTGCGCATTTGGGAAAATACAAGAACTATAATAACAGTTTTAGTGTCATTTACACATGACTGGCAACAAAGTCTGCAGACTACAGTTGAACAGTGAACAGTTGCCATAAGTAGAGGTCTCATCTCAAAACAAATGATTTTCAAAGTCTGCCTGTAGACACCCCAAAAGACTAGTACTAAAACATCCATTTTGTATTTCAGAGTTGTCAACAGCTCGCATGTTCCCCATGGTAAGAAGGTGGTGATGTACTACAGGTCCCAGAACAAACTGTATGATTTTGAGAAGATGTGGAGGAAGCATTTCCTGGACACGATGCAGCCCAAACATATGCCGCCATTGTGGAAGGTGGACTTTAGAAACAATCAGGCTCATCCTGAGAAACGTGAGCCTTCATCTCGATCTGAAAACAGCTAACATAGTGAATCAAACTGTCATCATCATCATCATCATCATCATCATCATCATCATCATCACCAGGAACACCAACACCATCATCATCATCATCATCATCATCATCATCATTGCAAGTCATGGCAGTAGGGTAGCCTAGTTGTTAGAAGGTTCATTTGTACATTGTACAGGTACAATATGCAAAGCCCATTTCTGGTGTCCTCTGCCATGATATAGCTGCAATATTCCAGAAAGTGGCATGAAACCATACTCACTCACACACTCAAGTCAAATTTCTTCTAAGGCTTAAGCTCCAATATTGTATTATCTAACTATAATTTATTCGTTTTAGGTAATGTCAGACAGTGAAAGTTTTCCATCCAGCAAGAATTAGGGACTTGTTTTGGTGGTTTGTTTGGGGTGGGATGGGTTTGGCTGGCACAGAGGTTTCTTAAGACAAAAATCTGTTGCTGCATACTGGCTGCTGTCTCCCCCTTAACCACACGTGCCCAGCAAGTGCTCAAGCACCTTTATATGTCTTTGCAGTCTCAGAACAGCTTCTATTAGGTAATTGTTTTGTTTACGAAATTCATCACAAATCATTGTATATATTTTGAACATACATGTCTGAATTCTTTGCTCAAAAAAACATATGGGGACCTCTGAAATGAAAATGCTACATCTGAGTTATTAAGAACAGTTATATTTACCATTGATTGCCTTTGCGAATTTCTTCAGTGCTTATAACCCTGAGCATACCACCAACAATGTATTATGATCTGTCATTTAAAGCATATCTAATTATACTCAGAAGCGCTTTCAATGAAACATCTGTACATATTCAATGATGTCTTGATAGTTCATGTTCCAAATTCCAGAAGCAGGCAATGAAATGTATTACACTATAAATATTTTCATTTATGTACTATTATTAAATTATGAATTATGATACATTTCATAAGCTGTATAAAATACATTAGTATCTAAGTCGAAACTTATCACTCACTGAATAAAAGAAGTTGTATATCCATAAATCATAGTCCTCATTCTACTCAACTTCTAGAATAAACCAATAAACGATTCGTTTATACCACGGAGCCTATATAGAGACTATTCTGACAATCGTGACTAAATACTGTAAACATCCTGATAGATTCATAGACCTTCGGGAACCGTTCTACCATCCATTTACGTGCTTTGGCGCATTGACCGGTAAAGGTTCGGGGTAGAAGAGGCCTTCAGCAACCCATGCTTGCTGTGAAAGGCGACTTGTTTTTCGTAAAAGGCGACTAACGGGATTGGGTGGTCAGGCTCGCTGACTTGGTTGACACATGTCATCGGTTCCCAATTGCACAGATCACTGGATTGTCTGGTGCAGCCTCGATTATTTACAGACCTCCACCATATAGCTGGAATATTGCTGAGTGTGGTGTAAATCTAACTCACTATTTGACGAACTCTTGTCGAAAAAGCGTCTTAAAATATCTATCCAGCGATGACTTTGAATACGACGAGTTGTCTCCCTTAGACCCCTGTGGTTGGGCTTCTTTCACATTAATCAATAACGTACCTGGTGTGACAAGGGTAATGTCGGAAGTCACAGACAGTGGGCTAGGTGTTAAAGTTTTAAGGGTGACTTTGAATATCGTGATTGAAGTTAACACTCCACTATGCTGTCAAACAATCTTTTCATTCTGCTGTCAGAAATACGGGAGTAATCTCTATAGTAGACACTATGCACAGTAATATTGCCTTTTGAACACTAAACTAAAGCATTTGCTATCAAACACTACACTATTGTCAGACACCACACTATTGTATTTGTTGTCAAACTATAGTCAAACACTGCACTCTACGTGGAGTCAAACATATTAAGCATTGCTGATGTATAAAGTTACCGAGGCAGCGAGATAGCTCGTCAAGCAGAAGACCCGGGTTTGATTCCCCACCATGTGTAAATGTCTGAAGCCCATTTCTGGTGTCCCCCGCCGTGATATGGCTGGCATCGTGTTCCAACTGCGCAGATCGATGCACATGATATCAATCACTGGATTGTCTGGTCCAAACTCGATGATTTACAGATCGCCGTCTTGTGGCGGTAATAAAGCTGAATGCTTTGTTAAACATCTAAGAAAACAAAACGTATTGATACACTTCGGGGATATTTGATACGTAGAGTTTTGCGAAGAAACTGATTTGATTTTTTGATTTTTTTATTTTGAATATATTCTCAAACTAAAAGTGCATTATGGTTCAACTTCTTTATTATACAAGGTCACAACGTTTCGAGACAGATTCTAGTCTCTTCTTCAGGTGAGGTGAGGATAAAACTAAAGGGTTGTAGTATATATACACATAACAGTAGACCGATAACAATGGGTAACAAGATATACAGGTTTGTATTAACACCTCTATGTCACCACCTTTATTTCAACAGTTCCAGTTCAGCCCAAATAGTCTTTAAATTTCACAATAAACAGCGTAGATAATTACTTATGGGCTGTCTGGTCCCGTTTTGAGTATTTACAGAGCACTGTCCAATGGCTGGCATTTTGTTGAGTGTGGCGTTAAACAACGAAAGCAAACAAATCCAAAAGACATTCAGAACATTACCTCTCTGTTTCAGTGTATCCTATTTCTGTAAGGAGGATGTTCATAGCATTTCATGTCCAGATAAATTTGAAGTAGATCTGCTAAAAGCCGCGCCATGACCAATCGACTGGCGCTGAATGATGGAAGATATTGCGTATGGCAAGACAGTCTGATACAGACTGATGATAATCCTCTAGCAGACCAAATGCAGGTCTTCAAATACGCGTCTGTCTGTCGACATTACGAGCGTGAGTCTACCCTACTTTTAACAGAACCTGAAGTATCAAGATGTGTCAGGCTTTGGAAATCTATCTGGCCGTGGGAACCTTAGGGGACAGTTTAGTGGTTAAAGTGTTCACTCATCACGCCGAAGACCTAGGTTCGATTTCCCTTATGGGTACAATGTGTGAAGCCCATTTCTGGTGTCCACCGCCGTGATGTAGCTGGAATATTGATGAAAGCGGCGTAAAATTAAACTCACTCGCCCACCCTTGTAGATTTAGTCAGTGACTTACTCACTATCTCGCCGTTATGCATTCTCAGACGTTTACGTCCTTGGGAAACCGTAGAGCGTGTGTATGGTGCTGACACACCAATAATCAGGTCGAAACTAGGATTCGAACAAACCTTGATACCTATGGGAGGTAAGTGTGTAAGAAAATTGTGTGATCTTGTCATGCCCGAGCCAGCATTGTCCATTCGTGCTTTGGTGAAAATGTATATCATTAAAGAAATAAATAAGAAAAAAATAAAAAATAACTTTTCGCAGCCAACCAACTTTAGAAAAATCTTTATTTTTTATTTGGTAAAAACAGAATTGCTTTTAGATTTATCTTGGTGCTGATCCAAGCCTCGTTAGTTTAGAAATAATTCCCTGGGGTTTTTGAGAAAGATCTGTATTTGATTATAGTTTCTGCTCCAACGTACTACCAAATTGTAAAATTGACACTTAGATCAACAAAAAAATATTTTTCAGCTAATCGGCAAGCTTAGTGATAACTGTGGCACCACAGACGATCAATGACGGTTTCATCTACCAGAAGACGTTATCAATGACTAACACAATGTTCTTCTTTATTTCTGAAAAGGGCAAAGGCCAAGTTGCAGATTGCAATACAAATTGTTTTTAACACGATCTCAAGTTCTGTATACCTTAAGACTGACTGATTAAGTAAGAGTTTAACGCCTCTTGGACAGTATTCGTCTTTCAGCACGGCGAACCCGCGAAGGTCCGGGTAGAATAGGCCTTCAGCAACCACGCTAGGCTCGATGTCTTGGTTGACATACGTCATCGGTTCCCATTTGCGCAGATCGATGCTCATGCTGTTGATCACTGGATTGTCTAGCCCAGACTATTTACAGACCGCGGCCATATAGCTGAAACATTGCTGAGTACGGCATAAAAACTAAACTCACTCGCTCAGCATGACGTGTTTGCTTAATGTGGGAGGAAAGTGAATGTGTATAGTTTTACGCCGCTTTTAGCAATATTCCAGCAGTATCACAGCGAGGACACCAGAAACGGACTTCACACTTTGTACCCATATGGGGAATCGAACTCTGGTCGTTGTTGAGCGGACGTGTTAACCACTAGGCTTCATGCCACCGTCTTCCGAATGATGCATGTGACTGTCAGTTACAGCTTTGGTAAAGCCATTAGCACTGGTATGGTGCGGACAAACGTAGAAACATACTAGGGGGCACAGGGATTCGATCCCACAGCCAAAGGTTTCAGTATAGTGAAAGGGCGACAACAACTCATTATTTCATCAGTCAACTCACTCACATTCGCATTCGTGACTACCCGTGTCTTCTTGCAGCTCACCGAAAGAAGCGAGTAGTTCCGAATGTCACATTTGCATTCAATCGGTTAGTAGAATCTAAAAAATTATAAAAAAAATTTGGAAACCTTTAAAAAATTGAAATCGTATACATTTCTTAAATTTACTCTCTTAATGTTCTGCTAATGGAGACATTAACTGAGTGGCTATTGCTAATGTTTGAAAAAGGCATGTTTTTTTTTCATTGCCGGAAAACGTTGAAAATGACACCACCGATGAATATTCCCCAGTATCACCACACTGCAACAACGGGTATCTCGTGAACACATCAGCATGGAGCAGTGATGAAAAACATAAAATAGATTAAGAACATCTCCATCTAAACTGTTGTTTTTCATAGTTTTCCCTCTCTGGAACTGATGGCGTTAAAAACAACAATGTAACTTATCAGTCATATAAGTTCTTTAAAAAAATCAGAAGTTTGTTAATAATTATTAATTTTTACAGTCCCTGTGGGCAAGCGTTATTTGATAGACGGTCTCAGAGGTTCCTCAAGTCATTCAAGCTTCACTGGACGGTAACCAACGGATGTTTCACGAATTTCCAACTGGGACGTCATGTGAACTTTTCCGAAATTTGTCATGCAGATATCTTGCCTAAACCGGATTAAGGGAGCCCAAAAAGCACATGGTAAATAGTTATTCGGCATTCACCAAATTTTACGTTTTAATACACAACCCATGAGCATAGACTCTGATCTACTTCACAGTTTATTTTCATTGTCTATGTACAATTACACGCACAAACTGTCAAGGTTTATACGTTTCTTTGCCGGTCCGTCGGGAAACAGTACATAAAATAGTCTGCCTGTATTTGGAAATCAAAAGTATATTCAGCGTTACTATTATATTATAAGTTGTTCACTGGTCAGGAGGGGACATGGGTTCATAAGCCCATTTTGTTTGTTTGGTCTCGGGGGACATAAACAAACATAGAGTGTAGATCAGCCGGTGGGCGCATATAGGCCTTTTAAGGCCCAAGGTCGCCCTAAAGCCTTATCTACCTACCTACAACAACCGAAGGGCCCCGAGGGACCCGTGAACAACGTAATTATCTTACCGAACATCTCAATGTTAATTTTGAAGTGTTTCGTAATTTGGGGTGCCAGAGTTAAGCACTTGGCCAAGTCCAACAGACAAGGGAAAATAATAATTAGAGTTATCTCCCTTCCATCGATTGCATTCGGAAAAGACCGGTAATTTCCGTACATAATACGTGACGCAGTACTAGTTTTTCGAGATAAAGAGTTACTAGCACGAAGTACCAATACAAATGAATCCCCTACAGTTCGACATTCCCAGCTGGTAACGTAATGTTACGTAATGTCTTTATGAAAGACACATCAAATAATACAAGAGCGCTCATCCAATCAGAAAACGACATTTATGTGTGGGGTAAGAATCCCAAATCCCAACATATAACTGGCCCCTGTGGAGAGTGGAAAGAATATGATGCCACATAGACATGTTATTGACCATGATATTTTAACATATGTCCCGCTTGGCTATGAGAAGGAACAGACTTTTTTCTTTCCTGTTCTCTCTACTCATTTTAATTTTTTTCTTTAAATTTTGAAACACGTTTTTCTGTGTGTTTGCAGCCCTAAAGTATATATTTCTATGTGTGTTACTGCCACGTGAATTTGAGGCTATAACATAACTAAGGACCAATTCGCAAAAGATGGAACCATTTCTAGTCGTACAGAAAATGCATCTCTGTCAGCTGTAAATCGCATTTCAACCACGAAAACCTACCCTTTGAAACGCAATCTGAAATGTTTTCCGATGTGATTTGGATTTCAGTCAGCTGGTGTGCCATGCCTTTTGGTATATAGAAGTCCATATGAATTTTCCCTGTAATGCACCCTGGTGTACGACGTACATGATAACAGGGAGTTGTGATTGTTTATTTCGAGGACCACTGTTTATATGTTCTCACATACAGCGATATTGTCACTGTATTTGTTCAAATGAAACTCCATACCATTGTTGGACCCAAGATTGCAGGGGTTCTCTCTTCTCTTTCTCAATTTGTGTATGCTAGTTAGGTCTTGTAGGTGTCCATCCATGTTCAAATGTGCTTTGTTTTACGTCCCTTCGTCCTAACCAGAAAGTTGATGACCTTCGTTGAATTTTCCGACAAAACATTTACAAATTAACTACTAAAAAAATCTAAAGCCTACAATGTGTAGGAATTCTCTGTCAGTGATGAAATTTCTTGTTTAAGTCACAGAAATTATCCATAACGTATTAAATAATACATCGGGTACGTTTGGGTTCTTGTAAGGTTACGTGTTTTCCCAAGATTGCAATATATTCCATTTGTTGTAAAGCAAACCACACCAGATATAATTTAGTTTGATCTGTCCCAGTCTCGAACTGCCAACTGTGTCCTGTAGCAAGTGGTCCTTGGCAGGTCTGAGATCAGTTTTTTGCTTGCAGTGTGATCATACTGACGCACGTTTCGAACGGTCGGTTGAATGGCACAGTGTATGTCATGGTAATGTTATACTATTGCACCCTGAAGAATTAAATCATTACCATGGCGACCATGCAGAGTTTTGTGTTTGCTATTTGTAAAAATGTCTCTTGTAAGATAAGGATCTGAATTCGTACACCGACAGCGTTAGTCATTACGCTGCGTGTCGGGTTGAACAAGGCGATTGTAATGCTGTCATGCAGGATGTTCCTCGAACATTCCATTCATGTGTCTGCTTCTGTTGTATTGAAATGATTTCATTCTAAATGTAAATAAATTCTATAAAACTGAAGCTCTATTTTAGCCACGACACAATATAATGGCGAGATTCAGTATCTCCAAAATGTCAAATGAAAAGAGCCCATCTGCTCTAGAAACGCCTTCAGCGGGCATCATCATATATCATGGTGTTATAAAACAGATACGTAATGACATGCAAATCCTGCACAATTTACTTTTTAAAATACATTTTTATCTTTAAAAACAGTTACAAGTTAAAATCCGACCCCATAAACCGCACCCACACTCATCTACTGTCAAACAAGGATAAATTGCCCCGGTGCAGAGAACGCGTTTACATGAAGTAGGCGGTGCATGGTAACGAGCAAACCCATTGGGTTTGTGAAAGGGAGAGCGGGTGAAGGCTCGTGCACGTGCAGTGCACGACGGTGGAATTGAGTTCACATGTAGCTGCACACGCCGAAGACCAGGGTTCGATTCCACACATGTGAGACCCAATTCTAGTGTCCCCTGCCGCGATATTTCCGGAATATTGCAAAAAAAAAAAAAGGAAAAAGAAAAAGAAAGAAAAAAGAAAAAGAAAAAAAACCCGGCGTAAGCTCACTCAGTCACTAAAGCTAACTGAATAAATTGTCATAGTCCACAGCAGTTTTAAATGCCAATCTCCATCTGTTACGTTGTCATCTATCACTTTAAGACAGTGATGATCACAGTTACGTGTATAAAGGCACCACTCATCACGAACACATGCAAGGACAAGTCAACATACCCGATTCCATAGGTCAACAGGTTGCATTCCCATACTGGTCATCAATGTAGTGGTATGATATGAAACTACTGCATCACCAAACTAAGACTATTTGACTGAGTCTATTTCACTACCACTTGTACTACTGCACGATCACTAAAACTATATGACTGACACTATTTCTCCGCTACTAACAATTTTGCGCCACCACTATTTCCCAAGAACTAAAATTACCGCATCGCCAGCAAAACTACTAAACTACCACTATTTATCCACCACTAAATCTTTTGCATCACTATTTCTACAGAACTAAAATTACTGCATTACCAGTAAAACTACTAAACTACCACTATTGTCCACCACCAACACACAAAAAGTGTGTACGACCAGTATCCTACAGCACTAAAACTACTGTATAGTCACACTTTATGAATAACAGCTTCTTTATTTCGTGAATGTACTTCTTTGACTGTCAGTTTAGAAGTTGGAAAGCACAATGTATACAAACTTTATGAATAACAACTTTGTCTATACAGTTTGTAAAACCGGCAGCTGTCCAAGCGCATAGTCACCATCGGCATACATTCTCGTCCCTTCCTTGGCTTGTACATTCATCATCACGTATAATCTCTACAATCCGACACCTGTCAATTCCGGATCTCTGCATGAAATGAGCTGCCCGAATATGTGTTTTCAAAAGTTATTATTGTTGTATAATCCGGCGTGTGACGAGGAGTCGGACGGATGTGTATTGTCACCAATTAACCCTGCGTTTCGTCTTGTATTGTACGTGCCAACTAAAATGTCACACAAAGAAACTAATACTACAGTAACAGCATCACCACTAAAACTACTTAACTACCACTATTCAGCTCCAAACACGCGGGCAGGGTTCGGCCTCTGCTGTACCAAGAAGTTAGTTTCACGCGATAATGATTATGTTGTTTACTGTATTCTAGTGTACAAATTGGTTTTCTTCGTCAGTGCTAGTTTTCTGCCCGAAAGGACATTCAGTATCTTTTACCCTCTGACCCTATTCTTTATACCGACACGGAGCGGAGCTTTAGTACTCACTCAAGACAACAACTGGTTTTACTAGCCTTCAGGGCACGCACGAATTTACCACAATGTGTCGACATTATGTTCATGTTGAGACCTTCTCACTTGTGATCTAATAATTCCTTAGCCTCTGACAACGTTTATGTAATTAAATCAAAAGTCATTGTTATATATAAGACGTTATGCCCACATGGAGATTTGGTCATCTTTGAAGTCCTAACCAGAGGTTGGCCGCCATCTTTTGATCTCATACCGGAACTCGTATGGTCTTGTGTTGCATTGTGGGTAATGATGGGTCAGCACGATTTGCATGAAATAGCTTACAATATCAAAGCAAGTTTCGTTTCGCAGCTAGTTTTTACAACACTTTTGGATATTGTCCAGAGAATTCCGACCCCGGCCCTTATCATAAGCCTGAGTCTAAGTGTTTCTCATTCTGAATATTTTTTATTGCTGCGATCTTGCTTCTTGATCACCAACCGTAACGCCATTCGGCTTCACTGCAGGCGTCTGTCAACCAAAATATCATTTGCGTAAGTGGGTTGTCGCCCTTGAATTCCCAGGATATTTGAGACAGAATATGGAGATTTTACAACACAAATTTGTGTAATGGATTTAGGATGGCCGTGGTCGTTAGCAGTGGGACATGATTTATGAGTTCAGCACCTTCTGCGGCGATATAAACTTCGTCTTAGCATCTTGAAACTTGAAATGTGACTTTCAGAGACAAAGGAAATGTCTTGATTTTCGTTGCTGCCCTTTGCGTGATCACGTGTCTCGTTGTTAATTGTCAGTGTGCGCTAATTCATTTGACATACTTTAATTAGGAGATTTTGATTTTTGTCAAAGGCTGAGCCGGATGAGCGTCTTAAACGTTCATACTCATCGATTATTTTCTCCTTCCGCGGACATGATGATAGTGTTAAAGGAAATATCACAAACACCATTGCTACAACGAGGGTAACAGGGTGACAACAACGTGATCGCCCTCGCACCGTTTTGTTTTCGCTTAATGCCAAATATGTCTAGAAACACCGCTACTCCCATCTTTCAGCTACACATTTCATACTACTGATGCAGCTACAACCACCGCCACAACAGTCGCCGCCGCGCACCGTTTTGTTTTCGCTTAATGCCAAATATGTCTAGAAACACCGCTACTCCCATCTTTCAGCTACACATTTCATACTACTGATGCAGCTACAACCACCGCCACAACAGTCGCCGCCGCCGCCGCCGCCGCCGCCGCCGCCGCCGCAACCACCATCACCACTAAGCCCATACCACTATAACAATTGTACCACCAATAGTTCTTAACCACTAACAGCACAGAGCGAGCAATGCGTCTGTACTACCGAAACTTTTACGCCTCCCAACCTCCCTACCCCAAAAAATACCGCCCCACTAATTCTCCAGCGCTACCGAAACTTTTCAACTAAACGACTTTACAAACAACTCGACTGTTTCACAAAAATGTTTGGTAATACAAACTTCTGCACCATGATAATTTCACCATGATAATTTCACCATGATAATTTCACCATGATAATTTCACCATGATAACGCGGTTTCACTTAAACTACCATGCAAGCAATATGTTTCTACCACTAAAACGTTTGTAAAAATAATCTTCTGTGCCACGAACACTACTGCACTATTAATACGTCTCTACTACTAAATTGTTTGCACCAACGAAACATTTGTACCACTAAAACTACTATACAAGCGATATTTTAGTACCACTCAAACTTTTATACTAACAAAACGTCTGTTACCCTAAAACCAGAGCAAAGCAATATTTCTCTACCTCTAAAACATTTGTACATAAAAACTTCGAAAACTATACTATCTCAGCACGCCTCTACTACGAATTTTTTTTATTCCAACGAAATGTCTTCGTCGCTATATAGAACTAAAGTAAGATACAAGCGATATTTCTCTACCACTAAATCTTTTGTAAATAAAAATTCCGTACCATGAAAAATACTACACTGTTAATACTTGTTTGACAACAAATAGTTCTGTACCAACAAAACTGATGTACCACTTACAGTACTACCGTTCCAGTACCTCTCTACCACTGATGCCACTGGCCAAGCAGTACGAACAGAGCGACATTAAGACCCTGTTCGCGTCACCTAATACCCCAGAGACCCGTTCAACAAACTGAACTAAGTGCTGTAGGTCGTTGTTACGGGTGTAACGATCGCCATAGCGCTGAGATCGGTTCCGATTAAAACAATTTATTTTCGAAACACTCAAAACTTTGCACTCTGTACCGTTAAAAAACTCACATGAAAAAAAACCTATTATCCCAAAAAATACTTTCCTATTTCACTATGAGTTTATTGATGGTATTAGGACTGTGACTTTTATCTCTAAGAGACAGTATATGTCTGTAAGACAGATCGAACTAAGAATTCCCCTTTGTACCCAAATAAAATGTTCGAATAAAAATAGAACAAACTGTCTATCAGTTAATATACGACTATTTCCTAAGAAGCAATTTGGGAACTATATGACGCTCGGAGACACACAGATGCACAGAGGCTCTTTAAAACAATATCCCTACTCCGTAGGGAACTGTACCCCACTTATCAACCTCCCAAGGGGGTGATATACTAACAACCCAATATGATATCTGCGAGAGATGCGGCACTGAGACATAGAACCATGTCGTAAAGCCATCCTATAGCACTCGGAGAGATTCCGTACAGGCAGGGCGCTAGTTTATTGGTGTATATTATTGAGAGAGATTGCAGATTAACCCGTCTCATTAACCGAAATATTGCAGATTATTGATAAAGGTTCCTCATTCATGGGAAATTCTGGTACTGTTTCGGATATCTAAGAATCCTGACCTTCACCTGTTACAATCCGCGGTGGCATTATGCGAAGTTCTGTGATAATAATCTAGATCATAATGATCTGAAGGATTAGGTCCAACTGATTGATTTTTTTCATGTTCATTGACCTCGTGGCGATTGATCAGGGGTAGCTACAATACGTGTCTTGGGGAATTGTTTTAAAATTCGCTTTTATTTTGCTAAGATTCGAGAATTTTGTTAAATCTGTTTTATCTGTGACGTCCGGCTGTTGAATGCGACGGTGAAGTTGCTGTTACGGACGCTGCTGGTGTAGCAACTTCAGTTTCGGCGAATCGGTATTTAGTTCGTTGTTTCTTTTGATTTCGGCTTCTGAAACAGTCGACACCGCCTAATATTGTTTTCGTTGTCGAGGTATTCAGCTCCGTGAAACCGTTCAGAATCGAGTCTTTATCAACATCCTGTATTTGCTATTGTATCATGTGACCTCCCAATCAAATGTCAGAAAGTGTCGATATGTCAGTGAAATACGCACCAAACTTTTACATGTGTCATAAATTATTATTTAAAAAATATATAGTATATATCTAATACCTCTATCAATTTGAAAACTTGGGCACAGCATTAAGCTGTATGGGCCTTGTTTTGCAACAAAAGTATCTGTAGTAGTAGATGTTATCGTAGTAGTAGTAGTGGCAGTCGTAGTAGTAGTAGTAGTAGTAGTAGTAGTAGTGGTAGTAGTGGTGGTGGTAGTAAGAGTGTTAATGTTAGTAATGGCAGCAACAGCAGCAGCAGCGGCAGCAGTAGTAGTGGTAGCAGTAGCAGTAGTGGTAGCAGTAGCAGTAGTGGTAGCAGTAGCAGTTGTAGTACCGGTGAGCATGGAGTCGGTCGTGATTTGTGGATGTGAGTATAGTGAGTGCGTGTGCGTGTGCGTGTGCGTGTGCGTGTGCGTGTGCGTGTGCGTGCATGCGTGTGTCCATGTATGCGTGGAGAGGGTGTTTAAAGAATGGGCATCCTTCATTCTACAGACACATCTTTTGTTAACTGCGCCCTCGGTCAAGTCATTTATATTATGCATATCACTCCCTTTACGAGGCACTGGCTCCGATTCTTGTAGCTGTGGCAACGCCACCAGAAGACATTGCCTCACAGTCATGCGGACAAACTACTCACTATTTGGTTAATGTCGGGAGATTCTGATCAAAATACAAACAGAACACGTTCACACAAATGACATTCACACAAATGCACGAGTTACATGCTCAGCGTTTACGTTGTTACAACAGTTGAATACCCGTAATGATTGTTTTGGACGGAGCCATGGTAGAGTGAGTTATCCCCCTTTCATCGTTCTGCGTTACACTGGTTAAAGCGTTGACACTATCTGCTTGAGTCAACAACCACTATCTTCAACAAACTGTCGCTATCCCTGAAAGTATCTTGTACAACGCAATCTTTGTAGTCACCCTGTAGACAAATGAACGCATCTTGGAAATGAAATGTACATCTGAAATGATAGGGGTCTGTTTCTAGTAATAGAATTACGAACCTCTGGTTCGGATACTGTGTCACTTTCCTCACTTGGGCTGTTTTGTATTAGTCCTGCTTTTCTAAACTATCTCTCTCATCTTTCTCTCGCTAATTCTCTCTCTTACTTACCGGATGTCACTATACTGGAAGAACATTCAATAGTTCATAATTTGCAACAGTTTAGTTCGAAGGGTGTATACAACTGATCATTAAAAAGACTAAAGACTAAAGCAGTGTAACTATTTTTGCGACTATATAAAAGAACTTTCTGTGCGTTCAGATGAAAGAGTCTCTATGAGAAACAGTACGTGTTGATTGTACTCCGATTTCTCCATGTGTTCTTCACACGGTTTCACAAGATTATGTTATCTTTCACTTTTTGTCTACAAATATCAAAAATCACCAAGACGCGTACATGTCTGCAGTATGCAGGCATTCACAATAATAAAAAATTCTTTTATGTGTAAACATCATCATATTCATGAGTACGTGTTTCCAAAAAAGACTCCCGTATTTATTCAACTTCCCAGACAGAGTTTTTTCACATGATTTGGCAACGGTTAGTGGTGGAAACAGAAAAGGGCATTACACAAATTACGAAGTGCGCGTTATTTTACAACACACAGATTTACAACGCCGAAAAGGATTTCATGACATTGGTGAATATTGGCATGAAATAATGTCTCAAACAATATCAAGATTATAAATATTCATAGGAGCACATCCAACTTGAGGTCTCCAGGGATACCAAACAAACAGGCGTTCAGTGAAGCCGATTCTCATGAAACCCTTAAAACGCTTTTGACCCTCGAGGGGGGCAAAAACATTAGCGATAGGGTTGGCCTCCGAGTCGAAAAGCATTTGGAGATTAAGCGCTTCTTTCTGTAGTTTGTATGGTCCGAAATATTTAGAGAGATTGAAACGCCTTATTTTCACTTTGAAGGCAGATGAGAAAAATGAGATCTGAACACTTTCGTGGACACTCATAAACACATCAAGCATACGATAGGTCACAGTGCCAGACTGTTAGTTACCAAAGATTAAAAATGAAAGAATTTCAATAATCCTGAGAATATCGCCACGAAACGAAAAGTCTAATCACTATGAATTCCGATTGTTTAATTACGTGATATTCACAGTCTGACACTTCACTCATATGATGAAAAGACCATTAGTTGGCCGTCATTATTTTAAAAAAATGAGCTAAGTGTTATGGGCTGAAGTCGTAAATCTTTATATTTTTTGTATTTACACACAGGAAAGTGTCATAAACCTCAAAGAAAATAATTTTATTGATCTATTAAACTGGATTTAATTATCAATTTTACATGTTTCTAGTTCCAAAGGTTATTGTCATCATGTATGTCATTACAAAAAAGTAGGTGATATTGAATTTATAAAATTGATGAAATGCGAATGATGAAGCCAAAGCGGAAAGCGGATGTAGTGAAATTAGAGGAAAATGTGAAAATGTATTCCGTTCCTGTGGAAATGTTTCATCTGTATCGATATGTATTACGTTTTCTCATAATATGCATTGGCTAGTGGTATGCTCGCAAAATGGAATGGAATTCTTTGAATGGTATAGACAGAGTTTTAAATATATATTTAATTAAACTTTCGTTGAAATATCGCGCGTGTTCTTTTAAGAAGAGAAAATTTGTTCATGAATGGGTGAGTACAAACAACCATTTATGTGCAGAAGCGCCAGATGAAATACAGATTGTAATATAGTGCTGGTGTGAAATTTGTCTTGAGGTGTCCAGTCATTTCCATCAACATATTTCAGATAAGACATTTATTATTGGTATCCCTCCTTAATAGCTACCTACATCCATGACACCTACCTCTGTGTAGCGGTATGAGCAATGCACAAGATTCAGCCATGTTTCATATATAACGTTGTATCCCGTCTTTCAAGTCATCAAGCTACGCCGCTCTGAACACATGCAACACACGTGTTACACATGCAACAAACCTAATACCATGTGGAACACTAACTATTCCATAAACGGTTTTTGCAAATTTCTTGAATGACGACATATCTCGTCCTCCTCTTTTAAAGAACAAACCATATATTTTTCTTTCGAGATATGTGTTTCTGCACGGACGCTTCTGAAACTGAATGTGGAAGAAAACGTCGAAATATTTTGGATGACATGGAGCTGACTCGGATTATAGCCGATGGAAGTGACCTTTTATGAACCTTGCATGTTAGTGACAACTGGACCCCTATGCTGGTCGCTGATGTTGCACTTGCAGTGAATAATAATTGGTACACCATCTGTTGTCTAGTGTCGTATGAGGTCTGTATATCGGCAACCAACAAAACCATCTAGGTTTGAGTGAGGAAAACAGTCTATAATGCATTAGTGTTGATAAGAGGGATAGGCCTATTTGAGTACATAAACTAACGGGCAAGAAACCCACAAAAACAAAACAAAACAAAAACACACACAAAAAAACAAAAACAAAAACAAAACACCCCCCCTCCCAAAAACCAAAAACCAAACCAAACCAAACCAAACCACTTCCCAAAAACAACAACAACAACAACAACAAAAAAACAAAACAAAACGAAAACAATACCAAGTCGATTTCACTGATATTGCAAACTGACAAACCACCAGTGAAAGTGAATCTTATTAACAGGTGTGTTGGCAATATGCACGTTTCTTTGTCCATACACCTTTTATTAAAATTCACGTTTTCCCTTTTCAGCATGGCGGTTAGCCGCTTTGTAACATCAGCGATTTCGACTTTATAATCATTTCTTTTGACCGTTACATTAGTGGGAGGAGTCATAACCAGCCTATTTGAGTACATAGAGTAGGCGGTTGTAGTATTGGTTTAAGAGATCCAGGGACACAAATAGGCCTGTTTGAGTACATAGAGTAGGCGGTTGTAGTGTTGGTTTAAGAGATCCAGGGACACAAATAGGCCTGTTTGAGTACATAGAGTAGGCGGTTGTAGTATTGGTTTAAGAGATCCAGGGTCACAAATAGGCTTGTTTGAGTACATAGAGTAGGCGGTTGTAGTGTTGGTTTAAGAGATCCAGGGTCACAAATAGGCTTGTTTGAGTACATAGAGTAGGCGGTTGTAGTGTGGATTAGAATGATTAGGGATAACAAATAAACCTGTTTGGGTACATCGTAGGTAGTTATGGTGTGAATTAAAGGGATCCCGCTCAGAAACACACCTGTTTCAGTATACATAGTAGGCGGTTGTAGTGTGGATTAAAGAGATCTAAGCTCACACATAGGTATGTTTGAGTACATAAAGTTAGGCGGTGGTACTGTGGATTAGTGATGTCCTTCTTTACAATTACGCGGGAGTACAATGGAGCAGGAGGCACTAGTGTACATTATAGATGTTGGGCCAAGAATACATACGTCAGATGCTTGACAAGCAGTTTGATAGAAGTTGACTGAGTAATGATTCAAGACACTTGACATAGATGTGCAACTTCTTTATTATTTTGCACGCGGCGTTCCTGGGCTAATACGCTCCCCTCTAGCAGATGAAATGTATTTGGTTTGTTTGTTTGTTTTCTTAGTGATAAAGGGACACGTGGTAGTAAGCATTAGCCCTGAAACGTTGTGTGTAAATAATAAAGAAATTGCAAGTCCTAGTAATTATATGACACAGTAGTACTGACACATGTTAGGCTGCTTTCATCGAGACTTTGTATGCAGTAATCTTGGCAGCACAGGTAAGTGTATTAATAATCTCAATGTCTGTAATGTCGTGTAGAGGTGTACGGCTGGAGACAACAGACGTGACCAAGACATTGTCTGATTTTCTTTGGGTGAGATCCCTGTAACCCAGACATGACTGTGTTCAACGTCAGTCACAGCGCGTGACTTGACAACAATCTCAGACACCCCAATATCTTTTCATATACGATTAAGAAAACCCTACGGTTAATACACAAACTTATGAATATTCACTCTCAACACTGCACATAAAAGATGAGCAGTTATATACTGGCGTACCGATGAAAACGGAACGCCCATTAACATCCATTTTACATGGACATAATCAAACGGACCCCTGTGAGCACAGTCAATCAAAACTAGCTTCTTGACGGCTAGCAACAGTGAATTGATGCTGTACCCTGCTTGGTCTGGCAGCAGGCGACAGACTACTGCGGTTAATGCGGGTATTTTAAGATGCCTGGGTTTGATAAAGCTGGAGAACTCAGCCAGACGACAACGACTGATGCTGTCAATATGATTATTTTATGATTTGCGTGATTAAGGTTTTGTGTTCGGTTTTGACAAAATTACATGTCAACGACGCCCAACTGAGTGACCAACTGTGTTCTGTGACGAGGTACCTTGTTAGGAATGTAGTATTCTTGTGATGTCAGTTTCAGAAAACTTGAATTGTTAGATTCATAGTGTTGTGTCGTAATCTTGGTCTTAATTATTTTTCATTTGTAAAGTCTATTGGCATTGTTAAGATGGAATATTACTCTATAAGTCTGACGTTGTTATAGAATCTCGTTACATGTTTGAAAACTATGTCAGTAAGTAAATGATACAATATTCAAATAAGACAATATGTAAACGATAATGTATAACTATGAAAATGTTATAATGTGCCAATAACTAAATGTAAAACTGTGTACATGGAAATATGTAAATGAGACAATGTACAAGTATGGTCTTTTGATAATATATAGCTATGAACACGGGATAGAGTGCCAATAATTAAGAGTAAAAATGGGTTAATAAGACGCTTGTAGCAAAACCCCATCACCCTAAATGGCCTTTACACTTTGTAAGCATGTGGAGAGTCGAACCCGGACTTCAACCTGACAGGCGAGCGCTTTCAGCACTTGGCTGCCCTTCAACCACAAAGGGTTTAAGTGAGATACACTGACTATGAAACAACGTTTCTCACAAAGTGTCAATTCGAATGTCACACATTGCTTCATAAATGACTTGCCTAATGTTCTCGTGTCAAGATGAAACTTTTTACTGATAGCAAAAAATGATAGTTCCAGTGTAAATGTGTTTTATAAAAAGAATTTGTCCATTTGTCCAGACACAATGCTTTGTCAGTCGAAAACTTATACACGTGTAAATGTAGAGGTGATTATCAACAGAGGATTGTTCACGTGTTTTGCAATTGTTTCATTAAGAAAGGTTCAGATGGAAATGTAAGCGTTTATCAACTTGCAAACTACGTCCACATGCACATGTATTGGACATATCTAAACTAACCTAAACTGTAAAATTATACTAAAATATATTTAACGAAACTATTGAACTAACTATACTGTCCTACTTAACAAAGCTAAAGCTTCTGGGGATGCAATTTTACGATGGAAAACGTATTTGTGTGGCCACAAAGTTCTCTGTTGTAAGAGTATTCTTGATCGCATGCTGCAGTGGTCTGGGGTATATATTGTTACATCTCTGTCATGTGTTTTGAAGCTTCCCCAGCTTAAGTACTTCATCTCGATAGGGGGATGGATGACATGTTGGCAGATCTTGTTCGCAGATGTATTGTCTCTTGACAGATGTGAACGTCTCATCAACAATAGATAATGTATTGGTTTAGACTCATAGGTTTACGTCCACCGTTAAGCTCTTTTTCTTCGTCTCGTACATACCCTTACAAGATGCCATTGTGGGTAGGTTATTCATCTGGTACTATAGACAAGGTTTGTTTGTTTGTTTGTTGTTTGACAACGCACTCAGCAATGTTGCAACTATATGACGAGTGCCATGCGTGTCTCAAGAGGGGACTAACGGAATCTGGTGGTCAGGCTCGCCGACTTGGCTGATACGTGTCATCGGTTCCCAGTTGCGTAGATCGATGCTCATGCTGTTGATCACTGGATTGTCTGGTCCAGACTCGATTATTTACAGAACACGGCTATATGGTTGAGGAGTGCGGGATAAAATCAAACTCAATCAATCTTACTGCCTGCAACCTGTTCGAACCATACACAATAACAAACAAGCTCACTAAAGCACAAGCACACACGCACGAAAGCACACACGCGCTTAGATCTGCAAAGATCATACAACCATAATATCGATCGTCTCACCTCCATTGACCACCTAACTCCATGCAACGCCTAAATACACACACGCACGAACGCACACTAACACGCACTTACACAGAACCACCATCATCGCATTATCACAGTGATGACCCCATACTCACACGCCAGCACATAAACACATCCCAGAAAGCGACAAGACCAGACAGCCCTCCCCTTCCCCCATGCACACACAAACTCAAACACAAAAGAAGGACCACCCACCCCGCCCCCCACAGATTGAAATACAGGCGCTCCCCACCCCTACACACACACACACACACACACACACACACACACACACACACACACACACACACACACACACACACACACACACACACACACACACACACACACACACACACAATAACAAAATAAAGCAGAAAAAAAACAAAACACAATACCCAAATAAACGAAATACAATTACAGCAAAGCGAATAAAAAAACTCGGGAATAATAACGAAACCCCTTCCCCATCTCCTCCCTCTACCCCCACCCCCCCCCCCAAAAAAAAACCCAAAAGAAAACAAACAAACAAACAAACAAAACACAAAAACACCCCCCAAAAAAACACCCCCAAACAAAAAACAAAAACAAAACAAACAAAAAGCAAAAAAAAAAAAACAAAGTAAAGAACCAAAACAAAACAAAAGAGAAAAAAAACCAAACAACGCCAAAACCAACAACCAGAGATAGACATGAGATCTTCTACAACGACAAGTACAATACACACACTCTAGTAAGCCAACACCTACAGTCAAAATACACACGCAATCATCTCGTTTACTTCAAAAACAAATTTTAAATTTACAGTAGCAAGTGTAATACCTAGTCTGTAATCCTCTCAGGAAATACTAGTATGATGGGGATTTGTGAACTGTAACCGGTCAAATCTGCATGAGATGCACGTGCATCAGTTTTCGTACTGGAAAACTATATGGACAAATGCTATAATAAACATATGGCTTTAAAGATTATTGTTCATGTCAGGCAGCACATAACCCGGTTACCAAATATCTCCTTAAAATGACGAACTTTAAGTTAGAAAGTACAATAAATCTCCAACTAACGAGGCCGAACATACTACAACCGATCGTTAAAAAGCAGTAAGACTGATATAATCACACAGTTCCATATGGTGTTTCATAAAAAATATTAAAACAGCTCTAGCTTCTGCTTACATGGAGGCCAAGCATGGATAATACCACGCTGTTTACCTGTAACACAATGCTAAATCCCACTCATCATTATCGGATTTAAATAAACGTCGAAACTCAGGTTGGACGTAACTTGTTCCAAGTCAGCAAACTTGGTCTAAACCGATCGCGGTAGCGCTAATCAGGATGTAATGAAATACTCCTTATAGAGGTACTTTAACCTATAGTCGCATTATTGTAATGATACACGCTCATTGTCGAATGTATTCCCGTTGCAGTTCTATCGGGGCTGCTTAAAGTGTGTCATATGGCCCACGAAACCAACACCTAAATTTTCATGAGGATGTTTTAAATTCTTTCGGGCTTGTCAGCGTTAATTTGTCCCTGTACTATGATCAAACACAACCCCCCGCCCCTAACCATTATGTCTGTCTTCATATACTGGTAGGCATCTGGTATGATGGCCATAATTAATACATAGCCGGATCTCTCCTATCTCAGTCATAGCCTAGCGCTGACAAAGCCTTGTCAATTTCACTCTCATTTCATAGGAGCTATTGACAAAGTCACGCTATCACGGCGATGTTTCTATCTTCTTGCCCAGAAGCATACTGGTAGTCAGATGGGTGCGACAGATTATTTACAGTTGAAGATTTCCTATCAATATTCATATCGTGATCTTTATTTTTGAAAAATTAATTCGCTGTGAAAATGTGTTGGATAAATGTCGTTTAGTTTGTGAGTCACATTTATTTTTTAAATGCAATTTTGTTGTGTTTTTACGTTTCTTCTTCAAATTGATGTCTGATTTCAAACATTTCGGAAGCAGTGAAAAGTTTTGTTTATACAGGAATCACATATTATGTTGTCACAACAAGCATCAGCACAAAGAAGGGACGTGCTGTAATGTACTAGCTTGAGAGTAGTTCCACGGCATCATGGTCTGTGTACTATATCATCACTTTATAGCAAATTCAGAATCAGGCTATTTTCGAAGGATTATAATGTTTAGGAAAACTTCACAACGAACATATGCCATAAGTACTCTGTCATTAAAATACTACATGCTGTATAATTGTTTCAATAGTTTCAAATACCTTCTTTTCAAATTTCCTTTTTGTATCAGTCAGGAAAAAGAACAAATTATGACAAAACTGTCAATTAACTAATCAATTAACCTAATTTATAAGAATATGCGTTTGTTTCGTATGACTGGAAACAATCTGTCATGATCTGACAGATTATCTTTAGTAAAATTGTGGAGTTTTTATACCGTTTCTACTGGTACAGTTTATCCATCTGACACCTGAAGGCACTAGCAATACTAGCAATACATTTGTAGACTAACAATATATTTATAACATAATACACACGTTCACCCGTAGGTCACATTAGTGTGACAGTTTCTTTTCAGTTTTATTCTGATGTCTATTTGCATGTAAATTTCAAGCTTCCCATCTCTCCTAATAAATAGCAGGATCGTCTTTCAGAAATTGAAACGAACGTTAACACTGAAGTTTAAATGTCAAATTCTGTAACACACAAACCACACAATGAGCCGTCTCACTGTAGAAAAGTATTCTCTTTCGTTTCAGAGGCATCTAGCGCTTCTTTTCCCATGAACGTGAGCAGTATTTATTTATTTATTTTTAAAAAGAAAGTTTTGTTTCTTTTTGCAGCGTTGTGTGTCCTAAGCGACGCGTGAAAGACAACACTGTCTCTGAGTACAGGTGCATGTGGCTGTAAGGAGCTTGATCAACTGATACCGAAGTGTTGACGAGATGCAAGACGACAGTGCCCCCTCCTGTCTTCACACCCTAGTCCCTCCCCCGGGGGTAGCGCAGGGCAAAACTGTTAATCCTTACTCCCAGGGAACTATCGTAATGAAATTCATTTCCCACTTACGGAAATGTCAGCATATCGCGACTTCAATTTGTCACGGTAATTTCTTCGTTGTCGCTACCCCGTTCCCGAGTGTACCCGACAGCGGTCGCTCACCCTTGGGTTATTTCCGAATGACCGTCTTGAAATTTCGTAACGAATTACTTAACAGAATTAAGCTGGAATTTTTAAAAAAATATAACTGGACGATAAAGTGACGTAGTTCTAAACTTAGGGCATGAACGAAAGCAATATTTGATTCGAACAGCTTACAAACCACCTGAATGATCGGTTGGGCTATGAGATCAGAGATGAAATGAACACAGAATTCGTAAAGTAAATATGCATGTTTAAAGCGCTGTTTGCAGTTCATATGCCCGAAATGTGTATACATGAGATTTGAGCGGAAAAGATTCCTTTAGATTGATGTCAGGAAGCTTCAGACCGTGTGTATTGAGATAAAACGCAGGGGAAACGGGGAGGTGGATTAAGGTCAGAGCAATTGACTCCCTTGCCATTTTCTGACGAGGCAGCGGCAGACAGGGTATGATATGATAAGGCACTGTCACAGCCATGTCCCTCTGGCGGTGGAACCGAAATGACACGCTTCTACCATGTCAATCGGAACAGAATAGCGTTTCAACGTGTAATTCTAAATTGAGAAATATGAAGATGAACTCGCAAGTCTCTTGAGGACAGGCTACAAAATGATACTTTCATGTAGTTTTATCAATCAATCAAATTCACTGGCCATGTACTTAACTGATGACCTTTTCTTTTAAGATGTAATATTTCATCGTGAATTATCAACAGGATTTTGTCACGTTTGTCTAACACTAGTATTATTGTGCGATTTAAAAATGTTTTTTCACTGACAGAGATAGAAAACAAAGCAGTGTACTCAATACCCCTTCAAGTTTTTGATGCTCACAATAACAAAATATGGCAGTTGAAGGTAACGTCCTCCAAAACTATTTAATTATTTGTTGCAGAACAAAAGAAAAAATCTTGATTTGAAGCAATAATGATTAATGCTATGAAAACGCCTCTACGCTGGATATAGATCAGTGCAGCTAAGTTTGGTTAAAAAACAGCATCATGAGCAGAAATAAGATATATCCCTAACAAATATCTCTACCTTGTTTGTCATAGTTAAACAAGTTTATTTGCCCATCGGCATGTTTTGTAAGGTACGTATTGGAAAATAATCTAAATATATATCCAACCTATATAAGAACAAATCCAAAATTTAGTATTTAAAATCAAATGAAAAGAGCTACTGTTGCAGCATCTTGAAGCTGAAAAATATCCAAACATTACAAGAACACCCAAGTTATGTTCTACTTTATATATTTCTGGTGTGTAAAATATCTCATTCTCTCCTGATTTGTAAGCCACGCTTCACGAATATAAAACAGCAACAGTAACGACACTGTGTTGAAGCAATAATTGCACGGTCGTTCAGTCGAGGCATTGGATTCAGCACAGATCTGTATTAACAGAAATATTCCTTTCCGCCTGATTGCGACAATTAGCGACCGGAGGAAAAGTGTATTCGCATTAGCCGAGATCTGTTTTCTATCGAGACCACACGATGATAACGGTAGTGGCATATTCTCAACTTGAAATCAATTTTCCGCGGAGTCAGCCGGCCCCGGGTCAGAATATTAGGACTATTCTCAGCCCTTTGAACACGAGCAAAACAACGCCATTACACGTGCAAATCGCCAAACAACGGATCAATTTGTCTAATAGTTTAGAGTGGTAATTATGCGCTTCAATATTTGACGAAGATTATCAAATTTTGTAAACTTTTATTTTAATAAGCTAATTGTGCTTTGATGTATAAACAGTCGAAGCGCACCACTCGGCTCGAAACCTTGTTGTGTGGACGTAAGCTACGGTAGATTTCCTCTGTACTCGCGGCTGGTAATACTGTTTAATATCGGCTCCAGCTGGCGACGTTAATGCTTGAAATGAGCTCACGTCCATGTTGATTTCCCGATTGTTGATTTCCGTGTCATCTCAATCAAATTGTGTTAAAATTATATTCTCCCCAACAAATACCCTGTACCGCATGTGGAGGAAATTTGTTTGAGTGAAAACCGGAGAACGTACAAACCATTTTGCTACAAATCCTCCAATGTTCCATTAACACATAGCATTATGTTTGGTCCATACTTATTCCTATTACAAAATATCCTTAGTGAGTTTCTTGTTTTTGGAGATAGTGTGAATGGGATGTTCTCATTTCGTCATTTCGTCCCACAGAAAAAAAAAATAATAATCAGAATTCAGAAATGGTGTGTGTGATAAGTATGGAGTTATAAACTTATTGCTGTTATTCAATATTGTAAATTTTAATACCTTGAATTGATGTACTATGAATATTATTCGTAAACAACAGAACCGTAGATGATTTGTATAATATTACCTTCACAGACTGTTCTATTGGCTTGTTTGTTTGTTTGTTTCTCTGCATTGATAATTTGTGTTCAGTAATAATAGTTGATTCAGATTCTGCCTACACCAGAGGCTCCAGGATTCGAACCCAGACACATACCATAGCCCCTTAACAGTGCAAGATCAGAAAAAAAATCAGCCGGACATAATTTGGCTAAAAATAATATGATAAAAGATGTTATTATTCACATCTCTATTAATGAATAATAAAGATAATATTAATTTTATAACTAACAAAAATGTAATTTCTGTTTAAAAATAAATTCATCTTGTAAAACTATCCCGCACTAATAATAAAATCACTGCGAATCATTTACCCTTTGCCCGCTAACTAATGCTGCAATGTTTTAACAACAACATAAATAATAAAGGAGATCCATGAAAGTGGAAGAAATAATGACTCTGTCCCGCACAAAGTTTGGATCAGGGAACAGTTCCCGAACAAATCTTATCTTTCACTGACGGTCGTTCCGGATCAACATCGGAAAACATCAAAGATATGAAAGTGTGATATTGCATCGTACTCCACCCTGCCCTGTCAATCATTTTAATCCATGTCACGTGATGTATTTCCCGAGGGTGGGGGAACCAGTGCCCGGCGGTGAAGCATGTCGCAAGACATGCGATGGTTTACAAACTTTACAGCAATACTTTCCCCACCTGTGGGTCCTAGCGCGGAGATAGTTAGGAACAGGTACTTGACTTACCAAAATATAAGTTTAGACCTCTGTTAGAATTGCGATATATACAAATTTGTAGCATACCGGTGTCCAACCAAGTTTAATACTATTTAAAATATCACTGTCAAAACTAGACAAATATTAATGGACAGAACCCAACAAAAGTAACAGAATCTATACTTTACTGAGAAAGCCTAATTCCAAATATAACATGCATATACCTTTGATCATGTTGTAAATGTCATTGTGTATTTTCACTCTCAAATATTGTTATAGATCTGTTCAAAATAGCAAAAACAAATCTACCGACTATTCTACTGTTCAAATCTAATGTTATTTACTGATTGTCTAATTTTCGGATATATTTTTCATGCTGAACCGAGAGAATGTCTTCTTTGTTATCTCTAGTCAAACCATTTATTAAATTGATAGTTCTATTTTATTCGCCACTGGTGAAAATGTGCCACAAATTTCCACAATTTTTTTTAACTAACAATGATGTTTTCATACATAGGGTGGTTACATGCAATATATATTTTGAGAAAGAAGTTACATGTTCTTAAACTGCAGTCTCAAAACACGGGTATTGTTTCAGAAGTGATGTGACTGTGTTTGTGACTCGCTGTGCAATAACACGTTCGATAAGAGTGTTGGGTGTTTTTGTGACGCTTACTTCATCTGGAAAGAAACAAATAAAACTAGTCTTGTTGCCATGGATTTAGATATATCTCAAACAAAACCGTTTGCAAGAAAAACTTTGTTACCCTGGCTTTGGCAAGACCATGATCCAATCTTACGTGCAACAGTATCAACCAGTCGTGGTTATGTGAATTGATAGATAAATCGTTGATAGCATTTGTGATCTGGTACTTTTGGAAGCAGCTTTAGATTTATTTCATTCATATACCACATTCCTTAGTGTTTTCTTTCCAGTTTAGCAAGATGGCAATATTAAAAGCGGCTCTGTGGAGCGTGGGAATCCCAAGGACTATTGTTAAACAGGTTTAAAATACAGTATTGCCTAGTCTTGGTGTTATTGCTTTGAAAGTGTTGTGTACTCTGCAATAATGATATAGATAAATATCATAAATGAATAACTTAATATACGATGAATAAAAATCAATGAATAAGTAAAGACTATATAAACGTGCAAGTGAAACAAACAAACAAACAAACAAACAAACAAACAAACTCAGCCAGCATCCAGCATGTCAGAAGAGTAGTTTTTCATCATCTGACATTCTACTTAATGAAACAGAATTACAGCCAGCTAAGCATAAAGAAGCCATAAAATGTGTACATACCTTTGACGCTCCGCTCTGTTGTCAGCCATGAACTACGGTTTATGTTCGAGACAGTCAGTCTGACATTGAAAGAAAATGTCAGTTATTTCATCGAGACTGTAGTTTTTAGTAAACTGTCTTCAAGTAAAACAGGTTAAGGTTGGGTTGTAGTTTTCTGAAATTACCAAAACAAACCAAGCGCAGTAATGTGAGACTTTGGGCGTAAGACATGCCCAGACCGAAGACTTCAAACGCAAGTGTCTCCCGATGTAAGGTTAAGACTCTACTTAAACACTGAGCATGAAGATACGTTGGAGATTCTAGAACAACAAAGCAATTTGCTGCGGAAAACCTAAATAATAAAAAGGTTGGCCGGGATCGCTCTTCATGGGTGATACTAACGCTGTGAGGTCAAAAAGACACGGAGATGTGGAGACTGGTTTGACTAAATATGTTTACTCAGCTTGGAGAAATGTCCCTTACTGATCTAAGAACACGCTGTTTAGGGATCCGTGCGCCATTCTGTCTGCCGCGCACTCCCGCACAACGTCTAGAGCCGTGTTCTCAGTCCCATAATGATCCGTATTCCGGATCTGTAGCCGCGACGACATTTAGATACTATCTTTTATCACCCGTGTATAAAGTCTCAATTCGGCAATCAAAAATATTCAGTAGCCACTTGAACAGATCACGGGACTAATATATGGATAATTAACACACCAGCGGTCTTTTACGCTACAGAACCCCCAAGAGAATGTAATGGATACCATCTTTCCATTTTGATTTTCAGCATGTGTATATTTATTATCGCAAGTTGGAAGTTGTGGTTGAATAATTATGTTTTAATAATTGCGTTTAAGCAAATATTGGCCTTGACGGGTTTTTAACCATACAAATGGTTTAAATGGGCTTAGCATGGTTGGGAATCACGTGAGGAAACTAGATAGTTGTTGCAATTGCGTTAAGCTCTGGGCGGCAATGTGGTTGGTCTGGCTGCAAGTAGGGATCTACTATACTTCGGATGATGGCGGTCACGTTCCGAATAACCATTGGTTAACAAATCGCCTGGGTTGCTTCCTAGAACGGTATTACACAAACCTCATGTACGCATTAAGTTACCTTGAGCGTGTGCGAGTTCTCTCGCCCCGTAATATCGCACGACGGTGGACACGTGAGGACATGTGAGTGAGTGGTTTTGCACCGCTTTTATATTCCAGCAACATTACGCTCTAAGACACCAGGAATTGGTTCCACGTATTGTACCCATGTGAGGAATGGAACCCGGGCGTTACGAGCCGCTGCTTCAACCACTAGGCTCTCGAAGGGAGGATACGACATCTGAATTCAATACATTGAAACCACATGGGCCTGGAACTGGTATCTTCGTCGTAAACAAGCGAACGCTTTAATAATAGACCATTTCATCTTCACCCCTCGCCGGTTGTGCGAGATGGCAATATCAATTAATTCACGAAACAGGAAATATTAAATCCAACAAAACAACTGGATGCAACATCAATTGGTTGTTGTGACATGTTACCATAGTTACCATCTTTCATTTCACAGATGTTTCACTGCTGTTATAAGTATATAGCTACGAGTCGTGTTGAGAATCGTGTTGAGAATCGAACTCGTGCCTTCGGCGTGACTAGCCGACGCTTTTACCAGTAGGCTACCCCACCGCCCTGTGTGACTCTGAGGCTACCTATACAATAAGCTTTGTCACGAACATTGTCTCAAACAGAGAATATGGTTAAAAATGCTGCTCTTTGTATTATACCAGTTCCGTCATAGCGTGACAGCATGACAGCGTGACAGCGTGATGTGACAGTAGAACAATAATGGAATAATGTAGGATTCTGCCACTTTACTACCTTTACGGTGAAGTCTATGGGTACATGGATGATACTGACAAGCCTGGAGTTGGGAAAACCGCGATACGAAGCCACATATGCAGGTTTCTGGTGTGTCTAAGGGACATAACTCTGCATGACGAACTCAAAGGCCGACAACACATGGTCAGCGATAGCAAGAATGCAGAAGCTTGGTGATTGCTATGTAATAATTTCCACCTACAAGCCAGTATCAATAGCTGAATGACACTTACGCCAGACTGCTCCTGCAATAGTGGCGTGTCATTATGTCACAAGTCTTTCACAAATAATGGAATGACATTTCAACAGACTTATTCTTCAAAAAGTGGAATGGAATATATAAAGTTCTTCCTGCAATGGTGGAATGACAGTAAATGACATTTCGGCCAGTAATAGTGGGGTGACATATCACGTTCTTCCGACAACAGTGGGATGACATATCACATTTATACCAGTTTCTATAATACAGTTTCCTCCGACAATAGTGGAATGACATTATATCAATTTCCTCCAACAATAGTGGAATGACATTATAACAATTTCCCCCGACAATAGTGGAATGACATTATAACAATTTCCTCCAACAATAGTGGAATGACATTATATCAATTTCCTCCAACAATAGTGGAATGACATTATGTCAGTTTCTTTCATGTATAACATCAAATCAAATCAATTTCCAACAATGGTGGAACAGCCCAGTCACGATGCTTGAGATATACCGTATCGTCTAATGTCAGCTTCACCTTTTCTGGGCCATTAACGAGCACAAATTCATGTTTTTGAACAAGACAAACGTTAAATGCAACAAACAAGAAAACGCGTATATAGATATTCGATGTTCCAAAACAGTGCTTTCTAGACCTTAGAGGCAAATGCCAACCTTACTTGAAACACTTCATTAAAATGTAATTTGTATTGCTCAGTTACGTTTGGAGGTTATTGCAAATCGATATCATCTATTGTATTATGTTATTAGGACTGTCACGATGCATCGAACAATCGATGGATTGCAGTTGTTGAGTCTCCGATAGCAATTAATCAATGGACGAAATAGAAAGAAAAACTATCGATGTGTGACTATAGTTTAGTAATTGACTTTGCTGATAATTGCGCAGCGCAAAATACAGGATGTATCAGTTTCGTTCACTTTGATTTAGAGTTATCCGCCCCTGTTACCTCTCGAACATACTTGATATGGGTTTCAAGTTTCTTGTCAGTTATTAAAAGAGGCTGAAAGTAGTTCTATAATTCTAGCTCTACATCTAGAAACTATAATTTATTTGGGAAAAGACTTTCGATGAGAAACTTTAAGGAGAGAAACAAACAAACAAACAAACAAACAAACAAACAAAAACAAACAAACAAACAAAAAACAACAACAAAACATTTCAATAATATTGCAATAGTTGGTCGGAACAGAATATCGCTGTCGCAATATTTCTTTCACCCCTACTTATCTGTGTACTAAAACTGACAATGCCATAACATTTAAAACACTCTAGTTACTTTCATTTATGATACTTTTTAACTTACTGGGAAACATTTTATCGTGATTCGACTGATATTATACATTAGAATGCTACTACTTACAATTTTGAAATTTATTTTAGCAATGGCAATAACGGTATTTTAGGCCTATCACCTACAACAACTCGATTCTGGACCACATAGCCCATTAACTACTTTTAGAGTCTTCGGGTAGCCAGCCATGCAAGCAGCCAGGTCTGACGCATTTGGACCGCTCAATCCTCATTTATCCAGCCTAACCACCCAATCCACTAAGTCGAGTACGTCAAGCATAGGTGACCAATTCTGTCTAGGAATCCCAGGGGAGTTTTTTTTTGTAAAGAATTGATAACAAAGTGTATCAGCTGACTGAAAACTTGACGTCTTTTGACATATAAACCTGTCTAAACTGTCACTTCAAAGTCTATTTGCTGAGACAATGCGCTTTGATGAAAATGTTCGATTGCATCATGTACACACGGTCCTGAGGGAGGCCAGGAAGCCTTGTCAACAACGTCCACAATATTGACAAGAACTCGTGACTCGTGATGAGGTGTGCATAACCATTGATCTTAGGTGAAAGAGGTTTGAAGTCGCGCTGAAAAATGGCTGCTCTTATAATGCAACTAATATGTACGTGTTTGAAAGGCAGCTTTTTCTAAACGCCGCACTCAGCAACATTCAGGTCATATGGCAACAATCTGGAAATAATCAAGTCCAGGGCTGGATAATCCAGTGATCATCATGAGATTCGATCTACGCCTCTGGGATACGATGACGTGTGTCAGATAAGTCGGCGAGCCTGACCACCCGATCCGTTAGTCACCTCTTAGGATAAGCATGGGTTGATGAAAATCAACTCTAACCCGGATCTTCACTTGTAAAGAGGCAATATGTACTTGTCCGGACCATGCTCTTCAATGATGAACAGGCAGCTTATACTAGCGACAACGTTTAACTGTACTAGCCTTCTGTAATTCTTACCCGACTCGAGCACACAGCGTGCTGACTCTGAACCCATTTGTAATTGTTTTATCTCTGCAATATGGGAAAATGTAGGGGAACACGTGTTATCTTTAATATAAGAACCAGTCACCTTCCCCTGGGCTGGATGTCAGAACCACTGCCCAGAAAACTGAGCCGGTCACAACTGATACTTCCATGTGGTCAAGGTACATTTTATTCACACGATCACAATGTATTCACATCTGCCATTTTGATAGTTTATAAGATACGCTGATTTAAGACTGATATGACACATGAATGTAGCATATATTAGACGTCTCTACAAATGCAATTTATGAGTAATAAGAAAGTGTTTGAAACTGGGAAGCGTTGAATGGCTTAACTTATTAGTTTGTGGCCACGATGCTTAGATGGATGGAAACACATAATCGTGTGGTTTACTTGGGCCAAAACCTTTGATCGAATTATTGCCGTTTATGGGTAACCGGCAGTATGAGATGGTAACGTTAGAGTTAGCCTTGTTATGAAACACAGTACCAGTAACTGGGGTAATGTAGCTGGCATGGGATGAACAGTTCGACACAGTAGCTGTAATTCGCTGTGCATAGTTAATTTCCTTTGGCATAGAAGGAAAATGTGGGTTCGAATCCCAGGTCTCCCTGATTATGTTTCTCGTTTTGTCAGCAAACACGTGCCCGTGAGTTTCAGGGAAGATGTAAGGGGGTAAGACATCCCTCGCCTTTCCTGACACATCATGACATACCTTTATAGAACTGGAACCAGGTTTACGGGGGCGTTAAAGCGAACTAGAATATCAGAACAGAACTGGAATATAGCTAGAATATTATGAACGCCCAAAATTTAGTTTTCAGAACATAGCTTCATCTTTCTTGATCTATAAGCTTGTTTGATGTTAACCACTACCCGTATCAATAATCCGATTTGGTAGTAATCGAGTCTTGGATAGAGAAAATAGTGACTGACATCTTGAGCATCGATCTACGAAGTGGTACACATCAGCATCTATGAACCAAGTTGACGTGACTGACCATTCGTTCTCATGAGTCGATTACTAGGGGTACAGGGACAGAAAATTCTTACCCGGATCTGTATAGGTCCGATTTGTGACTGGACAGCCCTTCTTAACCAAGCCTCATTGGCCATTTCTTCTTTTACATAAAGACGACTCGTCATAATCCGGATGTGCATGATATCAATCACTGGATTGACTGGTCCACACTCGATTATTCACAGACATTATAGTTGGCATATAGTTGGAATATTGCTCAGTTCGGCGTTGAACATTTACCTCTTTCAAGCACCAAGAAGCTGGTAATTTGGGATATTTTCAAGAGCCTATTTGAATGTGGCCACACATTCTTCCATATTGTTTATGATGAAGGCACAGAATATATTCAAAACATTGTTTTATATCTTCGTGTACTTTCAAATACGTATTATTATATCAAAAAAGTACACAGCGATTAAAAATAATTTGACTTTTTTATGATATAAATAAATTCATTCTTAAATAAAATATTCAAAGGAATGTGTCAAGGAAAAGGTCGATTTTTGTCAAGATTATGTAGTTGTGTTCGACTCACAAAAATGGGATGTCGGTCCTATTGAAAACCATACATAATGCATCTCCTTGGTGAACATATGTGTCTGTCGGTGCCTGGCCGTTGTCCGTCTCCCCTGCCCCCATTAGCGGTAGCGGTGGTGTGTGTCCCCATCGGGAACCCCGTCATTTCAGCCCACTCCATCGCTGTCATCGCGAGACACGGGGCACGTGTACGCTCGTCTGTCAAATGTCACATTTCGGCGGAAAACGGAAGACTTCGCTACCGCTGTCAATTCGGTCAAAGTGACATTGCCATTCGGCAAATCTTAAAGAGTTTCTTAAAGGTGTTTTGATGAAGCTTTGATAAAATACCGATTAGAATCTAATGGAGACGGATTTAGCCACATCTCTTAAGTAATAAATGAGATGAAGACCGGATTTTGTTTGTTTTATTTCAAAATGAACTGCCAGCTGAACACAAACAAAACAAATTCAAGATTCTTCGATTCTGAGCAGTGTTCGGTCATTATCAATCACTTTAACTAAAAAGAAAATTAATTACACACAACTCCGATTAAGTGAAATATTTATATCTGTAAAAGAAAGTCAGTCAGTTTAATCACATGCATACTTGGTTTTTGTTTGTCGAAATATCTACCCTCTGAAAGTCAAGTCGACTCAGACCTAAAAAAATATTTAAGAGGGTCGGCACCGGACCGCAGTTTGCCATTTGCGCAAATATTTCGACTGTTTACACCTATAGTGTACATTTCTGTCCACAATTCAAGAACGTTCAAGATTTATATGTCTCACCTACGTGAACCCATCTTAAGGAACTGTTAAAATTTATTTTGAAGTTTTTTACGATAGCAAGACCGGAATGTGTCGTGGCGATGACAGGTACTTCCGGTCGGTCGGCCATTCAGAATGAAACCTCTCAAATACCTCTTCTTGTTAGTGTCTTTCCCACAAATGTGAAAAATGTTCTTGACGTAAGGACCAAATACTTGTAATGGAAAATAAGACTCAAAGCCAGATCTACAACGCGTAAATGTTGGTTTCCTGATTTCACAGAAAGCCAATGCACGTGCTCATAAGAGATGTTTACAAAGGACAAGAGCTTGAATGGTCTTTTTCAGCTCAGCTCAATGTATTCTGTATTGACTTCATCAACAGAATATTATTTGCACTAAACGCTGACGTTTACTGTTTCAAAGTTTAGATAAGCATAAATACATTCCCTTTTACAAAACATACTTGAACATGTTTTCGACGTTGACGTTTCCAAATGACAAATAAGAAATGAATGATATGTTCACATGCCTCCGAAATTATTCCGTCTAAAATCTACATCAAACGAAATATTTTTCAACATAAACTTTCTGATGGTTTTATAATGTCGATAGGTACATGACATTGCCGATAGCAATTTAAAGATGCGCGGCCAAACAGTTTTACTGTATGGATCGTTTTTGTACTCGTTATTAAGCTCTAAAAAGCATTCATCGCCATTGTTACCATAACGATGAATAATACTCTGACTCCTTTCTTCAAGTGCTCGAAGTAACAAACATGTTATAATTGTTATGCTACCTGACTGTTTACAAGACTTTCATCGGAGTGTATATATAGATGACATGACCCTGTTCATTATCCGTTTGGTTTCTTGACAAAAAATGACAGTGCTCTACATTGTTCTGAATAAATTCGATTTAAATTCGAAACAGTTAGTCATCCTCGAAACAGAGTTTGGAATGTTTGAACACACTGCAAGACTATGAATAACGGGCTGTACGAAAAAACATGTGCTTCTATCAAGGACTATGGCAGAAAATTATTTCATAGCAGCACCCGGCAAACATGAAGACAAAGTTCCGTAATTGTTGAGTTCAAACAAACTGGGGAATGCTGATTGCACGTGGTTTGATTTGACTGAGACGCATACAAATTGCGAGACTATTGTTAGAATAGCGTCAGAACCAGAAGTCTCGTGGGTCTCGCGAGATCCCGTGTCAATACGTTGATCAGTCACCTCGTGGCTCGCAATGCCTTCTGGGAGGTCTTTGGTTGCACGCCATCACAACTGTACATTTTTGATGTCCTCGCCTTAATTTTTCTGATAATTAGACGGAAAATAGCCCGTAAGAGATATGTTAGTTCCTGACAAAGAAAGAGACACTGAATACATAAATAGCTGAAAAGTCAAAATAACCCAAACCAATTAACTCACAACTCACAACATTTCCTAACATCTGAAGTGCTTTTCAAGTTGGATCGAAATTATCATGATTTGGAGCCAATATTCTGGAAGTTCATCTTTCACAATCATTCGCTTCATTTAGATTGTTAGACGGAATATTAAGAACGTTCATATAATTAAATTACTTATTCATAATTTGACTTTGGAGATGTCAGCTAAAATAGCTAAAATGATTTAAAAGTATGTTTTGTTGATGAGTTTTGTGTGTACTGATTAGAAATCAGAAATAAACTGCTGCAGATCATTCTTATTCTCAGCTGCACTCGTGTATAATTCCAAAAGGTAATTTTCCATCATAAGACATTATCGATTTTTTGTATTTGGAGACATTAATGATTATTAACCTGGGACCACTTGTGAAAAAAGGTATGAAAATTCAAAAGAGATATAATCACATAAGACTCTCTCTCTCTCTCTCTCTCTCTCGCTCTCTCTCTCTCGCTCTCTCTCTCTCTCTTTCTCTCTCTGTATACATATATCGGAGGCTGAAACGTACACTTCGGAAAACTAGATGCTGTCCATGCTTCATGAAAATACATACTAAATACTACTTGTATGCATTAATTTGAATATTTCTACTGTCACATCTGAATAGCATTCACTGTTCTGTGCAAAATACACGGCACAGTTTATGCATAGGTTTTAATTCATATATATATATATATATATATATATATATTTACATCACGTGGGTGCTCTAGCTGACAAAAGCCACTAACCTCCAGTAATACGGTGTTCTGAACAACTGAGAAATATAAAAATCTTGAAGATAAAGCATAGGTACGGAGCCCACGTGATCAGTAACGACTTTCAAATAGATGAAGGAAATTAGAAAGCACTTAAAACCTTTAAAAATGTAGGTTTCTATCAAGCATTAACCCATTTGAAATCTTTATATCAACATTGACAAATTCTTATTGTTAGCATGAAAATAGGAAGAAAATATATAGTGGCTGTAGTATTCATTCCCTGAACAAAGCATGGTTTTACCTTTTGACACAACCGAGGTGTAAACATTAACTGTATTCGTTCTTAATAACCGCCTCGTCAATACGCCCGTTTCTAGATTCTTACGGAGGACGTAGTAAGTACAGAATTCCAGGTGTAAGTAACTATTCTAACATAACTGTTGCTATACAAGAAAATGTCTCTGCAAGCAACTTGATTGCAGAAACCATTCACATGCTCTTCGATAAATCATCAGGTAGCTTTAATGGGCGCATTACCGTCCGAGGCTGCAGGTACCCGTGTGTCACACTAGAAACCAAACAGCCGGAAAAATAACCACACTGGTTATCATTTCAAGTACATATTTGTAAACGATTTTGACCATGTGCATTTTCAAAATAGCTCTTGGTGGAAAGAAATTATACACTTGAAAGTTCACATTTCACACGGCCTTATACTGTCCTCTATGAACCCTGAACATCTCAATGGAATAACAATTTCTGGTCATTTCTGTATGTCTACCAAAGTATTTTATTGCAAAAAAGTTTATTATCAGTGGTTTACAGTGCAAAACCAATCTTCATCATCTTGGGGAAATCACTAAATTCAAATGTTATAGCATTGTTTGTATTTATTCTTTTGCCACCGTTCCAAAGTTCCATATTCAAAACTGTTGTGTGTTGATAAACCACATATAAAAGCAAAGCAATGTAATAATCTAAAATCAAAATCACTGGGATTTAAAAAAGCATCTGCTCTAAACAAGGTGGATGAAATTCAATTTTATTTCATTTAAATAATTGATGTATTCAATGCGATTCTTTCCGTTTTCATCTCCAACCACGCCATTTCATATTCCGCGAACAATTACTCTATTCAAAGTATTTTATGGATGCGAAATGGCCTAGATAAAAAATCAGCTTTATAAGTAATCACTTGATAATATTTTATGTCATTTCATTTTTCAAAGCTCTGTTTGATGTTTCAGCCATATAGTATGCCTTCCCCTCACTGACATTACAAACTCTTTCTACTTTAATTATTTTCTTATACGTTCAACGTGCGTCAGGCAATATATCACCCACAAGTTTCTATGTTCCCCCGAGTTTCAACCCCCCGTCCTGTACAATTTGATGAAGGGCTAAAGCTCTGCGCCCTTATTGAGATAAATGGATTTGAAACAACAAATTTAAAAACTTGAACGACTTTACGTCTTGAAATCCCGCCGGCCTCGTAGCTTCTTGTTACGAATCGCGATCCGAGACGCACAGTACTCCCCTAGCAATCAGAGATCAACATTCAGCAGAATTCGCTTTTATTATGTCGACAATTTTTCATAGACGTGCATTCTCATTCGCCATGAATACAACGTTTATTATCGAGTTTGGAAAGCGGCCTTTGAACCAGTCGATCTATCTATGTCGGATGGCAGTGTTAGTTTGTGTACACTGTCTTGAAGTCAGCTGGATTCGACCCCCAGACCTCCCGTGGGATTTGTAATGACCGCATCGCACTGAATATTCATAAGACCGGCATTTGTATCTCCCGGTGTATATGACTAGAAAGACAAATGGGAGTTCGTTGTTTCAGAAATTCGGACTTAAAACACCAGTCTCTGGGGCATGTTTTGCCATCTCTTCTCAGTAATAAAATTTATTGCCTGTTTTCACGACTCATGTAATGGCCTGGGGTATTGAGAACTGGTCGCTAGTTTGACGAATGATTTAAACTTAGATGTATTTGGCTCCATCTTCTCTCATCTTGTTTTCTTTGAAAGCAAAATGTAATTTCAAGTGTTTTAGCAAGGCAATACTCATTTGCGAACGAGTCGAGCTAATTTGACTAATGATTTGGCGCCTTTGGAAGGTCCCTTGGTACCAACAAGCAGCGGTCGTCCGTATCTTCCCGGTCTTGTAATGGATCAGATACAACTGACTCTATTTTCCCTTATTCGATGATTTATGGTTTTCTGTCAAATAGAAAAATTCACTCGTTGCCTCTAGCATCATTTAATTTTACGCACCCTGCGCATGACTCTTGCAAATTTGTTTCCGTCCAATGGCGGCGGTCGGACATGCGCAATGTTGGAAGCTCAGCATACGCTTGAGAACGCTGGTTTCAACTCTTCCCATCCCCCCTCACCACCTCCCTAACCATCCTCGTTCCCATCCCAAACATGACTTAGAAGATACGATGTCGTAACTTTAATGCCTCAGCCATTATTTCATGAATGAATTAGCTGCAATGACAAATGGTTCAATGAAATAAAGTAATTAGACAATTCCTGTCTCGCTGGGCAGTTATCGTTTAACGATGATTACTGTTTGAGGCGATTATCCCGCGCGAGGCAACGCCGCCACTATCTTGGCTTAATCAACAGACTGCAGTTATTGATGGAGGCATAAAATTCTCAAATGATCATGTATAACAGTCAGTTCTATACGGAATCATTAACTCTCTATTTCCCAGTGCATCATTACAAGAAGGAGACTTTGTCCGGGACAAATCGTTTGATAGATGTAGCGTTGTTCAAGCATTAACCGTTTCCTGCTTGAATATATAGGCGGATACCGTATGAACATTCCGTATAACGTTTGCTATTAATGCCTGTGAAAGGTTTAATTGTAACTAGTTATACAAATTGATTAGTCCATTTCGCAAGGAAACACTTCAATCTCAGTTGTTAACGTTTTCAGCAATACGTTTTGTGCTTTAAAAAATACTTTTTTCAGGTAATTTCAGACTTTCATACGAACTTGAAATGAATGTCCGCTGTACTTTGTGAGGAAATCAATGTTTCAGAGGAACAAATAACGCCAAAGCCAGAGAATAACTAGTCTCGATTATTCTCGCAGATTCCATTAAGGGTCTAAGGAAACAGGGCGGTGACAATTGTGTAGTGAAAGGTAAAAGAAATGCCGCAATGTTGGAAATGATATTTAAGTGTCAGTGGAGCATTTGAACCTAGTTTAAGGAAAACATGAATCGTGGTCGTCTAGCATGTTTTGTCCAATAAAGTTTTGTTTGAGATTGAGCTTAGAGATGTTTTACATGGCGGAAGGGGAATAGTACCCATAAACGCAACATTGCAATCGAAATGCATGTGCATCATACACGCATTCTGGCATAAATTGCCGGCTTGAGTGGCAATCGTTCACTTGTTTTCTGAACAGCGCAGGTATGGCTAGGTTAACGAGAGATCAACAGCAAGACGTTGGACGTCTACATAATCTCTAGCGTCGTTACGTTTACCTCATAGTATACCTTAATAGTACAATTTCTTCTCGAAGATGGCAAGCATGTCCTATTCTAACGGTACTCCCCGCCACTGACGTACCATTGTTGGCATAAAAAGTAAGTGTTTGTTGTAGGCAACAGGAATCCGGCTGTACGACGGCGTCTTGTGGCAATGGATCAGACTATTACGTGATGGCGCCTTAAATACAGTGACACGATAGTGCATTTACTGATTTTGCTGAAACGAAATACAATATGGTTATTGTGAATTCCCCCTGCTGTGTATAAATGCAGAGATTATGTTGCTTATGATAATATATGATTGCTGATTACCAATATTTTGTTACATGCTTGCGGTCTTGACGTATCCTTGACAAAATGTATTTTATGCCTGTCAGGCAGCGTAGACAAATATCATTTCCTGCTTTTATATACGGCTCTTGTATATTTAGAAATATGTTTATTACAATGAAATGTTCTTTATTTTCAAAATACGTGAGTATTTACAGCGAGTGAATGAGTTTAGTTTTACGCCGCTGTTATTATTATTCCAGCACTTTCAAGTTACACCCACATTGTACCCAAGTGGGGAATCGAACGTGGGTCTTTGGTGTGATGAGCAAACGCTTTAACCACTAGGCTACCCCACCGCTCTAGGAGTATTTAGATGTTGGTTAAATCAAATGATTGTGAACCTATAACACAAGCTAACATACATGTCATGTAGTTTTTAATTTCCGTGAGTATATTTAACTATGCTTTTTCCGCTTCTTTGTGTACGCATACTGGCACCTGGCCCCCAATTTGAACAGAAACTTCATTGTGTTATTCAACAAATGTTTTCATGCAAGTATGGTTCTTAATAGTAATTCAATAATAAGGGTATATGTTGCGAAAACACCAATATATACATTCTGCGCGTTGCCGTATAAGTGCTCAGACATTGCTATATGCTATTTACATGGAGATTCCGTTATCTTTACAATAGACAGCATAAACCAGTACATGCTATTGACACGGTATTTGTTATCTTGTCGTTATGCAGCCGTTATGAACCCATATTCATGTTTCAGAGAAAATATTTTCAGATAAATTTAACATTATCGAAACTGTAACAGTTTTAACGTTTAGAGAAACTTGTTTGTATGAGTTCTTAATGGAAAATACACTATTTTCGTATGCTGCTTGTCACATTCTCTCTAGGTATCATCATCGGCGGATCCAAGAGGGGGTTGGAGGAAGTGTTCGACTATCACCACCACCACCACCCACGGGCCCTCGTGTCATTGCGAGGATTAAAGATTTTTTTAAAAAAGGATAATTTTTTTATATAAAAATTGTGAGATTACCCCTAACTTGAAACGCTTCACACTACAATATATCTAGATATATATATTGTACTGTGAAGTCTGTCAAAATCTTCATGTTTTAGAAAAGTCTTTAATCCTCTGTCGAACCCGATATCCACTCAGACTAACATATGGCAAGTTTCCGCAATGCGTGTTCAGCTGCAATTACATATGTATTTATACTGCTAATAAAGACATTAAATCTACCTGACAGACATTTACATTCCAAATTCAACAGGAACACCTGGCGTCATCACTCCCCTTCACTGACCCAGTGAAATATCTTTATTCACTGTTTTGCCTTTAATCCCCTATGGTGTCCGTATCTACAGATACTCGGGATAGAGTATCTTCCGCTGTTGACGTTCTAAATCTAACATACTCATCGTTGTACTGGTGCCACGGGAACGCCTTCATCTGCCGCCGCCACAAACATCACAGGCGTAATTCTTTAGTCCCTCACAGAAAATGTAGCATAATAAATTCTAATGTGATATTTCACAAATGGTAAACGATAGCAAAACCTCCATGTTGGTATATACTGAAAAGAATATGAAAGTATACACCCACATTTAAAGGTCGCTGAAAGTGAGCCAAATTAGAAATAGATCAATGGGTAACAGTACATTGTACATTGATGAACAACTTCTTTATTTAGTTACGATGGTTAACAATATACCTGCTTGACTGACATTTTAGAAGTTGATGAATAAAGGAAAGAAGAGTTAAGATACGTAATGGATGATAACATATTTATTATATTATGATGGGAGGTTTCGGTAAAGATTCTTCATTCTCTCACAGATATTGTAACAAAACAAATGCTAATGTGATGTTTCACAAATGATTGACGGGAACAAACCTCTGCTGAAGGGAACATGAAGGTATATTCATATTTAAAAGTCGCCGAAAGTGACGCAAACTAGAAATAGTTACGATAGATAACAATACATTGTACATTGACGAACAATTTCTTTATTACAGAGATAGTGATGTTACGATGCAGGTTCTAACACCCTTATCAAGCAAGTGATGAAGATACATGTTAGAACCTGCATCAAAACGTCACTATTTTTGTAGTGAGTAAGGTGTTCGTCCATATATTATTATCCAACCTTATTGCACAATCTTCTTAATACCTTCTTTGTTTGGCTTTCAGAAGTTGAGAAGATGAAGAATCTGGACATTTTTTTCTAGATTTATTCCATGTTACAGTCAGATTGTGAAATCAGTCAAAACAAGACTGTTAGCCGTTTCGCGTCTTTTTGTGGAACGACAATTAATATACTTCATTCATTCCATGAAATGTCACTGTAACTTAATCTTACTACCTAAGTGGATCACAATTTCAAAATCACTTATTATCACTAACGGTTAAATCTACTGTGGCAGCGACTGTTGCACTTCAACTTGGCTTTGAAACATTTACACCTGTTTGTTTGACATGAACACTTGCTGTGTCCAGAGCAGTCACACATCTTAAACCATATACAGAATAAAGAAGTTGTATATCCATGTACATCCATGTATATCCATGTACATCATTCTAGTAAATACCTCTCAAAGAAGTTTGAAACAGTTATTTGATGGTTACGGATTTGACACAGAGTGAATGTTACCTTACACTTGCTGTGTTTCGGTGACACTTGTCAGGCAAGTAAAGTTTGATAAGGTTTGTAAATATTGCTCAAAACTGGAATTTTCCTTTAGCCCGGCAGATAAATGTAAAACGTTGTCTGTAGGCGGTGGCTCGGGCGTTCAAGAATCAACAACGTCTGTCTTTACTCGCATTTAGGAAAATGTTACAGCCAAAATATCACTGATATAGCACTGTGACTTATGGTCGTCTTTTGAGTAACATGATCCAAAGAAACTACATTTTAATCCTTGATTTAATGAGCCGTTTCTCTCCAATTTTTCTCACCCCACATGCGACCCTTCTGCCGGCCATGCGCAATGGTCCCATCTGACCGTATCATATGACGGACACCTCTGTGCTCAGATGGACACGGGGGTAAAATGTGTAATTACCCAAGTTCCGAGCGGTCCCCTATACCTCACCCTTGTTAGTCGTGCCCACACTGTCATACCGCCTAACCTTTAGCGTAATGGACGAGACGAAAATGACATGAGTCGCCTAATTGGGAGCGTGTACGAAACAGCGGCGCACCTGCCACCTATAGAGTGCTGAGCCGTGATTGGCTGACAGACCGGAAGTGCTATACCTGTTTGCGTGCTGGTTTCGTTATCCGATACTACTTGCTGACGACACTTCAAAGTCGCCGAATGGTCCCTCAAGTGTTTTCATATGAGATGATTTGATGATACCGCTATGATGGCGGATCAGAGGTAATTGTTGGAATTAATAAAGCTATAATGACCCGAACTGATATTAGATGTACATCGTTTAGAGAAGGGCTATTTCAGTATCCCCACGTGTGCGCTCTCCTTGTATATGTAATGACCACAATGGAGAATGATAACATCAAATTGGATGGACTTCACATAAATAAGAACATCGTATCATAGCAACGTATTATTGATTGGATAATAGCGCATCGTAGTGCCTTGACCTACATGTGGATTTCAATGAAGAACTGCACTATACTAACGGACTTTGCTGTACGCTTGTCGCTTAACAACTGTGTATCTGTGTGAGTGAATTAGCGCCGTTGTACTCTTTTTGAAATATATTGAATCAATGTCCAGGTACGTGACAAATAAGTCTGTGAAATATATGCAGTGAATGAGTTTGGTTTTATGACGGTTTTAGCAATAATCCAGCAATATCACAGCAGGGGACACCAGAAATGGGTTTCGTACATGGTACCAGTTTCTTGCGTCCCCCATCCTGGGGTGTTGATAACTGCCGAGTAAACCCATACTCACATGCTCAAGTTTAAGTATAGCGATAGCGAGCCAGTTTATTTGGATTACTGTGTTTTCGAGCAAGAGAGATATGAGTTGTTATAAATACTTTGTTTTCAGATATGATGAATAAGATTCCGTTTAGGGCTCCCCTGTATCCATATATTAACATAATGCCAACTGATTGTAATTCAACAGCTGCCTTGGCCTTCGTAGTGTTTGGTGGCAGTTTAAGCATTATTCGTTGTGTTTCTTCGGAGTGTTTGATGGCAGTTTAAGCATTATTCGTTGTGTTTCTTCGGAGTGTTTGATGGCAGTTTAAGCATTATTCGTTGTGTTTCTTCGGAGTGTTTGGTGGCAGTTTAAGCATTATTCGTTGTGTTTCTTCGGAGTGTTTGATGGCAGTTTAAGCATTATTTGTTGTGTTTCACTCACTCACTCACTCAACGTGCCTCACTTTGGTCTGTCGACGTCATTCCCCTGTTATTACACCTCTATTATCAGTTGCATAATTACTGCTTCCTACTCGCACACATTTTTCGCACATTTAGTACTTTGCACTGGACCTTGCAGGATACATTGAAGAATGTTGCATTAAGGTTTGGATTTTCTAAATTCATCATGCCTTTTATCACATTAGTGAACTTTGTTGTCCTAGAATATGAATGTGACGATTATTTCTTAGAATAGTTAGTAAATTAATATCCCAACGAGATGATATGCTGAGAGAACCTTACCTTGAGTGAGTGAGGATGGTATTACACCAGTTTTAGCAATATTCCAGCAATATCACGACGGGGGACACCAGAAATAGGTTTTGTACGTTGTACCCATGAGAGGAATCGAACCCGGGTCTTCGGCATGACGAGCGAACGCTTTGACCACCTGACTACCCACCACTGCTCCACTGTTTGATTCTTGTCATTAACAACACAGAACCCTCCCAAGTCACGTTTTATCACTTAAATAAATGAAACCATATGTTGCTTAACTTTAGGCATTATTCGTAGAGTTTTTTCGTAGTGTTTCCATACGTATCATTAAAATAATATAAGGTACCCCAAACACCCACCATTATATAACAACAATGGGACATATCACGCTGAGCGGGGTCATCATTGGTGAGATATGCCCTAGCGTTGTCAGAAATGAATGTATCTTAAGGCAGTCGAAAGAATCATGGTTCTTTGATATTGTCTTGGATTACTATGTAGAGAAGTGTTCTGCAATACGGGTTCACACACTATATTTATAGATTAGTCTTTAATGTTAAGCGAAATATATAAGGAAATGCGGTCAGTGCATTACAAACCACTTTGGATTTAAGAGCTATATCTCAGTAATATTTTTATTGGTATTCGAATGACTTTGCATTTCCATGGGGATTATTCTTTTTCAAATAACGTATAAAAGATTATGTAAAACTCATTTAACATTTAAAGTAAACTTTTAAAATGGCCCCAAAAGACAACTTAAGTTAGATTTAGAATGTAGGAAACACATTAGAAACTACTAAAATAGTAAACCCTGCAAGAGAACCTGCGTCTCGTAGACACCGGATCGTGTTGGGAAAGTGGGGAACAGTTAATTGCGATTTAATGTTTTTTTAAAAACCTTTAACACGTTACACCTTGTCACTCGTCACAGCAAGTTTGCTGATATTGTCTCCCCAATTACCTGCTAAGGAGTGAACACTTAGCTGATAATCACATCATACCTAAGCATTTGAATAATGACGTTAACGCTATTCCTGTGGAAAACTCTATTAAACTGTGAATACCCTGTGACATTTGACCCAATGGCGTATCCACGAGCAGAGTTATCTCCCCTGAGGAAGTAGGCTAACGTCATTACACGTCTGTCCATGACTGCTTTCCTTGCGTCTATCAACCCTCGACAGTCGCGGGCATGAACGCCTTATCAAGACATGATCGGTGACGATGCGAACAATTGCCAAGAATTGAGTTTTTTCCTACCCCGTGAAAGTAATTTATCCACCACGTCAATTTGTCGCGGGAATCCCAGACCGGGACTGCTTGTCGCCATGGTGGCACGTGCTGATAGGGGTCTCCATGGAGTCACGCGCTCGATGTTTGTAAATTCCTTGAGGAAGGAAAAGACGATGAGACTGTTAAGTTGATTTTGATTTGAGACTCTAAATTCTCTTCTTCTCTTTTACGGCCATGGATGTTGCATGGGCAATTTCTTCCTCAGAACAAAGGCCATATCGCGAGAAGAGCGAAATCAATAGTAATCGTATCTTTAGGAGTAAAATGAGTTTTCAATAGACACAGTGTCCAGCCTTTCGCCAGAAGCTGAGCGAGAAAAGGAAATAGAATAATTAAATGGAAGTACTTCGCTTATTGTGTAACTGTTACGTGCAAAACGTTAGTAAAATATTAATGAAACGTGAAATAGCATTCCTTGTCTTACACCATCAGATGGTAACTCCCTGACTCATAAAAGTCTTGTCTGTAGCTTATTTCGATAAATATTGTTAGAGATGAATAAGATGTTTATAATAAAATATGTGAGCTTTTTATGTTGCATGAAACTATTAATGTAGCCCTGTCTTGTTTTCATTCACATTCTGAGACATACTCACTTCTCTTGTAAATGACTGGTTTTAGTATATGATTAGGGTAAGCTTTTGGCCGCTGTTGCTTCAAAAGTTTTCGGTACATTTCCTAAAACAGATTAGAAAATGCCAAACTCATTTTAATCACAAGAACTTACTCAATATTATTATCATAATTGTATTATCATAATTGTATTATCATAATTGTATAATCATGATGTTATTCATTCTTTCGGGTGAATTCCAAAACATCGTGTTTATGAAAGACAGATTTCGAGGTTATTATTTAAAGTCATTGATTCATTACTTCTAAATGCCCTTCAAAGAGCTCGTGATTTAATAATTAATCTAATTATGAGGTTCACATTTTGCAAATGTACAAATGAAAAATACATGGCAAGTTGTCAACCATTTCAATATCCATCAATTTCATACTATTATCTCAATGTTATTTCATGCGGAAATGGATGAATGTAAACGAATGCAAATGTCATACCTTGAATCATGTATCTGTATTACATATGGTCTATTTGGCCATGTGCATTCGCCTTCGAGTTTGTCCGTGTTTCATAAACGTGGTACCATTTACATTCTGTATTACTCCGGGTCTTCCTCCCTTATTAACCATACACGTCGGGGTACAACGTACTAGGAAATACTGTTCAAAATGTCGTTAAACACAATTTTCTATGACACCTGGTGACAGAGCTTGACTACTGCGACTTCAAACACCATCAGTTCACTTCCTGAAGAAAGGGTGGTCTAGTGGTAAAAGCATCCGTTCGTCATGCTGAAGACTCGGGTTCAGTTCCCCACATAGATACTATGTGTAAAGCCCATTTCTGGTGTTCCCCGCCGCGATATTGCTGGAATATTGCTAAAAGCGGTGAAAAACTATTCTCACTCACACTCCAGAAGAAGGTTTATTTTTTTCAAAAATCAGACAGAAGTTTCAAACGCCTCCTCACAGGTTTCAAATTATTACTCAAACAAAACCAGTGTCGCTACATCAATCAGATGCTAGGTAAACTGATTGCGATGTGCCATCTGTTAAAGTTGTAGCACTCTAAGGCTTTACGTGTCTCTGCCTTGTTAATTTACAGAAGTATTACCGAAATGTTCCCCTCGAGTCAGATTTAGTATGGCTGTGTTTTCGTGTCTCTTTGTTAATTTGTCTCTAGTGGACAGTAAATACTTAGTCAAGTATTACCGGTTGTTACTGTGTCTCATTTCATGATTTCACCTCACCACACGCACGTTTGGTTGTACATTTCAGGCCCAGTGCTATGTACATGGGTTTTGCTTCCCGTGATTAGAAAATCCCAAAGCTCTTTGTCGTGTTTTTTCCGTTACCTCAGTAATAATGTATGTGCATTGTTGTTTTATTTCTGTTAGATGGGCTGGCGTAATTTGCTAGAGAGGATTCACAATAGCAATTTAGATCATTTGGAGTTGAGTAAAGGCGGACTTGGCGAAATCAGTGGCTTTCTATTGTTTGGATTGAATTAGGAATCTCATTTCATTCCAGGCTGATCACGTGATTAAAATACGCTTTCATTTCAATATTGTTTTGCAAAACGCCGGTGTCATAAAATGGGCACTCGAAGAACGGATGCCGTTATTTGGAGATCTACTTCCCATTAACATGTGTACACATAAGTGCATATGCAAATAACACAAGACACGTAGTGCGTTGGTTTAACAATGCGTATTACTGATGTACTCTTGATATACTGGATAACAGGTATAGTCATCAATTGCAGGGTTGAATAGCGCGTTCCTGGCTAGTTAGTTTGTTAGTTGTTAGTTACTACTACTACTACTGCTACCACTACTACTGCTGCTGCTGCTGCTGCTACTGCTACTACTACTACTACTACTACTACGACGACGACTACTACTACTACTAACACCACTACTACTACTACTACTACTACTACTACTACTACTACTTTTTTACTATTCCTTCTCGACCGCCTCTTTGGTCATGAGGGTAAAGCACCTGTCCGGAGAGGAGAAGGTCCGTGTTTCAATCCCCGATGATACCAATAAATGTTCAGTAGGACACCCTACCCGTTGCTTGGTATTTCGGGGTTAAACAGGTAAACAGGACCGGTCGGCTTGGAATCTGTGGAGTAACCGTATTACAGCTATGTTGTGTCTGAAATATACAACCAATTAAAATGCGACTAACGTATCGTACCTCATTTCCGTGGACCTATGCTCCTGATACTAACCACTGTCCGGTCAAGATCTGACCAGTACAGACCGCCATCAAATAGGTGGAGTATTGTCAAATGCGGGTTCAAACAACAAACAAAATGTTTGGGCTGTGTGGTTTTATGTAACTGTGTTTTGGAGGAGCCTTTAAGGAGGAGTGACATCACTGGATGAGTTTTTGCTCGTCATAAAGTTTGATTCCGTGACAGGGTGCGATAACTGCTTCAAGGAAACCTGCCATTTTAACCTCTACATTATTGTAGGGTAGCCCAGAGGTTAAAGCCTTCGCCTGTCACGCCTAAGATTGGACTCGATTCCCACATGGCATTTGTGGTGTTCCATAGTATTACCGGAATATTGCTAATTGCGCAACCATTCTCTCATTTGTTCAAAGTGAAGTTAAGTTTCAGTCACTCACAAACTTTCCCACTTCCATAAACTCATTACAGAACTGTGTATTTATTTGAGTTCGACCAAACTGCATCACTGACGACAGAAGGCTCCGATGTATTAAACCAAAAAGACCCTTCCACGAGTGTTGGCACATTGAAATCACACGACATTTGAATCTGGAAGCATTGCGTTCAGCGTTATCATATTAATGCTGACTTCTTCCATCCGTTCAAGGTCCTCAATGGCATATTACTTATTTACCACGCCACTTAAGTGACACCATTGTTCTATCTTGAACGAATAATGTGCAATATATTTTTTTGAAAAATGGAGCAACAGCGACATGTCAATTTTCTAAATTTTTGACACGTGGTCCCAAGACTTCGCATGGTCTTACAGATAACGTATAGGTCAGGTAAAAAGTATTCACGAAAATAATAACCAAATTAGCGTCGCCCAAGATCGCGTTCCATTTCTTCCAAAAATCCTAATTTGGGCTGCAATGGAGATGCGAATTGCCTTGAATGAAATTAGTTAAACTGGACTAGAAGAACTCAAGGCAAGGTTCAAGAAATTCTTTTTTTAAATAGCCTCTTCTTGAGCAAGGCTGAGTCACTGAGATTTGCTACACAAACAAAAGTAGGAATTTCTACGAATAATGAGCTCGTGTAATTTTTTTCTCACCTTTACGCGACTAGTTTTGTCGTGCGTAAAATCCGAGGGGAGGAATTAGACGCCGAATGCTGACCTTTAGGCTCAAAGGGCGGAGTTCATTAGATTAGGAGTTGGAAACAGGTTCAAATTGAATAGGCGAGCCACTAGAGACAATGCGCCATCAAATGTAATACAATTATCTTTCTTTTCCCGTGTAAACCCATATGAAATTTCGCTTTCTGCGTGTCACTCTAATGCGGGAACTTTCACAGGTTTGCTACAATTTTGACACAATGCGTGACCTTCATTGTCAGTTAGACTGGCGGGTCCCCTCCGAGGGGGACGACGGTGGCGATTCTCCTCCTTCATCTTCAGTAATCACCCACGATGACAAACCTATATGGCTGACAGGCAGTCGTGTTCGAAACGCAAGAACTCCACCTGCTGGGTCCTATTGGGCTGGGGTGGGGGGTGAGGGGTGTTCTGACGCTTGGAAAATGTTGAAATATTGTAAATTCATATAAAATCAGTTTCGGTTATTACTCAAAGGAACACCTAAGGTCATCACAATAAACGAATTTCTTTTTGAAATTTAATGCTTGATGTAACTGCTTGCTAAAAGTAAAACCGTCCCCAGAAAAAAATGGACTTTACTTTCACAAAGTGAAAAAACATGATTCGAAAACCAGAAGCAGAAGCAGCGCAACCATAAGGTTAAATACTATGGTACCCGTTTACGATTTACCATAACAAACCAGTTACATCAACAAACCATTTACTATCAACATACCAGTTACCACCAACAATCATTTACTATCAGAAATCATTTACCACCAACAAACCATTTGCATCAACAAACCATTTACTATCAACATACCAGTTACCACCAACAATCATTTACTATCAGAAATCACTTACCATCAAGAAACCATTTACATCAACAGTCATTCACTATCAGAAACCAGTTTACATCAGCATTTAATTTATCACCAGCAAACCATTTACATCAAGAAATCATTTACTATCAACAAATCAATTACATTAACAAGTCATTTACCATCCATAAACCATTTACCATCAACAGATTGTTTACCATCAACGAACCATTTACCACCAACAAATCATCAAGAAACCGACTGACTTTATCCGATGTTTCATTTCTCTGTATACATTAATTTCCTTTGCATTTCGTCTAATATATTTTAACGTATGCTTTCCAATATGTCTCGCAGTGTACATTATCTATATAGCAGGTCCATATTTTTTAACAGTACTGACCATGACAAAAGAAGATGTTTTTAAAGACCTGGGGCTCCTTTTACAAAGCAACCTTAGGTCTTAGGTAGCCTTAGTGCAATGTTACAGAATGGAAGTTAAGGCTAATCTTAGCAAAGGTTGCTTTGTGAAATCCTGCACATGGCTGCAGTTGTAACCTATGCCAGTTTGTGTGCAACAACCAAGGTTTCTTGACAGTCAGTATGTTCTGGATGCCGTCTTCCGTCAACATTCGTGTACCCGACCTATTCTTTACATGATGTATTCTAATGTATCGGCGGACAAGTCATTCACTAGCTTGGCCGGGGGTAGGATATCAACTGCTAGTACCTTAACAACGCAGGCTACTCGTACTTTGACGAATGTCTTTAATTTTTTTTATGAAGCAGAACACCGTTTGAATGACTATGAAGAATCTATATTGTGCAATTCAGAAAAATCACATCATACGTAGGCCACATAAGACAAATTTCTTGTTTCTCATCAGTTTTTGTTAAATGGACAGGAAGTGCGAATTTTATGGGTTTTTTTCTTCGAATTTTTCTATACAACGACTTGGAATGCCGGAATCTGAGACGGATTTTGTGAGTCAACGGGCTTTATACCATACATTTGTCCAAATGTTAGGGTTGGGCGGTTATAAGAAGCAAAAAATTATTATTGTGTGTCCCTATATTCATATCATCCAATTCCTACCAATGAAAGGGTAGACAAAATGAAAGTCTGTAGATACATGACATACCGTGATGAACCGATATAATAAGTAATGAACGCTTTCTATTTCCCACCGAGATCATCTTTCTAAAGCCCAGGCGCATCAAGCACATTGATGCGATCTGGTTAATATTTTCATGAACTGAAGACACTTGAAACCAAACCAATTTCAAGGCAGCTGGCCGAAAGCCGTTATGCAAACACATGGACGATGGCGACTTCACAGATGTCATCCTGTTCTGTTAATATTCATTATCTGCTACTAGACTTCCCAAGTCAATATGACTTGCTGAAAATATTCAAATAGTCTTGATTGTAAATGGTATATAGGTTTTTATTCTCAGGTGTGATATATCGCCAGTATCAGAGTTTGTTTTACAATCAAAAAGATGGCCACTAACGGAAAGGACGACAAACGAACTACACTCATTTAACATCTACACTTCCATCGTATGATTAGAACATTAATTATTCCGGAGAAATGGAGGGGTCGCGATTAGTATTCGACAACTAGATGTCTAAAAGCAAAACTCATCCCCGTTTATTATAAAACACAGTAAGTAAACCGCATCCAAATATTTCATACATAGGCAGATATCGTAAATCGGTTCTTCGTAACTCTTAAATATTTACATATTTCTGCCACATGGGGACACACACTCAGCTAAACATTTTCTCTGAAATAATATTTTACTTTATGTACGTGCTGAACGAGTTTAGTGTGAAATAGGTTTTGCAAAAAACAATGATAAACTAATTCTTATTGACCTCTGATAGAGCAATTACTGGACACCCATAGAGCATGGAACACTTACTGAGCGCTCCTAACCCTCTTCTAGAGGTGTTTCCACATAGAAACTTTATCCAGTGGAATGGGAAGAGCAGGCTTGTTTACTAAACTTATAACATTTTTAGAAAATAGTTATTGAGTTATTGTTTTAGATTTGTTAATATCCATCGTCTCAAAACTCTTTAAACCCATGAGTCTTTATTCAGATGAACACTGCACACTACTGCCATCAACAAACCCATAACGTTTTAGGTTACAGCATCAGGAGGTGTGTGTGTGTGTTTGTTTGTTTGTTTGTTTGTGCGTGTGTGTGTGTGTGTTTGTCTTCACATATCGGGTGGGCGGGATCACTAAGTTTGTTTATATTTGTTTTTGCATCCCTTCATAAAGCTTTCGATTAGTAAGGTCATCACATGGCTTGAATATTGCGGTGTTAAACAAACAAACAACTGAAAATATTGCCACACTCGGATATACAGCTTATTTGAGCAGTTGCAGCAATACTATTATGCTGATATTTTATCCAGCGATTTCGTTGGTTTTAATGTCATTACAGCATAACTCGCTTAACTAGACTAGTCTGAAAGGGTTCATCTACAGAGGTCATCACCTGTGCCTGATAGGTGAGCATTCAGGGAATTAGACCATCCAACTGCCAAACCAACTGGGCAGCAGCCAACTAGCTGATATGCACAAACACACGTCAGTCTACAACTGCCAAGGAAACAACTGAAATAATGATACATAATCAATTTGTTCCACTCTAGCCAAAATATGATTTTTGTACAACTGAATACATAGGACGGGGTATCGTTAGGCAACACGGTAAGAACATTGTGAGAGTACAGTTCCAGGGTGAGAGGAACAGTTCTCCCTTATGTCTTAGATGCTTCCGGTCTTTTACGGTCTACAAGGTATGATCTACTTGCTTTGATATTCCAGGAATTTCCATGATCTTCTTGTCAGTGAATTAACTGCTAAACATGACTTGACGTGATATTCTCGGAATGTCAGTGATATACTAATCTTTCAATGAAGTCCTAATCATGATCTTCTTGACGTGATCGTCTAGGAATGGTCATGATCAATTAGTCATGAAATAATCGGTGAACCTGATCTTCTACATATTATGATATTCTAGGAATATCCATGGTTCACTAATCATAACATGACCTATTAAACTTGATGACAATATTTTATGGATGATCAACTTATTTATTTCAACGACGGCGACATTTCGGTATAGGTTCTTATAACGTTCACAATATATGATCTTCTCGACGTGATTTTCTGGGAATGTCAATGATTTACTAATCATGGCATGACCTGTTAAACATGATCTTTGACAAGATCAGCTAGGCAAGTTCTTACAGTCGCTGATCCGGGAGACGATACGAAGGCTCTATGGGCACGTTCTAGACATGATCTACTTGGTGTGATCTTCAAGACACGATCTTCAAAACAATATCCTACCTGACTTGATCTACTGACGAATATATCCTAATCACGGCCTACATACTTGTCAAGATCTACCAACCATGATCAAACATGAAACGATCTCGATTGCTATGTACACGATCTACTAAATGTGACATGTATATCTATGATCTATTTCACCCAGTCTATAAGATAAGCCGTAATAACCACAAAAACCACGATTATTTGCTAAACGCGATCTAGCGGACACGGTGCATGATCTATACAAGATCTACTGCGCATGCTCTACTCGACGGGATCTATTGTACAATATCTGCTAGATTTGTCACTTGCACACGTTTACGTCAAACAACTGTAATACTGCTGAATGAAGCATGAAATAAACACATCCACACGTCTCAGAGTTTCTTTTTTCATTTATTGGACATTTATATAACGCACATATCCACGCATGCGCTGGTATTTTCCCTGGACCATTGGATGTCAACCTGAAAGGCACATCATATGATTTCAACTCCCTGGGGATCATACAACTACAAGACGCATCGAGTTATTGCGGATTTCCCATCCTTACCAGGTACCCAATCACAGCTGGGTGGACTGGGACACATAGTCACAGTACTTTGTTCACTGCACGTTGCATGTATTCATGTGGCCACCGTGTGGTCATATACCGACGGATTCGTGGGTTCTTTAAGTGCCCACGGTTGTGTACTGTACACTAGGGGTTGTGACAACACTGAAAGAGTCTGCACACAAAGTTGGCTCCAGGGTTTTTACACCCGGTCACGGGTGGGCTCTATTCCGTCACCTCAAGCTCAATGGATCAAGAGTTTTACAATCGTCTCTGCTAATAAATGATCTACCAGATAAGATTTACTTCCCACGATCTACTATACAATCTCTAATAGACAATGATTTTTATTATAGCTGCAGTGTTGTTTATTGCTCAATTAAAACCAACAAACAAATAGACAAGCAAGCAAACCACAACATCTTCTTGATATAATCAGTTAGACCTGTACATATCTATTTCACGTAAATTATCGACACAATCTTCACATGACTACCAACATTCGGATAAACGGCGAAACTGTAATCCTCTACATGGTGATCAACATCATTTATTCCCATAAAAATGCCATTTGACATTACCAAACAGAGCGATGCGACTCTCTCTAAAATGATAAATTAAAATGATAAATTAAAATTCAATGGAATAAAATTACCAGAGACGAGAGCATAAGGTTTGACAGGGGGATTGTGGGGACGTTTGCTGTCCCCCATTTAGTTCCAGGGTTCTATCCTCAGAAGACTGGCACAGATGGCGAACAAACGCTCCGTTGCTTCTCAAAGATCGATTTGATTAATTTGATAAGAGTTATCATTAATTTAATTACTTAACAGGGAATAAAACGCATCCAACATTGATCGTAATTCAATTTTGAAATATTTTATTTTGATATAAGATAAACGGCAATTTCCATTCATTTTTAATTTTTGTGAATTTGTGTAATTAGTTTTGACTTTGGAAGTAAATCGTTTGAGGGTCCTGGATGGTTCTCCCACTACATCATGTTCAGGAAACAGAAAACGGAGTGAAACGTCATCAGTTTATTTATGGAAATCTAGATTTTTCCAATACAAATTCACTTAGATGGAGTAATGACGAGCATAATTTACTTTGAGAATCTAAGGTTTTAGTATAATCTGGCAAACGAAAGTAAACCCACGTGTTAGATTGTGGACAAAATTGAAACTAATAAGAAAAGAAGTCGATGATGATGGAACTGATGCGGCATCAGAACTGAAGTTTGCAGCTTTTCAGTTATTGCTTTCAGTTTAGAAACACTTTTACTTTAACGATGTTCAGGTTAAATACAAATTTGTATGTCTCTCTTTCCCCTACAGTGTAATAAAGTTCATAATTTAGAAACTTACTATTTTCATACATCAAATATATCGGTTATTGTATAAGGCAACATGATACATAAAATGCCATATGGTTATTGAAGGGAATGCCATGCTTCACTTCTAAAGACCATATTCAACACTGGTGTCAAGTCAGTGGTACATTCGGGTTAAACATGTTATGAATACAATTTATTTACACGAACATGTCTGTTTATATCTCCATATTGTTCTTTCAGAAATATAGTATTGTATACAGTTTTGTCAGAATGAGTATATGTGTTTCCTTGGAGAAATCAAAATATAACGCGGTAATTTGCTGTATAATACCGAATAAATAGATTGTAGAATAAAATAGTAGAACTGAATCAAAGTGAGATTGTTGTTGCCAAAAGAGACGTGGATGATACAGTATGTTGAATTTTTAATCAGAACACTGTCTTCGTGTCCCTTTCTGGCTTGTTGTTAGTTTTACAAGGAAGTGCAGTACCTTTAATCCATCTGTTCTTGCATTTCAATTGGATAACACTATTGCTAAAACGGCGTAAAACCATAATCACTCGCTTATTCACTCACTCACTCAATCACTCACGCACGCACGTCCACACTCAATGAGACAATTGTAAGTATGTACGAGTTAAAGTGAACACTATGACATTCTGGACATCAGATGTCGTGAAGTTATAGAGTCATAACGTGTGCTGTATTCACAAACGTACGGCAGTGGGGGAATCTGTTGAAAGAAACCCAGAATATCATACGTCATTAGCGAAATTATTATTCAACACAAGAGTTTTGTCATATACACATGACAGTCACACGCGTTCTTTCGTCCAATTACCTGTTGAAGATCTTCAAATCCATATAGCAACATTTTACCATCATGAATTCTGACAAACATGCAATGTCTGAAATCCGATACAGTGACCTTTTACTGAATACACATATCTGTCCGATATTGTTTGTTATTTTATGAAAAAAGCGGAAATGTATGTATACATAACGTCATCGTATTGACTGTCGGGTCAAGATTCGATTGTTGTCATATCACGGTAGTATGGCCAGACCACTGCTGCGTTGTGCTAGCCCACTATAAGTAAACTTATGTAGTTGTGTTAGTGGCCGTAGCTATAAGTTTTGTCAATGTTACCCTTTGCGCGAACATATGGTGTCATCATTGATTTCAGTGCAGAATGTTTGAGCAATATATAGGTAGATATACTGGAATAAATAAAGACGATAAAATGATTTGTTAATAGAAAGAGGCAGATATATGGGAATAAATATAGACGACAGAATATGTAAATTGTGATCTAATAAAACGTGAATATCGTTTTCTTTGTGTGTGCCCAGCCTACCACACTTAGAATATTAAGAAATATCACTTTGTACATCCCAATATTTATAAATGTATCTTTTAACCTACTCTAGCAAGGAACACCTGGAGAAGTTATCAATGTTTTTGTTCAATGCCCTTCTAAAGAGAAGAAACGTATTTTTCTTCTGTCTCATAATGATACAGTCAGTATATATGTACTGTAGGCCTGTGGCCTCTTAAGTGTGAAAAGAGAAGATTATTCAAGAGACCATTAAGGATTATCAGTGATCCTTTCATATATTTTTTTCTGACAGTTGCGTAAAATGGAATTTTGCCAGACGGTTGAGATATGTCATTCTCATGTCTCGACGTTTACATTTATTTGGTAGTTGTAGGACTGTAGGGTAGCTTAGTGGTTAAAGCGTTAGCTCGTCACGCTGAAGACCAGGGTTTGATTTCCCACATCAGTACAACGTGTGAAGTCCATTTCTGGTGTCCGACGCCGTGATGTTGCAGGAGTGTTGATAAAAACGGCGTAAACCAATACTCACTCACTCAGTGAGAAAGAATGCTGCGTGAGATGTTACAACATGCCGCTTGGTCTCAAAGTTTAAATTTACATTATTTATTTCTCAAAATTGTAACTTGTAACTGTCTGGGTGCTTCCTTAACTGACCCTTGTCCCTAACTATTTAAATGTCTCTCCACGTCATATAAATGGTCGTTTCCCGTTACATATTGCTGATTATTAAACTTTACATGGTACCTCATTTCCATAAAGTGATTAGATTTCTTTGATGCTTATCGAAAATTTAAATCGGGGTTCTCAAGAGATAACTTAACGTTCAAATCGATTTTTTTCATTTTCGCCATTATTTGAATGAATCATTGACCAGGGTGACATACATTAAGCACAACGATTGAAATTAACGCATAAACATTTGCGAAATAAATTAGATAAAAGCTTTAGTAACCTCGCGTCTTCGATGCTTGTGTCCGTTACAAAAGCCAGAGTCGTACAAATAATATTTTCCGTCAAAACTGATGTGAAATAGCCCTAAAGCATGCCGTTAGATCCCTCCTCCGCCTCCATGACCCTTAAGCGTTCGCCCCTCCTTGCTACTTTCTTGTATTTGGAATAATTCGAGAGATTTGGGGCGATTTGCTTGCCCTGGCATCTCATGAGACTCGTTCAAGACATTTACCCTCACACACAGGCAATGAGTTTGAAGGAGAATGGTTCCACAGCTTAACATTAGAAAATAAAGCAACGAGACGACAGGGACATGCTACGTCCAAGTGAATGGTGTTTCTTAACGTTGTGCTGTACTGTTATTTCTGGTTTAAGGGGAGGGGAGGGGTGGTCTGAGTGTAGAATTAGATAGAGAGAAATTATCGACCCTTTCACGTGATACACTATCCCAGCTCGCTTCGCTAATCTAACAATACTGGCTTTATGCCCGTAATTTTACTAAAAGGAGCCCGACTCTGAATGACCTGTAATTTATTTCAACAGCAAATGTGTAACGTTACCCCAATATTGGTGAACAGAGCCACTCGGGAGAAATTTTGGATGTCATTTAAGAAATTGTGCCATTGGCGTTCATCTATTGATGGGTGTTCCCGCGGGTAAAGAGCAGAAATTATTGGACTATAATATTTGTATTCCAGTTTCAGAATATCAAGAAACTCAAGCGTCGAGCGTGGCTACGCAAGTGAAAACACCCTAAGGATTAGGAGAAGAGAGGGAGGAAGAATTAGTGGAAGGTCCTGGGGGCTTCAGAACCAACCTCAAATGTCGACTTTCTAAATGAGTTTGGTTGTGATGATAAATAGAATGCCCACGGCAGAATAGAGGAGAGGCCTTCTTTAATTACGTGCCATGCAAAGTCTAAGATTCTCCACACGCAACACTGTCAGGAATGATTCTCAGGTATGGGAAATGTCGTTGTAAGATCACCCAGCAACAGGCAAACTACAAACCAATAGCCACGTCAGAAATGCGTGTTTACTGGTTGGCGCATATTCTTATAAAGAATAAACTTGAATTCAACCTAGGTTAAGTGGGGAGTATTAAAACTGTTGTCTCAAGCGGTATGTGGTGAAGCTGTACGGATAGTGTGCTTTGTAACAACTGGTAGACAGGGCAATGAGGACACATTAGTGCGGAAATACCCCTACCCGAGTCTCTTGCTCGGTGACATCTGTGTGTGAGTGAGTGAGTGAGGGTGGAAGCGAATATGCCTTTACGCCGCTTTTAGCAATCTTGCAGTAATATCACGGCGGGGGACACCGCATATGGACGTCACTTATTGTATCCATGTGGGGAATCCAACTCGAGTCCCGATTTTATCATGTTTTCTTATATATTTTCTCTGTAATAAATTATTTTATTAAACAAAGCTGTGCCAGTTTCGATATATTTTCTTAAACATATTTCTCATACGTCACAAGCCTATGTCTTAATACGTCACAATTTCATGTCACCATTACGTCACAAGTCCCTGTCTCATATGTCACAAGATCGATACTCACGTTGTTAAACACTGGACTGTCTGTGCAATCCAGTTATTTACATAGGTAACATAGCATTACACCTAAACCGAGCATCCTGGCCATCCTGGTACCGAGGAAATGTTTTCACAATATCAACCACGAGGGAGATTGGTTATTTATAAGCCATCGTCATAATTAACATTGGCTGAGATGTAAAACAACAACCCAAACATAACTGCAACATGTACACAGGAGGCATTACTTTTCAAGCACTATGATATCTATTTCATGATTGATATCCACGATCATGAACTACTCCCGGTGAAGGATATTACCCCCTACTAATACGTCACACTGCCCACCCCCTTCCGAACTCGCTGCGATGTCACGTGTCCGCCGTCACGTGCTGACATTTAAATGTCACACCAACATACGGGTACCCTAATTGATGTCAACCGCAGACGTTACGGCGAAGCCACCATTCACGAGTTTTAGTCGGCCGTCAAACAGCTCATGTTGCCAAACACACTCCGGAACGACCCCGACAGGTCTACAATGCGCGATAATCAACCTATCATACGCAAATCCCCAAATGTCTTCCTTCATTTCCCAGCATTCCCCAACATATCTATTAATCTGCTTGTTTCTATTGTCAGTAACAGTACTAGCAGTCAAGACTCGGCATCATTAAAATGTCAGCCGCTTGGTTCCAACTATCATGTCATCTGTACGAAGGATTTCAAACAAACATTGAGATTGGATTCTCTGAAGACATACCCTCACCACAATGATGACGGTTCAAGACAAGGCTTGGAATAGTTCTGTTCGACATGTCATCAACAGTCATAGCTTGTCATACACATATCGAGAAATGACCAATATGCCCTTGTTGCCCAGACATATCATCATTCGAAATAAATTGCATCTCGTTGCTGCATTCTTCGGGGATTTCAAAAGACGATGAAGCAAATATGAACGTTTATTCTTGTATGATCTGATGCCCCCAATACTATATGTAACGAGTATTTAGCCGAATGTTTTTTTTTGTCATTCAGACTGTTATCTTACAACTGTATAATATGTTTTAGTTTCTTTAAAATTTTACAGAATGACAAAAATGCTCCATGGCCACACAAAGCTGTTTTTCGGGAATTTGTTTTTCCATGTTCCCCGTGGATTTTGGCTATTTCTGTAACAATGTAAGATTCCCATGGGCTACATGCAGTTTTCTGAACAGGAGAGAGTCAGTATTTCGTTTGGATTATCCACAATCCATGAACAATATGTATATTTGCAAAATATTTTCTATATCATTTTGTTCCTGCGTACCGAAAGCTCGATTTTATAAATAACATTTCAAAACCATCTTATGGTTACCGGCGGTACCCGTTATAAACACATGCAAAGGAAAGGCTAGTACTCACCTAAAACGGCGGGGTATATGGTACAAGCCAAAATAAGGGATTGGACATTTGTCATCTCAACGTCAAGTTGGAGTGAGTTTAGTTTTACTCCGCTTAATGCAATTTTCCAGCAGTATTAATCCAGGTCTTTGCCGTGACGTGCCGGTAGTCTACCCCTTTTCTCGTTGGAAAAGCTGATAAATGATAAATCTTTACTTCACAAATTATCTTTTCACATTATTGTGAGAATATATGCATGCATACACCAGTTTAGAATATAATTTATTTCACTTTGAAAACGACTCACTGGGTGAACAATGCTGTAAGTCACATCAGCAGTATCAGCAACACCAGCATCATCAACATCAGCAGCAGCAACATCAGCAACAGCAACATCAGCATCAGCATCAACATCACGACTGCTGATAACGACTGAACACTCAATTCAGATACACTAAAAAGTAGATATGACCTTCGCACCGAACCCGGCATTTTGTTCAACTCCATAAAGAAATTTGAACTTTTCCGTCTGGAAGGATACAATTAACAACTAAATCAGGTTTATTCGATTAAAAACATATTTATAAAGGAACACCCAAATGGATTTCATATTTAGAGCATCGGTATAAAAATACATTAATGAATATTTATCTCGAGCTCATGTCTGACTTCTGTCAAGTCGGGCTGTCGAAGATTTGTCAAACGTTAAAACATGTAAATGCCGCCATTGATTTCTTGTCAAAATAGTCTGCGAAGTGTGTGAATTTCAACATAGATGGCTTCTGTAATGCCTGAAATATCTGCATATTCACGTCATTACGTAGTCCTCTCCTTGCCTGTATATCTTCCCGTCGGAGAGGGATAGACTACTGACGCCATGGATCTCGACAACAACGTTGAATACGCTCAGGGGCACAGTCAGATGCTAATAATGAGTTAGACATGAATACGATTCCTTTGTTGTGGTAGGGAGCTCCGTTCATCTCTGAGAACGTGTTGAAAGGGGGTGGTGTATTATCCTAATATGTATATGCATATTCCTCCATCTTAAAGGTTGAGGACGGATAAAAGTATCAATTGATCTTGCTGTATGTTATACCGTTGAAAAGTAAAGCCACACAGCTTGCTAGTGCGTTTTGAAATTCCTTGTAGACCATAGGCCAAGATGGACACCCCTTTTATGTATTGGGTAGGGTTTAAATAGGCAACATGAAGGCAGTGTTTAGTTTCACAGAAACTATCGAAATGGATAGGAGGACAATGCTTCATTTTCCAAGTCTAAGTTACAAACAAATGTCTTATATTTATCAGTCACTGGCAAGAATTAAGCAAAACCCCTTAGTGGGCTAGTTTAGATTACTCCGTTACGGCGTGACGGCGGACACCATTTTCCAGCACTATCATAGTGGCGGACACCAGAAACGGCTTCACGAAATGGTACGTATGCATGTGACAGAACGAGCCCGTGTCCACCTTGACAAGCACTCTGAACGCTTTAAGCACAAGGCTACCTCAAGACCCTAAAACCCAGTCAGAAAACCTGGGTGACTACTACATATGTATTCGTGTGAGAATGTGTGTGAGAAGAGTAACCGTTACTTCTTATACCAGTACGATTATTGACTTGAAAATCATTGTTGGTTTTTAAAAATAGGTCGCTATCGCGTGCTTACATTTTGATTTATTGTGAAATATGGTCACTAGTGTATACACTTGTTTGCTTTTTATCTTTTACAAAAATAGGAATTGAGGCTATATTTCACCGGCATTGCATGTTTTTTGGTGGAATAGTAGGCTAACATTTAGCCTCCGAAATATGTAGATTTTATAGCACCAAATAAATCCATTTAAATAAAAAGGAGCCCAAGTGAGATGGGAGATTCAGAAATCTAGACATTTTAGGGGTTTATCATTGTAGGGAGGGTTAGGCAGTGGGGAAACCGGTTCTCTCATTTTATCAGATGGGAAATTGAACCATTTTGTTGGCATGACTAGCGAGTACATGAACCACAAGGCTAACGATTAACGCTAGTGTAAATGTAATACTGTCTAAAGTGATGACCCCAAAACACTGATTATAAGAACAGACCAGCCACACAAACTGCATGGAACATTGATGTTCAGGTGATGTTCAGGAGAAAGACGGGTCTTCGCAAGACCATGATAGATGACATGTGCTTCATATTGTCATATGCAAACAATATTTTACTAACTGAGCGTGCAAACCTTACAGATACATATGCTATTGTGCAGATAAAGGCTGTTTGTCCTTAGTTCTTCCCCGTCTTGGGTCTTGACATTATCTGAAGCAATGATAATAACAATACTGATTGTGGTAATAGTGATGACGATGATAATATGGATGGCAATAACAACTGTTAGTATTTCTCCTGTTGTTATTAACTGTAACTATTTCTTCTTCGTGTTCTTGTTGCGGGACAGTTATAGCGGTTGATGGTGATGAAAATAGCACTGTTAAAAAGATCACTTCAACGACCAAGCGTCTTCCTAATTTTGCAGGGAACACATATGTCTTAGTCCCTATTATTATGTTGATGTATAACAAAAGCATTGAAAACAAATGAACTACATGAATATAACGATATTCTGACACGACAACTTGCAGCATGGACATGATTGTGTTGACCACGTTGATGAATAGTGTCCGAGTAGTAAATAAACATTCCATAGATTGCAAAAAATATATTATACATCTCCATTATCGATGAATCAAACAGTCAATACAATATTATTAGATCAATGATAAGTTCATTTCCATATGGTTTGGGGTTTCAAATTCAATCTCCGGTATCAAATACATTGATAACAATTACTTCTCAGTAGAATGAATTAAGTAGCTACTCCAAGGTTGGATCCACGAGTGAAAGTTGACCCTCGCCTTCTTATCTCTGATCTTTTGTATCTACACTTGTGTAAGTATCTCTCGGAATTCTTGTCTATGACATGTTTGACTCTGAAATAACAATGCTATAGAGAACAATACACAGCAAGACAGTTGGCTCTCGCGACGAAATGATCTTGACTATTTCCTTTGTGGTGATAAATATTATGAAAAGATCAAAACATGTTAAGGATGACGTTTGTCATTCTGTTATAATGGAATGTTGCGGTACATACGCTTGTGCTGCCGTGCTGTAAAGCAATAAAGTGTATTGTTAATCACTAACTTGTAAAATGCCATTCAAACAGAAATATTTCGATTTTGAAACACAAAATAGTTGATATAACAGGTCTTGTTGATATCATTTTACAGTGAAGAGGAGACTTGTTTTAACCATTTGAATTACTTTGTTTGGACATATTTCACAAGAATGGACAAAAGTGCCAAGTGCTTATTGCAAACAACAAATATCGTCAATGAAATGTACACGTCTGCCATCACAATGTCAAAATGAATTCTGCACTGAACATATAGAGCCGTTATGACATCAATTAATTTATTAAACAACACAGAATACATAGTGCCTTTGTAACATCATGAACAAATATAGCACTAAGAGTATTTAGTGCCTTTGTAACATCATGAACAAATATAGCACTAAGAGTATTCAGTGCCTTTGTAACATCATGAACAAATATAGCACTAAGAGTATTTAGTGCCTTTGTAACATCATGAACAAATATAGCACTAAGAGTATTTAGTGCCTTTGTAACGTCCACATGAAACATAGCAGCGAGAATATGGTGCAGTTAGTTATAACATCAGTATCAAACATAGCACAGAGAATATGGGGCAGTTATAACATCAGTGTTAAATATTGCAACGAGAATATGATGCAGTTATAACATCGGAATGAAACATATCACTGAAAATATAGTGCCTTAATAGCATTAAAATGAAACATAACACTGAAAATATTGTGCCTTACTAGCATTAAAATGAAAAGTAGCACTGAAAATATAGTGTATTTTTATCATCAGTGTAGAACATAGCACCGAGAATAGAGTGAAATTATAAGAATAATGTGAAATATAGCACTTAGAATACAGTGAATTTATTTTATCAATATGAAATATTACCGTATATGTACAATGTGTAGCGCACTAATGCATGTATTTAACATTTCATTAGTCACTGTGCTGAGAGTGTAGTGGCGCCACATTATCTAATAAATACTAAATGACTAAATATATACAATATCTTCGGACAAATGGTAATAAATAGAAACAGAAACGATGAACTTTTGTGGGAGCATTGAATCAATTAGTACTTATCTGGATGAATATGAACGAACGCACATCTGTTAAAAGATAATTGAAAGTGAGTGTTTTTATGACTAGAAGGTAAACCTGACAGTAATATCTATCGACAGGTAATACCACCTTCAGTTTACATCGATATTTGTTTTGTCAATAAGTGAGTGAGTTTAGCGTTACTCCGCACTCAGGAATGTTCCACCTAAATGGTAGGTTCTGCCCATAAAACTAAAATTAATACATTTTGCATCCATATTAGATTCCATCGCTGAGCTTGAAATAAAATTAAAAGCATCAAGTATGTTGTTTTCAAATGAATGTCAACTTCATTAATAATCTAAAACTGTACACAAATAAGCACAAATGTGTAAATTGTCCATTAATATAAAAACCTTATAACATATGCTAAATGAATGGCAGGTACCATGCACTTATGTGCAGATTTCACAATGACATAACAGTGTGCATGTATTTATATATACCCTAAATCTCAAAGGACAAATTGTATCATTGACATTTACTGAAAAAAACTTCCTCTAAATGACGCCTCGATATTTGCCGTTATTTCCGCGTTGTGGTATCCCCTGTGATTTCATCAAAGAACCATCAAATGTCTTAAAGCACAACACAGCCGGCATGTGAATCCATATGTGTATACAAATGTATCTAATTTATACCAAAATGATGCTTTGTACATGAAACAAAATGAAATCTCTTTTAGCATGTTCGCGTAGCCCGGGGTCTCGGGGGATGCACAAGCAGTTATTGATAGAGCTGCAGGAAATATTGTTGGACAAGGTTTCAACTTCGGACATGCAAACAAAGACACATGAGTACACAGCAATCAGGAATTGAATTGATCTAAACAAACAGTAAGTCATATTCTGCTCTGAAGACGGGATCAGTAATAATCGAGGGCAAGAAACCTAGGACAATCATGACTTACCATTCTTTATTCGCGTTATTGTCGATAAAATTAAATTATCAGGTTATCAAGATTACAAGCGCATACCTAACGAGACTAATTACCTGTACAAAAAGGCAATGAATCATAAAACTAATACGTACACAAATATCCAATCTCGATTATCCGTCGAAACAAATTCCATTGGGCGTGAAAGAGAAAGCGGCAGTGAAAATGAAAATGACTGCATGGTTTAAAATCATTGAAAATCGGCGATGAAACCAGGTATTAAAATACAATTTCGTAACATAATTTAACACACCTAAAAGGTAGTGTTCTTAGCCTGGAAATGGAACGGCCTATTTCAATAATAAAATTATTGAAAAATATTGTTATTTCTATGCTAGGTTTAGATAAGTTTGGTATTTGAGGCAGTATCCAGTTTTACCAATGTCGGTTGTGACGTCTTACGAAGCCTCGGCCATACATGGAAACGACAACACATTTCCATGTTAGTGACAAATCTACGCTGAAATCAAAATACTTTCTCAGATTGCGACAGTGTGATAAGGATATGCTTCTGAAGCATGATCAATTAACAACGAAATCAGATGGTCGCTGCCCCACCGGTGCCACCCGTCATAAACACTGAAGAGCGAATGCAACAATTACGAAACTGTCAACATGTACGTCACATCGATATATAATAAAAGGAATTTTATCATTTCACGGATATCCCGCTTGTCACTTTCTTTGAAAAAGTATGTCAGGTTAAACATTAATTCGTGGAACCCCAGCATACAAATACATACATACAACTGACACAAACATGGACATTCATTATTTTAGTAAAATTGGTAAAACAGACCTCTTCATGATTCTGCAAAAAGAATTCAAACAATTCAGCATTTACATTATCGATGTATTCTTTAAATGTGAAATAATGGTTTCACAAAGTGAGTTGTAACATGGCACTTAATTCCACTGTACCATGTCGTCAGGATATTTAACATTAGGTAACGAGATAAAGACAGTGTCCAGTGCCCATTGTATAACACTGTTATTGTTTAGTAAACACTAATAAAGTACGGTCACTATGCATATGGACCATAATATTGTTTTTTGCTTACAAACTAAAATTCATAAATTGTAAACTGGAATTTTTGATGTGCATTCTGAGCTGCAAGTTGAACTGAAGCAGAATAACAAATACTAGTGCGCTCGTATACTCGTTCCTGCTTTTACAAACACGTATTGAAAGAGGCTCACATGCCACGGGTACAATGTCATTTCTGGTATTACATAAAATATAGTTATATATTTTGCTACAAACTGTTGCATCTTTGAATATGTGTAAACATAGCAAAAACATTTAAAACAGCGATTGTTTGTTATGAGATTTAACTATCGCTTACTGGGGTATTTTGATAAGGTCGTATGACCTATTAGTTTTTCTCTGTAACGAGTATTTTACTTCAATAATTCTGATGCTATATTGATGCGTAAACGTGACTGATTTAAATTTATAAAGATGAAACATATAACATAAATGGGAATTATTATAACTTGAAAAATGTGACCAAATCCCAGAAACACGGAAAAAAGCTAACAAGCGAACAAGGTACGTACACAATGTATATAATTCACAAGAATAGTGAGATTTAAACTTAAAAATGGTCAAATTCAGATTGTTAATCTTCTGTTTCACGTTTGTACATTTCTTCAAAAAAAATGTTATGCAACAAGTCGTTTTGGAGCCAATACATTTACGTAAATTGTAAATGTTACAGTGCTTAGAGACGTGTTTAGAAACTTTTTCAAAAAAATATTGAGAGAGTAGCTTTTGTTTTCTGGCGAATTCAGCAAATCTCGCAGTAACTGCAAAAATTTCAATTTAAGTCATTATATATTCATGACAATTATTTGTATTCAACCATTTCTATTTCATTTGCAAATACTAAAACCTTTTTGTGTGATTATTTTACCAGCTAATATGAGAAGCACAAATAAACAAATTAGACGATTCTCTACTTTCATAAAACAATAATTTATGACGAATGAAAATATGAAATTTAATATTGATAATATGAAACGCATTTGATTTCACAGATAACGTATTATGAACTCTGCATCCGTATAGCCGTATCATTATCACCTCTTGGAGAGCATGAAATATTGGGATGCGGTGTAATTAAGTCTCTGTCCTTGAGCCTCATTCATGTTGTGTTTCAGGCTAGTTGGACAATAGCAGGGGAAATTCCAGTCGATGAAAATGTCATAAACTGAGAAACGCTAATACCAGAATTGCGTGTGTCGAGCGGAGCAAAAACAGCCGGGTGCGTCGAAAACTCGGACTTGCGAAAACCCGGAGTGTGATTTCCATTAAGGCAGGGCAATAAAAGGAATGGTTGGATGAAATATTACATTTATGTAACTCATGGCTGTGAGAAAATAAAGTGTGATTTATGTGTTGGATAGTATCTTGGGTATCATGGGCAATGATTAAGCGAAACGAATAATCTTTGTGTAAATCAAACTTGACAGGGAATCGTTTCAGAAGAACAAGTGCCTATTCTTAAATAAATATACTCCTCTGCATTAAAGGGTACAATAGACTAATAACCATTAGCATTAGTTTATAGTTAAATATTAAATAGGAAATTCGATGAGATAGGAATTTATTACAAGTATCCAGGCGTGATAAAGTAAAATTACATGTATTTACTCACGCAAAAAGAGTAATTGTTAAAACATTTTTTAATAATTTGGCTTACCTTTCACAATGCATATTTTAACCAAACACAAAGCCCGGAATGATATAAAATGTAAAACATCCATAGTCATATAGATATGTATGGAACATGGATGATAACATGCCTGCCTTTAGCCGAGATCATGTGGTTATTTCATTGATGGATCTAAGATATTGTTGATATTTCATACAGTTCGCATTATGATACTTGCTTCTACAATAGTATATACTTTCCAAATGTCATTTTTCTTAAAGTGGTATATGTATTCAATTGTTTTATCTTTAAGAATGTTGGGTTTCTTTTTTTTTAAACTTTTTTTTTAAAAAATACTGAATACCGTGAGATATAGCTTGGTTTTGCCATTATAGAAAGACAATATATGCGTCATGAATATACACTGAAAGCTGAACGTTTTCCTATTTTCATTTTTACCGAAATAACACGCATACGACAATGGCATATTTTAAAGTATGAGATAAATAATAATTCTTTACGCTGAAGATGTTCCCGCTTTTTAAATAATTGTTTGTATGTTTAAGTGGTCGTCAGATTATGAGACTGGTCCTGTATGCATTCAAGAATGGTATAACTGGTTATATTGATATATGATAGAAGATGCATTAATGTTGATACATTCATCGTAACCTTTATTTCAAATGTCAGAAACCATATAAACTTACAGATTTTAAACTAACAATAAATCCCGATAACAACAATTTTCAATTCATTTAATGATTTTTTTCCATGGAAAGAAAGATCCAAGTTTTCGGACTTTACCTTCAAATGATTTCCTTTATTGTACGCTCCACATATTTCTATCACAAGTGCTTTTCCGCAACGCTTTCGTTCACCTCTTCAATCCATCTCATTTTTGACGGTGCATGAAAGTTAACTACATTATTTGACTGTTTTGAACCGGTCTCTGTCCGTTTCTGTCACGATCCGGATTGTAATAGAACTCATCAATAAACTCACGTGGTCAGTGAGCTACAAAATAGGATGGGGATTAACTCACCGAAATTCAATGACTTCTCCCGTTCACACTGACCGCTCCCTGCCTCCGTGGCAAGAATTAATCGCTCGGGTTGAAAAGGCGATGGTTAAGGAACCAGCAAAAGAATAATTGTAATATCTCTCTTATTATCTCTTTCGCAGCCTATGATCGAACGATGATCGCTAGTAATCACACACACTGTGCAAAACAAACACCAGACTGAGTGGAATGAAGTCAGCGCTGCTGGCTCGTGGCTGTAAGATCTGCCTCTCTTCAGGGGGGTCAAATACATTTACACTCGGGTATTTTCTCTAACAACCTCGAGATGAATCTAATAATTATTCCATAATACTTAAATGGTAGCGCCTCAAGGTAATTACAAATAAATATTATAATTTTGATTTGATAAGAGATGCATTAAGAAGTCATTAGACGACACATGTTCTGAAATTGGATAACTATGGAAAATATTGCAGAGGGAAAATGGTGATATATGACACAGACTAAGTTGTCTACGGTGCACATGTGTAGTGAACGGAAACAAATGGGAGTGAATACTAGATGTAAGCTGAATCACATGTCCAAGAACAGTGATATGTTTCCGAGATCAAGAGGGGCTTCCTTCACCAAACGATCTAGACGGTCAAAGTGTGATGCGACAAAACGTTTTTCGATAATTATTTAAATATTTAGAAATATGAAATATATTTTGAAATATGATTTAACATTGTTGAACAAAGAACATTTTCAAAACCGGTAATACTAATGTGAAATATAATGGAGACGTTCAATATTCAGTATAACATTTGCCTCAAACGCTTACTTAAAGCTATGAAACAAGAACACAACTTGAGTTTCAATAATATCTTATACCGATATTATACAATATCATAATTGTTCGACTCGCACCAGATATAAGGATAACACATCCCATACACCGCCATTCTGGATACGTAGTAAACCGGACAATAATGAAAATGATTAGTACGGAACCTCCTTATAAGGGAAGAACCATGCAACTGATAGGATTATTTTAGATTGCTAAATACGTCCTGTTCCATCACACACTAGGTTTTATCACAACACATGCATGGATGCAACCACATGATAGTCCTCTAAATTTTAGCTAACTCCTCCTACTCCTTTGGGCACGCATGCTCCAAATTAAAGAGATTGTTTTGGTTTTCTTTTCATTTTATGACATTCACTTGTTCCAGTGATACTGAAACAATCGTTTGAAGAAATAACGAATATTTCATTATAAACGAAGAAATAACCTGGAGTCATGCCGCCTTTCCCGAGAGCTAACCAACGTGGTTGAACGCTACCACAGCTCAGATATGAAATGCTCGGTATGATCGACAAGTTCCGGGTCTAAGCTCCACGCATTGTAGGTAAAACAAATTCAAAACTCCCGACATACGTCAGCTCTTTAATTAATTCCATCTGCTGATAATGGCAGCTAACCAAGCAAGTAAAAGAAACATGTCGGCATCGCGTATATATTTACTCTATCTACTCTATTTGATTCCAGAAAGTAACTCGATCTGCTATACCTAGCACGAATCTGGAGAAAAACCCTATAAATACAATCATAAATTGTGTGTTTTAAATCGAACTTTACTTACCTACAGTGTGTTTTCCTCGCACATAGCCTGCTGAAACATCGCGAATTCTGAACCGGCGGTTATTCCTGAAATACAACAAATCCGTTTTAGGGACAGTGTGTTCTTTTTGTGAAACCAGCGAAATCCCTACGGACCTCTAAAGAATCCTTAAGCTGCTTTGATTGTTTAAATTCTCGGATATAGTTCCTGGAACTTGTCGTGGCAGTATTTACAAGCGAATCTCCACTGATCTATTGTTTAGAGAAATCAGGTGGGAAACACCATGTATCTAGTCTTCTAGTGGCTAGTATTTTACATGTAAGAAAAGAACGTGGTCCTCTTTCTGTAACATTGTATATGTCGGGTTATCGCAGGGTTTCAAATGTACAAACATGAGTGTTAATTAGTGCAGGAATTCTTCACTAACACCATGAATACATTTTTTCTTTACTATTCACTATTGCGTTTTAAAGTTTCTTAATTCTTGATAATATTCTACAAATGTTATAAAATACCTAGTCTCGATTACTCTAGGAATATACTCAGCTGAACATAAAAACTTGACGGTTTAAATTCTATTACTGATCATCAATAATGACAGATATTTTTGTGGAGGTTGACTGTGTTACGTTTTAAATGCACAACCCTGCACAACCCTCTACTAACGACTTCAGCAGAAATACGGGAATTCTCCCTGATACCACAGTATGTCTGCTCACTACAGAGAATTTCGGGAACAGAGTGTCCTGCTATAGTGACTAATGCATCCTACCTGACAATACAGCAATAACGTGTGAAGGGGCCATATGTATGGTGTGTGTTATCTCACGATAATGCAACCACTCACTCACTCACTCACTCACGGGATGTTACAGAGTGTATGATGTATGGTATTTGACTTATACATAAATATAACATTTTCCACTTTGAATTGTTTAGGTAACTTGCTAAATTAAAAGATACCCTGACTTCCAACATTTTTACGTTATTATTAACATTACGTCACCAACATTATTACGTCATTATTAACATGATGTCACCAACATTATTACGTCATTATTAACATGATGTCACCAACATTATTACGTTATTATTAACATGACGTCACCAACATTATTACGTCATTATTAACATGACGTCACCAAAAACCGGAACATTGCGGAGCTGCGTTTAACCCAAGAAGACACTGAGGTAGCATAGTCCACGTATAATAGCGTTCATTTGTCACGTCACAGATCTGAGTTCGTGGTTTCCTTGTCCCTGAATAATACTGGAATGTTGCCAAAACCAACGGAAAAAGAATCATTAACCCAGATCTTTACTAAAACCAGACTCTTCACCGAAACGAATTACCAACAATTTACACACCAGTATATTTCATTACAATGTCAGTCTAGAGACATTCCCGACCACCTCTCGAGTCGCACCCGTTCCTCGCCTCCCGAAACACGTGTATCGAACTGTGACCCCGTAATGATGCAATAAAGCAGTGACTCGGGGGTAATCGTGTGTCCCTCTCATTGTCTCAAACACGGTGTGACGAAACGGGAATTATTCGAACATTAAGAACAAACGGAACGCGTCCGTTACAGTGAGCCTAAAATTTGATTTAGGTGTGTTGACGATATTCCAGCTTGTGCTCACCATCGATTTTGAAACGCTTTGTATTGGGTCTTGTCTGATAGGGAATGATACGCTAGACTACCCCTCACATAAATTTTGGGGGAGAATTGAATAAACAATACATTATAGCCCTTTGGCCCGCAGTTATCACACGGCGCTTATCCAAAACAGCTATCAATGCCATCAACATTCAATTTGATCGAATTCGGCAAAATCTAAATGACGCCATAACAATATTGTATGATTAAATAAAAACCGTTTCCATGACAACGGAGAGTTTTATAGATATCACGCAAAATGGGAGGAGAGTGAACAGAGGCTGTGTATTATAAATTTCAAGTATATGTTTTGAGATGTCAGACTGGAGATGCAAAAAGCAAAAACCATCTCAAAAGTGATGTAAAAAACGAAATTAGATCTGCGACATCCTTCATAAAATCAAATGTATATCCATAAATTGTATTATCGCATCTCTTGACAGACGGAAATGATGAGTTTTATACAGATAGAATTTCTTTATTTTTGATAACATTTTCGCAATTGTCAGTTTGACAGCTATTATTTTTTCTAATAGCTGACTAGCGACATGTAAGATAGTAAAGATTAGCCCTGCTTATGAATATCATTAGATTTTCCGGATTTAAAACGATATGTTACAACGGAAATATTTTCTCTTCTTCTTGTATGTCATCGTTTTTATTATTCTACAGGCGAACTAAAATCGAACTGGTGCTAAGCAATTACACAAAGCGACACCGAAAACGGAATTGTTTGACAATGCAAAACAACACTGAAATATGCAGTTTCCGGTTTTAATTCATTCCGTATTTTGATCCGTCGGGCCCCGAATACCCAGAGTCCCTAGGGTGTCGCTTCCGCTTTGTCGAATGGGACTGTTTCAACTATAGAGAAATTCTGTCCACGAATCATCGGGATTGTATTTCCGAAGACGCAAGCCCTCATTACAGAACGACTGAGGTGAGAAGTCCATTTGGACAAACCATCTGTGCCGAAATCTGTGGGTTCTGATCACAAGAAAGTCAAAGGTCAGAGTCGGCGCCGGTACTCGCGACATAAACATGCAACATCATTTATGAGATGCTGATTTGCATAACAATGAGGGGGAAGTCTCACAGCGTATCCGAAGACTGTTTGGTATCTATTCCATCACGACGATCAAAGCAAAACAGACCCATCAGATGTTTACATTAAATCCACAATGGCGAAACTGTAATTGAAAGGGTTCTCACTTCAGGACGATCACGCCACGGTCAAACAGTGCCATGGCTTTAGAGCTATAAGAGAAGTTCAAAGTGCTGAAATGTTATAATTTAAAGAACTACATAAAAAGTTTAAAAGTTCTATTGTTCATCTTTGTATTCCGTGATGATCTTGGTGATTGAGTATGGTTGTTGTGTTGTAGCGACGTATTTTGATATTTCAGCAAATATCACAGAAGCTTTACGCATTTAACCTATGTCGGGATTCGAAATTGGAACAAGGGAAGCTTCATAAAAGGGATACTTCAAAATCGCTACATATAAAGCATGCTCATTCCTAAACAGTTTAGATCAATAAAACTTATTGTTTATTTATTCCCAGTTCATGATGTCATACGATTCATAATCATATGTATGTCTGGACATATATGCGCACATGCGCTTAAGTTAAGCTTCTCTACATTAAGGAATACCAAACAAATAACACAATGAGCGTGTTGAGATTCGAACCCGGGCATTTGGTGCTTTGAGTCAACGCATGAAGGACTTTGCGAGGGCGATATGAATGGATTCTCTGTGCGGCAGAGAGTTACAAGTATTATGTATAAGTATGCTCTTATATGATATGGCTTGTGTGGGGCTTGGTAACGGGTTTGTATGCTGAGAGAGAAAAATGAAGGAACACATGCATATATGTATGTATGTATGTATGTATGTATGTATGTATGTATGTATGTATGTATGTATGTATGTATGTATGTATGTATGTATGTATGTATGTATGTATGTATGTATGTATGTATGTATGTATGTATGTATGTATGTGTGTGTGTGTATGTGTGTGTGTGTGTGTATGTGTGTGTGTGTGTGTGAGAGAGAGAGAGAGTGTGTGTGTGTGTGTGTTTCTGCGTGCGTGCGTGCGTGCGTGCGTGCGTGCGTATGTGGTCATTGTTCTTACGCTTGATATTGGTCTTATTTATCTACTTTACACAAATTCGATGTAGTTCATCGGATTCATTCCTCTAGGAGCAGTTGACATTCAATTAACACCAGGTATTCCGTTGACAATTAGCATTGCCTGTGTTTTTACCACCACATAATTCCTGACGTGAAATTATTATGCGCATTGCAACCGTCAAGAAGCCACACTCTGGGAACGAGTCCTTATCAAAGCTTCGTCTGTTGAGGAAATCTGCTTCTCCTCGGCGGCCAAATCCAACTTCAGCACGAGTGCAGATCGTTCTAATCAACTAAACTGTCATTTAAAACAAAGAAGCAACATCTCTTAGGCACACAACTAAATTTCGAGAGATTTTGCAGTCACCATGGTGCTCTGTTAGGGATGTTGGTGTGATAAAGGCAGTTCATGATCGACTTCTGATTGCAAGAAAACAAACAATTTCAAATCATACAGGGAATGTAAGAACATGTCTCTTGGTGAAGAGAGGATTGGAATCTGTTTTGTAATAGAGTGCAGACACCTTTGTTGCTCCTTGAGGTCTCTTATTGCTGTTGAGAAGGTTTATCATTGTGTGCGCAAGAGTGAGACTCCGAGTTAAGGTACAATAGGGTTCGTTAAGCACAACTCGGACTTAAGCAGTGTTAAGTAAAGGTTCGTATTACCAACAAAGATCCAATATGTTAAGAAAGCGACACTCATGATATGTCGCTAATCCCTCACAGAAGGATCTTAAACCCATTGAATGCGTTAATTGTTGAAATATCAATGAAACAGCAGGAATCATTTTTCATTTTCTATTGATACACTACCCTGTATGGCGTTGATGCATTGCATGGAATACCAGTGTTGCAGATGTTGACGATTCTGTGAATCAAAAGGATTAGGGTTAAAGTCCTTGGCACTTCAACCGTGTGAATATACTTTGAAACGCTCTGCCAATCTACAACAGTAGCTATTACGTAGTCCAGTCTTCTGTGTTTTGTCATTCAAATATCAAGTTTCTTGAATTTGGCCTGAATCTTTTGAAAAAAATATCGCCCTTACATATGTCCATGATCACCTTTGTACACTCCCTTCATCACACTAACATACGTCCATGAACACCTTTGTATACTCCCTTCATCACCCTTATACACGCTAATGATCACCCTTGTATATACCCTTCATCACCCTTGCATACGTCCATGATCACCCTTGTGTACTTCCTTCATCACCCTTACAAACGTCCATGATCACCCTTGTGCACTTCCTTCATCACCCTTGCATACGTTGATGATCACCCTTGTATACTCCCTTCATCGCCCTTATATACGTCCATGATCACTCCATTAATAGTCACCCCAGCCCTCTTATACGTCCATGAATCCCGGACTTGTCGGCTGGGGATCAGTATATGGCTAATAGGACCGCTAATTTCAGATATAATAGGCATGTAATGTCCATCATATCTATTTTATATGGTCTTTGCTTATATAGACTCAAAGTATGTGGATCAGTCAGAACCAGGAAAAGTCCCTATATAACAATATAATAGTATTTCAAATCTGTTCCGCAAATGGATCAGGTTTCATTTGTTATTGATATAGGTGGCCTGGGGCGACACAGGAAGTTAAACCGGAAGTTTATGTCTGGACATCCGACATGCGCGGTGGAAGTGACAGCTCTGAATCGGTGACACTGGTGTGAAGGATGAAGTCCAGAAATTCCTGGCGAGTCCATCAAATTGGTAGCGTTTGGCCAGCACGGAAGGTGTGTTTGTTTTAGGTCTGTATACACAACATTGCTTCCAACTGAGCAACGATATCTCACGAGATCACGACGGGACTAATAGTGTCCATTTGTGGACTCCTATAAACACATGAAAAAGGGTCGTTCACACAATATGTATCTGCTTGAGGTGTGAAATTTGAATGGGAAAATATTCTGGCATTTCGTGTCATAATGTTATCCAAATTTTGATATATTTTCTCAAAATACGACGCTGGACTTGCGGAGTGGGCTAACAGTGGATCTTCGTGTCATATTCAGATATTACCACTCGTTTAATTCGTGTCATTAATGTACTGATACATTCTCGTAACATTTCCATTCCATTCCATTCACAAAGAAAAGCAAGTACTTGAAGAACTAAGCGGATTCAATTATCGGTGAAGTCAGCCAATGTCACCTGTTCATGTTAACTAGAAAATAATGTATTTGTTGGTTTTGTTGGTTTATCCCATTTAGCAGTTACATGTTGGCGCTATATGCTGTTTAGCATATCAGACTAAACCAGTTCCTGTTTGCGTAAGAAAGATGCCATTGTCGTAAACAGGTACCTGTTTACCTTGTAAGACATGTACTGTCGTAAATAACACATATTTGTCTAAGGCATTCAGTAGAACCAACAGCGTGTGCACTATCCGTACATGTAACAATCAAGAATTACACAGTTGACCGTTTCGACCAGCTTGCCCTAAAATAAACATTGTTGGAAATGTTTCAGCTAACCATTCCACACACGTTAAATGGTTATATAGTTCTTAAAGCAAGATCCGGGACGGTGGTATACTCTAGCCGTTAAAGCATTTGCTGGTCACGTGGAAGACCTGGATTCGTGTCCCCATATGGGTAGAATGTATGAAATCCATTTCTGATGTCACCAGCAGTGATAATGCTGGAATATTGCTGAAAGGGGCCTAAAACTAAACTCATTCACTCACTCACTCACTCAACGCACGATTTGGTGGCGGATGTGCCCATCAATGCAGATGTGTTTTATTGGGATGTGGATTCTCTCGCTACGGATGATCTCCCTTCCATCAGTGACATGAATTCCTTTACACCTCACCAGTCCTCCTCTAGGTCCTCACACGGAGATAACAGGTATCACAGTACAATGAAAAATATCACATCATATACCTTCTTGTATAAGCTAATTTAATTTTCTGACGAAAACATCGTCCATCTAAAGTTGAAATTGTTTCATCTCCTCTAACTACTGCATTCCCAACACCGACACTGCCCAGTCGAGGCTGTCTGCGCTAAGAGACATAACGGGAAACCTTTTCCGAATTCCGAATTAATGGACGGCGTTAGCAATGGCGATCCCTTAAAATAACACGCAAATCTATCAGATTTTCGGCTCAGACCGAAATGATAAACTTCAAGAAAGAGAGAAGCAATTTCAGGAAAAGACGACCAGCTCTTGTATCTCCCAGTATTTGTGAAGAAAGCTATTTGAAAGCTCGGCCGGTCCTGGGTGGAATTGATGGCGAATACTTCAATGGTGCAATGATGAAGGAGACCTAAAACTCTCGCCTATGGTAGCTGACACTTCCAGATAATTCCAGTAATAGAAGTATTATTATTTTTCGATTTTGAGCTCTCAGGTCAACAGAGTTCATATTAAGAAGTTCCGAGAAGAGAGAGAATGGCGAGATTTGCTTCGAGATATGACGAGATAGCCGTAGACACTTGCCGATGGATTAGAGGGGAGGGCAACCCCTGACTCATTGGCCTTCAATTACAACAAAATTGCTTCGCCATCGCTGCCGACTCGTAAAATATTGTAGAAAGAACGATCAGATATGTCCGCTACTGGAGTCAATTGTTTTGGGTTGCTTGAAAAAACTGTTCACGTTTTTACTTGAATGCTAACTCGAATTGTTGCGATGGTCGTGGAAAGGGCCAGTGCAGGGGTGAACATTCACGCAGACAGGGGTGAACATGGGCGTGTACAAAGGTTGGGAAGGGTGTATACAGGGGTGAACATGGACGTATACGGGCCTTTGTACACATGCGTGTACAAAGGTTGGGAAGGGTGTATACAGGGGTGAACTTGGACGTATACGGGCCTTTGTACATATGCGTGTACAAAGGTTGGGAAGGGTGTATGCAAGGGTGAACATGGACGTATACGAGGGCGGTGAAGGGTGTATACATGGGTGAACATGGGCTTGTATACAGCGGTGAACATGGATCGGTACAAGGGTGGGGAAGGGTGTGCTAAGGGTGAATATGGACGCTCGCAAGGGTGGGGAAGGGTGTATACAGGGGTGAACATGGAGGCATGCAAGGGTGAGGAAGGATGTGCAAAGGGGTGAACATGGACCTATATACAGGTGGGGAAGGGTGTATACAGGGGTGAACATGGGCGCATACAAGGTTGAGGAAGGATGTGCAAAGGGGTGAACATGGACCTATACACAGATGAGGATGGGTGTATACAGGGGTGAATATGGATGTACACAAAGGGAGTACCAAGGTGTGAACATGGACGCATACAAGGGTGAGGAAGGATGTGCAAGAGAGTGAATATGGACCTATATACAGGTGGGGATGGGTGTATACAGGGGTGAACATGGACGTATACATGAGTGGAGAAGGGTGTATACAGGGGTGAACATGGGCGTATACAAAGGCTGGGAAGGGTGTATACAGGGGTGAACATGGGCGTATACAAAGGCTGGGAAGGGTGTATAAACGGGTGAACATGAGCGTATACAAATTGAGGAAGGATGTGCAAAGGGGTGAACATGGACCTATACACAGGTGGGGAAGGGTGTAAACACGGGTGAACATGGACGTATACATGAGTGGAGAAGGGTGTACTAAGGGGTGAACATGAACGTACACAAAGATGGGGAAGGATGTACCAAGGGGTGAACGTGGACGTTAGCAAGGATGAGGAAGGGTGTACTAAGGGGTGAACGTGGACGTTAGCAAGGATGAGGAAGGGTGTACTAAGGGTGAACATGGACGTTAGCAAGGATGAGGAAGGGTGTACTAAGGGTGAACATGGACGTATACAAGAATGGGTCGGTGGTCAGACGCCAGCCTGACAGATTGCAGTCTATTATTAATCACAGGATGATATGGTCCTAAATATAGGCATTGAGCACATTTAAGTAAACATGAAGAGCCCTACTCACACTGGCACGCACACATCCATACGCACGCATATCCACCCATCTACCTATACACAGGCGCGCACGCACGCACTCACACACGCACACACGTACCCACACATAGAGAGTAATACACAGACATACACACGTACGTGCGTGCTTCCATCCATCCATAACATGCATACACACACACACACACACACACACACACACACACACACACACATACATACATACATACATACATACATACATACATACATACATTCATACATATATACATACATTTCTTGTGTCCCCAGCCGTAAGACTGCCAAAAGCGACGCAAAACTACCCCCGCCCCCACGCACACACGCGCGCACGCAGGTACGCGTACACACCCATACAAATGCACACAGAGTGACAGACAGTGACACACAGAGATCCGAGTCGCGTAGCACTGATGAAGGCCAGTCACGACATGAAACTCGTTAATCTGTTGAGGACAATTCAGCCATGCAATCAACATATTTGGATATTCTATTAAAAATTCACACGTATACCAACTCTGCCACATTGCAGAACAACAATTAGTATGGCTGAAAAGTCCTATTGTCATCAGCAAGTCGAGCTGTGCAATTCAGTTCTGGACGCTATGACTCCAAACAACAATTCATCACTATTACCAACACCGCAGTGTTGTAACTAACAAATCAATATTGTAACCGGCATTTCATCACAATAACTAACGAGTTAGTATTGTAACCAGCATTTCTGTACCGTTACCAGGAATGCACTTTTATAACCAACACAATTGTAACGGTGTTTTCAATGATGTAAATGACATCAGTAAACAATTCCGTAGCAACAATCCAGTACTGTAAACAAGGATCAGGTAATCGATTAACTATTGCATATCAAGACCTTGTGACAGGATCTGACAAGAGACTTGATCGCTCAGTGTGGTGTACTGAACGAACTGTGTATAATAATACAGACACAAATATGACCATGCGTGCATCTAGTATCTTTCAAGTACACGGACACAGACTGAGAGAGACAGAGGGTATGTGTGTGGGAGAGAGAGGCATTTAGAAAGAGAGAGAGATAGTGAGAGTAAGTGAGAGAGAATGAGAGGGTGTGAAAGTGGGAGAGAATAAGAGTGCGAGAGAGTGAGGAAGTGAGAGTGAGAGAAAGAGTGAGAAAGAGTGAGAAAGAGAGAAAGGGATGATTACACGGTGCCTTTTAGAAAGTGGTCAAATGCAACATATGTCATATTTGGGATTTCACTTTCATAGTAAAGTACAAATTCTAGTACTTTTTTGGTTGAGTCCCATCCGGGACACCCTCAGAGTCAAGCACCTAATCGCCAGCACACAGTCAGCCGCCTAACCCGCAACATGTGAGAGATAGAGTGAGATAGGGAGCGTGAGAGACCATGAGAAAGAGAGAGAGCGAGAGAGAAAAAGAAAGCGAGAGAGAGAGAAAAAGCCATAGTAAGAGATAGAGAGTGAGAAAGAGAGTGAGACAGAGTGAGAGTGGGAGAAAGAATGAGAGAGTGAGAAAGACACACACTCAAAGAAGAGGGCAGTTATAAAATAGTTGTACTAACAAATAAAAAGTCTGAAACTTTGAAACCACTCCCGATGACATAGACGTGGGCAGTGTTCAATCCACTATTTGGCATGAACGGCGTGCCGTCGAAATTTGATCAATTTTTAATATCGTAAACTAAAATATCGAGTTTTGGTCTTTCATTCACAAACTCAGAATATTAAACCAGGTAGCACCCGTCTGTAGACACGTGCAGCACGCGCAGGGCGTAATCTGGCGAAGAATTGTGACAGAAGTGATCGCCAAGTCAGTATTGACAAACTGTCACACTTATAAATTTTTCATTAGCATATTCTTCTGGTATTTGTTGACGTCGTCAACAAGCGGATAATATCAAAGGCGTAACGGTTTAAACAATGCACTCGTTGAATCCTGTTATTTCTTTTCACGACCTCTCAACCCTGCGCATGCGCATATGCTTTGTATGGCCAATTTGGTTTTGTGTACTTTTGTGTGTGACGTCACGGGTATTGTTGCTCGTCTCCTACCGCCTCATTTGCTTTGCAAGGGTATTGATTACATTAGCTACCTGTGAATAATTAACTAGTGTGATACAGCGATGAAAAGACGAAAGCAATTCGCTAATAATGATAGGATTGCCAACTGGTGCTCAATATGGTAGGATAAAAAATTAATCTCAGATTTGGAAGAGTTGTGGATGTGGATGGAATTAATGCCCCCATTGTGCGCGCGGTTCATCCACGGTGTCAAAACAACAGTAGGAGCTGGACTGAGTGTCAGGGTTTGAGTGAGTGAGTGGGGTTTCACGCTTCAGTGGTTTACATGGCAGTTATGTTACTGCTTGACAACGGTACAGGAATCAGTACCGAAATGTGACACTGCCAAATTAAAACAAGTTGTTATCCATAACGTTTGTCTATTGTTATGACCTGGTAGATGTTTATGTAAAGCGATTCCTAGTACAGATATCAATAATACTAATACCACCAAAACCATTGCATTTTTCTTCTTCTTCTTCTTCCTCTTCATCTTCTTCTTCTTCTTCTTCTTCTTACTACTACTACTACTACTACTACTACTACTACTACTACTACTACTACTACTACTACTACTACTGAGAAACTAGATTAGTCACAGCAATCCACATATCAGATTTGCCATAATTCCTGAATGAATTGGGGTAGCCTAGTGGTTAAAGCGTTCGTGTGTTAAGCCGAAGACCCACTACCATTCCACACATTGGTACAATGTGTGAAACCCATGTCTGGTGTCCCCGCCGTGACATTGCAGGAAGATAGCTAAAGACAGCGTAAAACTTAACCCAACCGCAACATATGTCATATTTGGGATTTCACTTTCTTAGTAAAGTACAAATTCTAATACTTGTTTTTTTCGGTTGAGTCCCATCCGGGATTCGAACCCGCACCCTCAGAGTCAGGCACCTAATCGCCAGCACACAAAGTCAGCCGCCTAGCTCGCTCAGTTGTCCGACTTTCATTTTTGTGGAAGCGGATAACATCAAAGGCGTAACGGTTTAAACAATGCACTCGTTGAATCCTGTTATTTCTTTTCACGACCTCTCTTAACCCAACCGCATATGAATAAAAGACAAGTTGTGGATGTCCAGGAGGACACCAGGATGTCCGGGAGGACACCAGGATGTCCTCCAGGATGTCCAGGAGGACAACAGGATGTCGAGGAGGACAACAGGATGTCCGGGAGGACAACAGGATGTCCGGGAGGACAACAGGATGTCCGGGAGGACAACAGGATGTCCTCCGGGAGGACACCAGGATGTCCTCCAGGATGTCCAGGAGGACAACAGGATGTCCGGGAGGACAACAGGATGTCCGGGAGGACAACAGGATGTCCGGGAGGACATCAGGATGTCCGGGAGGACAACAGGATGTCCTCCAGGATGTCCAGGAGGACAACAGGATGTCGAGGAGGACAACAGGATGTCCGGGAGGACAACAGGATGTCCGGGAGGACAACAGGATGTCCAGGAGGACAACAGGATGTCGAGGAGGACAACAGGATGTCCGGGAGGACAACAGGATGTCCGGGAGGACAACAGGATGTCGAGGAGGACAACAGGATGTCCGGGAGGACAACAGGATGTCGAGGAGGACAACAGGATGTCCAGGAGGACAACAGGATGTCCGGGAGGACAACAGGATGTCGAGGAGGACAACAGGATGTCCGGGAGGACAACAGGATGTCCGGGAGGACAACAGGATGTCCGGGAGGACAACAGGATGTCAAGGAGGACAACAGGATGTCCGGGAGGACAACAGGATGTCGAGGAGGACAACAGGATGTCCAGGAGGACAACATGATGTCGAGGAGGACAACAGGATGTCCGGGAGGACAACAGGATGTCCGGGAGGACACCAGGATGTCCTCCAGGATGTCCAGGAGGACAACAGGATTTCGAGGAGGACAACAGGATGTCCGGGAGGACACCAGGATGTCCTCCAGGATGTCCAGGAGGACAACAGGATGTCGAGGAGGACAACAGGATGTCCAGGGGGACACCAGGATGTCCTCCAGGATGTCCAGGAGGACAACAGGATGTCGAGGAGGACAACAGGATGTCCGGGAGGACAACAGGATGTCCGGGAGGACACCAGGATGTCCTCCAGGATGTCCAGGAGGACAACAGGATGTCGAGGAGGACAACAGGATGTCCAGGAGGACACCAGGATGTCCTCCAGGATGTCCAGGAGGACAACAGGATGTCGAGGAGGACAACAGGATGTCCGGGAGGACAACAGGATGTCCGGGATGACACCAGGATGTCCGGGAGGACAACAGGATGTCCTCCAGGATGTCCAGGAGGACACCAGGATGTCCAGGAGGACACCAGGATGTCCGGGAGGACACCAGGATCTCCAGGTGGACAACATGATGTCCGGGAGGACACCAGGATGTCCGGGAGGACAACAGGATGTCCTCCAGGATGTCCAGGAGGACACCAGGATGTCCGGGAGGACAACAGGATGTCCGGGAGGACAACAGGATATCCGGGAGGACACCAGGATGTCCGGGAGGACAACAGGATGTCCTCCAGGATGTCCGTGAGGAAAACAGGATGTCCGGGAGGACAACAGGATGTCCGGGAGGACAACAGGATGTCCGGGAGGACAACAGGATGTCCGGGAGGACAACAGGATGTCCGGGAGGACACCAGGATGTCCGTGAGGACAACAGGATGGCCTCCAGGATGTCCAGGAGGACAACAGGATGTCCGGGAGGACAACAGGATGTCCGGGAGGACAACAGGATGTCCTCCAGGATGTCCAGGAGGACAACAGGATGTCGAGGAGGACAACAGGATGTTCAGGAGGACAACAGGATGTCCGGGAGGACACCAGGATGTCCAGGAGGACACCAGGATGTCCGGGAGGACAACAGGATGTCCGGGAGGACACCAGGATGTCCGGGAGGACACCAGGATGTCCGGGAGGACAACAGGATGTCGAGGAGGACACCAGGATGTCCAGGAGGACAACAGGATGTCCGGGAGGACAACAGGATGTCCGGGAGGACACCAGGATGTCCGGGAGGACAACAGGATGTCCGGGAGGACACCAGGATGTCCAGGAGGACAACAGGATGTCGAGGAGGACACCAGGATGTCCAGGAGGACAACAGGATGTCCGGGAGGACACCAGGATGTCCGGGAGGACACCAGGATGTCCGGGAGGACACCAGGATGTCCGGGAGGACACCAGGATGTCCGGGAGGACACCAGGATGTCCGGGAGGACACCAGGATGTCCAGGAGGACAACAGGATGTCGAGGAGGACACCAGGATGTCCAGGAGGACAACAGGATGTCCGGGAGGACAACAGGATGTCCGGGAGGACAACAGGATGTCCTCCAGGATGTCCGGGAGGACACCAGGATGTCCGGGAGGACAACAGGATGTCCGGGAGGACACCAGGATGTCCGGGAGGACACCAGGATGTCCGGGAGGACAACAGGATGTCCGGGAGGACAACAGGATGTCCGGGAGGACACCAGCATGTCCTCCAGGATGTCCGGGAGGACACCAGGATGTCCGGGAGGACAACAGGATGTCCGGGAGGACACCGGGATGTCCGGGATGACACCAGGATGTCCGGGAGGACAACAGGATGTCCTCCAGGATGTCCAGGAGGACACCAGGATGTCCGGGAGGACACCAGGATGTCCGGGAGGACAACATGATGTCCGGGAGGACACCAGGATGTCCGGGAGGACAACAGGATGTCCTCCAGGATGTCCAGGAGGACACCAGGATGTCCGGGAGGACAACAGGATGTCCGGGAGGACAACAGGATGTCCGGGAGGACACCAGGATGTCCGGGAGGACAACAGGATGTCCTCCAGGATGTCCAGGAGGAAAACAGGATGTCCGGGAGGACAACAGGATGTCCGGGAGGAGAACAGGATGTCCGGGAGGACACCAGGATGTCCGGGAGGACACCAGGATGTCCGGGAGGACACCAGGATGTCCGGGAGGACACCAGGATGTCCCGGAGGACAACAGGATGTCCTCCAGGATGTCCAGGAGGACACCAGGATGTCCAGGAGGACAACAGGATGTCCGGGAGGACAACAGGATGTCCTCCAGGATGTCCAGGAGGACAACAGGATGTCCAGGAGGAAAACAGGATGTCCGGGAGGACAACAGGATGTCCAGGAGGACACCAGGATGTCCAGGAGGACACCAGGATGTCCAGGAGGAAAACAGGATGTCCAGGAGGACACCAGGATGTCCAGGAGGACACCAGGATGTCCAGGAGGAAAACAGGATGTCCAGGAGGACAACAGGATGTCCGGGAGGACAACAGGATGTCCGGGAGGACACCAGGATGTCCGGGAGGACAACAGGATGTCCAGGAGGACAACAGGATGTCCAGGAGGACACCAGGATGTCCAGGAGGAAAACAGGATGTCCTCCAGGATGTCCAGGAGGACACCAGGATGTCCAGGAGGAAAACAGGATGTCCAGGAGGACACCAGGATGTCCAGGAGGACACCAGGATGTCCAGGAGGAAAACAGGATGTCCAGGAGGACACCAGGATGTCCGGGAGGACACCAGGATGTCCGGGAGGACAACAGGATGTCCGGGAGGACACCAGGATGTCCGGGAGGACAACAGGATGTCCAGGAGGACAACAGGATGTCCAGGAGGACACCAGGATGTCCAGGAGGACAACAGGATGTCGAGGAGGACAACAGGATGTCCGGGAGGACAACAGGATGTCCGGGAGGACACCAGGATGTCCGGGAGGACACCAGGATGTCGGGGAGGACAACAGGATGTCCAGGAGGACACCTGGATGTCCAGGAGGACACCAGGATGTCCGGGAGGACACAAGGGTGTCCAGGAGGACAACAGGATGTCCTCCAGGATGTCGAGGAGGACAACAGGATGTCCAGGAGGACAACAGGATGTCCGGGAGGACACCAGGATGTCCGGGAGGACACCAGGATGTCCGGGAGGACACCAGGATGTCCGGGAGGACAACAGGATGTCCTCCAGGATGTCCAGGAGGACAACAGGATGTCCAGGAGGACACCAGGATGTCCAGGAGGACACCAGGATGTCCAGGAGGACAACAGGATGTCCTCAACATGATGAGAAATCATGACCTGAAACCACTTTGGACGCGGAGAAACATTTTCACTTTTTTTTGAATTGTCACTGGTTCTTATACATTATTCAAAGCAGAATCTAGACAGTGTGAAGCACATTCACGACCCATGACGACTTTCTAATTACATCAGACCATCCGGAACATCTTTATTTCAAAAGGACGATGAATTACAGCGTAACATTAGGTTCAGTTTCCCACAGGACGAAACGCCTCTCTGATGCATATGTTTATAGCTCCGTCACTCTCCAGACCTTTGTCTTGACTAGCCGAGTACGAAATAAAGCCCCAGCCGGACAAAAGGTCCCATTATCAAGAATTAGCCTCCAAAACAGAAGACCTTTTGACAGCAAGATGCAGAATACATAGCCGTTTTGGTTCACATGGGCGATTTTCAACAAGTCGCTAACTTTAATTTGTCTCCGTATTTCTCTGGAGAAATTACTGTAACGTGAAGCCAAGCACGTCGTTGATCTCGTAATTGAGTCACAAATGAGAGGTCTACGTCAGTAAGTTACAGTACAGCTGGTCTTAGAGTACTGCTTGGCAGGAATATATCCAGGACAAACCCTCACAAATGAGGGTTTGATTTTTGTCTGCAATTACGGGAAGGAACATGGCTTTTAACGGATATTTTTAGTGTTGAATATTCGAAGCTTGGTACACCCATTTTATTGTCGTGTTTCTCTGATTTCGTATCTCATTGAGTCTTTTGAATATAATTTAGTTCTAAATGTGCGTCCGTTTCCTGATTTGAGTCGGTAATTGGCAATTTCGTAGTTTTCCTTTTTTGTTCTGTTGCGTAACGCGCTTCGTAAGTTAATCTATTATTCATTGCAATTGTCGCAATTACCAAGTTTTCGGTATAGAGACGGGTGATTTCCTGCTCAACACCTCATTTCATATTACGGAGCATTCTCTGGTTAACACGCTCGTATTAAATTAATGGAGTATTGACAAAAGTCGCACCGATTGCCGTAATTGTGATATACACGGTACATGTAGCTAATACCTATGTGTAGACTGTTGGCGTAAACAGTTTGCAACAGATACGTATTAAATTACAAAGGAGTTGAAACACCGTGTCGTTTGCAGTAATAAAGAATTCTGTTATTGCCGAGAATATACCTGTAGTATAAGGATGATTTCATTTCAACGGCGATCCTATAGCATACTCGTTTTGTGGTAGACACATTCGGTTACGGGTTACGTCGATCCGAAGGTCTAATGCACCGCAGTTTGCCGTTTATACATTGCCTCCCCTTTGCGTGCCAAGATCTTGTAATCGTATGTTCGATTACTAGAATCGTCCTGGTATGGAGCCCTGTTTTTTCAGTTTGTGTTTGAGGGTTTATGGAAATTGTTCTGACTTTTTCCTGCATCGTCCACCCATTCACATATTTCGATACATACACAAATTCACTGTGACATCAACATAATGCATGTATTCACATGTATTTTCGGAGAAGAGTCTGGTAATTTAGGCGTTGATATTCATTTTCCGTACATCATGATCGACTCCTTCTACTCACTCTACATCAGTTCGTTCATTACCTCACGCCCAGTGGAGTTTGAAGAATGCATCTTCTTGGTTTTCAAGAGGAGCGAAAGCGTTTTGCATGTACGTATCTCATCTGAGACCCATTGTTCATACGGATGTGCAAACACATACACACAAAGAGGTCGTTATGTTCTTCTGACTGCCACCGAATATCATATACAACACACCATGCCCAAGATGTTTTCATCAGCATATACAACAGGCTATGTCCTAGATGCTGCATCAGTGTGAGCAACATGCCATGTCCTAGATGTTTGCACGAGCTTCTGCAACACGCCATGTCCTAGATCTCTGCATTAGCTACTATAACACGCCATGTCCTAGATATTTGCATCAGCGTGTGCAACACAAGATGTCATGGATGACTGTATCATCATGAACAACACACTATTCGTTCCATCTTAGTATACGAAATCAACTATTTCATTAACCAGATGCTGCATCAGTGTGATCAACATGCCATATCCTAGATGTTTTCGTTAATATATACAACACAGCATGTCCCAGATGTTAGCATCAGTGTGTGCAAGATACATGTCCTAGATGTTTTCGCCAGCATAAACAACACGCCATGTCCTAGATGTTAGCGTCAGTGTGTGCAACAAGCTATGTCCTAGATGTTAGCGTCAGTGTGTGCAACAAGCTATGTCCTAGATGTTAGCGTCAGTGTGTGCAACAAGCTATGTCCTAGATGTCTGCATCAGCATGTGCAACACCCCATGTCCTAGAAGTTTGCTTCAACTTGAGCAACACAAGATGTCATGGATGACTGTATCATCATGAACAACACACTATTCGTTCGATCTTAGTATACGAAATCAACATGGTGATTAGCCAGTCATACAGACCCTGAAAGAAAAATGACCAAGAGAGCCCATGCGAATCTACAACATGTGGCAAGTCTTGATTCACACATTTTCAGGATGAAGAAAGTGTCTATGATCCTTTTTATTATATTTTATGATGATTTTATAAACATTCTATTTCTGTAAAATATGTTCATATCAGAAACTAGATATTAGTTTCACTGTAAATAGCGATGCTTCCTACAACTCACCAAAGCAACAGCCGAACCTCCAGTAAGGACTCATCTACTCATCGCGCTGGACATGAATACGCCCTAGGTTCTAAATCCAATGGTCACTGATCAGGAACTGAATTCATTTATTAATCAATGATCATTTCCAAAGATAATTTCTTGTTTCTAATTTTCTGGAACAAAAATATAGTGTGGCTGAAAGAACGCTGCAAATTGAAGATTCAAAATATGACCATGTCGCTATCAACTACACCCACTCTAATACCAAGTTTTGGTTGTTATCATGTTTAGCCACCTTCAAAAGTGGGTGTATAGTTTATTTTGTCCATCAGTATATCTCGCAGTTATATAACGGCAGTTTGTCTATGAAGATGAAGTAATACCACCTTGGTGCTACCTATGAGCTAAAATATGAGGCTTGCACACCGAGGTCATAAACATTCTGGGCAAGGTGAATAAAACAAACAATTAGCGTATCAGTTTTATCACATATGCCCCTGCTTTATGAATTAATTCATCAGTTCAGCAATGTAAACTTTTCTTTAATATTTTGCTCCAGATAATAAATAGAATATGCAAAAAAACTATGAAATATAAAAGTTAAAATACCATGACATTTTTATTCAGTGTCACGTCTAGTACTTTTGAAATAATTGAAAAATTATCAAATTTCCATCCATACTTCAAATAAAAAAATTCATAAATGTTAATTTATCATGTTCTTTTAAACCTTTCATCCTGAAATGGTGTAAATGCATTATCGTTCCATTTAAAGGGTAATTTTACACGATAAATGTTGCATTAAACTGATTTCACCGGGGCTACGAAGTATTAATGTAATTTTCGCAGAGCTCAATAATTCAAGACAATGTCCTCGTCAGAAATCGGCAAATTAATCCTTGTTAATATTCTTTGTTTTCACATCACGGATGTTCGAGAAGATGTTGTCAAAATATCGCTTCTAAATCAGATTTACTCGGCTGTATTCCGCGTGCGAGCATGAGTATCAGATTTCAAATGTTCATTATTCAAATCAGGTTCGACACATGTACTTGTCGAGATCTGGAAGGAGGGCGGTTGATTCTGGTTAGTTTATCGGGAAATGTTTTAGTACAGATTTCGATTGTATAAATCCGCTGAGTCGTTTGTCATTTTACCATGTTCCATTGTATGTAAATGCGCGATGAGAAATAATCCCGAGTCTACACCGTAATTATCGTCGATCTATCGCAAAGAGATTTATCATTAACATGGCGTATTGTCGTTTGCGAAACAATCTGAGCGCTTATAATAGGAAAGAGTAGGATTAAGACGGTGCCCAGCTAAGAGGCTTATTTTGTTTTGCGTGATTTTTACTCGTAGATTTTGTTCATAAACTCCCGATGCCAGACGTTAAATCCGACTTCATTGTTTGAAACAAATCTGTGATCATTACGAGTCGGGGAATATGAGACGAGCAGCGTTCTGGTTTTTCGTAATATCCCCGTTTTTCGTAAATGCTAATTTCATCGCAAGGCCTTGGCGAAAACACGCCATGAATACAAGGAGTTTCATTGAGCAAAGTTCTCTTCAATGTTTTCAGATGAAACCCGTCACTGAGAGAGGTTTTTCAAACTGACAATATCTGCTATATAATAACACTGAATAGAATCTTAAAACGTTAAACATATTTTCTACGGAATAATTATTCATAAAGACATAAACATAACGTGTAATTATCATATACTGCCAAAACAAAACAAAACTTTTATTGTAGAAGTATTTCAGTATGTTTCAGTATGGGCAAACACTGATACTAATCCATATTCAGGCTTGACCCAGAACAATCGTTACCGTCTTCGAGAGTTTGGTTTTGTTTCTTAAACGTTGTTGTACATATACTAGGCATACGATACGGATGAACAACTTGTTCACATCGTTATCAAGCATGTCAAGTATCTCTCTGTGTAGACTAATGCTGGTCGGTGGGTGTTCAGAGTTACAATTACCAAGAAACCTTGATGTTTACTTACACAGATTCTGCTGTTAGATATGATTGTCGTCATTCAAAAGCCATATGTGTGGGAGATGTGTATCAAATTTCTAGGCACATAAACCAGAACAGAGCACAACACAACAACAACAGCAGCACCAACAACAATTCCTAGTACTAATATCAATAATACTAATACCACCAAAACCATTGCATTTTTCTTACTCCTCCTCCTGCTGCTGCTGCTGATGATGATGTTGGCAGCAACAGAAAATGTGTTCGCATATTGGGCATGATATCCTCAGCACAGAGTGACTCAGTATTGCAGCGCTAACCCTGCCAACCTCAGCGATGAAGTACGACCTCTTCTACAAGAACTACAGCGTTTTTACTGAAAGTACATTTTGTCCATACGCGCAAAGGTAGGCAAAGGAAGCACATATGAAAAAAGAACAGGAACTAGTTTTGACAGGAAGTTGATTGTTTTATGTTTTTAGGCAGATATCTTGTGGGAAATTCTGCGACAAATTCGATATTGTTTATCAAACAACCTCCCTGCTGTGAAAAGAAACGTTTTCACATTTAGTATGTAATGCCTTCAGATGTGCACCGTTTTAAGTCGCGACCATGAAATCATTAAATTACGTGTCAGCATTTTGCTATTTCGTTTCACAGAGCCGGGGCTAACTAATGTTGTTTTCGGTGACCATAAAAGAGACGCTTCTTTCTTTAACAGCATGAGCTGAATATACATTTACATCTGCTATTCTATAAACATATCACCATGGGACATCCGCAACCTGTTTTTGTCTTTATAAACCATAAGAAATCTTCTCGTGCTATTAATATCATTATCCAGATGAATCGAGCCAGAATGTTGGAAATCTTTTGATTTTATATGAAAACGCATAGTGTTTAACTTCAAAGGACAAACGCCGTTGTTTTGTAGCCGCTGTAACACAATTTGAAGGAGAGAAAAGAAAACAAGGAGTTATCATTAGCGGTTTGAATCTGAGCTTCAAATTGTCATTGGAAGAAGGATGAGTGCCTTCCTTGGTTTGGACATCACATTTTCTTGTCGGTATCCCCGCTAGATGTGAGTCCCTTGGCGACGCTGCCTACCAGTGCCATTCATCAAACATTTCCCAGAAGGCCTGATTAGCGGACGGAGCTTCCGTACCTGCGCAGAATCATGTCAAATACCGATATTCACGCGGTGGACGGACTTGATAATGTTACAAGCATTGCCATTGCAGATGCAGCAATGTTCAAAATAGAAATCCTGAACGAAATGTTTATGCGATAAAGTAGGCAAAGCACCAGTGCAACCTGATTACATTTGATAATTATCATCACAATATGCTTACTTTTTAACATTTGGTTTAGGATTGAAGTGTTTTGGAAACACTCATTGTGATACACATTGTAATTTTCGTTATTTAGAATCAGTGTCGCCGTTGTGTCAAGTATGATTGCGAATTAATTTCTGGTGTGGTCTTTTCATGAGTTTGAAGTGAAGGATCCTTGAACACCTGGAAATCCCTTGACGCTGATCTGTCAAGGGGCGACGCGATGTCTTCTTTCCTGAATGAATATCAAATTGAGATCTGCGTTACTCAATCTGATGTACGCCACTAGGTACTATTGTCATACCAACTACGATTCCAGAGTTGACTCTCTTTTCTGTCCAGTCAAGTTAGAAAGAGTGATTATGCTTTCAAATTGCAAATCATACGAGATGAGACAATGGGTTGGCCTCTGGTTTCCTATTGCAATTTCGGCGAATCAGTTTTCGATTTTTTTCAATGAAAACATATATAATATCGATTCTGTCTGATAAAGCTACAGCTTATTCATGTCACTGAGGTTGTAAACAGATCAGATTTTACAAAAGCTTCATCACAAATCCTGCCAACTCAATCCATGGTTGAAATAGTGCGTGTTTTGCTGTCATAATGGACATACCGGGAACCAGATTGGATCCCTCAATCCCTCAGATGTGAGCACAGTTATGCTGTCTCAGGCGGGAGAGCTCCCAAGGGGAGACAAGTCATTAGAGAGGATTTTGCGCCCATTTAGCTGAGAGGCTGGTGACTGTCGCTGCCGACAATATCCTCTTATATCCCGACAGCCTCTCGGGCTGCCGTCAAACGGCCTTTATCCGGTTTGCACTCTTCCCGCAATTCGTCCATTGTTGGGCCAAATGACAGTATTTCACGTAAACGTATTAGAGAACAATTAGCGCTCCTTCAGTCGGTCCTTGTATCGTCTTTGTGGACACTACCAGGAGTCTACTGGGTCCACTTGAGCGACTGAGATCGCCAAGTTTCGTGACCTTATGCCGTTACTGTTTCCTCATAGTTTTCCGCCTGTTCCTTTGGTAAGCAGACGACACGAAACGACGTCTCGACAAGCCATTTCAAACCAATCTTTGACTACTTTCCTTCGTATGTTACTGATTTATATTTTGCTAAATATGATGGGCATACACAAGAATGAATTAAGGCATATTTAGGCTGCGGCAATTGGAACAGTTATTTTCAATTACTGCAACGAAAATGCTCTGCCAAAAATACAGCTCATGGCCCACATGACATCCTCGACACGGCTTATAGTTTGACTATTGGAAGCTGCTTATAAGGCGAAATGAAAACTTACAGTATTCAGAGAATCCATTATGTAATGTATAAAATATTTGACAGGAAGATTTTATCCAAGTACTGATATTTTGCCCAAATGAAGACGTAAAAATTCTCTCATTTTATCACCATCATTTTCTCCTGTTTCAAACCCCTTCTAAAAACTCTGTTCAAACCGATGTTAAACTAGTCTCACCAGCCCAATGTTCTTCATGCATGTAATATGCGTGTTTATACACCGATGTTAGGTCTGCTCACACCTAGTGACGTCCTCGCCATGAGTTTAACAATTATGTTACACGCGTGAGGATTCGGTCATCTGTAACCAATGCATGTAATATGCGTGTTTATACACCGATGTTAGGTCTGCTCACACCTAGTGACGTCCTCGCCATGAGTTTAACAATTATGTTACACGCGTGAGGATTCGGTCATCTGTAACCAATGCATGTAATATGCGTGTTTATACACCGATGTTAGGTCTGCTCACACCTAGTGACGTCCTCGCCCTGAGTTTAACAATTATGTTACACGCGTGAGGATTCGGTTAGAACTGGTCATCTGTAACCAATGCATGTCGCAGAGAGAGATATACTGGACAAAAATTGTACGTAAATTTTGAAATTATGAATAGCGATCTGTCTACTCATTGGCACACTGATGAAATATCAATCATAAAATACCAATATCCTTAACTTATTTTGTCCAGTATATGTCTTGCACAGTTATTGTGTTAAATAGTTGCAATTGTTTCAGGGCAAACTGTGCGCGATAACAGTTTTGTGTCACATTTTGTTGGTACATTTATCCATAATAACCTGCTTGTTTCGGTACATTTAATTTCGGTACCGACAGATACATAGTAATACTAATCACGATTAGGTCTTATTTTACGCTGGTTTCCAGGTAACGCCACACGGAACAGCTGTGAGATATTTAAAGGCAAAGTGTGTGAATGGTGGCTTCTTTCGGTCGACCATTCGTTATTGTTCAAACCTATGTTGCCCATCACACCAGACATAATCACTTTCTGAGGATGCTCAAGAACGGGTATTCCTCAGCAGTGATAATTTGTTTGTATTGCAAGAGAAGTGCTGTAATTAAACATTGAAATATGATAACGGTGGAATCATCGTCAGCTATTCATAAAAGAATATTCACCACCCTCCTTTCACCCGAACCCTTCCCGTCTGTCCCCAGCGCAGGCCATTGTGTGGGTGATCCCTCCTGCGTATCACACACCCAATTATCTGATTTGATAAATGACCAGTGCCTTATGTCCATGTGAATGTTTCCAAGTGGAGCCATTGTTATATTAAAGTGTTCGCAATTGGGCGATATTAATTTCTAGAGGGCATATTTACTCTTTATCAAAAGTTAATACTGTTAGTTTGGGACCAGTTAAGCCAAAAATCGGTGAAAGTACTGTTACTAGTGTCCGTCCATTAAGTTTAGGCTAGGAGCCACACCTACACGTCTTCATATGAGCGAAATATTCTCAAGTACGACGTTAAACCTCACCTCACCTCACCTCACCTCACCTCACCTCATCATTCTGAAATGATTGTGTGTTTCTCAATGCCGCTCTATACCAGTCGTACTAAAATCGTTCTGTAAATAACCATGTCTGAACCACACAAATCTTGTGATTGATATCACGAGCATACACAACTGAGATTCGACGACTTATGATGTTCAGCACGTCATAACGTTATGACTATCTCACAGCTTGCCATGCAGATTTCAAACAAGGTGTTTTGGTAGCCTCCCTTTAACAAAGGGCAGCCACTCTAGCAGGTGGACTAATGGATAAAAAGAAACAACAACGAAAAAAGAAAACAACACACCACCACCAACAAAACAACGTGCGTTAACAGTTGGTATTTGTTCTGTATGCATTTAATCCACTATTTACGAGACATGTATCTACTGACAGTTGCCACTGTCCGAATGACACATCTCTGCTCTTCTGGAGTAATATATAGTAAAAATGGAAAACTTGCAATAATTAGTTTACGTTTGCGCGAGACGAAAAAGGTTTCCAAAATTCAAGAATGACGCTACATCATAAGGAGGCTATCCCCTTTGTGTGCTTACATATTTTCAGTATCGTTTGTTGGGAATAAACTATATACATGCTGCTCGCCGTGACTATGGCATGAAATACACTATGTGTACCGTCATGGTATTGTATTTAGCGACCAAGTCTTCATTCCATTCCTAAAACATTATATTTATCAACCTACAACAGACTATCTCCACATATATGTAAACATCTTTGAATCGGATAATGGGGATTTTATGGTAATGGTTTAGTTACTTTCATGACTGAAGCCCTATTCTAAACAATGTCATGATGAGTGAGTGAGTGAGTGCGTGCATATGGTTTTACGCCGCTGTTAGTAATATTTCAGCTACATCACGGCTGGGAACACCAGTCATGGGCTTAACATATTGTATCCATGGAACACGGACCTTCGGGGTGACAAGCGAACACTTTAACCACTAGGCTACCCCACCGTCCCATGTCATGATGAAATGTACATTGCTACAACCACCAGTTCTTAAATCAGTAACTTTTTACCTAGACTTAGTTTACCTAGATTTTTCTGGTCATAGTACATTTAGTTTAATTTATTTTAAAAATCATGTTTCAGCTGTATTTTCCGTGTCTTTAGATTCAAAAGTCTTCTTTTCATTTCTTCCATCTCCAGAAATCTCTTCTAAAGAAGACAGCTGATTATAATTGGGCGAACGGTTCAAAAGAAACAAGGTGGAAATGTATGTTTAAAACTTAGTCTTTGCAAGCTGCAGGCGACTGTGCAAAATTAGGATGAAAAAACTATTGTTCCTCAGTGCCACAATCTAAACACCGACTTGTGTTTCTATTTCACAGCCGTTGTTATTATAATCGTTCTTCGGCTTCGTATTTCGTTTCAGGAGACGAAAGGGAAGGCGGAAGTTGGACGTGTTTTTATCCACCCAGGGGGAGCTGATCAATGGAGTATACGGTTTGCGAGAGAGCCCGTGTGTGCTTTAAATTAGGGCCTAACCATCCCCAGTCTCCCCACGCAGAATAAACAGGTTTCTATTGATACTGGGTAAGGCAGACAATGCCGAGATGGGATGAACTATTTTGAAAATGTTAAAAAGAGTGAAATTAGTCATTATAAACGTAAATGTTAGTATTCCGTCGAGTCTCATTTCGGTCAAAAATTAAGACCCAAGTGCACTTTAACACATTCTAAATATTGGTCGTTAATGTGGCCTGTCCTTTTTATCATTAGGCATTTTTTATTGTCTCGTATCACAATAGGAGAATAAAAATGCAGAATTCAAAGACAAAGTTCACGTGATTGATAGCATAATTTTATTTATTTAAGGAAATAAGACAACTTATTCAGGAATCAAACTGTATTTCATTTCGTTGTTCAATAGTCCTACGCAGTTCCTGGTGCCTTGAATACTTAATCACAAATAAGAGGACTTGTGCAACCTTCCATCAATGTCGCAGCATATGTTCAGCTGTTCAATACTAATAATCTTTTCTACGCTGTAAAATATTATTTCCGTGTTTAACGTCACCATTTTAAGAAATGCGCTGAAAGCTGGGCCATGTAAAAGGGCTTGAAACTTTGAGCAGCTGAATGAATAGCTTGGTTGACACGCTTCGATCAGTATTTCAGTCAGATGGGGCGTCGGTTTTACGTGGGAGAACAGGAACTGGTCCTGGTCGTCACGTTTACCATTTAGGTGAATTCAAAGTATAGTGCCCACAATACAAGGGTCTTAATCAGACTCAACAAGCTGTGGAACCTTTAACTGCTGAACAATCGTGGTCTCTTGTACAGCGGAGAAGTTTTCAACATTGTGTCGTTTTTGCCGGCAACTGAACAATAGACTAAGTCTTTCCTTTGAATCCCATAAATTCTATGATTTTGTGTATCATTTTGCTGGAATTCCTTCGTTGGTTTAAGGTCTGTCTCAGAATAACGTCACTTCAGTCTTTTCTAAAACATCGTTAACTTAATATAAACCGTCAACACCACAGAGTAGACCGTAAAGATTAGCTGCTGACAAAATTAAATTATTTCAATAGTTTCTGTTGGTGTTTGGAAAGCTGTCAGTGTTCCAGCAAGATCACAGCTCGGGACACCAGCTTCACATATTGTACCATGTGTGGAATCGAACCCAGGCCATCGGCGTGTCGAGAGAACGCTCTAACCACTAGGCTACCCCACCGCCGCTCGACGTATGAACGTAGTGCATGTTTGAGGTAAATTACGTCTGTATAGGTACACGTTGTAAATTTTGATGGCAGATTCGAGATCCGACAAGTCGACTATATTGTATATTCACAAATGTAAATAGATATTTAAAACAAACAAACAAAACCAGAAGAACCCCCCCCCCCCAAAAAAAAAAAAACAAAACAAAAATAAATAAATAAAATAAATAAATAATAATTCGTAGGGGATCCACATTGATGGATGGTGTAAAACCTAGATGGTGTCAAAACTCACAACGAGGCTTTCTCCACAAAGTAAATCAGTGATGTTTCATGTATGTGTGTGGATTGAACGCCATTGTTATACACCCCAAGACAAGCTGGAATCAAGACACAGTTGACAATGTGCTTAATTCAAGTGTGAAATTGAAATCGAAAGGAGCAACGCTTACTCAACAAAAGGCTCTGCCACCAATTGAAAAATATTTGTTTTAAACGGAAATACATCATACACATTGTGACAGATTAAAAAAAACGTTTACAAACAGAAAACAGATTCAATTGGTTATAAAACAGCTAACAACTTGTACACGTTGTGTGCAAGACAAACCCAACATCACTTCCATTCTTGGAGGCACTACAATCCCCAGCCATTCTGTCACTTGCCATAATTTCACGGCTAACTAACCATCACTTCTTGAGCCTCCCAGTTAAAGTTTCACTAATGGTGCAGTTTTTTGCTATTTGTGTTTGGAATATTAAGCTATCCGTTTCCAAAGAGAGCAATCGAGGACAGTCTGTATGTAAATCGACTTAAAGGAGCTTATTCAAATGGCTTTTTACCCTCCTAAAACAGGTGTAGCTTTCGCAGTATAACAATCTACAGAAGAAAGAACTGACATCGTTAAACTGTATTACAGAGGTGACTGCAACTTTCTGTGAAGGCTGATAATGATAAAATCCCAGCTCAACTCGATCTGGCCAAGACATTTTCCGACAAGGAGAAAGTTTTAAAGTGCCGCAATTGGAACCTTCCCATGACCATATCTTAAAGATGCATGCGGTCGGTGGCGATATTTGCTCCGCGCATCTGGCGAGGGGTGATTTCATAACTCCTTGTTCCATTTTTCTAATTAATAAGTTTGATGTTTAATAAGCTACCATGCGATATGTGTCCAATATCAGCAATATATTTTACGTGTAGTATGGTTAACAATAGTCCTCATACGTCTGAAGGCTTTGGTGATGGTAGAAAATTAAAGCGCGTATTTGATTTGAGATGGTCCCCACATTTTGATCACACGTGTGTAGGTAAAACCAAAGGAAGCCGGAGTTCCATATGAATCCTGTTGTCACAATACCTCACACATGTAATGGAGTAATCTTGAACAAACACCCGTCTTTCGTAGCGTCAAATGATACAGGAATAAGGCTTCTACAGTCAACACGCATGCGCCATACGATATGAGTCTTTTCGGCACTTCTGGAATTTGAATTTAAACATATTGAGTAGACGATGGTTTCCATCAAGTAGCTGGGTGTTTTTCCGTCGCATGTTGTAATCGTATGCCGTCTGTAAGATGTGTAGCAATATTCAAAACAAATGAGTTACAACAACACCGAGAAACATGCTCACCGTATGTTGAAAGAGATACCCAACTTCACACAATGCAGGTTTAAGGTTTAGTTCATTCAAAAGAAAACCTAGCTGTTCCTATTCGTTCCTATCTGTTCCTTTCACACAAAACTCCTCATTTTCTGTAAAGGTTTAACGCGCTGGTAGCTAATTGCATTAAACATGGAACTAATCAACTTTCTTTCAAAAGAAAGAAGTAAACAACTTTAAAAATTCAAATGAAATTTACTAAGCTGTTTGTTTTTTGCGGTAATTAAGGTGCAAAGTGCTCCATCGGTGTGTTATTTGTTTGTTTGTTGTAAAACGCCGCAATATCCCAACTGTATGACTGTGATCTGTAAGTAATCGAACGTGGATGTGACAATCCAGTGACCAGCATCATGAGCATCGATTACACAACTGGGATACGATGACATGAGTGAACTACGTCAACGAGCCTGACCACCCGATCCCGTTAGTCGCCTCTTACAACAAGCATAGGTTGCTAAAGAACAATTTTAACACAGATCATCACCAGCTCTCTATCAGTGAGTGAAAGAACATTCTTCAACTCTACATTTGCAATGTCACAGTATCTTCGGCGAAAACAAAAAAAAGTCAAATATAGCCTGGCCTGTCTTAGAATGTAATCTGGCATGGATACAGATAGGAGCCTCATCCGGGAATATAGGCAACTGGTTCATCTTATCCAGTTCAGTAACACATTTCAGTTGTCAATACTTTGTAGTATCCCAGTTACATTTGTGAATGCAGCCCTGGCTCTACTTTGACTCCATGAGAAAACACTTCCTGAAAGCTATACGTATTTGTGTCATGTTTACCGTTGTCCAGCATCTGTGTTAGTCTCAGTGAGAAATACTGTGGGTAAATATTTAATGTCACGTTTACCATGTATCTGTGTGGACCTTCGTTGTGAGATGCTCTCTTAAGGAATACATTTTCTGTCATTTTTACCGTACTCTAGTGTGTATCTGTGTGGACCTTCTTAAGGTACACGTTTAATGTCATATTTACCGTACTCTAGTGTGTATCTGTGTGGACCTTCTCAAGGTACACGTTTAATGTCATATTTACCGTACTCTAGTGTGTATTTGTGTGGACTTTCTTAAGATACACGTTTAATGTGATCATATTTAACGTACTCTAGTGTGTATCTGTGGAGACTTTCTTAAGCCACATGTTTAGTGTCATGCTTAACGTACTCTAGTGTGTATCTGTGTGGACCTTCTCAAGGTACACGGTTAATGTCATATTTACCGTACTCTAGTGTGTATCTGTGTGGACTTTCTTAAGATACACGTTTAATGTGATCATATTTAACGTACTCTAGTGTGTATCTGTGGAGACTTTCTTAAGCCACATGTTTAGTGTCATACTTAACGTACTCTAGTGTGTATCTGTGTGGACCTTCTCAAGGTACACGGTTAATGTCATATTTACCGTACTCTAGTGTGTATCTGTGTGGACCTTCTCAAGGTACACGTTTAATGTCATATTTACCGTACTCTAGTGTGTATCTGTGTGGACTTTCTTAAGGTACACGTTTAATGTGATCATATTTAACGTACTCTAGTGTGTATCTGTGGAGACTTTCTTAAGCCACATGTTTAGTGTCATACTTAACGTACTCTAGCGTGTATCTGTGTGGACCTTCTCAAGGTACACGGTTAATGTCATATTTACAGTACTCTAGTGTGTATCTGTATGGACCTTCTTAAGGCACATGTTCAGTGTCATATTTACCGTACTCTAGTGTGTATCTGTGTGGACCTTCTTAAGGCACATGTTTAGTGTCACATTTACCGTACTCTAGTGTGTATCTGTGTGGACCTTGTTAAGGCACATGTTTAGTGTCATATTTACCGTACTCTAGTGTGTATCTGTGTGGACCTTCTTAAGGCACATGTTTAGTGTCATATTTACCGTACTCTAGTGTGTATCTGTGTGGACCTTCTTAAGGCACATGTTTAGTGTCATATTTACAGTACTCTAGTGTGTATCTGTGTGGACCTTCTTAAGGCACATGTTTAGTGTCATATTTACCGTACTCTAGTGTGTATCTGTGTGGACCTTCTTAAGGCACATGTTTAGTGTCATATTTACCGTGTTCCCGTGTGTATCTGTGTGGACTTTCTTAAGGCACATGTTTAGTGTCATATTTACCGTACTCTAGTGTGTATCTGTGTGGACCTTCTTAAGGCACATGTTTAGTGTCATATTTACAGTACTCTAGTGTGTATCTGTGTGGACCTTCTTAAGGCACATGTTTAGTGTCATATTTACCGCACTCTAGTGTGTATCTGTGTGGACCTTGTTAAGGCACATGTTTAGTGTCATATTTACAGTACTCTAGTGTGTATCTGTGTGGACCTTCTTAAGGCACATGTTTAGTGTCATATTTACCGTACTCTAGTGTGTATCTGTGTGGACCTTCTTAAGGCACATGTTTAGTGTCATATTTACCGTATTCCCGTGTGTATCTGTGTGGACCTTCTTAAGGCACATGTTTAGTGTCACATTTACCGTATTCCCGTGTGTATCTGTGTGGACCTTCTTAAGGCACATGTTTAGTGTCATATTTACCGTATTCCCGTGTGTATCTGTGTGGACCTTCTTAAGGCACATGTTTAGTGTCATATTTACCGTACTCTAGTGTGTATCTGTGTGGACCTTCTTAAGGCACATGTTTAGTGTCATATTTACCGTATTCCCGTGTGTATCTGTGTGGACCTTCTTAAGGCACATGTTTAGTGTCATATTTACCGTATTCCCGTGTGTATCTGTGTGGACCTTCTTAAGGCACATGTTTAGTGTCATATTTACCGTACTCTAGTGTGTATCTGTGTGGACCTTCTTAAGGCACATGTTTAGTGTCATATTTACCGTATTCCCGTGTGTATCTGTGTGGACCTTCTTAAGGTACACGGTTAATGTCATATTTACCGTACTCTAGTGTGTATCTGTGTGGACCTTCTTAAGGCACATGTTTAGTGTCATATTTACCGTATTCCCGTGTGTATCTGTGTGGACCTTCTCAAGGTACACGGTTAATGTCATATTTACCGTACTCTAGTGTGTATCTGTGTGGACCTTCTTAAGGCACATGTTTAGTGTCATATTTACCGTATTCCCGTGTGTATCTGTGTGGACCTTCTCAAGGTACACGGTTAATGTCATATTTACCGTACTCTAGTGTGTATCTGTGTGGACCTTCTTAAGGCACATGTTTAGTGTCATATTTACCGTATTCCCGTGTGTATCTGTGTGGACCTTCTCAAGGTACACGGTTAATGTCATATTTACCGTACTCTAGTGTGTATCTGTGTGGACCTTCTTAAGGCACATGTTTAGTGTCATATTTACCGTATTCCCGTGTGTATCTGTGTGGACCTTCTTAAGGCACACGTTTAGTGTCATATTTACCGTATTCCCGTGTGTATCTGTGTGGACCTTCTTAAGGCACATGTTTAGTGTCATATTTACCGTATTCCCGTGTGTATCTGTGTGGACCTTCTTAAGGCACATGTTTAGTGTCATATTTACCGTATTCCCGTGTGTATCTGTGTGGACCTTCTTAAGGCACATGTTTAGTGTCATATTTACCGTATTCCCGTGTGTATCTGTGTGGACCTTCTTAAGGCACATGTTTAGTGTCATATTTACCGTATTCCCGTGTGTATCTGTGTGGACCTTCTTAAGGCACATGTTTAGTGTCATATTTACCGTATTCCCGTGTGTATCTGTGTGGACCTTCTTAAGGCACATGTTTAGTGTCATATTTACCGTATTCCCGTGTGTATGTTTACATTCAAATACCTTCTTATAGGTACACTTTTTGTAAAGTCCACTTTACCACAGCCCCGTGTTTCTATAGGCTAATAAAAGCCAAGATATTGGCCTTCGCTGGACAATACCGTCTTAAAGTGCAATGTTTAATGTCATTTTTACTAATCGTGTATATTTTTTGGCCTTTGCTGAGGAATACTCTATGAAAAGGCACACGATTGGCATTCAAAGGGGTATACCTTCTAAAAGTACAATGTTTAATGTCATATTTGACATAAAGCTATTTCTTTGAGGGGTAATCATGCATTAATGATTATATTTATAAATTTATAAATTTATATTTATTTTTCATGCCATATTTACAATAACGTGCGTGGACCTTCGTCGGGAAGTACTGCCCAAAGGTACATGTTTAATACCAGGGGTGGTTATTGAGTCGGGAACAACTATTGCGTTAGTGATGGTCTGCTGCAACATACCTTTGCTGTAGCACTCGTCTATTGTGACCAACTACTGTATTGCTACTGCATGAGTTCTCTCTCTCCTTGAATTGTCTCATTTGAAGCCATTTCCGAAATGAATATAATATGGTTTCTGTCTCTTTTTCAGTCGCCATTAAACTTGGTTGAATATATTTTGAGTTGATTATATAGTTCAACGCATTCTGGTGTTAAAGATTTCATTTATCACAAATATGACTTGCACAAACTAACTTAAAACAGCTACATATTTATGAATCTTAATCAGCAACCTTGATTGGGTAGGTTCAAGGACAGAAGTCTATTACAAAAGGTTATCGCTAAAACAATCAGCAATATTTCTAATCATGTGAATGTGGAATTACTTGAAAAAGATGGAATATCAAGCGATGAGAAAATGAAATACTTCACACTGAGACCACGTGCAGATGGTCATTACAAGATTTCTCAGTCAGACATACGGTCCTGGGTCACCAGTTGATGATCTTCCTGACCCCCCTGGCCAAGGAATTGGACTGACCAAGACAGATGACCAATACAGGCCACAGTAATTCAGATTTATCATGGACTGACCTGTCCCCAGGGTGGGGCACGGACGTGGTATCTTCCCCAGGGGAGCGGGACGGCTAGACCCTTTGGTACACGATTTTAGATTGTTTGGATTCTAGTAATGACGATAATGCATTTAGGAGATCTTAGATTTATGGGAATCGTGAATTTATGGGGCGAACTTAGTGTAAACATGGACGACGTTGACGGCCGTTGCCAATGGATCTGGTGATGACTACTCGATTATCGGTACGTCAGGAAACTCGGCCAATAGATCGTCCATAGGAATAATCAAATGAGGAATATTCTACCAAATGATATTATTAATCGCACATATGATAGCAAAACTTAAGGAAAGAATGGGGTAACCATTCATCTATGACGGAAAAGTATTCTGGTTGGGTCATTATTACAAACTGTTTTGAACCTAATTAAATCGTGATTCATGTTAAACCGACCAGCGTTAGTTACACGGATACTGAATCAAACTCCTTTACATTTTTGCTTGTATTGTTGAAGGGAGAGTGAGTGAGTCTAGTTTTACGCTGCACTCAGCAAAATAATATTCCAGCTATGAGGCGGCTGTCTGTAAATATATAGTCTCCGTTGACGGGAGATGTCGGATAAGGTAATGAAGGGGGGTCCACATAAGTTTGAAATTTCAGCCTTTTTGACACATGTTAACCTTGTGTACGAATACAGGCAGTGAAGATATGAGTCCCAAGTATGTAGTGTTCGAGGTGATACAGAGTCTAATTAGCATGCATAAAAATAAATCCGAAATTTTCAAGCAAATTTCGGAAAGTTGTTCTAAAACTTTCACACGAAAAAGCTTTCCTGGGCCAACATGGGTCCTTATCCTACATCGAATTTGTGACCGAGACATAAGTAAATAAATAAATTTGATTATCGCCGGTATCAAGAACGCATATTATCACAGCCTTGCAGAATAATGGCTGAATGATGTGAGCAGGTAATAGTTTCGTCAAGAAAACACCACGTATCCCGTTTACGTCCATCTTGTATACCGCGAATGCCAAAGAGGGGTGACCATAAAAATGCGAAATATTTCTTTCCCACGGGATACAAACTTTTGAAAACTGGAAATCTACTTAAAACGAAAAGAAAAGTTTCTAAATACGTTATCGACGCCGTTAATTAATAGTCAGCCTAGTCCTACTGAGTCTGCGCACTGGGCTGGCTGGCAAGTTCATCAGAGTGGATTGTGGGAAACGCTGAGAGCCCGTTAAGGTCACTGTTTTCTGTAGTAATGGACGGGAAGTGAAGGGGTGTTTTGTATCAAGAAAATCATTCCTTACACAACTGTGGTGGTTGGAACGTCCAGCTGTATCCTGGCGGCAATTGTCACACTGGCTTCGTAAATTGACAGTCACAGAAACGACTTTCCAGGCAACTGATTTACATACATTCACGGACAATATATTCCCCTATTTTTTTCTGGTGAAAAAAGTTGATTTTACGGGTGACGGTTTTGCGCTGCGAGTTGAGAACTGCGAGTCTGTTGAGGTACTCTCCTCACGCCTCGTCCGTAACTTTAGAATTCTGTGTTTTCATCTCATGCACTTGTTAAATTATATTTCTTAATAAGCGCTCCGTTCCACCTGTCGCGGCGCTGATCTGTGACGAACCGTAGCGGGGCGCGTACACTGATGTAGACAAATACTAGTGGTAAGGAGAATAGCACATGCAGGTTTTACTTCACTCTAATTGACGTCTCTATTGCACACGACTGTTTAGGTTCATAAAGTGCTCTTTCCCGCCTCTGCGTGGCTGTTGCCTTCAAGTAGTGCTTTCCGACGACTATTAATGACAAAGCCAAATGAAGAAGGTTTAACGTGCCTCTGAGTGATGCAAAGATATGGGGAACTACGGGCTTGTTGCCTTATCGCTTCATGTGTGGGGAATTAGAATTATTGCTAGCGTTAGAACTAGCATGGTGAGGCTGTCGACTGTATTGGGCGTGATTTAAGAGCAATGTTTTATGTGAATTATGATGTATGACTTAAATTGAACATTTTTCCTGCGAATTTATGTTTTCTCTACAGCGAAGACCACTGCTTGATAACTTCAGCGATCAGTTCGAAATGTAAACATGATCTGTCAACGAATGCTTTCAGAATAATACTGATACTTTCTATTCTCAGATTCATAGTTAGAGGCAGCAGGTTTCGATACTGTAATATCCGATGCTAATCGTCTTATTTTCACATTTGTATTTTTATTGTGAACTCTATGATAAAGTATTTCTTCTGAGACATTTCTACAGCTACCACTTCTACCAATGCAACTATTTGCTGTCAGTTTTGATGCTTCCACCCTATGCTTGAACACCACCACCATCACTTCCTACTTGATGTAACATCACCATGACAACTGATATTGACACTAGTACTATTACAATCATTTCAGTCATGTTGGTGCGTTACCAGATACGACACCTACTACAACTGATGCAACATCTCCATCTACTACCCCAAGTTAAAGAGCAACTACACCTACTGCCACAATAACCGTCACACACGTATCCCTACTTCCACTACTATAGGCTAACGATTAGTCTCGGAATGTATAACTTTGATTATATAAAACAAACCCATTTAAATTGAAAGGGAGCCCAGGGTAGACCACTGATTCCAAAATTAGGAGAATAATATGGTTCAGGGACTGTCAGGGGCTACTACAGCCGCTACATCAACATCTACCTCTACCGTCAATACAGCTGCGACAAGTTCAATCCCAGCCGCCTGCGACTACAACTATTACGCCAGCCACGACATCTACTACTGTCACTACCACTATGACCCTTCTATCACTGTCGCTACAACTGTTACAACAACAAATACTACCCATACCACGCATAATACTACAACTACAACACTGTTTTCACGTCCATCACTATCACCCAGAAAATTACTTTTATGTCTGCACATCACAACATTTCTCCTAGAACCTCGATACACGGTGACTCATGGTGAATACAACAACCAACAGTAACAACCACTGAGACATGTTCCTATCCATGCTTCTACCGCTACAACTATCAATACAGCTACCAATGCAACTACCCATACTGCTACAACAACCAAAATTAGTATCCCCATGATACGGGGAAAGTGTAAATATTTCTACTGCTATAGCTACAACGGCACATATTTCCACTGCATCTACATCTACTGCAACAACCACTGCTGCAACCACCTCTACATCTTCTGCAACAACCACTGCTACAACTACCTCTACATCTTCTGCGACAACCACTGCTACAACCACCTCTACATCTTCTGCAACAACCACTGCTACAACTACCTCTACATCTGCTGCAACAACCACTGCTACCACCACCGCTACATCTTCTGCAACAACCACTGCTACAACCACCTCTGCATCTTTTGCAACAACCACTGCTACAACCACTGCAGCAATCAGTGCTACAATTACCACTATTTCTACTGCAACAAACACCTCCTCAACTACATCTACTGCTACAAGTACCTCGACAAGCATTTCTACTGCTACAATTACATTTCTACGGCTACCGCGCAGTATCTTCTGTTAAACTGTCATGGTTACCCAACTATCTTGACTGTCACATCAGCTATCCTGACAACAGCAACAACAGCTGACGTGACGGCTACAACCACATCTGGAACCGTCTTCATTGCTACAACAACCACTGTCACAATTTACAGTTACTATCATACTCTGGCAGCTGCATCTGTGAATGCACACAGCGGCGTAATCTTCCATGGTTTCTGTTGTATTTCATTCAATTACACATTCCACAGTTCGTGGTTCAGTGTATATGGAGAAGTCCCCCTCGGTTCAAATTCATTTATTGTCCTAAAAGTATCTGTCTTCAAACATACTACACACTTTCATTATATAAAAGCTCAAACTGAGTGTTATGTTAAAAGGTTATAAGTGCTGTTTACAAGGAGGGAAAAAACATGTTAAATAAACTGAGGAGTTTTTTAGCGTTTCTCAGTGTAGCGTTATCGAATCTACAGCAGACCGTTACCCCCTCTAAATCTACCGCCCCCAACACTCCCTCCCCCAAGGAGGTCATCAGGCGCATTATTGCACTCGGAGTATTCTAAACAAAAGCAAATGAAGAGGCGGCGCACGTCAACTCGTCCATAGTGAGAGAGGGAAACTGTTCACTAAAGATCGATTAAGATTCCAGTATAAGCGATGCTCGCGCAAGACCTCTCATTCCGCTGTATAGATGACCCAGTTCGCTTATTTACAAGGCTCAAAACCCACGTAAAAGTCATATTTATATTTGAAACGCTACATTTCACAGACAATAAACTGGTCTCGACATTATGGGAGTCCCGGGTCCCTCCCTCGGGATGTTTCTAAGACGGGGCTTGTGATAATAACGCGTCATTCATCTTACTTTTTTCTATAACTCGGCAATAACTTTAAAAGATTAGAAAATATTCCCCAACAAAAGTCGGGCTGACTCATAAATTTAAATGATGAAATTTCTTTTGTTATTGATTGACTTTTGATTGATATTTTTAATATCGAAAGTGGATGCTTCGTCCCTGGGATTTAGTTCAGAGAGTTAGAAGGTAGAAAATAACGCTGAAATACTGATATATGTTTCATACCTGAAGTATTAATGAGCGTCCCCATAAGAATAAAATGAACCTGATCTATAAAATCAACTACAAAACACTGACGTAATGTTTTGCCTTCATATTTCATGGATGTGATGTATGTGTAATTTGATACTTGTGAAAAATATAATAAAATATCTCTCCTGAAAGGGTGCTACGATATTTTTTCAATCTTGTGTATTTTTGTAATGTATATTTGCACATGTACTAAATTCGTATCACTCTTGAATTGTATTGCTTTCACGCAATATCAACATCTGTACTATCGACACCCAGCTTTTTATTACTTGCGTTCTTCATTAAAATGTTTGATTGAATTGAATTCAAGTTTGATGTCAAAGAGCGATCGTTCGAATGGGCTCGTTCCCGATACACCCATGATGTCCTACTGTCGAAATGACACGCAAAGAAAGTGTTTACTTTCTTTGGGAGAGGAGAAAAGATTTACTAGGTGTAATCGAAGCGAAAAATGCAATGTATTAATAATGTTCCCTGTCCCCACTTTCCTATCAACACAGTCTCCCACCAAAATTACATTCCCGCGTCAGTGCTTCTATTGACAGAGACAAAACAACGTCGCACACACGATAAGTCCGTTCCCGTTGTCGTAGTGGATAATTAGGGTGGAAACTCACGCACGGTGCGACATAAAACAAATTAAATATTAAAGCGCCCGCCATGGTAAGGCCTTCCTAATTAGTCCCACGTGAGGGAGGAGTTCACCTTTTCTATGATCATATTTCAAGATGAGTTTTGAGTAGTGGTACCACTCATATCACACTTGCATGTTCACTGTGCACGTGGCTGTCAGGGATGCATTCAATGAAAGTACTGGTCCACCGTTCTATGCTGTTTTAGTCAGTGAAATGTCCTGTTTTTTTCTAAACGGTTGGTTGTAGAATGAGAGTGAGTCAGTATGGTCAGTCAGTCCCCGGGGTAGAATAGGCATTCAGCAACCAATGCTTGCCGTAAAAGGCGACTATGCTTGTCGTAAGAGGCGACTAACGGGATCGGGTGGTCACATTAGCTGACTTGGTTGAAACATGTCGTCGGTTCTCAATTGTTCAGATCGATGCTCATGTTGTAGATCACTGGATTGTCTGGTCCAGACTCGATTACTTACAGACCGCCGCCATATAGCTGGAATATTGCCGAGTGTGGCGTAAAAAACTAAACTCACTCACTTTAGCGATATTTCAGCAACATCACAAGGGGGACAACAAAAATGGACGTCAGACATTGTACCGATGTGGGGAATCGAACCCGGGCCTTCGGAGTGACGACCAACGAATTATCCACCAGCTACTCATTCGTCTCTTTTAGAATGAGACTTATTGTACACATTACATTGTAAACTCTCGTCAATTTGTTTATATATCTGAAAGAACAATTTTAGACAACTAAGTGAGTGAGTGTAGTTTTACGCCACCTTTAGCAACATTCCAGGAATATCATTGGCGGTAGACACCAGAAATGGGCATCACACGTTGTACCCCAGTGTGACTCGAGCCCAGGCTTTCGGCGTGACTAGCGAACTCTTGAACCACTAGGCTAGTCATCGCCCTTTCAGATAATTAAACATGTTGCCGTCACATATGTCTCAGTAGGGATAACATCAACGTCATTGAATAACCAGACTCCATCATCGGTCAAAACCGATTCCAGTGAGGGTAAAAGACAAAATGGCTCAGTAAATTACAGGAATCGATCACCGACAACAGTGAGGACAACCACAGGAAACTCAGGTGTTTCAGCAGAAGTCACATATAGATAAATGACGCTCACGTCAGCTACTGTAAACAATGTGCCCGCCCACATAAACCAGTGAAGTCACAGTGAAGACAACTGACCTTTATTTCTCGAAACAAACTATCAGTTTGAGAGTCACGTTGAAGACGCCTGGTGGTCGTGTAAGCAACAATAACAATTATGATCAGGGTAGAAACTCTCCGACCCTCGACAAAGTCTACGAGAGTCACGCTGAAGACACCCGGTGGTCGTGTAAGCAACAATTGTAGTCACGGTGGAAACCCACCTACCTTTTAACAATGCCAACAGGAGGGAGGTTTAAGACACCCGGTGGTCGTGTAAGCAACAATTGTAGTCACGGTGGAAACCCACCTACCTTTTAACAATGCCAACAGGAGGGAGGTTTAAGACACCCGGTGGTCGTGTAAGCAACAATTGTAGTCACGGTGGAAATCCACCTACCTTTTAACAATGCCAACAGGAGTGAGGTTTAAGACACCCGGTGGTTGTGTAAGCAACAACTGTAGTCACGGTGGAAACTCTCCTACCTATTAACAGTGCCTACAGGAGTCAGGTTGAAGACACCCGCTGTCCTCGTGTAATGATTAACTGCGACGCATCATAAGCCGTTGTGTCACCAACACATACGTCATTGTGGTAAAGACAGGAGGTCCTATAAACCACAATGACTTATCGTGATAACGGGGTAGGAGATGGACGCGGACTCATATGTCATGAAACATCATCGCCATCACCACAACCATCGTTGACCGTTGTCATCATGGTCAGTCATCATCGTTGTCATTAAAGTAGAGAATTTATGAATGAAAACGTCTTTATCATAAGAAACACTACTAATTCCGTAATCATCATTAGTCAAATAATCAATCTTTAAAATTCTATGAAGGGATCAATGAAAATCAGGGAAGACACCAGGTGTTCTAGGATCCTTCACGATGAGTGAAAGACGTTTAGTGTAGCATTCAGTGCTGTTTCAGCAGTATGAAAGCAATGCAGATCTGACCTGTGGTCGATATTAAGAGCACAGATAATACACACATGCACAACAACATGAGAGGTCGACCTGAATTCTATGGAATCCTATGGACAAAGGGACACTGAAGCGAAAATTGTCGCAAAATCAATCAAAGCCTGACGACGCGATAATTTCATAGAATTCCATTTGAGTCTGCCAACGAAATCCATGGTTCACTTGGAGTTTTCTAAACCTTCATCAAAAGTGTGCAAAATGTTTCATAAAAATTATTTTCATTGATCAGGTGGTTAAACCCTTGGTTCGGCATCCCGGGTTCAGTTCCCAATATGTGGCGGATAAGTTGGGCCAGTTCTTCGTCTACGGTTGGGATTTCATAATAAATGAATCCCATTCAATCCAGGCTTGTCTGATTACATCTCAAAATGCTGTTAGGTGTTCAACGGCGCGCTAGGCATATATGACGACATTCTGCATACTCTTTTCAGGACCATACAGTTTCGTGATTGATACCATGAGCATCGATCTACGCTATTCAGATATGACTACAGTCTTTACCCACGTCACCGGGCCCGATAAACCGATCCCGTTACTCGCCCGTTACGATGGGCATCGGATGTCAGCCTCGGATATTTTAGTTTACAGTGACCCAGTCTCATTACAATGAGTGAGTTTAGTTTTACGCCGCATTTAGCAATATTCCAACAATATCACACCAAGGGGTCACCAGAAATGAGCGTCATTGTACCCATTTGGGAAACGAGCCCGGGTATTCGCCGTGACGCTATAACCACGTGCCCCCTCATTACACATTCATTCTCAACTAACAGGCACCAATATAATGATTTTGTGTCGTTCCGTCGTTTTCACTTTAAACAACCACATAAAATACAAGTTACAGTTGATTTTCATGCAACAATGCGAGATCTATCTTTTATTATAGCTAAAATAATAAATTGTTTCCTTTTTTCAACAAAAATTCCATGTATTTCAGCAATAATAACGGTAATGCTATTTTTTGAGGGCATTATCATTTTCCTTCGTCGGGCAGTTAATGAAAGACCTCGGGCTTCTGCAAATGATAATGCCCTCAAAAATAGCATTACCCTTGTAATAGTACACATGGCAGTGTTTCCACATTTTCTTATTTTATAGTTGTCTGAGGTATCTCGAGGCTCAATTATATCAAATACACCCTTTCGTAGATACGGTCTGTCTAAAATCGGATCTGTAATCAGCTCGAACAGGTTTATTGTCTGATATGTTGTCCACTAACTCTGGGTAAAATATCAAAGCCTTTCCTCCAAAGTATTCATATGACATAAAATGATGATGTCACCTCAAACGACGTACAGATACGTTGCTGCTACTAGAAACACTGTCTGTTTACGTGTAACTGATTGTTGTCAATGAAAACAACGTAACTTGTGTATTTGCTTTACAAATGTTGTTAGGAAAAAGCAGTTTTTATGTTGTCAGTTGAATTGTGACAGGTACGCGAGATTTTCAACGGATACGTTACTAAGGAACCTAGAATTAATCGAAACGTAACTTCGTCACTGCCGTACAACATAAAACATGATACCTCCTCACTTTACTTAGTTCACACAGCCTGAAAATTGCTGATTACCTTTTACATCTCTTTTAAACGAAGCCAGAAATGCTTTCGACAAACAAATACGTTACCAACTGGTACGCTGCTCGTTATCTGTATATGTAAAAAATTTAAATTTCCCTCTGAAATTACATTTACATCACGCCTTATTGGCACAGTATGAGTGAGTTCTGTCATTTCATTTGTTACCAGTTAAAACAGTACAAAGAAAAAGATTTCAGAGCTTATCAAACTATTGAGTGACCGATGAAAATATACTGGACGAAAATAGTTAGGTGTATATGTAAATTTTGAAGTTATGAATGATGATCTATCCATTCATTGAAAAACGTATAGAATATCAATCATAGAATACCAATATCCTTAACTTATTTTGTCCGGAATAGGTAATTAACAACGTATGACGGTCATCACAGTTCCCTCCTGGCTTTTTGGGTGCTCTTTGACATGAATTATAACACGGGTGTTTGCAGATTAAATAGAAATGGTGAATAATACGTGATGATCCTGATTTTTCAAAGTAACATATCTGTTTATCACGGTCACGTATCTCAGTCACGTTTTTGGGTGCATCAGTTTAAAAAGAAAATGCTATATCGTTGAGGAAATTAACATACAAGCTTGTCTTAAGCAACATCCAAATGATGTATCAGTACATCCCATGATCAACTTCACGACTGTGAGACTAAACATGTCATATTCAGTGGTAACGCACAAAACCAAAATGAGCTTTTGACGACTGGAGCTCTGGTGAAAAAGGATCTGTAAATGAGCATCCTCCAGCCTCCGTGGGCATCACGGGATGGTCACAGTTCTTTAAATCAGACGGCCATACAGGTTATTCGGTGAAAGTTCAGGAAAACTTCTCATCGTACTTACCATGTGCAAAGTAACAAACATGAAGCGTGTTCAGTAGTTTTCAGGGAAGTTGTTAATTCTAAAATCGTTATGGTACATCTAGCTCCTTGCTGCTGTTTCAGTTTATGATTTGTCGTACACCGGAACTGAAACCCCGACTGTTTTCGGAACAGATGCGTCGCAACCCATTTGTCCCGAGCAAAATGAGACATGATAACTGGTTTGTGAGAGTAAAAACTATTATTTGTTCAGTTACTTGACAACACCATTTAGTGGTTCAATGGCTGTGTTCCTACCAAAGAACCAAACTAGTAGCATATACATTACACTGTAAACTGAATTTATACAGCAAAAATATACTCAAGTCCCCCATGTGACTGAAACATTGACTGCTATGTTAAGTGGAACATTATTGACTGATAAATCAACTGAAAATATTTCTTGACACATCATGGAAAATAAAACCTTGTTTTTTTTCAAAATACAGACTTTTGTTTATCTTCCTTTGAAAAGTTGACAGATACGGTACTTTCTCCAACTCTATCATTTTTATAATTTAGCCTTACAAACTTTGAAAACATTAACACCAGCTTTCTCTAGAAAAACAAATAACAAATCTGGCATTACCACATATGCTTTTGGATGGAAAATTATTTTGAGCAATATCAGGAAATAAGAAAACAGAATATTTTGTAATACTAAAGGTTAAACACATTCAATTAATTGTGCGTTCGTTTCATATGTGCTTAGATACCCAAGCTTTAAAATGAATGCATTTGAAATTGTAGGGAAAATATAATTATGTTAAAACTTGACCCCCAAACTAGCATTCTTGAGGTAATGCATCTGTCACTCGACAAAATCTTTGGTCTGTGTTTTAGTGTCTGCATCACAATGTCTACGAGTTCAGAAGGGAAGCCGTTTTAACATCATATCTAGACACTATCCAGTTTTAATTGAATGCATAGCATGAAAGAAAAAAAATCAAGTTCAGTTTTGTATGATTGTTATGGGTGACAATGTCAGAAAATATCCTCTTTGCATAATGATGACATTGTGTCCCAAAAGAAATGTATTAATATCATCAAATCGATATTGATATTGAACAGGAGTCGCAAATCATGTTACTAGTAAAATTAAATAAAGGGTTGTCATTCGGTTATGTAGCATATGTTATTGTGAATGATTGTAGTCCTGAAATATTTAGATTGGTGAAATTGCAATGAACACAAAGCATCAAGAAAGTACAGGGCCCTTCGTTTGGCTTACTGATGAGCGAAATTCCTAAGCCAGGTATAGCTGCATCTCCAGCATTAAAAATATGTCGAAATACGTTTTCAGCTTAAAGGGTAAGATTGATGTAATTTCCATGATAAAAATTCAAGCAAAATACTGTAAACCTTTAACAATGATTAATGCTCTCGGTGGACGTTAAGGAATTCTTGGATTCTAATCTGATGAAAACAATGACGTATGACTGATAGAGTAAAATAAATTAAGACAAATTATCCCAAATACCAAATTGTCACAACATACGATCTATTTTCAGATTCTATGATCTTGTGAGGAACCGTCGTCAGATCTCTGTCTGTATATGTAAACATAAATATATTATCATGACCTTTCGGAATACCGAATAGGACGATGAAATAGAGAATCGTCATATATCCCTCATCTGTCAACATAAGTCAACTCCGAGCATTGATATCAATCTGAGTACACGTTCTCCTCGCCGTAAATTGTAGCTAAATACTCTCAGAGGAGCCGAGTATCCTACATGCCTATGCATATTTTATTGCTGACTATGTAAAGAAAGAAAGTAGGTATAACCAACTATTCGGTGATACATGAAGTTGTTGTCGATACTTGTCGCGATTTCATACCTTCGGGTGCTGCGTGCACTATTGTATTTGGTATCAACGTCCGACGTATAACGGCTTTGGGTAGGATTGATTTCAGTCAATCCTTCTTCATTTTCAGCCTCACTGTTGGAATTTTAAACAGGAGAGTTTATCGCGGTTGGTAAATGCTTTCACTGAATGGCTCAGGTTTTAGTTTGGTGTCTTAACGTTGAAATGTTAGAATTTGGGGATGAATCATTAACGAGAAGCCGCAATCTAGGAGAGTTACGTTGACAAGACCTATTAACAAAGAGGTAATATAAGTGCAGAGATAGGAAGTTATTGACAAGAAGGAACCTCTTGGAGACATTATAACGAAGATGAATTATCTTTGAATCGTGTGCTTAGACAATAGTCAAGAATGTATGCATTCATAGTTATCCGTTTTACAAATCAGATATAAATAAGTTCTGATACCGGAATTTCGGGAGGCCGCCGAAGTTCAAACCCCTTCGATAACAGTGTTGGATTGTAATGCGTTGTTGTATTCGCTATTGTATTGTATTGTATTGTGTTGTATTAGTGCTACTTGTTCTAGTAGTAGACAATAGGAGAACAAGTACTATTTCTACTGTGTGCACAACAACCCAACAGCATTTCCAAGCCCCTTCGGGAACAGTGTTGGATTGTAATGCTTTGTTGTAGCCTTCAATCGGTAGCAACAGTGCCGCATCGTAGCATAAATAGACAATTCCTACCAACAGTGTAGTATTGTAGTAGTAATAGTCGGTAACAACAGTGCAGTATTGTTGTTGTCACAGTCGGTAACAACAGTTTAGTATTGCTGTTGTCACGGTCGGTAACAACAGTGTAGCATTGTTGTAGTCACAGTCGATAACAACAGTGTAGTATTGTTGTTGAAGCTGTATTCACTATTGTATTGTATTGTATTAGTGCTACTAATCCTAGTAGCAGACAGTAGGAGTACAAGTGTTATTTCTACTGTGTGTACAGCAACTCAACAGAATATAGCTAGCTACTCTGGTCAATGAATCATCATTGAAAGTATCACTTAATCCAGTAGCTGGAATGTTATCGCTGTCCAAGTGCGGTAGTCGAACAACGTCGCCCGAACAGCCGCTATTGTTGCAGACGTCGTGGCTGTTGTCGTTGTAACCCGAGTACCAGCAGCTAGCACTACAACAGTATCAACAATATCCGCTGTGCAGCTGTGCAGCAGCAGCAGCAACAACGATAGAAGCAGATACAGTCATAGCATCTCATAAGCATGCCATAGATCTAACAAGGTACATCACATCAAAAGCTTAGTGGCGGAAACAAATCGGATGCTGTAATTTCTGCAAAATGTCGTTTTCCTGAAAGCAACTCGATATGCATTGTGGATCACTCAAGCGTGTCTGACGCCAACTATTGACGACCGTCTTTGATCTGGCAACAAGGGAAACGTCCTCCCAAGGGAGGTAATTTCAAATGCCATCAGAGGCGGGTTTGTCTGAGGTTCGCTCTCCTTGAGTTTATCACCCACGAAAAATCGTTTTACACGTGCTCAATTTTACAGCATGACGATTTAATTTTTGTGTGTGACTAATTAAATCCTTTGAATTACCAAATTCTTCTGTTGTGTGAAAAACGCCCCAGGACGGGGATATATATGTATCAAATTAATTCTTCGGAGGGGGAAATACAAGAGGAACTGGTGAACAGTTGCGCGATTTATTTATTTTGTTTCAAAGGACATGACAATTTGAAGAATGCGTCCTCGTGCCGATGTACTCAGGAAGACACTTCCAAAGCAGTTCAACAACTACCTTTCGGTTGATCGATCTGTTGTTAATATAACAGCTGTAGTTAAAGCTCACATGCAACAAACAACAATATAGTGTTGAAGCTGCATCAGGTGGGAACAACGGGATTTCATTGTAGTTGTAACAGTCGGGAACAAGTTTGAATTGTTGTTACTGTAACATTCAGATAGAAACTGTATCTGACTGTAACACTCGGGAACAAGAGTGTAGTGTTGTAGCTGCAGCAACCAGAATCAACGGTGTCATAGCAATAACCAACGGGAACAACAGTGCAGCGTTGTAGCTGTGAAGTTTGGGAACACAAACGTTGCGTTGTAGCTGTAACGTTAGTCAACAACATTGTAGTGTTGTGGCAATGGGAACGACAGTGTAGTGTTGTAGCTGTAACAATCGGGAACAGCAATGTAGCGTTGTAGCTGTGACAATCGAGAACAACAATGTAGTGTTGTAGCTGTGACAATCGAGAACAACAATGTAGTGTTGTAGCTGTGACAATCGGGAACAATAGGGTAGTGTTCTAGCTGTAAAGTTCGAGAACAACAGGCAGGACTGTATCTGTAACTTTCGATAACAACATTATAGTGTTGTTGCTGTAACAGTCGGGAACGACAGTGTAATGTTGTAGCTGTGTTCGGGAACAGTTTAGTTTTGTAGCTGCGACAATCAGAACAGCAGTGTAGAGTTGTAGATGTACCAATCGGGAAGAACGGTCTAGTGTTGTAGCTGTAACGTTCATGAACAACAGTGTTGTAACTGTTACAATGCCACGCATCGGTCTCATATTGTAGCGATAATAAAGGGGAACGAAAGAGTAGTGTTGTAGCAGTGACAATCACAAACAACAGTATCATATTGCAGCTGCAACGATGCGAAAGAACAGGAATGACAAGCAGCTGCGTCTGCAACAACTGGTTGAAACTGTCTAATACCAGCAGTAGTAGTTGTCAGTAACAACACTATTTCAGAGAACAACAGTTTTTCTCTTGGTGGTTTATATTTGTCTGCATTGCAAGTAAATCGCATGTACTATAATAAAAACTATTTATTTCTTGTGAATAGTTGGTGCTCGTTTATGTGTCTAAATTAAGTCGCTCCTCCGTCTTTTGTTCTAAAAACAGTGTTCTTCCAAAATGATGTCTCACTCTGTTTTACTAACCAGTTCTTAAACATGTACATAATTAAACACTTCTAACAAAAATATTCGTGTATGATTTAAGCATACTTATATGTGAAAAACGAACTGATTGGCAAACAAGCTAGAATCCACTCGTTTTTCACGAATAAATTATACTTGAATCAAATGTTATGAAACCGGAAAGATAAATACGGAAACTCTCGACTTCCCTCAATATATCTGGAGAGCTATCCTGTTCATACAAAGCACGTGTAGCCGTTAATGAATGCAATTAGTGGAAACATTTTACCAGAAGTCGCATAGTAATTATAATTAATTGAACTAAAACGAGCTGTCATTTTAGCTTCCCCAAAGGTTAACTGCAAACAAAAGAACTAAGAGGAATCTTCTCTACATCTGACCGAAGGCAGGTTCGGGGGCCATGTACCGACAATGAAATACTGAACAGCCCCGCCCCTCCAACAAGGGTAAAATTGCCCGGGGGTTAACCCCCATCCGTCCCATAGCTCTCTTCTCCCTACCCCTCACACAAACAGACAATGCGGTCACAAATCCTTCCTGGTGCTTCCCCGTGTAGGGCAGTGTAGAGCGGGGAGTTCTGGTTGTTCACGTGTCATTCATTGTTATCGGTCCCAACGCCGAGTATCTTAACATTATAATAAAAAGTATATATAGTTTGTAATGGTTATACAATAATGTGTACACTTTATCGAACCGAGGGGTAATTTTATCAATTATTGTAAATTATGCTTAACATTTTACAATTATCAACACACAACTATTTATGTTTGTTCCCAAAATATGAGGTGACTTAAACGTGGACTTAATATTAATATGAAATGTTTAACCTTTCTGATTTTTATGACATAGAGCATTAATGAGTAGATATATGTGTGCAAACACCGAGCTATTTTCCTGGGTGCATTTTTTTGTGAAAATGACATTTGTACATTTTCTTTAATAATGTGTACGTTTGTTTAAAAAAATGTCATAAGTAATATTTGTCTTGTGCGTCACGTGTGGTGATTCAGTTATGCCTGGAAATGGACTCAGATACCCCACATCCGATCTTATGGGCTGTATTCAAAGGGCTGGGTATTCAGGCAACAAACTCATTTAAATATCAAAATTATGTGAAATCCAATTTGAATGAATTTGTATTCTCTAAATATCATATAAAAAATCATTTAGTGTTTCTTGTAAAGAAAATTTGGGACGTGTGTGCATGATTAGTAATACATGTAAACAAACTAAAAAAGTCTCTGTGTACAAACTTCATTTCAAATTCTCAAAATTGTTTAAAATTTTGTCAAGTATTGTTGCAAATAAATTCCCCGTACCGCAGTTAAGAAAATATTATTGTTAGCAAAACGGAAGATTTACATTTTCGCCTGAACATCAAAGGAGCTCTTTGTAACTAGATACACTTTGTCGCGTCTTTAATAAACACATCATCAATTGTTCTATTATAATATAAACTTGGATCGCTGGCTCCATTGTACGATATGTTAATGAGGGAGGAAAGTTGTTAATTTTTGTAACACAATCTCATCGTGACCTTGTATCATTCGTCATATAAACATAGCGCTCAGGGGGCGAAGTGCAGCGGGAACGTTTCTAACTCCGCGATACAATATAGTTCCTTTCGCGACAGATGGTGACAATTGCTTCGAGCTTTTCCAACAAATACTTGCTCTGCACGCTCGAAACATTTATAATTAAGCGTTGATGTAATATATAATGATACAGTTTTGTGTCGGGCGGCGAGTGTCCCGTTAGACCTTTGATGTCGCCGCCAGCGCGTTCATCTGGTCGCTGACAACGAACGCGTGCGGCTTATAAATTGCTACGGTGAGAAGACGTGGCTTATTTAGGAAATATGTGCAATTATCATTGGTGAAAATTAGTAAATGCATCCTCGGTGATAGCAAGAGTCGCTTCTACATCTGTTAGAGAAATTAGTGTGATTTCATTCCAGTCCATCAGGTTTTATAGTGATTGTAACCACCACAACATGGCAAATTGCTGGTGCAAAATTAGACATAATGACCTCGCTCGCCACATCATCATAAATCGAATAACTTTTGATGAACACGCTCTCAAAGATCTCCAAATTATAAAGATTTTGAATAATTTTACCTTTTGTATGTGTGACACGTGGATTTCAATGTAATAGACAATGAATTTATCATTTTAACATTTGATTTTCATTTGCATTGTTGAGAAATTTACTCTTTGAAAGTGTAAACCATTGTCGGTCATAGTGTACTTAAGACCTGTTTGAGATTCAAAGCTTACAATCAGAATGGAAAAATCACCGGGTTCGATCGCAAAATCTCAGAAGAATAGCATCTCCCCGTAGGCACGAGCTGGCCGTTTTTATTACCGTTAGCTTCATGCTACCGTTCACTTCAGGCCCAGTGAAGTTTGTTCTTAAACCAAAACTATGATTAATTCAGGTGCTACGAGACAACAATGGCATCGTTTATGGAGGGAAATCCTTCCACCGTTACGAAAGTTGCCACCAAATTCCCACATCTCTTGCAATATTACTGAGGACACAGTGTATTTAGAGACTTTTCATGTTTGAAGATACTTTGTCATAAAATACAATCAAAGCATCGCAGCGAACGGAGACCCCACACAACTCCGTGGAGGGATTTGTGAAAAAGCGCGAAATCCCATATCTGATATAATATGCTACCGATTCTCTTGGCCGTACTGTGGAACATAAAGATTTCAGGAGCAAGAACTCGAGAAGCAGTGCCTATTGTTTTGTACAGATAGTCTGAACAATGTTCCAGACAATACCCTTTGGAATAACGCAGACATAGATGTATTTCTGCACCAGTACGTTGGCGCTCTATGCACTTGAATTATAGTTTAACTGTCGTATGTGGATTAAATATTTATGGCATATAAACAGAGCAGTCGTGTTAGGGATCGGGATTATCTTGAGTGTAGAAACGTTATCAATTTCGTTATTTTATGTTTTATTTTGAAAGGAAATACAATTTGATAATTTCATTTGATATCGAGCACAGTATCAGCAATTTATTTAAGTGCTGTTTATTCCCATGTATATTACGTGTAAGGAGACGCGGTGTTTTGTAATATCTCTGAAGAGGTGGCAATACTAATAAAACAGGTTTTTTGAAAAAATAACAACGGGGAAACTGTATGGATTTCATGTGCAATTTCCAATTCATAACCATAACATTGAAGTGACGTTAAGAGGTCAGAATTCAGTAAAAACTGTTAGGGCTTTTAGGAAAATATTGTTTTTGTGATAGCTTTTTCTCCAACAAACTCTTCCCACTGCATAACAATGACCCGGGAGAATTATTTAATTGAAACCTGATGCTTAGAAGTTTTTTACATGGCGAAAAAACCTCACACAAACACCTCTTACGAACACATTTCGCGGAAAAACGGGAAACGAGAAATGAAAATATTGTGGCAAAGTACCAGGGGGTGTTTTTTGTGTGAAATAATTAATTTGCAAAGATAACTCCAGGGACATGATCCCTCATATATGTAAACCAATATAGAATATGTTTGCAATATGTATACGTAATATTACGAATATTATATTAGATTAATCAACGTATTTATACAATGCATCCCAAAAGAGACAACTGAGGTATAACCACTTTCTAACGTCATATTTTGACGCGTTTCTTAGTTCAAGAGTTGGTGAATATCTCTATGAAACACCGACTATTAATTCCACCATTATTCTGAAACATGGAACATTATATAGAATAGATAATAATTGCGTATTTTATAGAGTGAGCGCGTTATGCACACCTGGTTACATGAATACGGTATCGGACAATATATGGAGAAGCGCACTCAACAGAAAAGGCGAAAGAGATACTTATAATTACGACGCTACTATTCGTCAACCATTTTGGTACATGTTAGAAATAAATGTGGTCATTGTAACCACTGAATGGTAAACGATAGTTGAATCAGCTTATGACAAATATGGAGAAAATATTTATATATCTTATGAAATAGCATGAAACGACCCACTGGCTCCAACAGAGGAAACAGTGTTTTTACACATGATACATTGTGCAAAAAATGTGAAACAATGTACACAAATGCTTAAGAAACAAATTGTTGTATCTTACTCACACCAATGTGTGCGTGAGTGAGTGGTAGTCTGTGTCTGTGTCTGTGTCTGTGCCTCTGTGTGTGTGTGTGTGTGTGTGTGTGAGTACATATGCATGATATTTTAATGTTTTGGGAAAATGTCATTAAATGTCATTTATGTTGTCATCGAATTCTAAGACCTTTACCTCTGAATAGTTACGATTTATGTTACAAGGCTAATTCCTGCCAGAAAGCTTGTACTTGAATTGACCATACCGTTTTTCATGAGAAAGTTTGAAAATAATATGTTCCACTTTTGTTTTTGTTGTATGGTGGCAAATCTCTGCTACTTTTCTTTTGTTTGACAGTGGCATCAGTTCCCTTAGAACATGAGAGAGAGAGAGAGAGAGAGAGAGAGAGAGAGAGAGAGGGGGGGGGGGAAATACAAATTACAAGGTAAGCAGTATATCTAAATAAATAGAACAGTAAAATATTTAAGCCTTGTTTAAGTGTCATGTGTTATCCGGTTAAGATGACTTATTAACCATCTATACGACATTTAATAGATATGTGATATGTATGACGTAAACGAACTAAAGTAGCCCAGTATTCTAACAATGATTGTATGAACACATGGTAATTATTCAATATACACATCGCCTCACAAAGCATAATGCTTCACCTCACGTATGACTTGCAGTGATAATCAAGCAATTTCATCATCTCGTTTATTGCACAATATGTTAATTGATAATCAAATATTCATGGCTCATTTTACGTCATTCGGTTCAATTACTGGTGCTGTCCACCAACGAGGTATTTTAGTTTGAAGATAATCGTCGAGAAATAGAATTTCACTTTATGATCAAACACCAGTGCTCTAAAATTGTCTCCCAAATTGGGACAGTCATCTGAAATAGTCTGTTTATACTTTAGCAGTAAAACTATTTTATTCTTTTGAATTGGATCATGTTTGAAATATATTTGCCTCTAAAATGTTGAAATATTTTACGTTTCACTTTTCAAAGAATTGGACGTTATAATATGGAGCCTACATAGAGTACCGCTGAGAGTCAAATTCCACCTTTACACACCATATTAAATGTAAACAATGCGTAGGTACCTTACCAATATAACGTTTAAGCAAAAGCCTTTCCGTTCGTGCTCTAGTCCAATATCATTAGTCTCTCGTATACGCTGTTATGACATTATAATTTTAAGCATTATGATTTAATTCATTTCATTGTCAATACGCAAAAGTATTAGAAACATGTTAGTGCGTGTTTGCATAAAACTCTAAAGTTTGTTTTAAAAATTAAAAACCATTCTTTTCATGGATATCTTGAATGCGGTTTAGAATCCTCTGTATTTAGCAATCCAAATATCCTGTTTAATGTCAGTTTTACTATTAATTTTCATCAAGAAAAATAAACCCGTCATATCTTAGCATCAACAAAATACTAACAACACTTTCTCTTAGTTAGACAGAATATGATGTTTTATCGAAATAAATGTTTTGATAAGAACAGGGATAAGAACACCAACATCGAGTATTTACATGTTCAAACACAAAAACATAAGAATGTATATGTTTACATTAAATAACATGCGTATGTCCCAGCACGGATCGAACTGTGCACAGTCTACAAAAACATATGTAAATTATGAACATCTGTCCAACCATGAATTAAAATAAAATTGAAATAATAATTCTTTAGTTAAAAATCAGTCAGCTGGGTACGTTAAATCCTAACTGTTGTAACTAAAATTTATGTTAAAGAGCTCCGCACAACGCGAAGAAATCACGGACATTCCCTCATATCCGGAACTACTTGATAAATATACATGCACCTAAACAGGTAACCCCGAAGGAAAATGATAAATGTTGTATATCTTTTCATATTTCAAATTGAACGAAATCACTTGCGTTGTGGACGAAATCCTAAACCTTGCAAATGATATTTTATTAATATTCACGTGAAGTATGCAACGCAATGCTGTTGAGGAATATATAGTTATATATGTGTACGTATGCATGCAGTTTTACATCCCACATTTATAGACTGGAAAAGGAATTTTAGTAAATGCATGTCCACACTTCAGTACCAGTCAAGCAAACTTTTTTGAAATCGATTAACGCTTGGTAGTGAAATACCGAAGGTTCTATAGGTCCTAATCTCGGGCAGGAATCGCACATGATACATATGTAAGACAAGAATCGTTTTGGAAGATACCGATATCAGATTACAGAGCCGTTCCAAGTGAAAGCATGAAGCAAGTTGAAATATGGAATGCTGAAATTTCCTTAAGCCAAGACGTAGTACTCAGTATAAGAACGAATACGACATGTTTCGGCCTTAAATCGTTGTCCGCCAAAACTGTCATCACTTCGGTCTAAAATCAATAAGATCAATAAATCGATACTCATAGATTGAGTCAATTGCTACTCACCGTGAAACGTACGGTAGTCCTTACGCCCCTGGAATAGTATGTAAGTATCTACTGATGACTCGTCTCCGAGCCGCGTCTTTCGCATGGAGCACCCTTCAACATGTGTGAAATAATTCTCTTATAATTTTTCTCACGCATTACGATCACTTATATGCATTATGTAGAAAAACAAAACCCTTATGGAAAATAATCATGTGCGAGCTAATTGCTTCATATCGCTTTTCATCCCCACGGCGCAATTTTCCCGCGCGCGCCAAAATCCCCACGCGCCATCGTGCATGCACATTTTGCCCCAAATCGCGACATCGAATCCAGTATGCGACAACGTTCAGCTCCAGGGATGTCGATGACGACATCTCGTGGAAGATGAGGGGTCTTGGGCTGAAGCGGTTGTGTGCTTGTTTTAATTAGGGGTCCTTGCCTACCAGGGACCCCAGTTCTCCATATGTCGGGGCGAGAGTCACGTGCCATCTGCCGAGAGTTACATCCTTCGGGAATGACAAATTTGATTCTGGGACCTCTATTTCTGAAATTTGACATGATACATATTACTGACTGCTAGCTTTTCCCAAGACGGTTCTAATGATGAAGCCTCTTTTTGAAACTATACCGCACTAAGACAGGAGAATTGACTATGTCGTGCCGATCCACGTAAAATTCGTGCAACGTTATGTTATGTGTGATCCGCTCTGCGATTAGGGGTCAGCCGGACGGTCAAGTTATGATCATATTTTCAGTCGAAAATTGCATTTTTTTCTTCATTTCATTCTTCTTATTACATTTCAAGTGAAACCCGAAGAAGGATATCATCATCTCTCACGCCAAAGTCTCGCGAGAACTCATCTCCCCGACCCGTGTCTCGTCGCTATGGTTTCAACGGACTAAAATGTATTTCTATCGCTTACTGAAGAAATCCATGAAGGAATACCCATTGGAAGAGAAATTGATTCCAAAGATTGGACTAAATCACGCTATCACGTGACTGCGTGACGAGACCTCAGTAATTCAAATGTATGTCTTTGGGAATATGCAAACAAACTCACTTTTCATCGTAGAGTAAATTAGGAAAAACAGATTTTACAAATCTCAGAAGAATACATTGGTCGTGTCTTGCTATGACCCGCTGTTGAAGCAATGACAGGTAAAAACACAATTGCTAGTATCAACTCAGACAAATACAGTCTAGGGGAATTATTCAACATGTCCTTTTTCATTTAACTTCCATCAATCGTAGACTGAGGTTCTTTCGAAAGAGAAAAAACACATAGATTTGCTGATTTTCTCCCTGGACTTTTTCAAACGGAATTCTCTCTTAATGACTTAGTTAACTTGGAATATTTCTCATCTTCTTAGATTTACTTTTTCAAGTAAAAACAATTTTCAAATATAGCATACAATTATGTTTATATGTGCGAAACAGTACCAACAGAAATTGTATTATATACGCTTAATACTAAAGTACAAACCTATAAGAAAATATATGAGTAGGCAGGACTAAACATAGCTAGACACTAAACACAATTATCATGGAACTAAAACTGAACCACAAACAAGGGTGTAGTCAGTATAACTCAATTAACCTTAGATAACAAACGTACTGGATTTTAAAGTGGCGGCGAGAGAAACATAAACAGACCTAAACACAAGTATCCACCGTCCCCAATCCCAGCTTCTGCAGGATGACATGCATGAAACGTTGGTTACATGTATGCTGTTCACAACATAAGTCTCAGAAAACCAGATTTGCATGCAAACCACGGGGTTAATCGCATGGCAGCTAACCTGAAGACAATAAAGACGGCCAGGGATTTTCGTTTATTAAGTTCACAAAAGTGGAAACGGTCACACTGAAACGTGTCATTATGATAATGGGAGAAGAGTACAGGCGCAGTTTTCGCATTAATAAAATGCCCGCATTAAAATCATGATTTTTATTTCAAACGGTCCACCGTGTACACACAGACACACATACACAGACACACATACACAGGCACACAGACAGACAGACACACACACACTCACTCACACACACACACACACACACACACACACATATATATATAAAGCATCCATCATGAACTGTTGATATATATATATCTGTGTGTGTGGTGTGTGTGTGTGTCTGTCTGTCTGTCTGTGTGTCTGTGTATGTGTGTCTGTGTATGTGTGTCTGTGTATGTGTGTCTGTATGTATATATATGTCCTATATATATAAAGCATCCATCATGAACTGTTGATAAGTTCTACGCATACTATTCATAATGTAGGTTCGTTCGTCCTGAAATGAAACATTTAGTCATGGTTACTGCTGGGGCTCAGCGTTAACCCCTAAATAGGTTCAGAGGAACATTTTAAAATTTACTTTCATTTTGTGGTGCGTCACTGATTACACAATCTAATCATGATCGGACTACCCGCATGTGCGAATGAATTTTAATAATAAATATCTTAATTCATTGAAATTTGATACTTTAATCGTCAAAATGATTTCATATTTTTTTCAAATCTTAGAGCTTTTTCCTCACAGTGTGTGAAATTTGATTCTTTTTTATCGTTATGAAGTCAAAAGGCAAGAGCTGACTTTGTGGCGTAATTTTCGACAAATAACCATCCTAATACATTAAATGTAATTAGATTAATTGCAATTCGATGAATTTTTTATGTAATATTTTCACAATTGATGATGAAAGGGTCCAAAATGGCTGAACGGAGGAAACAATTGATTTTCATCATAAAAGGATATTTCCATAAAGAAATTGTTTCCATAATATTCGTCCGAGGAGTGCAGAAAAGCATCTGATGAAACTTATATACAACACTGCGGCCAGGCGTTCGGTTTGCTCGGCGCTTTTTGATAGATGAGTGGTGAAATCCAACATGACACTTAAATCTCATGAATTTTAATGCCACGGCACCATGGGATTGGTCCCAGTTTCATGTCCGCGTCCACGATAGGAACTGTCCCAACACGCCGACCCGCCAGGCAACACGAGAATTCAACTAAAATATTCCACAAAATTAAATTGCTTTTCAAGCTTATACTCTGAATGAATTTAATGCCAAAATAATTTGTAACTCTATATTTGACTATACAGAAAATAATGACGGCTGTTGCGAAATACGTGCAAAACATTTGGGTTAAGTCTGCGAACAATTACGCAGACAATTTCATTAGTGATCCTTATTCGTTTGTTTTCCATTTCCATCACGTCAAGTTTAGAAACAACACCACGCAACCAAGGGTAATGATATGCAGTTTGTTAAAAAGGTATGAAAAGTAATTGGGAGTCGCGTTGCAAAACAGAGAAGATCCCCTTGGGGATACGGGGACTCAAAGCGCGAATAATAATTCATAATAATCAACAAAATTGAAACCTCTAACTGACACTATTTCCTATGAGTCGAATTCGTTTTTGTTTTTGTTTGACCTGCTGTCACATTTGGTAAAACCAGTTATCACTGCTTCGAAATGAATTCTTCGTTTGCGTGTGTAGCATTATACGGATATAACTGCGGTTGGGTTCCCCGTAGGCTATTTAAACGTCATAAAGACAATACCATTCATTCCTACGCGATATGTTCAGTTGAACGATATCGCACCTGCCTGGCCAAAGTTCGTATTGTGTTTTTTTTCAGGAATATTGTCAAAGAGATGGGTGTGACGAAATCGGTATTTGTATTCCTGCAAGTAATAAAGGAATAGAACCAGGTGTTGAATGTTCTTGGGGGAAGACGGTATTAGATCTGATCACTCCAATATGGACGCCAATAGAAAGTATTCGTAAGCGGTATGATAAGCTAATCACAGATACAAGCCTTTCTCTCTGTTCTTTCACTTCTAAAAGAAGAATTCACCTTGTCATATTTTTCGGTAGCTTTGTATTTTTTCATGAGTTTGTTTTTTGACAAATGGTGTCCCAAACGCCCCAGCTCGAAAGTTGATATTGTTTTATGACTGAAGTGATATTGCTTAAGCTGTGAAAATAATTGCCTTTTACAATCGGTATGGCGTCCGGTTACCATTTTTACGTCTTTAAGGTGGATTTTTTCTACTTATGTTTTAATAAAACGTTTCTATGTGTGGAATACGGGAACGATCATGGCCATCTTTTAGATAAATGAAGCAAGTACCGATGACTCAATGCCACCGACAAACAGTCTGAGGTTTCCCCGAGTAAAACGTGCAATCTTTAAGAAGAAATTGTACTTCCTTCCCGAACAAAAACTGCCCCTTTGTAGGTGCTGTGTAAACAATATAGAGAAATGGCTATGAAAATCGTCTTAGCATGCTTGTGCGTTACATTCCGTGCTGGGTCCCATGCGGCAAGATGAAACGCGCCCCAAGCTCTCCTCGGCATCTGTGGGAGAAGGCTGGAAAGGGGTATAGGGTAAACTTGAGGGATCCGGGAACATCTTGTAATAGTCAACCCAGAGACTACAAGAAGATGTGGTTATTCCTGCGCCAGCATGTCTGCTGAATATACCGACATGGGGAAGAATTCTCCTGTTGCAGGGCTTCTAATAGGAACCGGGCTCGTCGCTACCAAAGCTGTGAAACTCTGGTCCATACCATCTCATCCCCCAAGACTTGAGGAACGCCAGTACTCGTCCACATCTTCTCTCCCCTCCCTTTGAGAGGGGCAGGTTTTGAGTGCGTTTTATTTTTTGTTGTATTTGCTCATTCAGGTTCTTACTATTGAGTGCAATATATTCACGAGCGGTTTGGGAAAGGGGTACCATAGTGTTATCTTTCCTCGAATCACTCAGCTGACAGTTTCCTAAAAGTTTAAGATTGATGTTTGAGCTTCTGCTCGTATTTTACGAGAACGATTTCGTGTATAATTATACCACCTTGTATTTTTTTCTGTATCATTGCTTATTACAGATGATATAGAAAAAAGTGTGTAATCAGGGAGTACCAAGGTCTGTGCTTCTTGTTTTATAAACATCCCTTTAAATGGCCGCAGCTGGGGGAGAAGTTACAATCTGTCGGCAATTCACAGTGTATTTTAAGATTTTTTAATTATCTTTTTTCTTCTCTAATTCCCAGCGATATCCAGTTTACCAGAACGAGGGTGTGTGAAGCTTATGTAGAAGCAATCACGTTTGTCGGGGACCACTACATCTGGACATATATATGTTCAACTTGATGACTTCAGCTAAATGTGTTCGAGATACTGGACTGAGTGTCGATGATTATTTCAAAACACTTTTAACTTTACCTCCCTCGTCTCTCAAAAAGGTTCATGACGGTTATATCTCAAACAACTTCAATGACAATCACGGCTACTGTTGCTTTCAGATCGAACGAGTGTACCACCACTGCAGCTGCCGAGTGAATAATCAAATCTGAGTGACCACTTCCTATCTGTAGTAAATATCAGGGGTAAAACTAAACCGTGACCACTTTTTATCTGTAATCAGTGTAAGGGGTAAAACTAAACTTTGACCACTTTTTATCTGTAATCAGTATGAGGGGTAAAACTAAACTTTGACCACTTTTTATCAGTGATCAGTATAAGGGGTAAACTGAACTGTAACCACTTCTTTCCTGTAAACATGACAAGGAGTAAAACTGTGCTGGGACCACTTCATATTTATAATCAGTACCAGGGGGCACTGTTACTGCCTCACAAAATACAAGGCCAAGCACAGCTACTTCAAAACAAAGTAAGTGCAAGGGCAAGCACAGTCACTATCACATAACTACTTACACTGCTTAACAACCACAAGGACAGTCGTGGCTACTGTCACAGTTTAAACAACCAGAAAGACAATCGTGATTGTTCTCACAGTTTAACAACCACAAGGACAGTCATGGCTACTGTCACAGCTTAACAACCACAAGGACAGTCATGGCTACTGTCACAGCTTAACAACCACAAGGACAGTCATGGCTACTGGCCCAGTTAAAACAAGCAGAAAGACAATCGTGATTGTTGTCACAGTTTAACAACCACAAGGACAGTCAAGGCTACTGTCAAAGTTTAAACAACCAGAAAGACAATCGTGATTGTAGTCACAGTTTAAACAACCACAAGGACAGTCATGACTACTGACACAGTTTAAACAAGCAGAAAGACAATCGTGATTGTTGTCACAGTTTAACAACCACAAGGACAGTCGTGGCTACTGTCAAAGTTTAAACAACCAGAAAGACAATCGTGATTGTTGTCACAGTTTAAACAACCAGGAGGACAGTCATGACTACTGTCAAAGTTTAAACAACCAGAAAGACAATCGTGATTGTTGTCACAATTTAAACAATCACAAGGACAAACATCGACTACTCTCACTGTTTAAAAAGAAACAAAGGCAATCATGGCTACTGTCACAGTTCAAACACCCATAAGGACACCCATCGCTACTGTCACAGTTTAAACAACCAGAAAGGCGCTTTCACAGTTCAAACAACTACAAGGACTACCATCATTGCCAGTGTTGAAGTTTCAACAACCATTAGGACAATCATGGCTACTTTCACAGTTTAAACAAGTACAGGGACTCCTATCTATGCCACTGTACATGCTTTGCAATCTCATACAATTGTGGCTCCCATGACAGTCATATCAAACATGGGAACAATCTTGGTGCAGTCTAAACTACCATAATAACACTGACGTCTAGTTTCCAGCAAAACAACTAATTTCAGAACCAACAGCTGCTGAAACTCTCTGGCCACCCGAGAAACTCATGACACTGCCCACGTCGAGGCCATCTTAATCTGTCAGCTGTCAGATCATACTTTACATATTAATGTTTAAATCTGCTGTACCCTGTGACCTCGAGGTCGGTTGCCTGATGTTGTGATGTCATACTGCTCTAACATGTGTGCGCAACATGTGACACATTAATAAACTAGTTTTCTTTATTCTCATCAGCTGTAGGGACAAGGCGGCTTTCTGTCAATTGCAAACAAGTTGTGGTCTTGTGGAATCACTTCCTCCGCAACTATTCACATAGCTACACGTAAAGATATTGTTACCACCTACCCAGCTACATGGTCAGGTAAGGCTACTTACACTCTCTACACGGGTACAATAGTAAATATGGTTACTGTTACTCTCCACACAAGTAAAGGAGTAAGGAGGACAACTGTCACAATCTACACAAGTACAAGAGTAAGTAAGGCTACTGTCACAACCTACACTTTACAAGAACAAGTACGGCTACTGTCACTCTCTACACACGTAGAAGAGTAAGTAAGGCTACTGTCACTGTCTAGACAAGTACAAGGACGGGGACGGCTACTGTCAGTGTCAGTACAACTAGAGGGACAAGCACGAGCACGACTACTGTCACTATCTTAAGGAAATTACCCTGATTAAAGTAATCGTATGTACATCTATAGCAGTGCTGCAACTTTATCACCTTTCCAGTGTTTATATGGTATGTTTGTTCTTCGTGTGAACATTTGCAGGGAATACAGAATCTCTGTCACTCTCTTGCTGGGTGCACCGTTAAACAAACGATGTCCACTTCAGGTGAAAACGACAGGAGCATCTTTGCAAACCTTCCCAGCGTCGTAAGCCGCCCGTCCCAAACATGGCTTAAAGAAGAAAAACGCTTCTAACCGAATTTTTTTTCTCATTCCGTTATGTTTTTCAACTTGATCAAACATCGAGGAAAGAAAAACAACTTATTTGATGCAAGTTTCATGGGGATTAGTTTTAGATCAGAACAAAGTGGGCAAAAAATGAAAGCAACCAAACAAAATATCAAAGGCCAAACTGACAGATCACGTGACCATGATTTCCTTTCCTACGCGCTTATATAAAAAAGCATCCCTGCATTGGGCGTGCAAAAAGATGGAAGCTTTCGCTTCTACTGGAAGCTGGCCGTACGGCATCGGCTTGTTTGCGTGCCAATTAGAAATTGCTTTCTTATCCATGATGTTAGTGAATTGTCACGTGACCATTGCCTCCCATCGGAGATATCACGTGACTAGCACACACTAGCCCGCCAAAAAGGAAAAAGTGACATAATCTCGCTCGACACTTTCTCCATCAAAGATTTACAATTTTTTCCCTTCAATTCCCAATTCCGGATGTGCGTGTCAGTTTTAGTATCTCTCTTTCAGTTACTTTGCGCTATCCCACCCATGGGCATACCCCATCCCACTTCTCTTGTTAACAATTAACAAGCCTTATTGGAAACGAAATCAAGAGGGGCGTCGAGAGAGCGTCTATTTTCTCTGTTTTCGTGTTGGGATGTTTTTCAGTCAATGCTTACAAGCTGCGCGATAAAACATAGATGAAAAGGTGTGCGTTTCAGAACCAACTTCAAGTGTTCATTCATAGTAAATAAAGATTATCAATCCCGATCTCTACCCGCCAAGAGACCTTACGCACGCGGCGCGACCAGCCAATCAGAGACTTTTGAAAGGGCTCACATGCTCGGTTCCAATTAATTTTTTTGTCCATACGAAATCGATTGTGTTGGAGAAAGTATAGGAAATTCTACAGGGGACTGTACTTGTAGTGATTAGCAGTATCGCAGATGTATGGCTGGGATGACTTACAAATCACCTCGTTTTTTGTACAGATACTGTTTTGGTTTGGTAATCTTATCTTTCAACGTACAATGTACGCTGTTGCATTTATGTATACTGAAGTAAAGAAGACAAAGAACATGCTGTTTGGGTCTTTAACTTATGCATATATTTGTATGTATGCATGCATGCATGTATGTATGTATGTATGTATTTATGTATGCATGTATGTATGTATGTATGTATGTATGTATGTATGTAAGTGTGTGTGTGTGTGTATGTTTGTGTGAATGTATCATAGAGTATCTTTAGTTCCTAAAACAATATGAAGATTGTTATTTGTTGCAAAAATATTTTAAGTTAAATAAGCAATGAATCAGTAAGCAATGAATTGTGCAGATATTTTAAAGTGACAGACAGACATACAATGAGCCACTGATAACATAACGTTTTCCCATTCTGTCATATTTAGATTACCAAGTGTTGTACAAGATCCACCAAGCAAAGCAGCAATTACTGCATCATCATTTTCCCAAATGCAACAAAAATCACATGATATACTCTTAAAAAAGTAGTGGAACCCGAACTTTCAATTTGGATAGGAAGTGTCAATGCTGAGAAACGTTTCAAGGACAGATATCTTATGAACGCACCATTATTTCCCTCTATTACCACCCCTAAACACAAAGCAGATATGCACGTGCACAACGCAGTAGCCCCATACACGTGCATGGGGTCGGATTCTTGATTTTGACGGTTTTTCAAGAAGGTCGAGAAATCGCTTGGAACATTAATTTTGACACACATCTTGCATCACATATTTGTTAGTGTTTGTCTCTAGTCGTTTGTTTTAAAATGAAAATCGTGTACATGCAATTTACATTCCATACACCAATCATCTTTCAAATGCGACTACAATCCAAACAAAAAAACTATGGTTGTAAGGAAGTGCAAATGGTGATGCACTCTCGAAACATTCAATAATATCATATCAACATTGACTGACTCCGATAACGGGTGAGTGAGTGAGTTTGGTTTTACGCCGCTTTTAGCAATATTCCAGCAATATCAAGGCGGGGGACACCAGAAAATGGTGCTCACACATTGTACCCGTGTGGGGAATCGAACCCGGGTCTTCGGCGTGACGAGCGAACGCTTTAACCACTAGGCTACCCCACCGCCCCTGACTCCGATAAATCTCCTAAATATTTTTAGCTGTAAATAAAAAAAGGAAGTTCCCCTACTTTTTTGAAGAGTATATAACATAACATATCCTTTCAAACATTTGATTTCTCAAATCATTAAGGTGTGTACAGGACATGACAACTTGTTTAACAGTATCAGCTACTATTCCACATATACACTCTCTGGATTCAAACTTTTTACAGCCAGTGTGAATGATAATGAGAGATTTTGTAAAAGTCATGCTTATCAATCAAGGCTAGTTCCCACAGTCTACTTGGATTCAAAGGCAATGTCTGGAGAGATCCTCTCATACTGATATCTGATGATACAACAAACTCTCACAAGCGTCACAGATTCTGGATTTAACAATGTCATTCCAGTTTAGTTTAGAGCATATGACACCTGTTGTGATATATGTACTATCAACGTCATACAGGCCATACTTGTTTATGAACTTAACCATGTACAGGATAGGTGACGGGGATTTGCCAATGATGTCCATACATTTGGATTAAAATAGACAATGATGAAATAATTGCTTAGCAGCACAGGCATTGCTTAGACGGCAAATTCTACCAAACATAAGCAAACAAGATTTTTCTATATACCCTTGAATTGACAGTGCACCCAGGGTATCTAGAACCACGGGAGACGCAGTGCGGTTTGGGCAGGTCTTGTACCGTTCTACAGAAATACTTTTGCGTTACCACCAACACATCCAATTCTTTTGGTGTTACGTTGCTCAAGACAGCACACCCACATAAAGCACATGGTAAAATGACAGTGTTCCATATACAAACAAGCACAAACAGTATGGTTTCTGGAAAACGACATACATCTTTCTGATTACTGAATTGTATGTATGTATGTATGTATGTATGTATGTGCGTGCGTGCGTGCGTGCGTGCGTGCGTATGTGTGCGTGCATGTATGTATGTTTGGATGGATGGATGCGTTCGTGTTCGTGCGTGCATGTGCACAAGCATACACATGTATGTGCGGGTGTTTGTATGTTTGTGTTTGTTCATATGTGTGTGAGTACTGTTGTCGATGTTTCGGAGGGTATAATGGCGGAGAAGCCACGGAGAAATATTAACAATGTCAATGATGTCACTAGCCAGTAGAATATGTAACAGTAACGGTATCTGTAGATAGTGTATAAGTAAGTAGTAGAATATGTGATAGTACCAATAATAATAGATTGTATAACAAAAGAGTAGAATGTGTTATCGTAACACTATTAGTAGATGGTGTAAGTAGTGAGTAGAAGATGCAATAGCACTAATACTAGTTGATAGTGTAAGTATAGAGTAGAGGATGTGATAGCACTAATATTAGTAGATAGTGTAAATAATGAGTAGTGTAGGTGACGACACTAATATTGGTAGATAGTGTAACTAAAGAGTAGTATATGTGTAAATAAAGAGTAGTATATGTGATAACAGAAATATTAGAGGATGGTGTAAGTAAGCAGTATTGTATGTGATATTTATAGATTGTATCAGTAAAAAGCACAATAACTGATAGTAACAATATTAGTAGAGGGTGTAATTAAAGAGTAGAATATGTGACAGTACCAATATTAGTATGTAGTATAAACAAGAGTAGAGTATGTGTTAATTGCAACATTAGAAGATGTTGTATGTACGAAGTAGAATATGTGATCGCAACATTGGTACTTGATGATGTAAATAAAGTGTAGAATATGTGATAGTGGCAACATTAGTACTTGATGATGTAAATAAAGTGTAGAATATGTGATAGTGGCAACATTAGTACTTGATGGTGTAAATAAAGTGTAGAATATGTGATAGTGGCAACATTAGTACTTGATGGTGTAAATAAAGTGTAGAATATGTGATAGTGGCAACATTAGTACTTGATGGTGTAAATAAAGTGTAGAATATGTGATAGTGGCAACATTAGTACTTGATGATGTAAATAAAGTGTAGAATATGTGATAGTGGCAACATTAGTACTTGATGATGTAAATAAAGTGTAGAATATGTGATAGTGGCAACATTAATACTTGATGGTGTAAATAAAGTGTAGAATATGTGATAGTGGCAACATTAGTACTTGATGGTGTAAATAAAGTGTAGAATATGTGATAGTGGCAACATTAGTACTTGATGATGTAAATAAAGTGTAGAATATGTGATAGTGGCAACATTAGTACTTGATGTAAATAAAGTGTAGAATGTGTGATAGTGGCAACATTAGTACTTGATGATGTAAATAAAGTGTAGAATGTGTGATAGTGGCAACATTGGTACTTGATGATGTAAATAAAGTGTAGAATATGTGATAGTGGCAACATTAGTACTTGATGATGTAAATAAAGTGTAGAATGTGTGATAGTGGCAACATTGGTACTTGATGATGTAAATAAAGTGTAGAATGTGTGATAGTGGCAACATTAGTACTTAATGTAAATAAAGTGTAGAATATGTGATAGTGGCAACATTAGTACTTGATGATGTAAATAAAGTGTAGAATGTGTGATAGTGGCAACATTAGTACTTGATGGTGTAAATAAAGTGTAGAATATGTGATAGTGGCAACATTAGTACTTGATGGTGTAAATAAAGTGTAGAATATGTGATAGTGGCGACATTAGTACTTGATGATGTAAATAAAGTGTAGAATATGTGATAGTGGCAACATTAGTACTTGATGATGTAAATAAAGTGTAGAATATGTGATAGTGGCAACATTAGTACTTGATGGTGTAAATAAAGTGTAGAAAATGTGATAGTGGCAACATTAGTACTTGATGGTGTAAATAAAGTGTAGAATATGTGATAGTGGCAACATTAGTACTTGATGATGTAAATAAAGTGTAGAATATGTGATAGTGGCAACATTAATACTTGATGATGTAAAAAAGCGTAGAATATGTGATAGTGGCAACATTAGTACTTGATGATGTAAATAAAGTGTAGAATATGTGATAGTGGCAACATTAGAACTTGATGGTGTAAATAAAGTGTAGAATATGTGATAGGTGTAGAATATGTAATAGTGGCAACATTAGTACTTGATGATGTAAATAAAGTGTAGAATATGTGATAGTGGCAACATTAGTACTTGATGACGTAAATAAAGTGTAGAATGTGTGATAGTGGCAACATTAGTACTTGATGGTGTAAATAAAGTGTAGAATATGTGATAGTGGCAACATTAGTACTTGATGATGTAAATAAAGTGTAGAATATGTGATAGTGGCAACATTAGTACTTGATGATGTAAATAAAGTGTAGAATATGTGATAGTGGCAACATTAGTACTTGATGATGTAAAAAAGCGTAGAATATGTGATAGTGGCAACATTAGTACTTGATGATGTAAATAAAGTGTAGAATATGTGATAGTGGCAACATTAGAACTTGATGGTGTAAATAAAGTGTAGAATATGTGATAGGTGTAGAATATGCAATAGTGGCAACATTAGTACTTGATGATGTAAATAAAGTGTAGAATATGTGATAGTGGCAACATTAGTACTTGATGACGTAAATAAAGTGTAGAATGTGTGATAGTGGCAACATTAGTACTTGATGATGTAAATAAAGTGTAGAATATGTGATTGTGGCAACATTAATACTTGATGATGTAAAAAAGCGTAGAATATGTGATAGTGGCAACATTAGTACTTGATGATGTAAATAAAGTGTAGAATATGTGATAGTGGCAACATTAGAACTTGATGGTGTAAATAAAGTGTAGAATATGTGATAGGTGTAGAATATGCAATAGTGGCAACATTAGTACTTGATGATGTAAATAAAGTGTAGAATATGTGATAGTGGCAACATTAGTACTTGATGACGTAAATAAAGTGTAGAATGTGTGATAGTGGCAACATTAGTACTTGATGATGTAAATAAAGTGTAGAATATGTGATTGTGGCAACATTAGTACTTGATGATGTAAATAAAGTGTAAAATATGTGATAGTGGCAACATTAGTACTTGATGATGTAAATAAAGAGCAGAATGTGTGATAGCTGCAACATTAGTACTTGATGATGTAAATAAAGTGTAGAATATGTGATAGTGGCAACATTAGTACTTGATGGTGTAAATAAAGTGTAGAATATGTGATAGTGGCAACATTAGTACTTGATGATGTAAATAAAGTGTAGAATATGTGATAGTGGCAACATTAGTACTTGATGATGTAAATAAAGTGTAGAATATGTGATAGTGGCAACATTAATACTTGATGATGTAAAAAAGTGTAGAATATGTGATAGTGGCAACATTAGTACTTGATGATGTAAATAAAGTGTAGAATGTGTGATAGTGGCAACATTAGTACTTGATGATGTAAATAAAGTGTAGAATATGTGATAGTGGCAACATTAGTACTTGATGATGTAAATAAAGTGTAGAATGTGTGATAGTGGCAACATTAGTACTTGATGATGTAAATAAAGAGCAGAATGTGTGATAGTTGCAACATTAGTAGATGGTGTTAGTAAGTGTGATAGTAACAATATCAGTAGATGGTGTAAGTGTGATAGAAACAATATCAGTAGATGGTGTGCGTGGGACAGTAACAATATCAGTAGATGGTGTAAGTGTGATAGAAACAATATCAGTAGATGGTGTACGTGGGACAGTAACAAAATCAGTATATGGTGTAAGTGAGTGCGATAGTAACGATATCAGTAGATGGTTTTAGTGAGTGTGATAGTAACAATATCAGTAGATGGTGTAAGTGTGATAGTAACAATATCAGTAGATGGTGTTAGTAAGTGTGACAGTAACAATATCAGTAGGTGGTGTAAGTGGGACAGTAACAATATCAGTAGATGGTGTTAGTAAGTGTGATAGTAACGATATCAGTAGATGGTGTTAGTGAGTGTGATAGTACCAAAATCAGTAGATGGTGTAAGTGAGTGTAATAGTAACGATATCAGTAGATGGTGTTAGTAAGTGTGATAGTTGCACCATTAGTAGATGGTGTTAGTATGGGTGACAGAAACAATATCAATAGATGGTGTAAGTAAGGAGTACAATGTACAGTAGGACATCCACTAACTTTCACGCATGACACAGTGGTCTCGTGTTTTTAAATCCTGTATCAAAAAAGGTGTTGGTGTTGGTGTTGGTGTTGATGGTGTTGGTGTTGGTGTTGGTGTTGGTGGTGACGATTAGCAATGATGATTGCTGTAGTTGTGGTAGTAGCAGTAACAGTAATAGCAATGGTGATAGCACTAGTAGCAGCAGCAGTAGTTGTAGTAGTAGTAGTAGAAACAGCAGCAGTAGTAGTAGTAGTAATGGTGGTGGTGGTGGTAGTAGTTTTAGTAGCAGCAGCAACCGTAGTAGTAGTAGGAGGAGGAGGAGGAGGAGGAGGAGGAGGAGAGGAGGAGGAGGAGGAGGAGGAGGAGGAGTAGCGGTAGTGGTAGTAGCAGCAGCAGCAACCGCTGCAGTAGTAGCAGGAGCAGCAGCAGCAGTAGTGGTGGTGGTGGTGGTGGTGGTAGTAGTAGTAGTACTGTCAGCTGCAGCAGTAGTGGTGGTTCCACAAGTGGTAGTATCACAGTTATCGTCATCAGCGGCAGTGATAGTAGTACTTGGTAACAGTAGTACTAGCAGTACGCGGGTGGACAGGTTCCACGTATCACTAACGCGCACTACTCATTCGGTTCCTGATTCCTGAAATCTAAAGGACTGCCACTGAACGAAATACATTCGAGTCTACAAAGCCCATTGTTGTGCTCACAGTGACGGCACAGTTTTTTTCTCCTACAGAATTGTGAAGCTGATCTAAATCTGTAGCGGTTGCGTGATGGACCTAATATAATTGCACTATTTATTCATTGTTCTGTATTTTATATCATGGCTAATACTGACATTCTGACTGCCAAGGGCGATGCCAGGATTCCCTGCTGAGTGCCACAGAGTATATTCAATTGACCAAATGCCAGGATGCGTTTGTTGAAATTAATATATAATTCATGATCTACCATTCCAATTTTATTGGAGGAGTTTTGTAAATGTTAGCAATGCAAGAGGATTGCGCTTGTTCATTAGACTAATCGGCGGACGTGTCCTAGGGACAATATCACAGGACTCGACCGAACTCTGGCCTCGAACAGAGAACAAAGACGAACTTAACTCAATAACGTCCCGCGTTATTCGGCAAATTACCGCTGTTATTAACCAGTTTTCCCTTGCCGCTGTGACCTATGATTTCTCAGGCACGAGCCTCCATCTAACTGACCCGCGTTTTCCCCGGGGTGGGGGTCTGATGGAATGCGATCCCGGGGGTGGGGATCTCGAGAAATGCACATCTTTTGTTTTCCCCTCGGCGGAGGTTCTGCTCGTTCTTGTGCGTTCATTTCAATATACCAAAGATCTGGCAAGACTGTTTAATCACTTTAGACGGGTTTATTCCCTCTTTAGGGGAATATGTTCTGTTGGAGATAATTATTGGAAACCATATTTCTTTCACATGCGACTTGGTTAAATTGTCCTCTTTGTGTAAAAACCTAGATGAAACCGTTGTACTGCTTCAACCTTTATTGGAAAATTTGACTTTTTCCTGTTTTTTTGAAAGCGCAATATGGAGTGGTACTGAACCACATCCGTCTCTCTCCTCGTTAAGTGAATGTGTTCCCAGTTGCCTAGTGTGTCCTCATATATATTATTCCACTTTATACAAGATACAATTATTTTAATAATTATGCCGAAAGTTTTACACTTGTATGCAAGTGTAAGTGGCAGATACATATACATTAGAAGTGAGTGTTTTTTATCAGTTGTCGATAACGCGTAGGTGTCATGTGTTGATCTGGAATACTTTTATTTCAGTACCGTAAGTTTTGTTGTTTCTGCATCTGTCGCTGTCGATGTTGCTGTTGTTGCTGCTGCTGCAGAATAAATTGTTCTGATGAACAATACTGTTCAAAGATCTGCTGTTCTCGTAGAATGTACGAATATATATTTGCAAGGATAAAAGTTCAACAAAAACGTTACCCCGGTCTATTTTCACTTAGACCGAGAACGTCCCGGGGTAGAATAGGCCTTCAGCAACCCATGCTTGCCATAAAAGGCGACTATGCTTGTCGTAAGAGGAGATCTAGACTAACGGAATCGGGTGGTCAGGCTCGCTCACTTGGTTGACACATGTCATCGGTTCCCAACTGCACAGATCGATGCTCATGTTGTTGATCGCTGGATTGTCTGGTCCAGACTCGATTATTTACAGACCCCGCCATACAGCTGGAATATTGCTGAGTGCGGCGTAAAACTAAACTCCCTACCTAACTCACTATTTTCACTGAGCAAAACTGCCGGCCAAAAGTAAATCCCCATCCTTGTCGACCATGACTGAAAGTAGAACAAAACAGAGGATATATCATAGTTTAGTTTGGGAGCATACGTTTGCAGTGTCTATACGACTGTTTTCAGCCTAGTGACGTTCTGTTAACACTTACAATAAGGTGATCAAATCCAGTCTTCAAGCGTTTACATTCTCTTGGTTTTGTGGTTCATTTAGTGTTAATGCTTTCCATTTTGTCAGTTAAACTATACCTTACAAATACATAAGTTCAAAGATGTTTTCGTTAAATATGTGTGTAGGTGAACAAACTACAATTTATTATGCCGCATACCTAGCTGGTATAAATAAACTAAATACCCTCTACCTGCTGATCCCTACTTTCTAGGATTAGAAGCGGCAACGTCAAGTTTTTTTCTATTTATAGGTTAGAGTTAAATTATTTATATGTGTATGTATATTTAGCGGATTGTCATCGTTCAATGTTGTATTTGTTTCGACAGAATCTGGAAGTTTGTGGGTTGTAATAATATTGTTTATTGTAAGGACGACTTTCTTGAAGTTTGTGAGGCAAAAATTAATCACACAACTTTATGTATGACTTCTTTTTCACTGCTAAGATAGACGTTTCGGTGTCGACTCTTACACAAGAAATTGTCATCCTTGAAGCCGTATAAAATGCTTATGATATATGCTGGCTGTTTTAATTTCACGGAGATGCGATTTAACATCTGATGCGTCCGCAGCCCTCCACCCACATCCCCCCCGCCTCTCTCTCTCTCTCTCCTTATCGGCTTTACACAGTGATGCTAATTATGTTGTGGCTGTTGCGTTCTTGTGGCTGACTACGACGACGATGATGATGATGATGATGGTGGTGGTGATGATGATGATGATGGTGGTGGTGGTGGTGATGATGATGATGATGATGATGATGATGGTGGTGGTGGTGGTGGTGGTGATGATGATGATGATGATGATGATGACGACGACGACGACGACGACGACGACAACACATAATTTCTTCATATCACTGCAGTTCAATCACTTTGGAAGCAGATACATAAAGTATAGTAGTTAACATATATAGATCATTAACACATTTTAAGTTACATACATTAAAACCACATGTCACGGCCCATATACAACCACCAATATTTACCGTTGGCAAGAGACACTCGTCAATTCAAACCAACAAATAATTCCACAGCTAATTCTCTTTCCTGGAAGGTCAATTACAAGTGATGACCTCTTCAAAATATTTCCCTTTCTCAGGGTGACAATTAAACGGAAGACATGATAATATTAGCCCTATTAGGCTGGTAGTTAAGTTCATTAGGGGCATGTTTACATAGTGATTTCCCCGGCACTCTAATCCGGCTATGCAAATTTGATTGACAGTTGTTTGTAAACATTGATATTTGCACGAGGTGATGGCAGCGATCGACTGTTTGCGGAAATTCTGTCATCATGTTGTTCTTGACATTTGCTTTGACGTTTATTGAATTGGCATGATTTACGAATAGGCGTGAATGAATGGTGTTAAGAAATACACGTTTGCAGATTACTTCGGATCTCAGCGCTGACCCAAAAAAGTTTAATGGTAAAATTCCGATGTTTACAAGGGAAATTCTAAAGTTTAGTAACAATTATGTAATATAGAACATTAATTTATACACACCCAGAAAAAGGAATATTTGGTCCATATTTGGTGGTTGTTAATGAGCATATTCCATTTTGCGAGCACACCACTAGCCAGTGCCAATACACATGAGGAGAAGAAATATATGTCTATACGGATGAGACATTTCCAAAGGAATGGAATTAATTATGACATTTTGCCTTAATTTCTCTCCATCATGTTTTCCTTCTTATCGCCATCATTTGCATTTCATCAATCATGTAATAACAATATCCCATATATTATACACGTCTTTGAACAGAATTATGATTGAGTAAGTTGAGATTTACGCCGCATTTTGCAATATTCCAACAGAATCACGATGGGGGAACCACAACGGTACTTAGAAATGATACACATAACAGATGAAAATGTATATATGTCAGCTTCTTTCATACCCGTAATTTCGCCATCAGGTGAACGTAAAACCTGGAAGCAGGTAAGTACATGTCAATCAACAACAGTGATACGACAATAATGGCGGGTACTTAACGGGGGAGGCCATTTTGGGGACATCCATAAATTCTCACCTTTTGTACATAAATGTGTTTGGACCTTTTGATTGCATGTTGTGTGTCCGCCATATGAAGCGTTTTCACCATACAACGTTCTTTGATTCTTTGGACAAGCATAATCCCCATGAAAACTTTAGTTTTCACTACAGTTGTTTTATGATACGGGGCATACACAGTGTCAGCCTTGGCTCTACGGAATGCTGAGCCAAGGGTGTAAAGTAATTCTATCATTCGAAGAGGAAAGTCCAGATAAGCGGATATCTGCTGCTATTTCTTCATCTTTTTAGAAGTTATCATTTAAAGTATTATTTTTTCACTTTAGAAACTTGTGCAAGTCTAACACAATCTTAACACCCTGTCTGAATTGCGTATAATCTGGTAAAGAATATATTAGGATAGATATTGCCCCCAAACGGTCTTGTTTATGGTGTTGTTGGGGGTATATGATCTCTGTCTGATTATAAGGAAATCCTAATCCGGAATAGAACTAGTCTTCAGTGAACAATGACTGTTGTAATAGGCGTCCAAATGTTCTGCCTTGCTGAGATGGGCGTTAACGCATCTAAATTACGTCGATCAATGCTCATGACGTCAATCACTGCATTGTCTGGTCCAGAATGGAACTCTTAAAGTCCACCTACAAAAGCAGAAATGTTGTTGAATGACAACACCAAAAATTAAAATAACACAAACAATAAGAGAAACCTGCCCAAACAAACAAACAAACAAATGTAATGAACCAATATTTCTGCTGTCTGTATAGTGTTCGCTAACAGTTGGCGCTGTTATAGGGTGTGTTTTTTAAAATAATTATATTCATTTTAAGTATTGTTTCAGAATCATCATCGTACAGTGGTCATCGATATGGTAATGAAGATATCAGTATCTGTGCCACTTGTACTGCAACTATAACATACAGTGACGATTCAGGTCAGCAAACCTTTGCTTGACGCAAGTGACGAATAAAGGGATCGGATGGCAGGCTCTTTCCTGATGCATATCATCGCATATCAAATGTGCACATCGATGTCTATCTTTGGATTGTCTGGTCCAGACTCCATTATTTACACACCAGGGGCATTTAGCTGAAATATTGCTGAGTGCGGCGTAAAACAAGAAACCAACAAGAAGCAGCCACAAGAGTATTATGGCAGCGTTAAATGTTTTATATTCATGATCAAGCTGAAAGAGATTTGTCATGTTCCGACTATACCAAGAGCTTGTGTTTATGCCAGCGAGTGAATTTAGTTTTACGCCACTGTTAGCAATATTCCAGCAGTATCACGACAGTGGACACCAAAAATGGGCTTCAAACATTGCATCCGCGTGGGGAATCGAACCCAGGTCTTTAGCGTGACGAGTGAACACTTTAACCACTAGGCCCTTCCCTCCATTCCGTCCTGCTTGTGTTTATGATTCAGTGATTACGTTTTAGTGACGATTCTGTATGGTCATCAGAGATTTAGCCTCTCAATTGTTAAAAACACAAAAATATCGCAGTAGCTTTTTTTCAAATCTGCAACACACAACGCGTGATCACAGTAAGGTTTTTAAATGTTCACAACATTTTCATGAGTATATGTTAGTCAAAACAAAATTAATAACTGCAAATCAACTCTTTCCGGGGAGATGTTCTCTTATCAAGACGCTTGGGGCTAAACTAACAAATTAATCACATCCCTGGTTGATAGGCTGTAAACAAGCTTTTATGTCAACAAACACGTGTTTATAATGAACCAAGTGATACAGATCAGGTGACACCACATCGGCACGCGCGGGGGGATATATATAGCACCTTGTTTGTAAACAAACGGATGGCGAGGGGTGTTACAAGTACTGAGAGAGATGTACTTAGTTTTAGTATGTGTACGTTTTATTATTAATTGACTACATATTGCTTATAATTGGTTTTATATGCAGCAAATAAGTTTTATTTTTTTTATTTATTAATAGGTTTGAGTTAAATTATTTATATATGTAGGCATATTTAGCAGACTCTTATAGTTCAATGTTGTGTTTGTGTCGACAGAATCTGGAAGTTTGTGGGATGTACTATTGTTTGATCGACTTTCTTGAAGTTGGTGAGGCCAAACAGAAACATTCAACTTAATGTATGACAACTTCTTTTTACTGCACAGATAGACGTTTCAGTGTCGACTCTTACACAGGATTGTCATCCCTGAAACCGTATGCTTTACTTATGATATATGTTAGCTGTTCTAATTTGACGGAGATGACATCTGATGCCTCCCCAGACCTCCAGCCCTACCCTCAATCTCTCTCTCCCCCCCCCCCCCCCCCCCTCTCTCTCTCTCTCTCTCTCACACACACACACACACATGCAGACATATGCGCTCAAGAATATTACAATTCAGTTGTCAAAGCGATATATGCATATTCACTGGAGTAACTGTCTCGTGTCGTCCACCATAAATCAAAGAAAATATTCAAAACAATCTCAATTCTCTTTGGCATAACATAAGTTATTGCCTGAAAATGTGTCTACGTGTCCTAAACGCTCGATATATTTGTGTGTACCGCGGTCGTAGATTTTATAATACCACGACATGGAGAACGATGAATTCCGAGTGGTTCGGTCTCCAGAGCATCATTATGATGCATGATAAACGTTCATAGTAAACCCAGTCAGAAGAAAGTAAAGGGGGTTGATGGGAGGGGGGCGAACGCTGGGGGACATCTCATTTCTTCTCATTAGCACAGCTCAAAAAGCAAACAGTAACTGGAAGAGCGCTGTATCTGATTAAGAACAAAATCCACACTTAGGGGACCAATTTGATCAAAAACAATCCTCCAGTCGGCTCGAGAAACGCCATGATAGATAAAAGTGTACGGTACGGTATCCAGCCCGGTCTCTGTGCCCAGCGATGTTGATAGTATTTCTCTCATGTAATTGATGATTTCGTCCCAAGCGGGCCTTTTTTGCTCTTTTAGCTAATTTTCATCAGCGGGGAGATATTGTTAAACCTAATTTGAGTCAATGTTTTAAATGCGATACGGTTCACATGTCCTGGGAGGTAGTACGGAAGTTGTGACTAAAGGAATTAATCCTACAATCGCCCGACGAGGACTAGATCCGTCTTGTATGCTATTTCCTATGAGTCGATTGATAATTGAACAAAAATGTGTGTCGATTGTTAAGGGAACATTAAGCAAACGTACATAATATTATAGCATGGTATAAAAGTTGGAATGATAAGATCTGCATGTCAAATATACGAAAATAGTGATTAGTATATTATTGATATCTGATGCATTGATATATCGATAATCGATCAGCATATTTGTGTCAGAGAACAGGTATGATTAATATCTCTCAAAATATTGTTAAATTCAACAAAAAACAACGCCGAAACAAGTACACCCAAAAATAATATATACATAATAAATAATATAATTTTAAAATTATTATCACCACGCGGATGTTAGGGTAAGTTCAAACGATTAATGAGAAATGCAAGCTTAACGGCGCAGTACGTCGTTGCATCTCTGAGACGTCATTAAGAAAAAACATCGAAAAGTGATTCTGAACGATATGTCTCTATTTCATCTACTTTTACAAAACACAATGTAATCATGTTCAGTTTCACTTTAGGTACTTTTACACCTAAACTCATGGCAGTAACAGATTCAAATTGTTTACCTACTAAAACTCATAACAAAAACATTTAAGATATCAGATTCGTTTTCCTTCGGATGTTATAACGGAGAAAATCACTGGACTCAGTGTCACAAAACTAATCAAGTGCAAAACATGATATAACCACGTTGTAAGTTATTCTATCAAAGAATTGTGCTATGGCTGGAATACTGTCAATATCTGATCTTTTAAAGTTTGCAATATATGTCATATTTGGGATTTCACTTTCTTAGGTTAGAAGACATTTGAATATATTTTCGATGTGGTCACAAGCAGTTATTTTAAACAAAACATTAAAAAAAATAATGGTTATTTTAGCGTCTAGGGAAATTGAGACAGACATCGTTGAGGGTAGAGGAGATTGTATTCATGTATGTGATCTACATCGCAATACTGCTGCTGGTAAAAGCGTCTAAATTTTATTGCCCCAGTAAATTGATTCAATTAACATTTTCAAATGACTGTCTATTGACGTATATTACAAGCACACCCCTTGCACTTTGCCAGTAGCCAGTCTGTCCATCGAGTCCCGATTATCGGAGATTATCGTTTTATCGCATTGTTTTCTTTACGTTACAAAGCAATCTATTCACGTCGTGACCCAGTAATCTCGTTTGTTTGGTTCCGGTTGTGTTAACCGTGACATTAACTGTATCTATCAAGCATAATGATTTTACAACAGGAGTGATTTATGTGGGATGTAGTTATTAAGATGCAGACGGGGTTCATTAAGATTGTCAATCGGCACGATGAGTTTATGGGTGGATCTATACCCTGACATAACCGATGTCTGTTTCTGAAATAATCATTACTATTTTTAGGTTGTATCTTTATTTTGTTAGTACTCACATATTGTTTCATATGTAGTATATGAATAAATAAACGATAAAATCAGAATGACGGTGTTATGCGAGATAAATCATTTGAAATTGTTATGAAGCTGTAATGGTTTACAATAAAAAATAACAAACAGTGTCTATTTCTCAAATCTATGTTTATATACCCAGTTTGTGTTTTTGACAGCACCCATAGTTTGATGTGTAGTATTTAGAAAAACAAAGTATGGAATCGTCATGACACAATGACTGTTTTAGGCAAACCAGAACATTTGAAATTCTTATGAACCTATGATGACTTGTAACAGAACAAAATTTGATTCATCTAAATGTTGATGCTAATCTAGAAGTGTCAGTAGAGAGATGGATCTTCATATAACTGAACTATGTATGTTGGTGTTTTCTGCACGTGCGAGGTTAAAACTGAACGGTATCTCACAGCTGCGTGTCTGACTGACAGCGAACGGCAAGTAGACCACGGATTGTAGACAAAACACTACGTGAGTATAGCGGCATGGGGTTTGTTGGCTTGAAATATCATCCTCGCTAGGTGATCATGTATACTTTAATAAACATTATCCGCTTGGATGACGACGTAAACATTTTTAATTTTCACAATACTGCAATACACACTAGGCGAACTAAGGTAATGTAACATTCTGAGTATCAATGCGATTGAGAGAATATCTATTACGAACAGAGGTATATCAACCGCACCCCATGTGTCGATATGTTTAAACAGGATTAGTATATATTTTGTTTCATTGTTGTTGAACGCTGAGATCTGCAATATTCAGCAGTCTATACAGAATGAGTCTGGACCAGACAATCCAGTGACCAACAGCATGAGCATCAGTCTACTCAACTACGCGATGCGATATGCGATGGCGTGTCAACCAAGTCAGCGAGTCTGACCACCGTTAGTCGCCTCTTACAGGCCTCCTACGACAACCATGGGTCACTGAAGGCCAGTTCTACTCGTCATCGTGGATATAGATAGTTAGAAGTAATCATAAATATACCGTTTTGTGTTTTTCGCTGTTTGAGGGACGTTTTGGTAGCCAAGTGGTTAAAGCGTTCGCTCGTCACACTGACGACCCGGGTTTGATTCTTCAGAGAGGGCAGAGAGTGTGAAGCCAATTTCTGGTGTCCCTCGCCGTAATATTGCTGGAAAAGTGCTAAACACGGCATAAAGTCATACTCATCCATGGTATGAAGCGTCTTGTCGAGGATGCACGGGGGGTATTTATGGAGTTATACCCATTTAACTGCAGGGCATATCAAAAACTTATGAAGGGATTATATTTATGAACAATAACCCACGGAACTCTAATGACCCTAACGGTAAACGTTTAGTTCACATGCGCACATAAACAGGGGAAGCAATTTGTTTATGAAGACATATTCCGTAGTGTTCTACAGTGGCTCTCTTCAGGGAAGGTCTATAAACACGGATATATTGTATTTTGAGTCTTAACTTGTTTACAAAAACAAACGTGAGAGACAAAATGAGAAATAAAAAGTACTACAAATGTCATCACCGGTCTGGAGTATACACGTCTGTTTGAAATACAGACATATACATATTGGTCTTATGTCACAAGATATCAATATGTATTAGTCTACAAATTTCCTGGAGGAATACTTGATGAAAATGACATTCATCACGGACAAGACAGCTTAAGGGACACATGCAAAGGCAGTTTTGTGAAACTTGTTAATGTATGTTTACTTTTGAAAACGAAATAGAACCAGTTTAGTAGATATTTATGAGTCCTTATATTGTGCATAGTACTGGAATTGAACTGGTGATGTTTTAACTGCACGGTGAAGTGCTTCCAGGTGTACTGGGAATACACACAGACATACATATATTTTCCGCAATATATAAAGGTCATGTCTTCTTCCCTCATGGCAGCGTCTGAATTCGAGAATTCCTTATTGACAACTGTATGAATAATGTAAAAGAAAATACCCTCTAAAAGGTATTAGAGGACTAAAATGACAACATGAACGTATTCGATAAGAGATTACAAAAGTCAAATCAACGAAAAAATATATTTCGTCTCTAAAAATGTTGTTCCTAATTAATACTAACCCCTTGGTAGAAAGAATAATGAACAATCAATATAATTGTTCAGTCATAAAATTAGTTGCGTTAAATATTCATAAGTTTATACCCATGTTATAGATTTGTATAATTAGCGGCATGAAATAAGCTTGCATCCCAAGGCACGGGGGTCCCTGAGGATCCCATTACATATAGGATAATCAGGAAATCTATATTTCAGAATATAGAATCAGTATTATGTTATTGTCGTATGACATTTCAACGCTATTTTTAACATTTCATTTATGAAAAAAAACTTGCTCAAAATCTTTTAACCAGTTTGAAAGTATGAAGTATTGAAAATAAACGATTTGAAAAATCAATCGACATTAATTGTTAATTTACTGTTAATTTTATTTACCAACAGTATGGCGATACGCAAACAGAGCATGATAGCACAAAAGTCATAAAAGTGACGACGACATTGAAAGAGAATATATCTTCACTCTCGTTCTTTGTTTAGAGATTACGGTGACTGCATGTAATCCTCTTTATAACGTTTCACAAATGCGGATTAACCCAGTTTTAAGCAAACTCTAGATGCTGAATATTCTGCGAATAATTTACTGTTTCTAACAAAAATCTAGTTATAATCGTAAGAGAAGGGGATTAGCCGCGCTAGTTCTCTTTCACTGGATTTTCTGTGTGAGCGGTTCGCATCATACGGGGGTGGCAGAGGTCAGTTACAATGGACTGTCTACGATGCGGTGACATTTGGGCGGCATTTATCAACGATATCGGGTATCACGACACGGGCTCATTGAAGCGTGAACCGTAAGTCAATTTGTAACCTCGTCACGGTCTAACTGCAAACACTTAACAAAGCGATCGTCATACTGAGGTACTCGCGACAGGGGTAAAGAGTTGTTCAAATTCAACGACACGAGTCAAACTGTTGTTTCTGTGAAATGTTGTTGTTTATCGTAATAAATAACCAGGCACGCGCGACAAGGACAGTTGTGAATAGCCCCAGACAATTGGAACTCGTCTATTTCAGCAAGCGTTGTAAATATCAACAATAGGCCTCTCTCTCACCATCTGTCATTGACGAGCCCGGTTCGGAGGGATCGACCGGTTCTTTGGTGTTTGGCGACATTGTAAACATTTTTTCCTTCATTAAAGACCTCTGAGTTTGCTTTGTGAAGATTAATCTCATCTTTGGTCAGGAAAATCAACGATATGAATTTGTAAGAAATTGCCAGCGTCAATATTAGCCATATGCTGACCTGAATAAATACGTGATGTGAATATAATTTGAAAACAATATTCTTCACTGCAAACAAGAAGACAAGATGACGAATATTTTGATCGGAAAGAAATATTTCAATATTTGTATTGCTTTGACGGTGTATGGGAAGGATTCCGACAGTAAAATTTGTCGTTTCGCCCACCGTCAATGTTGAACAGGAGGCGCGGACTTGGTTGTCAATTTCACGAGCCACGTGGTGTAAGCGAAACATAAACAAAACGTGAGCCGCGCGTGTCTGCAAGCTCGCTCTTCGTGTATGTGGGTCTTTTTACTGTCGACGGCAGTTGGAGGTCCCCAGCTACTAACACTGAACGCTGTGCGTCGAGAGATAGCAGAGGTTACTACCATTTCAATTTCAATTACTGCTTGTGACTCTGCGCTAGTATGATAATATGAAAATAGCACCAATTCGTCGAAATTAACAATGACCTTTGGCGGTATCTGATTGGCCCGCTGCTTCGCTCGTCCACTCCCCTACGGCGCATGGGCGGTAATCTAGGTCTCACCAGGCAACCGGCTCACGCGATTGGCTAATCGGACCCCATCGCTGGTCGTGTTCTCCTCCCCCGGGATCTCGATGGTCCATTGGGATGGCAGGGTAACATCCAACTGAAGAAAGCAACAAAAGCCGTTCTCGAGAGATTTTTAGCCAGAATTGGCGGTGGCACTCAGAGGAGTCTATCTAACTTGGTGGTCAATGGGTGATGTTTGGTGATAGAGTGACGGGAGAGGAGAGAGATGCGTTATGGTCTAAAGGCGAGAACACTTAGACTCTCACAGGATCTTGTGTCGTCAATTACTTCTTCACCACTGGCAGCGTACCTCCGTCCTAGAATCTACCTCTCGTAGTCATCGACAGGCGCTTGGGATTACGGCGTAAAACTACATGTGATTTTATTCGCGTGTGAATGCATGTGCGTGTGCTAATTCTGACGTGTGATTGTCAACCTACGCCCGATCTGGCAAACTTTGATGTTTGACTACCCTGAGGATTCAAACACAACATCCTCTAACACCACCCCCATGAAAGAAGAGAGCACCCACCCATCTCAAACGACACTGACACCTGTAAGAAACTGGATGCAGCCCACGGTGGTAGACCAGGGTGGCAGGTACGTGCTTATTCCCCCACCCTCGCTTCCTGCTCCTTACCCCGGGGACTAACCTTCCCATCGGGGGGACCCTCATTCCCGTGGACACTGATAATACCCCGGTCCCCTCAGACCAATCCGTTTTGTAATGCATCTCATATAATTTCGATTTCGTGATCACGGAAAAATCTGTCTATTCCCAAATCGGCCTTATTTTATGCTTCTCTCTGCATGTTCTAATGTTTGTTCTGTGTGTTGTCATTGCAGCGCCGGACTCGGCCGGGCTCACTTTGAAAAGCAGCCACCCAGCAATCTGAGAAAGAGTAACTTCTTCCATTTTGTCCTCGCCCTGTACGACCGACAAGGGCAGCCCGTCGAAGTCGAGAGGACTGCTTTTATAGACTTCGTGGAGAAAGATCAGGTAAGCTCATCCCAGAGTCTGTTTACATAGTTATCCCGTTCGTGACATGATACAAACCCTGTCAATTTCCAAATCAATGAATGACTGTGTTGTGTAGAACCCCGTTGCTGTTATTTTCATATTATTTTCAGGAATCTGAAGGACAAAAAACTAACAATGGAATTCACTATAGGATTCAATTGCTCTACGCCAACGGTAAGTCAACATTTCAATTGTATTACAAATTCATCAACACCAGCTTACAGACTGACTCAGTGGGTTCGGTGCCCTAACTACCGTTCCTTTATCAAACTGACACAATACATAAAAATGATATACCCGATATATGTCCTGCTTTCACTGGCTTTTTCTATTAATAATGAATACCCGATTATTATCAATTTTCCAGGTGAAATAAACCTTTTTCAGTCTTTATGTCAGTGCATTGTCTTGATATCGAAAAATAAAGGGCAGCATATGTCACAGCGATACAAGGTGGCCGAAGAATGCTGGCTACAGTGAGTCTTATTACTACAAGAACTGCTTCCAGCATAGCCATATAGCCCTTTATCATCTGTTTCAATGGACGTATTAATTATTTAAACTTTCACAAAAATGGCCTGCCAGTCAATCAATTTGCGTTTCACTGTTTTTCTTAGCCTGACATTGTAGAATTGGCTTAGGCCGTACTCTGCAAGCATGTTAAAAATGTATAAGCTTCGCGTAAAAATGAAAGTCTTCCAGGGTGATATTTTCCGTTTGCAAACGAGTTTGTATGAGGCAGTTGGTGACACGGTTTCGTTGTAGAATATTCCAATAGAAAATTCTGTAATTCCACATATACGGTAAAGTTCCAAGAATATTTGATAAGATTCATGGAGCGACTGCTCTTTGGCCGAATATGGTTCTATATGACACAGACCGTTCTGTCAATTAGTCTATGTTTTTAATGTAAACACAAACCGCTTCGAGCACGTGTTGTTATCAAACACATAATCAGATCTATTTTCCACCAAGTGTGAAACGACATTGTAAAAACATTGTAAATGTAAATGAAACTGATCAATCAATTATTTTATATTTTCTTTGATAAAACTTGTCTCATCAATCAGCCAATAATTCAAAGAATCTTTCACTATATGCACCCTCTACTTCACCACGTTCATGGGCTATTGCTTCGGGGCTTCTGAACAATTATGCCTTGCTATTAACTAAAGTAGTTAACTCCTGGACAACGAATTAAGTCCTCTGTGAAAGCGCAGATAGCACTTTGACGGATGTCAATTACAATCCTAACGTTCTAGATTTCTCATAGATATTGACACGTCTTCAACATACACACTTTGTGCACATATATTATTAAGAGTCACTTAGGTTACTAAGACTCGTATTAAAATGCTTCAGAAACGAACTGAAGATCTACGGCCTCATAAAGCAAAAACACAACTGCTTCTTCATCGATACACCTGCTGGCTCACAAAGCTGTTAAATTATGTTCGATGCCATCCTACGGTTTGTTGAATTTGAACTGAATAATTTATGAGAAATGTCACAGTCATCAGTTCAAATTTGTACAAATGGGTTTACATATAACACATTGTCAGACGTAGGTAGCGCTTGTTTTCAAAATATCTGTATTGTGCAGAGATAGAAGAAATATCGAGGTAAATGACACGTAACGAACAAAGTGGGGTTCTTTATATTGCCGTAGAATGTATGTATCATGTACCGTAAATCGTTGGGTGCTTTGTTTAAATTATTTTCTAAAACGTAAACATCTGATCAAACTTTTAATGTACGACTACAGTAATAAACACTAATATTGTACTTGAATATAGTTGCTGACAATATTATTCCGTGACTGATTTCTTTCGCTGTGTCGGATCCTTTTTCAGAAATGTATCATTACAACTTATGTAAATCATATATGTTGTATTTACATATGAACACTAAACCTTTTGCGAGAACAACAAACACGTTGTAATTAAGACTTATTAAATCAGTGTTTATTTTATTTTCATTATGTTTATGTATCTATTTTTATTATAGAAAAAATATCAATATAGACTATCACAGTATCTTTACAGTCGAACTCACGATAAACAGTTCAGCGCGGATACAAAAGGGTGTACTCCCTAACGTTTAAAGGTCCCTATGGCTTTAGATTGGTCAAGAGCGTCCTTATTGCTAAAATATTAATTTCATTCTTTAAAATCAGTCAATATTTTTCACATTTGAAACCTGTCCGTACTTTTATCATGTCTGTGGCATCATTTTTATCATGATATATGGAACAGTTGGCAACGAGATAACTATCAGTGCAGAGTTTGAAAATAACGCATTAATCCATGTCTCTTTACAAAGTACTACACTGACTATACAAACTTAACGTGGTGTTGATAACATCAACGTTGTTCATTTCTGTTGCTGATAAAGCTGCCTGACCTATCATGTTTGGAACATACATAATGAATACCTCAAAGTATCCCACCCCTTCTATGTCGATAAGGGGTTTCCCTTCAGTTTAAATTACCTTGGTGACAAAAGTCGTGTCGATTGCAATAACTTGTTAATTTCTGTTGTTCTTTTCATCCGCGACGGGACGGACCATCTGTTCTTCACGTGATAATTAACGGCATCTACATTAGCTGCTAGTGTTCATTTCAGCTGTACACTTAGAGAAAACTGAATATGAAACTCGCACACAGTTTCTCCGGCTTAGCAGGGGTGTCATGAAACCACTTGATTTATTGGTGACTTAGAAAACGTCAGTATAACGGTAAATAGATGTTCCGAATCCCCCACACGATAAAGTCTGACTCTCTAATCTGGTGTACTTAAACACATGTATATCTTTTGGAAGTGTCTGTTGAGATACCTAATAACGTGACTTTTGGATGGGGAAACTGAAAAAAAAACATCAGTTGAAGTATTAACATATTTACAGGTATGATGAAATCAACACGTACTGCAATTTGAAACGGGTGAACAAAAGATTTATAATTACTTTGTAAATAACGTCTTTTATTCATGAACTTCTTTAATTAATTAAACGGATTCCCTGAGTAATCATGTGCAAATGGCCTGTAACAAAATCAGGAAAAAAGTCGGGGATGCATTAGAAGGTTATTGTGACAAATCATTTACATGCATGTTAAGGAACTAGATTCAGACTGATGGTTGTTATAAACGATCCGGATCCACGGTTCCATCATACAAATATCCTCTCTGCACTTTGAAGCCAACTCCCGAAAAAAGAAAAACAAAAACAAAAAAACAAACCAACTAATTCTATTTATTTCGTTTTTTTTTATTTCAGGCGTGCGACAGGAGCAAGATTTGTATGTCCGACTTATTGACTCCGTCTCAAAACAGGTAAGACTGTTACCATAGCAACCAGAGCTAACAAACTCTATTTCGAGTCTTTTGTCTCCAAATTCGAATTTTTGACTTGTGTAGTCCATGCACGTTTTATCTGCTCTGAGTTGAATCGCCTTGTTGGGCTGGGAGCTGTAATTTTCTGCTCTTTCTTCTTGCATTGACTGTGAGTGTCGAAGGGGGAGGGGCGCACGTTCTTTGTGCGAGGGGGGTGGGAGGAGGCTTTAGATTAAAAACTAAATTTGTCTCACGTCCCCTCTGAGGTCAGTTCCTCCCTGGGGAATTGTGAACGAGGTTTGCGATAATACACTTTCATTGAAATGTAACCGAATAAAACTGTGGGGATATTTGTTTATTTGGGTTTCTTATATGTTACGTTTCGGATATTACCGTGCGATAATACATGTTGTTTACAGCTTGCTAAGCTCTCATGTAAGACCTGAAAATATAGCATGACATTATTACACAAATATCTCATCTGTGAAATGAGTTTCCAATAAATTAGGAACCCCAGGGTGCGAGCCCAGCCATCTTAACCGCATATAGACAGAGAGGCTGGACTTGTCCAGTTCATTACACCTTTTTGTTGCGAAGATGAAGGACCACACGCAAACTCGTAATTTACTGATTCTTACAAACGCTCCAATATCATCCTTATATGGATCTCAACACATTCGAAAAAAACAAAAACAATTTATGTCATTAGAAAGTCGTTATAATATTTCATGGAGTCGATAGGAGCCTACTGTAATCGTTGTTGCTTTTAGTAAGTATGATTACGGAAAGATGTCACAAACGAAAAAGAGAATTCGATTGGTTGTACGGTTAAGTATTGAGAAGGCTTCACGCATGAGAGTAATCCCCGTCCCATGAGATAAGAATGGCAAATAATTAAAACAATCTAGAAGAAGCCAAATCAATGAGCATTCTACTACACCCTAGAGACGGAACCCGGTGACAACCTTGGATCATCACAATGGCGGAATATTAAACTGGATTCTTGTCTGTGTTTAAAACCGACAGGGAAAGGCGTTGGGCTCTTGGGTATTAACGCTCCGAACAACCTGTTTACTTATTAAAGTATCTTCGTTACGATATTATTCTTGTTTGTATTTGTATTTTATATTTTGAACACTTAAATACAAACAAAATACATGTTTAAGAAACAGCCTATTCCCGAAGTCCTCGCACGTTTTAATTGCGTTTTGTAAGTGAACGAAATCCCGTTTCGTTTCATTTATGTTTCGATTCCAAAATGTGAGAGAATCGCTTTGACCTTTTAGTGTCAAGCGGCACTGTTTCCCGTTCACAGGATTCACTGAAATGAATTCCCAGGGATGTTTTGATTCACTGATAGCTTTCGTCTGGTTCAGGCGTTAGAACGATACGTTTAGCTTTAGAGGAAACCAATAAACAAGAATGTTTATGTAAGGAGCGTATTTGGAAAACACCAATTTAGGCATCGGCCCGTCAACTGTTAATGGTGGTCTTATTTTCATTGTGTAGAACTGCTGCGTGATTAGGCCCTCACAGTTGAATGTAAACACTTTTTCCTCAGTCCCAAGTGACGCTAACACGTTCAAGGGGAGATTACTCAATCGCTTAGTCTCTGTTCACACTGACCCATCATGTGTTGGTCTGTTTGCCCGTTCTCTGACACCCTGACTTTAAATGATCAAATAAGCTGTGTTTTTCTAATGCATGGTTAAAGAAATAAACTATTTTTTCTTCCTGTACATCACACGTTAAACGTGTTGTCAAGTCTATTAAAGTTCTACCCTATGAAATTTCGTAAGATTTTTCACACCGATTGAAAGCGACTAGCTTGATTAACGTTGAAAGAAGCAATTCGCGACATTTGCTTTGTTCAATTAGAGGGAGAAATTTGTTTACTCTTATATGAGTTAGTGTTCACACCAATGATATTCAATCACTTGAATTCCTGAAAACTCGAATTCTCAGTTGCCAGAACCATAGATCCTACAGTTCATTCAATATTTTAAAAATGTTTTATTTGATACAAAATAGAGACAAAATGATTCAAAAGACGCTAACATGACATATTTTATCTTACACACCACCAATCCTCAGCCCTCACCTTTCCATATATTTATGTCATTTCCACAGCGATATTCTTTTACGTCAAATGGAATCGGAAATATTTAAGATTGGCTATTCTATTGCATTTGCTTATATTTTTACAGGCAATCGTTTACGAAGGCCAGGATAAAAATCCAGAAATGTGCCGAGTTTTACTTACACACGAAGTGATGTGCAGGTAATTATTTCACCTTGTATATATTGATTTCAACTGATCTGAAACCACCAAAAAGAGAAGAAGTCTCCCTAGAAAGTATGCGGCGAAGCTCGCTATATTCAACGGTTCATACTGTAGCTAGTTAAAATGACATACACATGTTTACGCTTATCTAGATATTTAGATAAAACATCTGAATAATTTATTTAGATAGTGCAGGATATCTTGTACAGAGTGCAATCGATAACTGGCGAGGACCATGTGATGGCATGGAAGCTCTGCCAGGGCCAGGGTCAAGTTGCTCACGGTTCTGGTAGATGAAGTCAGAGTTGAACCATTAATGAAATAACTTTATTTGATGACTCGTGTTGCTGCAGATTTTAGAAGTAGTATTTTACACAAAATACTTAAGAGATATGCCTGAAAAAGATCCTAGTTAATCTCGTATTGTTGGTTTTATCTGGAAACAGGTCACTATCTATATATGCCTTATTTCGTTTATTTCGGTTAGCTTAATATAATTATGCGTTGATTACTGCTGAGTTTAGCAATATTCTACTAATGTAGAGATGATCTGTAAATAATCAAATCTGGACCAGGCAATGCAGTGATTGACGTCATGAACAACATCGATGTAGGCAACTGGAATACGATCACATTGCTTTTGTCGCGTCTTAACAAGGACATGTAATACTGAAATTATATTTTGGATCTTTGCGTTTTATACCAGTGCCTTTTCTATAGCAAGACAGTGGGTTGATCAGCCTACACATGTTTTCCTCACTGTTTTAAAACTTCACACGGACATGTTATTGTTCTAGTGTTTTATTTGAGAAATCGTTTTATTGTGTACCAAGATGTCAGTTTTGAAAAGGCTCCTTTCAATCTTCCAGTCGATGCTGCGACAAGAAAAGTTGTGGAAATCGCAATGAGACTCCATCTGATCCAGTCATCATTGACAGGTAAGAAGACGTTTATTAATGACACAGTTGTCAACCATCAGGCCATGATTGACTATCACCTGATCCATTGTATATGTGGTTATCAAGACAACACAAAGACACAATCAGTGTCATGTACGTCTCTATCTATTTCTACCTACACATAGACATCAGTTGATTGTGGTGGACTAACGCTTAGTCCCTGAGTGTATTCAAGTTTGGTAGAAACAATATGTAATAGGAGTCCCAGTGTGAATGGAGGTTCTGATGAAATCTAGACTTACTTCATATAGGGCTTTAGCTTGCAGAAAGGCTGGGCAAGAGAGGGAACTAATGAGGTTCGGGGACTGAGAGGCAGACTAGTGTGGTTACTTCTCATCGCGGCTAACTACACTCATGAGTAACCTCTGGAGGCCTATAACGATGAACCTCATCCTCTAGGTCATTCTCAGCATCTTCAGATCAAATATCGAACCGATTCTGCTGAGTTCGATGTGCGCATGTATTGTGTGTTCACGTGCGGTGATTGACCCGGTGAGCTTGTGGCAAGTTTCAGAGCAGAGTCATTGTTCGAGCCGGTTGTGAGGCACGCGCCCCAAACACCCTTCCATTGTCCGACCTCGTCTCTCAATCTCCACCTTTTCTGTTTCATCGCCCTCCTTACTGGTATTCCTAACGCCTCGAGGCAGATTAAAAGTCTTTCGTTGATGTGCAGTTTTGTAACTTGATCTATTTAAATGTTGTTTTATATGTAAACCCCTATAACGGGCCTTACCTAAACCCATCAAGAGTCTGTTTCCCTGTGACAGGTGGCCCACAAGCCTTGAGCCCTGGGTAGTCCACCGCCCACAGGTTCATGTGTTTCATTTGTCACACTCAGCATTAAACTACAGCAGGGACTGTCAGTACCACCTTTCTTAATTTCTCTCAGATGCAAGGCCATTAATTGCACGTTGACCATCACAAAAGATCGGCGTTAAGATAACCAGATTTTCCAATGGCTAGCCAACTGTATTCGATGCTGAAAACAGTTGGGAGTCTGAAGGCTTGGAGATTTCAAGTGAGCAATTGTAACCCTTTGGAAAAGTCGATCTCTACCATGACAATCCGAGCCTATCTATAATAATTAAACTGCCCCATTGACATTCGTCATTTGATGGCAGCAACTTGAATTCTCATATTTCTATTGTCTTCGCTTGAATAGCCCTATTTCTGAAGAACGGGATTAAGGAAAGTCTGTCGCAGGAATCATGATGAATTGTACCTCAGCCTTGATTTTACATCATTTATACCTTCACGTTTCGAGTGACATAAGATTTAAGACTTTTTGAAAAGTTTGATTTATCGCATCGCGCTGTCGAAATGTAAGACCGCCCAACTGTTTAATCAATATCATATTCATATGTTGACTTACGTACTCTGAGGTGGGATGTACTAGTATTTCAAGATAAATGTGCGTTGTAGGTGATCTATTATGAAGGCAGATATACTGGTATCACTGATACGTAAAAAGGCGTAAGTGAGATTTGAAATTCCTGGTTAAAATATTTGACTTGCAGGAGATTAATGAAACACATCCTCTGGAACCTTACGTTACATGAATACGTGGTAAAGGTTAACTTAGATTTGAAAATCTCAGCTAAAATGTTTTAGTTAAGAGAATATCAAGGGTTAGTTTATCTTCGGATTAACTGTGATAATTAAATTGTTCTATCAGCTGATTTATACTTTAATGCAAAACTGTATTCGAAATAATATTTTGACTCTCGTCCAAGAAAACAAAATTGAGACACTATTTCGTTCGGTTGGTTCTGTCATGGTTGTCTTGGACACATGGGGTGTCCAAGAAAATAATGACAAAAATAATATTCTTCTACCAGGGGTATTCAGTACTATACAATGCACCGAAACTGACCGAAGCCTTTAAGGACATTGCCTGTGCTGAAACAGGTGGACAGAGGTCAGTATAGTGTGGTCAAGGTATCTCTTACAGTCACTTCCTCTCTCTGATAATAATTAAACTGAAATATGTTGACCATTCGTACCAGACTGCCAGTGGCTGTGACCGCTTGACCAGTCCGTGATGTTCCGAGCCGCGTTTTACAGTACACATGTATAGGTACCTTAAATTTGTGTTCTGTATATACTCCCCCAGGAGGTCTGTAAATAATCATGTAGATGCTGTAGACTAGGGTGTTTACGTAGTTCTTGAACAGAGGCCTAACTGTCATGGTAACTTGAATAATATGTCTTATGTAGACTGTATCATATCCGATGTTGTATATAGAAGAATGGTTTTATGACACAAACAATTCACTTTGCTATGTTGTTTAGACGTGGCCATATCTATGCACCTAAAGTGCAAGTATAAAGCTAGTGGTTGTCATATTTGGATCTTTTTCGTATCTAACATTCATTTCGAGTGCTTATCGTGTCAGTTTTGTTTAGTTTTCGGGAAAAGAATACGCAAAACTAACGCTGATTCCAAAGCCCACTGTTATCAGCATATGTGTATAGATACATATTATAGTCCACGTTTCCCGTGTTTGACATTGTAGTAAGAAATGGCGTAACCAGAATACGGTTATCATTAGTGTAAGGAACACATACAGAATAAAAGCCTTCATCCTTGTCGAACCCGTATATCTCGAACGATATAAGCCATGTCGGATGTTCGACCTTTATCCGTTTGTCTTGCAGTATTCAGCTTAGCATCACTCCTGATAGATCAAGAATCATGAACTACCACTGGTTTCTCTATGATTATAACCCTTATTATTTAAACTGAAACTTCAACGACAACATATATAGAAACTGACTCGAATGTATTAAACATATATGGTTCTCTCGAGTAACACCCTTGTCCCTTCCGCAAGCCTTCTCTATCTGCTGTACCAACAAGTGAATTGACGGCAGTTGCAGTTTGATTTTGCTTGGCATCATCCAAGTTTGATGAGTGCAACACTGCTAGGCGTCATCACTACTGTGTACCTTGCCCTATAACATCTTCCCTCATCTTACCACCAACATCACACCTGCCTCCGAAGCCGAGGTTTTCAATAAACAAGGCACTCGTTGTCTTGTTCCTAATCTGCTTTCTCCCCCGTGCCTTCTAAGCATTAACACTGAATTAAACTCAGGAGATCGGCGTTCTTGGCTGTGTAATCTTGCAACAGGACGCTCTTGCTTTGAGAGGCAAGAGGCTGGAGACTTGGACAAATCTCGGTTTGAAGGTAAACTGCTTCGACAAAATTTGATTTGGTCATCTTGTCTTGATGCGGCAGTTACTGAGTGGCACACGACGAGACCGTGCAGACAGGCTAATGGTGAAAGGGATTATTGCCCAGCGATGGCTCACTTCAACACTAGTTCATCTTAGCATCGGCTTAACACAGGCTTGAGAAACACTTGAGAACCCTCATGGTCTCCGTTCGATGAGCTTTGATTATCTAATGGGGAAAATATTTACGTTGCTCTACGGCTTGACGGAGTTAGGTGGTTCTGGCCGGGCGCTGCCACGTGCAGCACGGGCTTCTCGCGTGGTCGAGCTGCCAGAGGTGGCTATTTATGAAATTGTAACGTATTCCATAAAGGTTATTAAGATGTGAGCCAGTGGAAGTGATAATTTGTCCTGTTATCACATAGCCGCGTCTAGGGATTCGTGACCAGGGAAGGTCGACCCAGAGCAACAGTCGTTGTTCAGGACGACGCGTCGATGGAGCTAATGACACTGCTTGGACTAATTTCCAACATGTGATGTTCTTTAGCTATTGCTTAAGATAGAATTAATTTGTTAACGACAGAAATTTGATCTAGGGGGTTAATCTGCTGATAGGATTTCTTTCTGTTTTGAAATGCACATTTAACAGATACTTCCAATACTTCCACCGCGACTATAAACAATGTTTTTGTCACTTCGATACATAGCGCCACCCCGACATACTTGATATTGACATAACATTAATAATGATCATAATAATGATCATGATGATGTTCCATTGTCATTTGGACGCTGTTGTATCTTTATTAAAAGAACTATACACATCAATCCTCTGTCCAATAAGAATGATACATTTGTTGTTTAGTATGCTCACACCGGGCATATAGAGGGAACGGAGAGGCCCTTATCGAGGAACACGCTGGTTTGTTCGCGTTGCTCGCAAACTAATATATAGAGCTATTCTAACCGTTAATTAACGCCCGTGACGACTAGATAGCTTGATTGACAAGCACTGACACATAATACTCTCACTAGAAAGACCAGATCTTCTCAATTCAAAGGCAGAGGAAGATTTCTGTTGTTGCGGATCACATTACCTCCGTAATTGTCTTCTAAATTGTCCTCCACAGCCGAGAGAAAGACTAATTTCTTTATTGGGAGATATCTGCCGGCTGATTTGCGCACGGAAGGATTTTATATGCTACCAAGTCGAGTGATTTTATCACGAGCTGGCATCGAGAGTATCTCTCTCTTTCCTGGGCCTGGATTGAGAGTATTGGCGTTTGTCGGCGTATTTAGGACCATGCGGTTGTGTTCTATGGTTGTATAGAACACAGCTTGTTCTAACATGCTACTTTGCCAGTTCCTTCTTTACGGGCGTTCCTTCATAGGACGGTATGTCTATTATGAACTGGACAGGGCTTTGGCACAGGCACGTATTTTGATGATATTCAAATGAGCAAATTTGAACATGGGAATACGCTATCAAGCAAAACATGCTGTTTATTTTGTTACGTTAATGATGAAGCCTTATTTGTCCAGAGTTGTACGGCCACATTTTCCGAATATGTCCATGATGCGTACCAAGGATATACTCTGGTCATGAGCACACATCTGCTTTATCAAGGAGGCATATTATTTATGACCTCCTGGCTTTTCTTGTAGTAGTTTAAAGAAACAATATAGCTCAGAAGATAGGATAAATATATTCATTTGAATGTTAAAAGCCGACGCCAAGCTGCAAAGGCTATCACACGACAACCTCCCGAGTTTAACAGACGAGCTCATTCCATCGTGGGATCGAACGCTGGGGTGAGAGTCTCCTCCACGACCAATATGGACTAAAATGTCAAATGAATTTATTAGCCAGACCAGATGCTTGTGAGGGAGATTGGCGTTTCTTTGTTAAGCTTGTCTAGGGCAGGAAAGTGGGAAAAATCGAGTCGGAAGCCGAGAGATGAATATTTCAAGACTAGAACTAGTAAGCTTGAATCTGTGGGAAGATGTTTCGTCTGCCAAAGGTTTCACAATTTATGGTCCTCTTGACGCGGAGTTGCCGTCAAGCGGAGATCACACCTACTGATGCTACTGAGTCTTGTCAATGTGAAAAATAGCAAACGTGTTATATTGGAAAAGATAACTGTTATCTCGCGTGAAGATCCCGACAGGAAAGTTTACTATTAAAGTGTACTTCTCACGCTTTGTGATCATCTTGCATAATGTGTTAAAACATAATAATGTTATACATTAATGATTTTAAGTTTACCTTGAGAATGCTTACAAAGGTGATCGTTGCTATATCTCGACACACCAAACTACCTATATACATTTTGTTTTGGTCTTCGGTTTCAGCAATACTTTCAACATATGTATCTCCTTCGTTGTAGGAAAGCTCCATTTTAACATGACAGATATAGGTAAAAAACATGTTTTTGAAAACTAAAGGGCGAGAAAAGTATCGATTCTGGTTTGCCTTGTTTTTAATTGTCTCGACCAAAAGGTACAGTATATCGATCGCAGTCCTAGCTCCATATGACAACGATAATATGAGACCAAAGATGCAAATGTACTCATTCCTGGTGATAGTCCCCGCAGCTAAGGACACTGTGTTGGAGGTAAAATTACGTTTATACACGATAAAACAAAATTTAGCCTATTTTTCTAGCGCGATGCTACCGTTTGTTCGTGTAATTGGGGCTTGGCGGCAAGCGGAGTAAAACCATAGTTTAGAGTTATAGCTCGCGTTAGGCTACTAAATTGCATTTTGGGGACATGGAAACAAAAATTTAGCGAGAAATCGACTGTGGGCATCCAACTGCTGAATGAAAGCAATGCGAATAAACAGACTAATACTCTATGCACATGAGTGAATGGCGTATCATTCAACGATTGCCAGCCCGACACGGATACTTCTTAATGGCGCTCGCTACATCATTCAATTAGAAGCCAATGTCGGTAAATATAGAGCACTTTCACAGTGCGATTTCAAGAGATATGCAATAACTGACAAATTAGATTTCATAAAAGGAAGACAGCTGGTAGACGGGGAACTGACTTTTACATTTCATTCTTGTATTCCTCCAGTTTACCGTTAGCGACATGACGTGTTTGTTCTCCAGCTTAATGTATTGAGTCCTGTTTCAAGCTTGAGACCGTTTACTGAGCTTTGATGAGATCGAGTCGACGGGAAAGCTACGTCCAAAGATATTATCGATTAATTATGGCTTCTGTTAAACGGTTGGAATTTCGTTAATTTTGAAAGGATTGATGCTGAGAAAATTGAATGAAAAATAGATGCTGGCAATTATAACAGACATTGGAAATTGCTTTATAACTATCGGAGGCAAATGTTGACATTAGGCATTATTGTTTTGTAAATATTCCGCTTAACACTTGTTTCATAGACTGAAAAATATCACAATTTTGGGACGTACTTTATAATGATGTATGGATAATCCAAAGTTGATGTTTTATATGGAAACAGTTACATAGTGAAGGGAGACATGCACACCTCCTCTGGAGAGGGTTTCCTATTTATTTTATACATTAGAATCATCTGGACCAACAGTAACTAGAACGGACCTCCCAAACAGAATGACCCGCACCACGAAACTAACCTGGTGTTAACATAATATGAACTGAGATATCAAAAATATATGCAACGAACACATTCAGTTATAAGAAAAATATTTAGATAAAGTTAAATATCAGTAATCCCAACTGAAGAAACGGAACCCAACGCGCCATAATCCTGACCAGATTTTCTGGTTCGCAGAAAACCGTTTGATGTGGAAACGACGATAAGCTGTTTTCCTTGACGTACAGAGATCGGAAGGTGGTTTCCATTGCCTTGTAACAAAAGGATATCAAATGTTAGGAGCGCTCTTGCGAGGTAAGGAGCACAAACAGAGACAAGTGTCCAGGCTGTGTGAGGGAGCAAGGGTGTCAGCGCAGTTGTATACAGCCTAGGTATTTCATTGTTGATACAGGAGGGGGCAACGAGAAGAGATGTGTCAGGTCCTCGTCTAACGCCAGACAGTCGTTGCGGAGATACTACCATTGTAATTAGTTGCTGCGGGAGAATTATCGGACATATTAGGTCAACGTTTGTTTAAGAAAAGTAAGATTTATATCAGTATAATTATGTGGAATATTAGTTGTAATCATCAGAATAGACATTTATTATGATGACTAAAATTATGATCTTTTCTTTGAAAGAGTGATCGTAGCTTTAAGCCGTTTTTAGTTATATGTCAGACATTGCGGGATTACCTGTAGGCTCCCGTCTCTCTTCATGATGCAAGGCAGTTAGGTGACATGTAGTAGTAGTAGTAGTAGTAGTAGTGGTAGTAGTAGTAGCAGCAGCAGCGGTAGTGGTAGTGGTAGTGGTTGTATGCTGCTTTGTGTATTTATAGAAGCTCAGGAAATAGCAGGTGTGATATTGGTAGTAAAGAAAGAGTACATCTTTATATCTTTTTTCATGATTTTTTTGGAACCTTAACAACGGTTCGATGAAGAAAATTGTCAAATGAAATTTATGAATATGAACCTTCATGCCATTTTCATAATTTCGTAATTCGAATAATCTAATAGTCGACACATTCCTCTGAGATGTGAAAGCATTTTGAAAATGTTAGGCAAGTTTACTCAAACATCAAGCTCATACCAAGACATATCTCCAGGTAAATTGAAAGTGACTTTTCATCATTTTATTATTTGTATACTGGCGAGCAGTGTCGAGAAGATTATCACCCCTGAAACCACTCATGCCACCTTGTTGCGCATTGCCCAACGTCCAACATAACCATCCCTTGTGCCGTCCCTGCATCTAGAGATACGGTGTTAGAAATCAATCTATCCCGACTTCCCAGGGGAACTCGTGCCATTTTTGGGTAAAGTCCCCGCACTTATTGTATATGTGCATCTCCCGTATGCCTATTATTTATTTATGACGTAGATCGATAGCGGATTATTGCCAGTACCGTATGGTCTGGCGTCAGTTGACAAGGCGGCCATACATAGTATAATTTCGTTCTGGAAGGAAGCGCACGACTGACTTTTTCCACGCCAAATTAATGTTCCTGATGAATTTTGATGGCTTTGCATGTGTAAGGCAATCAGGTAATTTTGACAATCCTTTCTGACAGACCAAAACCAATTTCCGCTGATTATTAAAAGTGGCCTTGTCACTCATAGATATTAATATTCTAATGTTTTGGTTGGTAACGCAATATAAAGGTGCCTTGTCAACAATGGGCATTATTTCCAAAGAACTCGTTCTAAGGAATTCGTGACATCATTGCGGCTTTGTGTGCCGAGCATTCATGATTGTCCTCACCTGCCAGCATTGGGATTTCTCAAGATGGGACAAGATTTCGGATTCCATCAATTTTGGTAATCTACTGATATAAATAATCAATCAATTCAGTCGTCGATGAGTATGAAATTTTAAACATTTTCTAATAGATTTGCAACACGTAATGATAAAAATTATCATTGTTTTCTGAAAACGTTTGGGTGCGTTACACTTTGTATACTGCGTGATCGGTGCGCATCCCGCTCCCCTTATCTTTAGCAGGCGCGCTTTAAAGTTGTCGGTTCTTATCTCCCGGTGCTCTTACAATCGCATTCCACTGATTAAATTTTGATAGATAGAATGTAGAAGAAGATAATCGGTGTATTTACAAACACTTTGCATAGAGCTCAAGGCATTACATCGTCTCCGGGGGCTTCTTCAACAACAAGCGAATGAATGTGCAATTGAACAAGCAAACTCGCGCGCTGATCAGATTAGCCAATCAAATGCGTCCCCACAGGGCCCCTTACTGTAATGAGGACAAAATGCTATTGAATAGTGTGCTTTGGTGTGTGATAACTTTATCCACAAATCCTGCGAGTGCCTAGGCCCAATTCCCTGGGTTTCTGGACTCCCGTGGTACCAGACCAACCATGCCGCGTTGGTTTCTATCAAGTAAAAGCGATACACTGTTTGAAATTCGCTGGGCACACTTGGTTGCCAACCTCAACTAGCGACCCAGGTTTTATCGATCCAGCTTTTCGTATTACCCGAGCAGTAATATATTGTTTCTCCACACATGACGGAAGCAATTGCAAACACGCTAGAAACGTATTCATTTCACGCTTAGAACACTGCCAGCTTAAAGAAACAGGCTTCCCTGGGAGATGGCAACTCTGTGAAAATTTGACCCGGGTGGACCCTAATTAGGGAGGTATGGGTGCGGGGTGATACCTGCTGTTAGGACACCAATGCCGCTGTTTGTTTATCAAGTTCTCAGGTTGCTCGTTTGATACAGGATCATGTCCCTGTCACAGGCTCTATAAAGTGAACCACACACGCTTAGATTAGATACACAAGCAGAACCAAGGGTCCCCTCCTTTCTCGACAAGAACCACCGCCTTATTGAATCGTTTCACCAGCCATTCGAGACTCCTGACACTTTGCACCTTAACGTGTCGAGTCGTTAAACAAAAACAACCTTGGACCTTTTTGTTTAGTTCACAGCGGTCGAGTGCTTTTGACGCCACCCGTTCTGACTTCAACATCCCCTCCCCCCTTTGCATATCTCAGACCCCACGTTACCTCACAAACCAACACTAAATTTGATGGCTGTCGGTAGACGGAATTAATTTGCTCTTATTTCCGGCGCCAAGCAAGAGGTCAGGGAATTCGGCCTATTTTCCCACTTCATCAGGGATAGTAGCTGATTAATTCATTAATTCGACTAATTTGCTGGTTTGCAATCAGAACGTCTTGGTCGTCAATATGGACACAGCGAGGGCACCTTAGCTAGCCACGTCACTTGAAGACATTAAGCCCAAGGAGATGCAGGCGCTTTTACTGCCAAGAAGATGCAGGACTATAACTGTAAATTATCCAGTCTCCCGTTCCTGGTTCTCATTCTCGCCTCTGCAAAGTGTTTCTTTTATGTGAAAATTCAGTGGGACAATCACTCACACCATCTGCCTGGTCTTCGGCTAGCAGACACTTAAAACACTCCGAAAATAAATGACACTTCCATATTAAAATTGGAGAATACATCCTCAGAAGTCGTTAAGGCAAACAAAAGACCCCTGTCGACGGAGAATTCCAAAGGTTTATGGACATAATTCAATATTTCCTTACATAATGATCGGCTCGGGTTTGTAATGTCGAGGTGTATGTATTTACAGTATTGAATTAACGTGTATGACCAAACTTTTAAATGAATGTTTCTATCTCGTTTCGCCGCCAGACATCTCACATTTCGCCGTCTGTGCGATAGGTCCCCATAGTGCTTGAGCTCCTCTTGTCACGCGTCTGAGATCCTAGAGTCATAGCGGGAAATCATTTAAAACTATTGATACTCCGCTTGGCTTTAAAGCAGTCTTGTTGACCAAGATGTGTTTAAATTGCTGGTTTTGTATTGTCTGCCGCGGCGGCATTGCATTAAGACCACTTTAGATGCTGCACGCGCGGACAATCTCAATTTTCACCTCGACATAGGCCACCTGAAGACGTCTTAGGCAATTACATAGCCGAACGCCCAAAGTGATAGCTCTCTCGACTTGTTCGCCCAGCCCCGTTCGGTAAATCACCGGCTCTCAAACGACTTATTTGTGCTACTTAAGCCCCGCCCCCGGGGACTCTGTTCTATCTACTGTAGAGACCACGGGAAGAAGAATTATATCTTTGCCATTCCCAAGTGCTGTTATTACAACAATGTTATGTGGCAGTAATTTGTTATCGCCGCTCCGCCGCTTGTACTCCAGAGACTAGTAACATGATTCCTTCTCGCCGTACAGTGAGAATTGGGACCAATTTTACAGGGACAAGAAGGTTTAGACTTCCTAAGACATCGCAAATTAGTTAAACGCAACAGATTTCTTTCGATTTTTCTGTTTGTTGACGAAATTTGCATTTTTCATGGAGCTTTTGTCGAAAATGAGGATAAGCTTTAATGACATGACTTCCAGTACGGTAAACAGGATGGTTTTAATGCCGCTGAGCGCTGTTACCACATTTACTAAATTGCCGAACAATATTGTGTATTTTCACACATTGCAAATTATGCATGGGATCGTGGAAGCATGGAGTGTCGTTTAAAATCAATTACACAATGACAGCTTATAGTAAATAGCTTTCGTCGCTTCGATCAGCCGCCTGCCATTGGCATCAATGCCAGTATGCCTTCATTTCAATGATACCGAAATACTTGGAAGCCAATATGCAGATAGCGAGAATCGATATCGGTATTAACAATCGCGACGTTTCATACCGGAGTATAATAAAATTTATACACTCGCTACCATTACAATGATGAGACTTTGTCCAGTAATTATATTATGTACATCCTCCCGTTGTTGTCTATTTCCACTGACGGACCTGTCACTCAGTGTTTTATGACAACACCAGTCCTTTGTAACCCAACGCTGAGAGTGATTGTCATATGGTCCTCGCTGATTAAGCCATATTTCAAATTACGATATTAGCTGTTGATGCTGGTATTCACTCAGGCGTGACTATGCGGATGGTAGTTATGAAGGGAGGGTATGAACAAACGCCTGCATGAAATGTGTTTGATGTAGCCCGACGGTTTGTATATTTCTCTCGCGTGCGACTAACGATTTATTTCCGAGTTTATGAATTCCAGTTGGTGTCTGCTACTCTGTTAACAATTCGGGTATTACCGTCAGCACCATCAATTTCCATATCCATTTGCTAATTGCAATCTTAATTCCGCAACAATAAATTCGTGAATGCGATATCGAATTTTGTATTAAATTTTACCATATTCTGTCTTTACCACATGCGCCATATTGCTAGGCTGGCTGCACTTTGTTGGTGGAATACCCTATGACTTTACCAAAATAAAACATTGCACAAGGAAAATCGTGAGTAAACATCGAAATCGTAACAGATCAAATCATAATAATGATAATGATGACAATGAGGTTTTTTGGTAGTATATCCTGTTTTTTACGGATAGTCAACACTATATATTAACTACCATGAACGAGTGATTAGGCTGTGACGATGACTGATCTTATTTTTGAAATTGACAAGCCAGCTGATCACAATATACGAACATGCTTTTAATGGTCTCTCTCCAACCTACCGCTTCTGCTACTACTGTTGCTGCTGTCGCTGCCGCGATTGCTGGTGTTACTACTACTACTATTACTACTACTACTACTACTACTGGTGCTGGTGTTTGCTGCTTCTGATCAGTTACTAATCCTTCTACGACAATACTACAAACTAAAAACACCGAATGAATGAGTGATCAAAAAGTCACACATTGATCACTCACCCCAAACAATAACAAAAATACAATAATACCCCATTTGGAAGTTCATATAAGCCATTCCGTCTCCACATTTCTCTCAAGTGTTGACAAGATCGTCCTCCATTTCACTTTACGGAGATATGTTAGTGTAGGCGTCCTAGCCCGCAGATACTTATGAAGTGTTACTTTATCGACCTAGTGAAGTCACAACATGGAGTGTTTTCACCCCGCGTCTGTCGACTTGTGTGTGGAGAGTTTGAGCTCACAGTCTCGTGTTTTCATTCACTAGACTGGAAGCAGCACGGACAGTTTGGTGATTAATAATTCACAGATAACAGAAGTGTGACCTGGGTTATAAAAAACCCTCCCGCTTAACGTATTTGCCAGTTGCAATTCGTAGCAGTCAATTTCCTGCAAAACATTTCGGTTGACGTTAACACTGTTATTAGGCTTGGAAACAAAGGGACCGTCTCAACCATCTCTAGTCTGTTTCACGGTCAATTACAAGCGATAAAAGAACATTTTAATTGATATATTACATTAATATTCCACGAAAAATGTCTTTCCTCTTTCCGCTGTGACATATCAAGCACACGGTCTCCCGATAAGCATCCAATAACGGAAATGAAAGTTCATAGCAACGATGCTAAGGCTATCAAACACGCACTCTATCGTAACGCTGTAAAATAAACCCGCGAGAAGACAGGATGTGTCTTCCTTAGTTAACCTAGCCCCTCTCCCCAGCCCTGAACGGCGGGCCCGGTGATTGAAGTTCCTGGGCACCCCCTTTCTGCCACTTCATCTTTTCCCCATCCTAACACACATGAATGTCGAAGAAGCGCTTGATCTCAGAGAATCAAATTAATGCATCTGTAGAATGGCACTGCAATGGGCAGGGAACGGTCTGGCGGATCTCCTTCTAGGCTTCGCTATTGTTGATAATATTGACCAGCGTTCTGATAAGAGCCTTATTAAATATGACCCCGACATTTGTAACATAAGTCATTCTCTCAGCTCTCGCCCGCTGATACAGAAGTCAGGGGTCCCCCATTTGAATAGAATCCCGCAAATTAGCCCATTTTGGATGTTTCTGCCTCAGCAAAGACGCTTCCCATATGGCGAACCTTTTTCACCGTGAGGACATCACTACGATGTGTGAGTTCAGTCGGACAATTCGAGACATGCTCCGTATTTTACATCACAAATTCGTGAATCATATCAAAGTTACCGTATATAATGTAAATAATGTCATCGTTTGAAGCTTTATCAGTAGCTCGTATTAAACACGTATATACTTATAATGATACCAAAGCTACGTATAACATGAATGTAATTGAATCGTTCAAAGTTGATAATTCGTATTATGCACGTATGTACCATAATCCTGATAACGTTATGAAAATAATTCACTCGTTTGAACTTTTCTAATTTGCTCACATTATACACGTATATAAGTGTAATCCTGCCGCAGTTACCGTATATTATGAAAATAATCCAATCGCTTAAAGGTTTGATATTTTTGTCGTATCATACTTGTTTACACGTATAATCTTAAAGTTGTAATTTTTCCACCCGAGTGTACACAGTTCTTTGGAATGATATATGTTAACAGGTTTGCCATTTACGTTGAAAAGTGTAATAGTTTATGAGTAAAATGCCTTCTTGTTTCAAGGGGCTAATTTGCAACAAGGGACCGATTTGTCGACAACTCCGTGGGGGTGAGGTTGAATCCTCAGGAGATGGGGCAAATGTTGTGTCAGCAATCTCTTACCATGCTGGGAGTCAATTGATTTGTTGATAAGATCACACTCCTTGTTGTAACAAATCTGCTTGTTATACCATCCCCCGATTGTGTTGTATATATCACTATGCGATAGACCCCATGCGCTCACCAGCCACCATTGTGCAATCCCTCCGTGGGGTCCCCCCAACTTTACACGTAATGTAATACCCCAACCTGCTACTTACACATCTTCACCTGTTTACCCTAATCACGACACGAGAACACTTAGTCAGCAGATGGATGCCAGCAATTAGGGCGTTTAACTGACCCCCATCCCTCCGCTGACCACCCGGTCCCTCCCTAGGGGGACGCGTTACTCAATTCCCCAACAATAGTGTCTTTGATTCCGTCACACTTGGAGCAAGGATTCCATGATGCAAATCCGGCACCAACCTGCCCAAATTCGCCGAGTTAGATAAATTCTCTTTATATGTATTATTTAGGGCCAATTTGTTTGCGACACTGTGTAAAAACATCGATAAACAATTGAGAATACTTAATTACTTTACGTCGTTTAGCTGAGTGGGCCTATAATTAAAGTCAATGTGACACTTATCTGAAGTTGATCTCTCTTTCAGTGTGATTTTGATTCTTATCACGTAATTACTCGAAGATTTGAAACGATTTTTAATGCAATTTAGTGTAGTTAGTTTATGCACAGGTGTTTCAGTTTTGATTTCAAAAGTTCCCTCTGGTAATTAAACGATTTTGCAAACAAATTGTGTACGCGTTCTTAGAAATCTAAACAAACATTCGTGATCAGTGGATAGGAAAGCCTTTTAGTCATCCCCGGATGTAAAGCATCATTAGTCGGTCAGACAGCGGACAAACCCGAGTTTTCACGCCGCTCTTCTTTCCATAAACAAATTAATAGGCGACTAAAAGCTTCAAACTCACGTTTCATTGGACAGAGTAATTGCGTCTATTTGATGTGAGGTTGAAGCACATATCTAAAATATTCAAAGCGTTCAGAAAACGTTTCTTTTCTAAATACAGATAATTATATAAAAAAATCAAAATTCAATGCACCACATTAAAACAACGGAGCAGGTAATTAATATTTTTATTCATTATGAATTGTTTGTACTCAGTGTTAGAACTAGTACGCGTCTCTCTGTGGCAATATTTCCTTTTGTTAACGTTCATTGTTTATGCTTTTTGAAAGGAGGAACTTATTCCGTATAAAGGTCTGCGACGTATGAATGTACAGGCAATTCTCAAGAGACTGACAACAACAATTAGGTGTAAACTAGGCTCCTGCAACACTCCACCTTGCAGCTTGTATGTATATATTTGTTGATTAACCATTGTAATTAACAACCAGAGCCTGTCCCCCGAGGCTTGTGAAGAGTTGTGAATTATTCAGTGTCCTGTTCGGTGGACGTTAAAGAGCGTTACTGTCAACACGAAATTCGAATGCAAATATGTGTTCGGAATCTTGCCATAAATAACTTACTTTTAGATGGATTACGAAATGGCTCACAGGTGTAATAATTTAATTGAGAGTGATACAAACAAAGTATTTTAACAATTTCATCACGTTTAAATCTTGAAAAATAGTGTTGTAATGATGTCAAACTTTAAGAGTTAAGACGTACCTTCGTTATGTAAACAATAACAGTATACTAACCTACAAACTGAAAGGTTTAATGCATTGTTAATTATATTGCAGTTCATACATGGAAATCCAAAATGAAGTATGATTTATATACATTCTTAAATTTCTCTAGAGTGATAACATGAAAATCCAGTAGAAAATATGATTTATATACATTCTTAAATTTCTCTCGAGTGATCAAATATACTGTTAAATTTTACCGTTAAACATGACACAGTGTATTGGACGTGAAAGGGTGTGTTGGTCGTGTTGACTTGTTGTTTGATGGAGGATGACAGCTACTACAACGTGTACAACTTCCACGTGTAATCAAATCCGTCTAATGTGGAAATAACAAACTGTTAAGGGCATTGGGGATTTGAATATGTGGAAAAAATAGCAACTTGTTTAGCGAATTCCCTTGTGCCCTGGGACCGCTAAACTGTTGTCGGATGATGCTGAGCTGGTTAGGCAACAAGTCACACCGCGTTCCGTGTCAGCGTGTTGACATTACCTACATCCCGCCTATATAGCATGTAGACATGCCATATGTACTAGCATGGCTTCCCTTTGGCCATACATCATAATAAAGAAAGCCAAGCCATATTGAGAGGTTTGACACACTATACCTTAATAGCATCAGCTTTGAAATAAGATCCTTTCCACGACCAACTCTCATTGCAAATCCTTGTAACATTTAAAAAACCTTTCAGTGTGGATGGGCGGATTTATATCAAGCGGTATTGGTAGTTGAATTTGATGGCAATCACTAGCGGTAGGCCTGTGTTGATGGTCCCCGTAATGCGCAGATCAAAGCCGATTCGCTTCTTCATTAAATATTTACGATGATTTTTCATCAATTAATCATATCTCATCAAAATTGCGAACCCTTTGGCGCGTACCGGCAAACACTGGACTACAATCGCTGCTCTAATGACAGAGTGGCTACACGGATACATTATCCATCAATCCAATCCGAGACGCATGGCTACTCTCTTGTCGGTGGCCTATGAAAATTTATCTTGAAAAAACCCTCCGCCACGAGTTGATGTGTTTACGCTATGGGAGATAGTTACTTCGTTGATTACACGTTAACCCATATGATGGTTTCAACGTGGTTTCATCACCGTACCTCACGCAGTGCAATACGAGCCTTTATTAATCCTTCGTTAAGCCCCCATAAACCAAGACCAGCTTATGTCAGATAGCATTTAAAATTGGATCACCTTTCAAATATGCAAAATTGCCACTTTTATTCCAGGGTGAATTTAATCCAAGTAAACATTTGCACAATGTAAATCTCAAGTTGGGGGAGCAAAACCCCCTCATTTCCCATCCCCCTGACACCGTTGCTGTGACGGCACGGCGTTGTCTGTCCGTATAATAGAACAGTGATCAATTTGCTTGTGTAGCTCTCAAGAGACAAGTTAGAATATTTTCCCAAACAAAACCATCCCCGGCAGTATGTAGCTTCAGTCGCATCGTATCTCCTGCCACGAGGTGAATAGAGAAGGCTCTCATCTATCTGTTAGAAAATTTGACTTTTTGAGCCTTTTCTTGTTAATACTGGCATATTGGAGACTTACATTTCTAGATAAAGGATATATGTTTCTTCGCGGAATGGTGTTCCTGTTTGGGGTAGGTTATTACATAGATGCAGGCATTGTTTCGTTAATTTGATATACATACTGTCTACGATCGAATGATTTGAAATTTTATTTAATTTCAGATTTTTCTTGAAGTTTTTCATGAAATGCAACCAGAACTGCTTAAAGAACGCTGGAAACCCACGCGACATGAGACGATTCCAGGTAGGTCCAAAGACCGCATTGCAAATGATAATTATATATTTATTAATAAATGCATTTTAAAATTTGTGTTAGTTTATGATGCCTATATCATTCCACTGCCATAGTTACCGCCTTTCACTCAGTGACAGCAAGTGTGACTCTTTAGTGAAGTAGTCATGGTAACGATTCTTAAAATGACATGAAATGACGTCAATATATCTTTGTTAGGAAACAAAAAATGACATGCCAACCATGACGTATAGATTTTTTAGTTTTGCCTGACAGACTTAACAGTGACTAGTATACGCGATACGCTATTCACATCTACTCTCTGCAAGACTGTCTGTTGTCTACTTCAACAAGGACTGGTAGACCAAATCAATATTTCAGTCACAATCCACGAATGAAATTTACATTCTATTCCACAGATCTCAAGTTTGTTCGCGAGAGCATTAGTTGATGTTTGTATTTATGCAGGGAACATTTGAGTGACGTCAGCAGTGAATAAACCATTAAGTGATTGCTCTCTAAAACACGTAGATCCCAATGAAATCCGGGAAATACATTTGACAGTTTGATGAAATCAGAACCTTTCGTTTACACAATCCACATTGTTTGCAAGCATTAAGTAGAGGCGTACGTAGCTGTAACATGGCCAGCTCAAAAAAGGAAACTTGGTTGTTGGATGGACGTATAAAATATTCATTGTCTAGCGAATACGCGATAGTTTATAACTGTCAAACAAGGCATTGAGGGGCAATAGCTTCATTATAGCGCTTCGTGATTAACTCCCTTTATTGCTGAAGGAAGGAAATGGCGCTTGGGAGGGTTATAGCCTTGTAATTTATATTTGTGCAACTTGTGTTGGGGACACGCTCGTAATTTTCCGATCATTGACAACACACAATAGTCGAGCGGGTTTGTTTGGCCGTGGTAACTGTTAGCATCCCGATTCTAATGTAGCACCGGAGAAAAAGGAATTGGCTGAAACCAATTGGTTCGTGAGTCAAGGCGTCCATTTTTGTAAAGTTTATAAAGCTAGGCGTAATGTGCGAGGATCGATTATCTGAGGGAATCTGCTTTGCGATGATCACCCTTTCATTGTCAATTGAGTTCAGTCGATCTACAGCATGGAACAAATCCACAGTGTTTTAGATCTAGTCCCGTTTTAACAAACACTATCATCTTGTCAATCACTTGATGTTTACGGGGTTGCAGTAGAAATTAAAGTGCGGGGACCTAGGAGAGAGGTATTAAATGGGGGACTTGGACTACCGTAAAAAACTTCATTAACTAAAACACTTCGAAAATGAGGACGAGCCCAACTAGGCGAAGCTTGACTGAGCAGACTGAATCGGGATTTAAACATCTCGACGCGGCTTAAAACAACGCGTCGGATATTTAGGTCCGGGTCGATAGATTTGAACTCCCTCGACATGAAACAGCGCAAAACTCTAAAAAAGTATTCTGCTTTTATTCACAGGAATATGATTTGCTTCAACACGCCTTTATGCGGAAATTTTGTAAACATTGTTTGAAAACCATTACAGGAATTAGTTTAATTTTGGTATGGTGAGCACTGCGCAGTGAGCATTGAGCATTTTGAAGATAATCCGTTGTTTGTTCATGCTGATATAATTTCACCTTAAAACAGTGAAAACGTTTTGATGACATCACTGCAACACCGTATCTTTGACTTTTTCGTGATTAGTTTTGTTATGAGTGCACCTAGTACTATTAGAGGTAGCGGTTGTTGCCGTATATATTTAGATTTGTAACCTAACATACAAAACATTCGCCAATACCTGACAGCTGCATCTGAAATCTTAGATGGTATAAACTACGTAGTTTCGTAAAATTTATAATTAGTTGCATCATTACTGGTAGCAATGTTACTCTTAACAACTGTTGAGATGCTACTGCCACCAAAACTACTGTTACTTATATAAACGTATATTGTCACCACGTGTCTCTACATGTAATTATATTCATGTACTTCGTTTGCAGGTGTCTGTTTGTACAAATGTTGCGATAGATGGCCCTTTGTTAGCTGTGTCTGATAACATGTTCGTACACAATAACTCCAAACATGGACGGCGGGCTCGGCGCTTGGACCCAACTGAAGGGGGTAAGACGATAATATGTATACATAATTTCATTAACTGAATTGCAGCATTATTCAATTCTAAAATAAAAAAACCTTACATATCAATCTAAAAAGTATTATTTATTTATTAACTTGTGTGTTTATTTATTAACGTGTATGTAATAAATGTGTTAAGAATTCTGACCTCTTACGAGATCAAGTACTTAAAATATACATACAGAATATTTAAAGTATACATAACCGTGTTAATCTGTGGATTAGTATTGAAAAGATTAACGATGGAGAACAGCTGACGTTATTAACCCGATATAATACCTTCAAAAATGAACATTTTCATTTACATCGTCAAACATCAATTTATAGCTATAAATAAAACATAATTCTTTACGATAAAAATATAACCATGCTTTTTAATTCTTAAACAAGTTCAAAAACTCAGATTTATCGATGGAAAACCAATTAACATTGAACACTCTGTTCATGCTCAATTACTATGCATTTAACGGGCATTATGATACAAAAACTCCCGATAGATGTCATTCAAATTCCTATTAAGAAATCAAAATATAGTTCCGCAGCATAGGCTTACAAGCCTGGCGGAAGAGGTGTTGACTAAAGGCTGATTGCTACTCCCACCTGACCAATTACAACCCCGGAAATCAATACGCCGCAACAAAGTAGTCCGGCACCTTGCACGGCTAATTTCCTTGGTATGGGGTATTACAGCAGGGAATCTAGATCCAATAAGCTAATGAGGTATTCGTAATCAGTCACCTGTTAGGGCTTGTTCTTCTGTCTACAAGTAGTCATACATATATTTAAATGGCGGCCAGTCAGACGAATCCATAACCACCTCACCTATCCCACTGTTTCGTACAAAATATAGGAGTAGACTCTTCACCTCGTTTGAAAAGGAATCGTTTGTGAGGAATATATCTGGATTATTTGACACGACGCTGGTTTATAATTGATTTAGATTGATATTGGCAAGGCTCACCTTGCATACTAAGTATTTTATTATTCAACACGATATTGCCCATACTAATGATAATGGATTTATTTCATGTCTGAAAATACCGTTATTTCCACTTCAAGGCAAGAGAGTACAAAGAAGAGGTTTTCCCTGTTGAAATTTGTTAACAATGCAACACAAAATAGAAATAAAGCTGATGGTAATCTTACTTTTCCATCTAAGAATATCGAACCGTGAAATCAGTTGCTTTGCATTTTGTCCCTCGATTTGAAATTAAAATCATTATTAGGAACTTAAAGCACTGATTATGGAAACTTAATTTATTCTTACGTCATTTTAAATAACATCTCCAGCGCTTGCGATGCATAAAGGGGCATTAATATCACTAAAACTTTAATTTATCATTATACCGTTGGGTGAGCAAAATGGGGTGAAAAATAATATTAAGAACTGCCAAGAAGCCGGGTCATCGCTCCATGGGCCTTTTCCAATCGTTTGAGGAACATTAAGGGATTTTATCTAACGTGCTACTATATCGGAGGGAGTTAAAGGACTTAACGCCGAACGTGCACATGATGTAACGGCGATGTGTAGTAGAATTTAAAGGGAATAATTTCATTTCGTCAGCAATTATTGCTGCCCCGGAGATTCTTCTAGACGCGCTCATATTACAGTTTACAATTACAAGCGTATCGAAGATTACAGCTTTAATTAGAATGACAATAACACGTGATTCAGCATTGGCTGGGCTCCAGCTGTCCAAAATCAGATTCTAGCGTCCCATCTGCTTCTGGTTTCTCGAAGCATCTGGGGTCTGGGACGATGACTACGCGGCGCTGACGCACACGACATCAGACAAGGACCTTGGCACGGGGACTACGTTATTTAAGTGAAAGGGAAAACCAGGTAGCATGGACGGGAATTCATCTGATTGCATCCACACGCTTGAAAATCGAATTGACAAAAGCGAGGCTAGTGGGGCTAACCTTTTTGGAATGGCGCAATCGATTATAATTGAATCGAGGGTTTTGACACAAAAATAATGCTTGACACTTATTGTTTAAAGAGCTTAGGGACTCTTTACCTTCTGTTCCTCCATATTTGAAAGCTTTGTGGGGTATACTTACAAAAGGTCAAGGTCACTGCTCAGACGAGATTGACAGCAAACGACAAATCTCATGGCCGGGGGATTGCCGGGAAATGTCGCATGCCCGACTCAGACCCTGCTTCAGTCTCCCCTGTTCCACTGTGAAGAGCGGGGCTAAGTTTTCATTAAATTTGCAACTATCTAATTAGCCAGTCCGAGTTGGCCATCTGGCTGAGTATTTTCACCTTGTCCTTTACTTCCGACATTTTTTCTGGTAGTTCCTGTTATTTCAAATGTGCCTTGTTGTAGGGGAAAAAACACAGTCTCTAAATGAATACCGTTTGTTAAGTTTCCAACTGACGCCTGGAAATTGGCGCAAATGAAAGTAAGATCAGAAGAAGTGCTTCGGTCGTGAGAGGAAACAGGTTACAACTGCCATGACGTCATTTGATTAACAAATTTTGTTAACAGTCGCCGACAACCATGTTTTTAAAATATCTTATCGCGGTTGTATTTTTTCAAACACAATTAAAGTTCACTTATCACGAGCTGATTGATCTTGAGGTTCAGAAAACAATTTCTGTTGCCTTTGGAAGGAAGACCCCCCTGCATGAAGAATATTTGCACTTATACGATTTTCAGCAAAACTGCTTTTGATTTCGAACCAAAGTCCCCGGAGATGTGCAGGTCTTTGTATTCTATTGTGGCCACACTGCCACATTCCACTCGAATATAAACCGCGCTAACAACCAAATACCCCGGCAAAGTGTCTTATAACAGTCTCGCACGGAATGTGAATCCCTTATTCACCAATAGAGATACTTCCCGTGTATTCTCTGCGGGCCCACTGTCGGTTTCTCCAGCGTGTGTGTACAAACAACCAATAGAATAACTCGAGGACCAAAAACATAAGCGTGCTTGTCTTCTCCCACGTCCGCGCGCTGAATCTACTTTGGTGTGATGAATGTTCGCGACATATTGAATTACAATTACATTTTCTGACTTATGTTCGGATTCATTCGCATGAAATTAATATGTCAGTATGAGCAAAATTGACAAAAGATTAGTAATTTGTCGCACGTGCACTTTACCCCCATCGGCGTTGCCTGCCTCTCTGCGTGGGGTCCGGAGGGACACAAAGTGGTGTTCGTTCTTTGATGGTTCATCCCAAAAGTCATTGCTGGAATTATTTCATACAGAGCCGCGTAGTCTCTCAGTTATCAAAAGCTGTTTCATAATTGTTAGAGCTCGTTTGTCGCGTCAGTGTTTAAACCGATTCACACCATCTCCCTAAGTTGCTGGGTCACTCGAGTGCGTAGGAATCCACGCGGATAAGTACACAATAAACGAATGAGTGTAAGAGTCAGGCAGTCGACAACAATATTAATTACTCATAGCAACCGAAACATAACTACAACACGATAATTGCAAATAGCAAATAAGTCCGATTACTGTTTCTTAAACAAAGGAAAAAATAACAACACAAATGAGATAGTTTATTAAACAAATAACCTCATTATTCCTAATGATAAAAGGGTATTTCTAATTAACCTGAAAATACTGAATGGTTCGAACAAATAGTGTTACGATATGATACCATGTTTGATTGGTGTATTGACTTGTCTACTAGTTTAAGTAAATACCAAATTATAAATAACATATGAAGTAAATGTTTTGAATGCTTTATGTACGGCATGCTATCTTATGTTCGAATTGCGATAGATGTTTATTATTTAAGCACCGTGAAATTATTTAACCATGTTGTATATTATGCACGAGTTATCTATATTTTTACATTTTTGCGGTTAAAAGCATTTTTAGTTTTGCAGTTGTAACGACACGTTTCTTTTGTTTTGCATATAGCATTGTTTGCCTTTAAATCATGTTAAATACAGAAGTTTCAAATGATATCAAATTCTCTCAAACTAAAATTGAATTTGGTAATAATCGCAATATGTTGATCGAAATTTGGTAATGCTAATTTCCATCTTTGAAACTTCTACAAAAACCAAAATGGTTCAAGGAAGGATTAAAGCATTCAAAGTGAAGGTGTTGTCGGAGTGCAAAACCGTTTCTTTTCTTTCCTAACATGGATTTTCCTTGAGCCATTAAAACACTTTTGCACATGATTAAAAGACAGTAACAGTAAATGGTCAAATACTGACCTGACCCATTTCTGTGCATTGACAGACATGTCCAGTGGCTATGGTCAAATTCCTCATGTATTTTGGGGCAAAGTGGAAGTTTCCTCCAGAAATGAACTTGGGCGTAAGTGAATTTAAATACTTAGAAATACTCTTACATCTTAAAGTAACAGTTATTAAGTCTAAACAACCCTCAAGCATGCCAGTAATTATGTGCAATAAGCTATTATTTTGTTCATTCACCTTTATCAACTTTCTGTATCTCAGCTTTATGTCTTTCTTCAAAATGTCTTGTCATGCATGTCTTAAAGTGATATATTTCATCCTGCTCTGTTGTATATACTGTCCTTTCAAATGGGATTTTGTTGTGAGAGAGTCCACACTGTGTATCCCTCTACCAGATTGCATTGTGTGCATGCAGATGTTTTAGAAAAATAATACCAAATAAACAATAAAATCTAAAAAGTTAACAAATATGAATATGTTTTTTATATACTTTGGAAATTAGGAGTTCAACAATTTCGTCTTTCTTTAAGATCATTCAATGTGATCTGAAAATCCCTGAGTGGATTGGTAGTAGTATTTATCTATAGGTTTCCTTTTTCCAGCCACGCCGTGTATCAAGGCTATATGTCCGAGTGAGGGGTGGACAACAGGAGGGACGACGGTCATCATCATCGGTGACAACTTCTTCGACGGATTACAAGTCGTGTTTGGAACTATGCTTGTTTGGAGCGAGGTGATTACTTTTAATTCTACGGTACTACATTATTCAGAGTCTGTTATGAAACATGTGACCGTCTCTGCGGTCTTGTGGATAGAGCGGCTGCACGGAGAACGGTAGGTCAGTGGTTCGATACCAAAGCATGTCATACCAAAACAACGTTAAACTATGGTAATTGTTGTTACCGTGCCTTGTGTTCGTCATGAGAGAGAGAGAGAGAGAGAGAGAGAGAGAGAGAGAGAGAGAGAGAGAGAGAGAGAGAGAGAGAGAGTTGACGTGGTTTCTTTGCTGTGGTTGTGTCCAATCACTGACGGATTAGAGCCGTTGTAGGCCAGGAAAACTGCACTCACATGCAATGGACTGATGCAATGTTTACATAATTAGGATACAGGGATGTAAGTGTCTTTTAAACACCAAAGTTATCTTGCTTTATATGCGCGTGTTATATATGGGATAGCGGTGGCGTAGCCTAGTGGTTAAAGTGTTCGCTCGTAAGGCAGAAGGCGCAATGTGTAATGTCCATTTCTGATGTTCCCTGTCATGATATTGGAGGACTATTCCGAAAGGCGGAGTAAAGCTATACTCAGTCATTCCACTGACGCGTATTCATCTGACACTAAATACATGCATCTGTTGTTGGTAACCTCTATTTACACAGTGGAAATACCACTTTACAGTTAGTTTAATGACACATAACATTATTGATCTACATTGTTGTTCTGTTGTCTCTGTACCACACCCTAGGAACGTTGTCGCCGACGAGGACGTTTTCAGTTTTCCAACCATCTTCTGCAGAGTGCTTGCTTTTGCTTGACAAATCACTAACAATTTTTCGACCGCAGGATATTTTTCAATGGCACTTGTCAAATTCGAATCATTATACCACGGCAATTCATAAGGACAAAATGCCAGACAGAGCCAAATCAAAGAGTCCTAAAGAGATTAGAATTGTAGACTTCAGTGTGGCTTACGTCATTCATTCCACACTAATTAATCCCTGGAGTGGGCTCTCCAGGAACACCACCTTTCAGACGGGACATTTATATTCCAACAAAACCCGCTTTGAATTTAATTTGTGTGTGTAATTCCACAGTAAAGAAATAGAAAGGCATATCTGTTCTCTACAAATGGTCTGTACCTTAAATGTGTATTGTATTGAGTCCAAGAATCTATTACAGAGCTCCCATAGGGCTCCATGTCTGGTTTCTATGCTAATTTAACTGGACCGTGGCCAGAACAACTACTACTTTCCTTACGACTGGTTTTAACCGGATTAAAGCAAGTAGGAAAAATATTGAGTTCTACAAAACTGAAGGATTTTGAAAATATATTTCCCGGAGAGAGATATTTTGTCGAAGACAGGTGCCATGAAATGTAATTGTTAAAATATTCAGAGGTATGACATAATTACCCAGGCATCGTTTTCTTATTATATCTAAGGATTTTGTAGAGTATAAGCTCACTGCGTTATGGAAACTGTCCTCTCTACAAGTGTTGTACTCTTTTATGAAGCCGGACGGGGCTGAATAAAACCACTATCTTCAATATAACATCCCGTGAGATAAATTTGAGTTATGTGTTCGTAGTATCGAATTTCGCTGGATTTTGATATGGCCATATTTTCCAATTTTCTTGGATGAGAAGACAGGGGAATGATATTAGGGTAGCACCGTGGACAACCCCGACACCTCGTCACTGCCTGGCTGCGAGGTACCGTCAGAACGAGCGTCTCGCCTGACCCCTGAGCTCGGCTTCCGACATAATAGACAGCCGCCATTTATTCCCAAATCCCTCGAGACGCATACCCCATGTGTGAAAGCTCGATAATAATGATACAACTCCCCAATCAGTCGGTATAACGTCATATCTATTTCTGATAGATGGCAAGCGTTACTGTTAGATCCGCAGGTTTTGGGATTTTATTATGTGCGACGTTGACTGTGCCCAGGGACGTGCTGGCAGTCGGTGTTTACGAGGGGATGTGTATACGGCGTAGAACTTCAGCATCGTTGTCATTATTATTCAATACGACGATGTATGAGGACATGAAGTCTCACATGGGATGTGTCGATTGAATCATCTTGACATGCGTGTGTGATTGACATCACAGGTTGTCTTGATTCCTGATGTGTTATACAACCTCGTTTACCCAGACTGGTCTGTCTTGGTTAACCAAATTGTTGCCAAGAACCCGGATGATTTAGCCCCGCGCTGATGTTCTCCCGGATTTGAGACCGAGGTGAAAGGAGAGCTCTGATTAACACTTTTCTGGTTAATATTTCAAAATGAGGGTAACATTTTACAAAATGTCCAAAAACATTGGATGCCGTTATTTCTTTAAGGTACATCAACGTCACGCTGGGACGTTTTACAACGTCAACGCGTTTGATACTTTGCATGAAATATCGACATTCCAATTATAGTGTTCATTCTCAAACGGTTTAATTGTAAAGTCGTAAAGATCATATTTGGTCTTGTAATAAGAAGAGGATTTAGCAGAAAGTTAAAGCCAAGGTATCGCTGTCATAAATTTTCGTCCCAAATTACAAAAGTATTTAATGTTAAAGGATCATTACTCGTTTGCTTCATTTCGCCATCAAACCTTAAGGTATCACCAGCTCAAAGAACTCCTTGAATGAATCAGATTCTCCATAGTCGTTTATTTTGCCCATGTCGTATTTTATATCTTCTTTATCCCAGCGAATTCGGGCCTTTGGCCTATGAAGGTATTCACGACGTGAAGTTAACCCAACGAAATACTCCACGTGCAGTCACAGGGATCCTTTGTTTGAGATTGTCCGTTATTCATTGACCCAGGGTCTGTGAAGTTGAAACAAAATAGCTCATCCTAATGTCCACGACTTTACTGTTACGAGCACGGGACTCTGATTTGTCGAATTTACGACTATTTGATGATGAAATTTCTCGCCTGTGATTCTTATCCGACTCAAAAGCATTGGCACTTAAACCGTTCTCTTTGAGCTCGGGTGAAACCAGGAAGTAGCTTCAATGAGCTGTGTTTGCAACAATATGGAAAGCCCACTTACCGCACCACAATATAACGCTATCTGTTTGTCAAGGAATCGTTTTGACTCGCAGTCTGTTTGTATAAGGGGGTTATTGCTCTATTCTACATTGTTCCTGAAATGGATTGTCAACGTTTCGGTGCCTTAAATACCGCCAAGTTTACATCCTTTCCAACATGAATCATTAATACCGTATTGTGAGAGCCAGATCTCATTTGAATACCAGAAATAATAAATTTGCCGGCAATGGCGACCAACTGTCAGGGCCGATCTCGCCGTAATTGCTCTTCATTTTTGGAAAGAGGAGCTCGCACCTGATACCGAAATGATTTTTGTTGATTAAAATGAAAATCTCGCCGGTAGTAATGGGACAGTTAATTCTCACTTCATCAGCGGGGCAACACATTAGCCGGACGACTTGGTCGTACAGTTTCTCATCATGTCGTCGACGAAGAGAGAAGACTGGGCTAGCTATTGCCAACAAACTCATCACTCCTGAAATCATCAAAGCTGTCACAACGCCTAGATTCATTTTGGTCCGGGCCAGTATGGCAGCTTTTTAGCTTCGTGATAAAAGACTCCCTTCAAATCTGTCTGATTATGCTATCCATTCACGGCCTGGGTGATGGGAGCGCTGGGCGAGATAGGCCGCCACTAGGGCTCTGTTGGGTGACACTTGTAAATAACATGCTGTGTACATGACTCACAACAACACAAGCGAGCCACAACGGTAATACTACCATTAGTGCTGTTATAATTACACTTATTAATGAATTACTAGTATCATAGTCGTTAGTTTTTATGATCCTGTGTCAGCTATTATGATGAGGTTGTATGACTCCGTCAACACAAACATCCATAGCAAAAACGTTATGACAATCAGCAGTGTTGTCAGTCTGCATGCAATATAGTTGTCACGCTTTACAGTAAAGTGATCTATCACATGGTAATTACCTCTTTACGGAAAATATATGAACGAAACGTTGTAGATCATGAGTATGTGTGGGGATATGTTTAAGAAACTGGGCACTCACAAAACAATATCCGCCCATATATTCACGGTTCCTACTGTTTCATCGGTGAATATTGATAGGCATATCGTACCATCACGTATACGTCATATGAAGCAGCTTTGACACTTTTTGTGACAGACTATTTTAAAAAGAAACTCATTAGAGGAATTTCAAAGAATTGTTTTCGGAAACATTATTTTCAAAACAGTTTGTCCAAATATATGGAAAAGATTGATACTACATGACTGAGATAAATCAGTATAGAAACCTCCTCTCTCTGTTGTCCCGTTTCGTGTGAGATACGGCTTCTGTCAACACTAGGGGGAGATATGAATGTGTAAAATACTACGTACACAAAACTCGACAGTTTCCTATAAATCCACAGGCGATGATTGTCATTTCCAGCGCGATCAGGGAATACAGGTTTTCCTCGTAATTGTTTTCTTTGAATTATCAAGCATTTGTTAATGACGAGAGTTAGAGTAACGAAAGATGCCGTATATCTTAACCGATACAATCTCTCCTGCAACCAACTTGAAGAAACGGGCAATGCGTCTTGCCTTATATCGCGCTAAACACATCTGAAAGTCTGTCAGGGCATCAGAATGGGACAAGAAAACAAATGTTTTCCTCTCCCTCGACACTGCAGCGAGTAACAGAACTATTAATCTGCATCAGCAAGGTACGGGATGAGGTTGGCGTCTTAATTGCATCCCCCGACTCATGTTCTTACGGCAGCAGGAACACATCCCGTTGAGAAAGCGTAGGGGCTCAAACAGTTATTAAGTCAAATCCTAGAAGAGACCAGGGTCACTTAGAGGGAGTTAATTGGTAATAATTGAAGCATCTAGAGAAACGAGGGTCTTGATACACTTTAGTACCAGTTTATCAGTCAGGGTAACATGTAATTACTGATCTAGCTTTGAGTACAATTTGCCTCAATCTTTCATATTTAGAGCATATTAACACCCTGAAAGTAAATCTAATATTCGATACCATACAAATTTGCTGATTCTTGTCAAATGTCTTGTCAAATTTGTTGAAAAGAGAAATTCCTTGTTTTAAAATATGCCCGTATGTAGAATTGTTGACATGACATGAAAGCACCTATTATTGATGTTAGTATTTAAAAGAATCACGAAAGGGAATACTTCCTTAACAACTAAACAATACCATTATTTTTTTTCGAAATCTCCGTTTACACAAACGGTTTTTTTATCTAATGAATTATGGTACTGAAACCTGAGAGCTCTTTCCTCTATAGTTAACGTGTCAATATAGTTCGTATCATGTATTCATTGGAAGCAAATGATGTATAATTAACAACTATGCTGAAAATATAAAGTAGGATTGGGGCTATAATTCACAAAAAGGTTGACACTCGAATTATCAATAATTAATTCAAGTCATACCAGAAGTTGCCTCGGGTCCTTCATTGTTAATGGCTGAAAACATGAAAGGCGAGGTATGCATGTTCAAATTTCTAAAATATATGTTCATTTTAAGTATCCAAAAACAGCTGACAATTATGAATGACTGGAATACCGATTCCTGAACAAAACCAATAAATTATATTCGTCCTTACGTTTGTATGACTTACTGTTCAGAAAAACCAAATATGTTCCCTAACTTTATATAATTCTTGATTTTCATAATTTCATCCTTTCGAGGGTTAAACTGATATTGATCTCGTATTTTAGTTTATACATCGATAATTACGTCAGTTTCAGATCACAAAGCATAGAGCGACTATCCTTGAACATATTATTGAGCAACATATCCGCAGACCTTGCTTAGTAGAGGTTTCGTTATAAACATATGTTCAGAATTATAAATCATGACACGATCTTCAACAGAGATTTATATCGCCCGTAATAAGTTTATAACGCATTGTTCACACTGTGTACACCATGCCATATTCCATAATAGATATAAAAGGCAATGTGATTGGCGTAATGTTTATTCGACATTTTTTTCACCTGCTGTAGTTGTTGACGTCACATGCGATACGGGTACAGACGCCCCCTCGTCACATCCCGGGGGTGGTGGAAGTCACTCTGTCCTACAAGTCCAAACAATTCTGCAAAGGAGCACCGGGCAGATTTGTATATACAGGTAAGCGTAACTAGATTGTTTTTGTATCATATTGTCTTCTACAACAGGTAAATATCGGAATATCTCTTAACAGATGTAATGAATATTTTATTTTGTTAATATCACGTTACTTATATTACTGCACACTGGCATCATCGTTCCCTAGAAACAAAACATTGTCCGTCATAGCATTGTTTTTCCGTATATACCACAATTCACAACCAGTTAGAATTAACCTTCAATTATGTTTTCATTGGTATAAATGTTTATGTATCAGTACAGACATACAGTCATCATTATCATTCTTATTACTCAAAGGCCTTATTACCACCAACAGTGGTATATGAGTTACATTTTACCCATGGTTATACAGCAGTTACAACAAGATGACATACACAAGATTCAGACATTTTTTCAGGACATGTATCTCATTATCAACACGCTCTTTATATTTTGACGTGTTAGGTCATTTATTAGCTGTGTCATGTGGCACAGGGAATATTTTTTTATATAACATACATATTTAGCCAAAAATAACATATTTCAAGAAACCTGTTTATTTTGGTTTGGTAGAAATATCTAATAGAGCATGACATGACGAAGTGTTACAAACACATTTATTGCTCACTGAACTAATGCATTTACACAGTCAGTACATTATGATCAAAATATTGAGATGAAGTAGAATATACTTGATACTAGATGAAGTAGAGTATACCATCAATAACTGAATGAGAAATATGTTTCAACATCTACATTTATTCGTTCAAGAAGACATTACATTTCTATAAAACGAGAAAGATATTAAATAAAACAGTGACATTTTATTTAATATTTTTGCAACCATCTTAAGAACGGTGCACATATGGACACATCCTTCGCGAAATTGCCTCGAGTTTGTCTCCCGGGTGAATGCTTTTACTTTTTTTAAACGCTTCTTCAGGAAAACTATCTTGGAGGCACACGTTAAGAACAGCCCAGCAGTATGTACACCACTTGACTGAACCAACTTTCTCGATCAATGTACTGAGCAAACAAATAAGCGTGTGATATTCCCATATTTCTCCAAACTGCAAATTAATATTCACGTAGAGTCCTCCCCATGTAGCTACAATACTGAATTCTACACATTATTTATGCATGAAATAGCACGCGTATGAAAAGTCGTATAAATGCCAACATGAACACTCGCGTCAGTCGGTGCAATAGCTTAAAGGCAGACATATTTTCTTGCTCTCTCTTTTTATCAGGTTTTCCATTATCGATCGGTATAGCCTTCAATGATCAAAGCATAATGTCTTCACACTCGTTCTTCGAGGATATTTCTTGTGAAAGAAGGCGAGATTGTTCCGATAGCCTTGCTTGAGATCTGCAGATACATATTTAACGTATTAATTATACAGCGTCAATGGTTGAAATAATTAAAACTGTCCACTTGGAACAGTCAGCAAATGCATCACTTTAACCTTATTTGTGAAGACCTGACAATGTTTTGGGTGAAAGAAACCAACCCACAGTTGTGATAATCAAAGGATAAATAATCTCATCTGAATATATTTCAAATTGACAAAGTGGAATACGACAAGAAAATAAAACCATTTTCACAAGTTGAATTAATCTGTATCTTGATCTTAAAAAAACCCAAATCTATTATTATTAATATTATGTCATACACAAATAGACAAGGAAATTGATGATAGGTATAATTTGAACCTTGATCTTTGAAAAAAACTAACAAATCTGTCATCATTTTTTATTTATAAATAGAAAAAGAAATAAATGATAGGTTTATTTTCAAGGTAGAACTGGTATCAACTCTATGTGATATACACGAATATACTGATAGGCATATTATCAAGCACAAAAGCGGTATCAACTTTTGACCGTAATGTTATTTCTTGAGGACTGGTTGAAAGTACCGGTAACTTGAATGGTCATTTTAAGAGGAGAGATATGTCCCTGGTATGTCTGTTTGTCGCCTCGGATGCTTCCCAGTTTGTTTTGTGGGCGGGATTTGATTTCCGGTTTACCAGTTCCTACTTCCGACGAGTGTTGCGCGTATGTCTCGCCATTGTTTCCAACAAGAGCCACGTGTTAGGACACGGAAAAATATTCTTACTAGCACACCTGTCAAAATGTTTGCATTTTTGTTAAAATCGGTTGCAAAAAATACACCTACTTTGTGGGAAATTTTACAAGATCAACATTGAAGCTTGTTTTTGATTTATTCGATATCGTCAAGAAATGTTGAAATAAGACCAAAATGTAAACAAGGCGGAGACTGGTGCTCAGTCGGGCTTAAGTGGCGGGTTCTCCAGACAGCTCGTTAACACTGTAGTGTTTAAATGGAATGTACAAGTATGTCTTCATATTTTCACTTCAGACTTTTCTCCAGGGAAGGTGCAATCTGATAGCATTCAGTTACTTTAATTCTCTATCAGTAATCCCAGCTCACGGACCATCTCTCTCCCTTTACCAACATCAATTGTTTCTAACAGTAGCCCCCTTGGGATAAATTACTTAGCTTTCTCCACCAATGTACAATGGCATGTGCATAAATGAACCAGGACTATACCGAAGGAGCCAGCGAAACGTCCATAATTAATGAATTTCACGTCAGACAATATAAGGCGACAAATTGTTCTAGTCTAACAGTCATAGACGGGGTGTATGCATTGAAACAGATCCAGAGTTGTTGGGCATCGCAAATCCTATTTTCCCATAAAATTATTAATAAATGAAAGCTCCGATAGACGAGCTGATACTGAGCATCGTGTAAGCTTATTTACCGTTTCAGAGAGGGACGAGTTGCTAGTATATGTAGGCATGTTAAACGTGTACTTGCTGACATGCCATTATTTAAAAGAAACTCTTTTTGTGAAAGTGTTTTAAATTTCATTTAACATGCTATTTAACAGTTTTAGGTCTTTCTAACTCATAGCCATCGTGAGTGAGGATCTGTGTCTTCTTTGTGGTTTTCCTGATATTACCATAGAGCAAGACATAACATGGACCGTTTGTTTTTCGGTTCTATTTTTTGGTGCTGCCTAAACGTCAGTGCAAATAAACAGTGGCTGTCAAAATCGCAACCGCTCCTGTAGTATTGACAAGCCAATAACGCGGTCATGCATCAATTAGAGGTTTTGAGTTCTCTACAATTTGTCTCGATCATATACATGTCCAAATAAAGAGAAACGAATTCCGTAAACAAATATGCTAATATTAGGTGCAGGTTTCACTCTCTGGGAAATTCTCATTCATAATGATGACGTTGAACTAATCTTGCTCACGCCGACAGTGGTGATGAAAGGCGTCCAGATCTCCCCCAAACCCTGGTGGCTTGTCGAATCGATAACAGTGTATTAGCTTGGCCATACTCGTATATGAAGAGTTATTAACCTCTCATAGATCCCCGACCACTTTTTCATCCAAGTCGCATGTCAAAGAGACAAGAGAAGAAAACAGCCAATCAGGAAGCGTCTCTTTAAACGAGTGATCCCGAAAATTACCGATCACTTAAACGGCAATAGTCGGGGGCTGTCGTGATAGTGTGGAAATTTAGGAGAAGGGCACTCTCGCTGTTTCCGATCCTTCCTCCGTAGGAACCTCCCCATTTCCTGACTGGGGCTTTGGTTTAACACTGGCAGAAGGGGGATATCGATCTTAAATACAGTCACCTCTTATTACATTGATAACTAAAAGCTGTCATTTTGTTTTCGTCATCCGCGAATATGGACTCAAATTTGGCTAGTGATCTCTGAGAGAACGCAGTCAAGCGAAACGCGAGCGCCCATAAAACTATTAGCCAAAATTGGACGTCATGAACTCTTAGCTTCTTAATAAAACGGTTTTACCAGTAAATTCATATCAGGTAGGAACCAAACCGCAGACATTCACAGACTACATAATTTTATACTCCCATAAACTATGCACCATTGTAAACCGCTATGCCGCATCGAAGCGTACAGCGGGCTCCTGTGGATTAATTGTCAATTGACGGTATTGCGTGGATCCATCGTGAATGAACTTGACATATGCCAGCTTCGTCGCGCCATATTGCGTGTGTGCATTATTCATTTAAAGTGGTATCTCCTCATGAAATATTTACCTCATGATATTGTTGCAAGCCAGAACTCTGGCTATTGTCGTTGCCAACACTTCTACCAAAGACACGCTTCATGGACCTCGTCAGTGAACACAAGCGGTTAGACAGTCAGTATTCCGAAGGGAAATGTCAAATCAAAATGGCTTCCGTACCAGTTCTGCAGCCGCGATGGCGGAACTATCCAGATTGAACGTGACACGCATGGCTGGAACAACATATGTCTAACACAGGATCTTTTTTGACCAACAGTATTACATATGGTACAGATAACATAGATAATATCACGAACAGTGTGAATTAAAGTAGAAATTACGTACTGAATAGCAACTTAAGTACAGATCCATAACCAACACCGTTCTCCTTTTCATGGTCATTGTGCGAACACCACACGCTCATCATTAATTAATATAACAATGCGTAACATGTCACGGTGCTGTGTTTATCAGGAGGCTGAATTCAGGTTACGTCGCTTCTTGTTTTGTTTTCAGAGAAATGAGTCTTCAAGATTTTTTGCATTGAATTTTATGTTTTCTTTTCCCACAGCGTTAACAGAACCAACGATAGACTACGGGTTTCAACGCCTCATGAAATTGGTACCACGCCATCCCGGGGACCCTGAGCGACTTCCCAAAGTAAGACAAGTTTTCAGGATGATATCATTCTTAGTCACTGGTCTCCGTCAACTCGCTCCCGCTAACAATGATATGCACCGCTACCTTTCGAGTGCCTTTGAACATAATTCAGAAAGTTACACCCAATCAATAATTGTCATAGCTTTGGATGAGAACATCTGTTAGCAGGTAGCCACTAACCCGTTCTCTTTTATTGCTCTAATTATCGGCGGAAGAGTTTATAGTGTTGCATTCACCAGTTCCTCCACCGTCGTGATAATGGATTAGCTATTTTCGATGTGCAGATTTTAGTTGTTGGGTTTTATTGCGTTTAAAATCGTGTTTCGTGATATTTGATCTAAGGGATAAATATTATATTTTTTGGTACTCTGTGAACTTTATCAAATCCATTTATGTCCGTTCTGTTGGAACCTGGCGGTGAATACTGCTATGTGAGACATTGGCAGTAACGGGCATTCGGGCACAAGTTCTTAACATGATTCAAAGTTAACATGACACTATATATCTCATGTTATCATGTTACATATTACTTGGTTTCCAACGTTTGCGTTCAGCTTCAGAAACGACCATTTCTCCTAATTATGAATCGGTGCAACAGTTTACTCTGAAATGTTAATTCCTTTTCACTTTATCTTAAAGCATGTCAGTCAAGCCAGTAGATACCAGCGTCCATTTTTTGCGATATAGTGAAGTGTCAATGCTTTTTATTTGGTGATTATTGTTATATATGTATTTTTGTCTCTCCAGGAAATAATCTTAAAACGTGCCGCGGATCTAGCCGAGGCACTGTACAGTATGCCCCGCAACCCCAACCAGCTATCACTTCCAGCCCCCAGGTCCCCTGCCATGAACAACACATCCCCAATGTCCGGATTCAACACCTACCCTGGTCAGCTAGCGGTCAGCGTGGCCGATACAGTCACCGGTCAGTGGGAAGAAGGTTGGTGACGCTCCAACCTTCTTAGTTACATCGCCTCTGAGTTGCCTCCCTTTGCTCTAACCAGAGTGGCCTCCCTTGGCTTCCTGAAATACTTGACTGTCTTTCTGAGTTGATAGATGTAGCGATGGATGTGTTGGAGCATTTTGAGAATATTTCATTACAATGCGTGCATGTGGCTTCTTACGAAACAAAATAAATTGTTAAAAAGCAGTCTCTAAATTACAGCTGTTTAGACGCATGGACGTTGATGGCTAGAATCTCCCGAGGAAAAGACTCAGTAAAAGTTCATGCATGTTATGTACACATTTTATTGATAATAATGAACAGCAATTTTGCAAAGTGGATGTAGTCGACCTTTGTAGCTTCTGTGCTTCTTTGTAAAGCATGTACTATTGTCATCTACACCTGCTTATGTTGTGTATGGTATACGAGTGACCCAGTTATCTAAAGTGCCTCAGCGTTCTGTGAAGAGATGCCAGAAACCAATGATCGTAGTTCGAATCTAGGTTCGCCCCGACTATGGTTTTTGCTTTGGTATTACCCTTTGGATCCACCAAAGTGGTAAAAAGGCTGAGACAGATAAACCTGGCTCACCATTATGGAACTGGAACACTGTTCAATGCGGCGTAAAACCCACGTCACTCTCTGTCTTGTTTATTACTAAAGCCTAGTGGCAGATCCACTGCATGCTCATAATGCGTTGAACTTAAAGAAAACATCAGATTTTCATTTTCATAATGCCACTTTTATTTTTTTTCCAAATATGAGGAAATTTTATTGGAAACTGATTGATGCTCTTTGGTCCTCTTCATTTGCAACTAACTGTTTCTTCCAGGCTACAACAGAAGCCAAAGTTCTAGCGTATCGCCCCGTGGTTACGGTTCCAACGGATCCACGCCACACAGTACAAACAGCGGAAGCTACGCAGGCACGCCGGGAATGAACGGGTATCACGGAAGTGCTGGTGCGCTAGGCAATATGGGTAAGTTGTGACGTCAGATACGCTTCCTCGTCATTGTCATTTCGTTGCTGCTGGCTTACCTCATATCCTTCAACCATTGTGGCACTGGTGTTTATAATATTTTGCACTTTATTGCATGATCTGAAATTCTTGATATCATGTTATTCATATCCTATTCATCATGTTACACTATGTTACATTCACGTTCTGAAGTTTCCTCTTTCTGTAAAAATTAAAGGTAGTGTTTTTATCCCGATCATGTAGACTATAGATTAACTTCAAATGAAAATTGTCATACGACCAAATGCTCTATCATAACAGTTTTCAAGAATCGAAATACCTTTAATTGTTGTCATTGATGTCTGTGCCGACATTGATATACCATTACGTTAAAGCGCAAAGGGTAAATGCTGCGATATAACGGCACAATTTTTAGAGTAATTCCCATTTCTACCTGAAGAATTCAAAATCCACAACGATGAGACAGGACAATAATAGTGCGACCGTACCAATGTTTACCTCTGCGCTTGTGGGAGTTGAGACCAGTTATAATCAATGATCTCAACGCTACTTCGGAATAAACGTTAGACAGCCGTCAATCTCGGTTAAATTTGCCGTCATATTATGCATTGTGTTGGCTATAGGAATGAAGCCAGGGGTTTACTCTACTCTATATTCGCTACAGTGGAACAATACATCATTTGGAACCGATGGTATTTGTGGACACACAATATTTTGTAACAATAAGTGCAAAATTACCTTTAGTAGAAAATCAACACTACCGTAGTCGGCTCCGCTAATTGTTTTAGCCAAACAAATGCCGCATAATTCACTGGGAAGAAGCTTGATTTTGGTGAAGGGATTGGAGCTGAGATCCATTGTGTTGGACCGGAGCGCCAGCTTCTCCGAGATCTCGCGGGACTCGCTTCTAATAGGTTGATCAACAACTTGTTAGCCTGGCTAAGGCGTCATGGGACCTCGTGATGAACAAATCATGCACACACCGTTTCAGACATTCCAATCTATAGTTCACTGATAATTCACAAGCAAATAGACGTGGAATATGTGCAAGCTCCTCTCTGCGACCTCACTGAACATTTCGCGCACGTGGTTTGAACTCAATCGCATTTGGCGGGAAATCGATGGGCCGCCATCTTAAGCCCAACTTGAGTTCGTGTCGCTTGAAAGTACGTTAATCCTAACTCGTCTGCTCATAATCATATGTGACTCTCGGCAGCTAGCATAACGCGCACATGGCGCGAGGATAATGCGAAGATCAATTTACAATTGTAGCTCAATTTCCGCTCGAAACGGCCGGTTATTGGAGAATTAAACAGTGACTTTTACTACGCTGTGTTTATTTCCGAAAAGGAAACACAACGTTGGCCGATAGCTGTAATATTTAGACTCTGCTTAACTGTAACAAAAGCTACGCCATTATGTCGCGGCAACCCCGTTACCAAGGGTACACAGCGGATGGAAGCGTTTGTCGCAGGATACCGAGCCGTTAATACGCGTTCTGGCAGTAAAACAATTCTTTATTCTTTATTGATACCCTGCTGCGATAGTTGTACCAGAGCCTAATGACTCGAATCATCCATGCGTGAAACAAATCAATTCATCCATCCTAGATATCATACCCAATCTAAATTAACAAACAGAATTCAGACAAGATCTGTTATTTTTTTTTTTGTTTTTTCTTCAGGTTTAGATCATTTTCTCAGAGACGAAGCAGGAAGATTGGGAGCTGGTAAGACTTTTGTATTTTTTATTCGTGAATGTTTTTAATTTCTTCGGTCCGTTCTTATTTTGCTTTCTAATTTCATTTCTATCTGTCTCTCTTGTATTTCAAAAATGGTCTTTTCGTTTCTTCTTTTAAATCTAAAGGTCAGTAGGTTTTGACAGATATGTGTGACAAGAGTTGGGAAGGGGGTGGAGCTGGATCCAGTTCTGGCCGTTTTCGGTTTGTTTATTTTTCCTTTTTGTTTTATTTTCTGCAGTTGCTACGTCTCACTCGCCTCCCCATCAGTTCTCCGCCCCCTCGGGCCTGTCAGGGACTTGTGCCCCCGGGATTTTCTCTTTCTCACCTGCCAATATGATCACGGCGGTCAAACAGAAAAGTGCCTTTGCACCTGTCGTACGTGCGCCGAGTCCGCCCCCTCCCCTTCCCGGCATTCAGTGCGGCTGGGTTTCACATCCGCTTTTACACGTTAGTAGACATTGTTTAATATAAAGGTCCTTAGTGGTAATGCATTTTTTCTGATGAAGTCCTACCTCGATGTGATGATTTATGAATATTGTTAGTCTTAAATTCGGTCGATGTATATGTTGTCTGCTTTTATTGTGCTTGCTTTGTCGCTGTTTCTTGTAAACTTTAATTTTTACTTTTAACTTTTTTTGATAAATGTTTTCACTTCTTCAAATGTTTTATTGAATGCAAATAAAATGTATACAATGTTTTAAATGAGCTGATGAATAATATTTAGAAAGGTAAAGTAAAGAGTTGTCTTTTCATTACAGGAATGAGCAGTATAGTAGCGTCGCCCTTTACGAGCGTCAACCCATTCGCTCTGCCCACGTGCAACTCACAATCATACAGCAGCTCCATCGTGTCTCCTGCAAAATGATTGGTTGGAATTCACAATGTAGGTCCGGACTGAATACCTCAACATTACATGATTGGACGGAGTGTTAAACCGGAAGCGCAGTGTGCGTCGATTGAATTGGATGGTTTATGCACATTGTGGGCAAAGACGATATCAGTGCTAACATACCACGAACAATTCGAGGAAAAATGACCACAAGAAACAAGACACAGCGCTTCCTGCCCGGAGAATAAATTCTACTACACTCTAGGAAGTTCGATACGTCGGGAATGATACCGGCTTCCTCGCAAATATGACCATTAGGAAACTGACTGGTACAGGACATGAAAACTTCGCACGTGATCATAGAAGTGATCCTTGTTTAGTCTGAACGTGATCGTTCAGGATGTTTGCTCTAGCCTGAGTGTGTTTCTCTGTTTCACAGACTTCTTGTTTACTCGTGTCTTGCCAAGGGAGATAACTTGTCTCATGGGAGATAACTTTGTCTCAAGGGAGATAACTTTGTCTCATGGGAGATAACCCTGCCTCGTGGGAAATATACCTGAGGGTAACCCTTTCTCATTGTAAATACTCATTTCCTAGTCCCAAAGCTCAGTGGACATTTTGCTCACCAAATGACATAAAACCCAAGAGATTATTTTTGTTGGTCTTTACGTTACCCTTCAGTCACGTGTCTTTGTTTCTGATTGTAATTGTTTTGCGATGTGTTCTTGCGTGATGTAGATTTATTTATTCGTAGCGAGTAAAACAGAAGGGGACATTTGAGCACATATGTAATTGTACATATAACGATTAAAATAAATTCAGCATTCGAAATCAGTAATTTCACAAAATAAATTTGTCGCTACGAAACCCCGAATAAACCGACGAAAATACATGTATGCATAATAAGGCAGCATTAATGCTCTCAAAGAGTGAACCACCAATGCTTACCCTGCTCTCACGTTTCATATTGTTGCCACAATACTTTATATATAAGTCTTGCAAAAATAATCATTTAACGAATAATTTATGGATATTAATGTCCCCTACCCCGAAGTCCCTTCTCAGGTGAAACCGAAGTGCTGGAGGCATGGATTCTGTATATTGAGTGTCAAGTCTTACGTGGTTATGTTACATCGTATCTTATTGCATTTTGATCTCATAATAGAGTATCGCCTGTTCTTATGTACTTAACTGCATACTGTATACAATACTCAAAAAGTATTACAAGGGCTGTGGAAAGACACCTTATCAATGTAGGTTTTATTTTTGTACATTTTTAAAACATACCTCCTCACTTTAAGTTTATTCTCTGCGAAAGAATTTCTCCTTTTCTCGGAATATCCACCGACTTCTAGTCATTTTCTAGTCAATCTAGTTGATTTTGCCGGCAATATTTCTTTGACATTGGCGTCTGATTCGCTCGATAGTTTTGCATGGTTCTAGTCGCGACATGTCTGATCTAGTCACACCATGCCTATTCTAGTCCCGCCGTGTCTATTCTAGTCATTGCTGTTCAAATGATCTCTGCAACATCACAGTTTGACCATAGTATGGGTTCCGATCTTTCCTTGCACAGCGCACGCGGGATGCTGTATCACAAAGCATACTCTACTATCTCGCGTGCGTTCTTTCATTTAACCAAATCATTCTGTCAAAGTACTATTTATTACTGAAAATATTGTTTTTATATTGAAAGTTTGATTATGATTAAAATGTTTTTCTTCCATATCTGCTTGATGTTATTCCTGGTGTCCTAGAAACCTGCTGTACCAGTAAAGGTCACCTCCATTGTTGTATCATTTTATGCAATTTACGTTTTATGTCAATTTGAAGCAGTTGAAGCAGACTAGACGTTTTTCACATACGGAAGAAGACACTTGAAAGTTAGATGAATAGGTAAACAAAGGTTTCGAATAAGCATAGTGTCAATCGAAACACAACGTATCCACATTTTAGATGTGTACGACCTGGGGTGACTGTGGGATAGCCTAGTGGTAAGAGCGTTCGCTCGTAACGCCGAAGATCCGGGTTCGAGTCCCCACATGGTGGAATATGTCAAAATCTGGTGTTTACCACTGTACCATTGCTTGAATATCGCTAAAATCAGCGTAATGCACTCATCCACTCTGTAGAAAGTATTACCGAGCCTATTAAGGCTCTATTGCAGAAGGTCCTCTGCTTGAGCTACGCTATCTTGCATGCAGAAAATATTATGTCGTGACCTTCAAACATACTGAGAACATGGCACCAAAACGACACTGGACAAAAAGGGACAATATTTGTAGTAGGGACTAAGAACGTTATTTCATACCGTAACTCAAAAACTATAATCCTTGACAGCATTCAGTGTATATCTGTGTAGATACTTCATACAACACTAAAGTTGCACACACTTTCATACAGTTCTACTAATCCCCATTTATTGTCTGTAACATCACCCATGTAACTACTTGATTCAGTACTATACACGATGTGAATACAACCAGCTAGAACTGCAGTCATGGCCTACGTTTACAACGGTCAGGTGTGTACGATAATACAACTACCGGGCTGTATAGTATATGGAATTGTGTCTGTGCCTATAACAGCTTGTGCACATACAACTCACACGACAATACAACGCCAACCATGGCCCTCGTTTACAACGGTTTGTGCATACAAATACCACTAGCGGTTGTGCAGTATATGGAATTCAGTCGATTCCTATAACGGCTTGTGCACATACAACCACTTCGACAGTACAACGCCAACCATGACTCTCGTTTTCAATGGCCATATGTATACAGTGGTACCACAACAGGATGTACAGTATATGGAATCCTGTCTGTTTCTGTAACGGCTTGTGCATATACAACCCACATGACAGTACAACGCCAAGCATGGCCCTCTTTTAAAAACATCATAAACACATGCGCAGGCTGGGTAATTCTAACGTGGTATGTATCCTAAAGGGAGGCGATTCTTTTACCTTTCAAAATCTGTGACCACACTATACCTAGTCATCCGACTAACCCCACCAGAAGACCGTAAAGACACGATAGTCTCCGTGTAATGAACAATGTTTCAAAATTGATTCTAACCGTGTATATCCGGGTGTTATAAGTGGCAACTGATAAATCTTCATGACACACATATGTCAAATATCAGCCTTCCGCACATTGAGGAACAGTGTGATAGCCTATTTACTAATCTAAAACCACCCCTCACCATGCCTTGAGTTTGAAATGTGTGATTCAATGAAAAATATTATTTATGATATACATATTCTCACCTGCACTAGACACTGAAATATTTTTCAATCGAACATCTAATTTGTGTTCATCACTCATCAACACGGTAGTGAATATCCGCCTTAATTAAGCCAGAATATCTAAATATTCGTCTCCATGACAAGCTGAACAGAATATCACGTTGAAACAATGCTGTGATCATACAGTCTGTAATCAGACTTACGTGAAATAATAATACTTAGCTCCACAACATCTGTGTATACCGAGGGGAAAATAAGGGATCACAAGGAAGCACAAGTGTTCCCTTACTTATTTCCAGGTTCCTTCACAAGGTATTCGATACACAGCCTGTGAAGAAACCTTGGAAAATATATAGGAACTCCTTTTACTTTTTCCCTCAGAATGTATCAAATGCTTGATCTGTGGATTCGCCATTAGCACTGACATGAATAGAGCATGTTCATAGGTAGAATTGAGTATCGGCATTAGACTTACGTAGTGAATTGTTCTGGATCTACAGTCACACGCCTCTATCACCATAATCACTTTTTCACTACTATAATTCATACTACTATAGTCATAGCGATGTAAACAGTGACTAGCAGGACACTGTAATTAGTGGTGCATGTACAGCTTAAGGAATAGTGTGGTAGTCTAGTGGTTAAAGCGCTCGCTCGTCACGACGATGACCCGGGTTCGATTCCCCACATAGGTACAATGTGCGATGATCAGTTCTGGTGTCCCCCGGCCGTCGTGATATTGCTGGTATGTTGCTATAACGGCATAAAACTACACTCATGTACTCTCTGCAAAAGCCTAATATATTACGGATGTACGGATGTACGGATGGTGAACCACACATGCTGTAATGATGGATGATGATACATCAGTGCAGAAATGCACCACCTTACATGATCGCAAAGACAGACATTTGGTCTACACTGAACCGATTCTGATAAAGGCGTACGTGTTCTTTCAGGGTACCACACCGAAACGAATACGTGTATCTAATAAAGGCAGCCCTGTTGTTAGAGGGCCACTATCGACTACTACAGAAAGAGTACAACATGTATAACCTTTCACCAAGAAACAATTCCCTTCGTGATTGAACGCAGGATGGCCTAATGGTTACAGCGCTCGTCAACCTGAAGAATCGGGTTAAATTTCTCACATGGGTACAAAGTGTGAATGCCAATTTCGGATGTTCCCGCCGTGATGTTGCTCTATTATCGCTATATGTGGCTTTAAACCATACTCACTAATTCACTCCAAGAAAAGGTGAGCATATCTAAGTTTAGTGGTATAGAATACGTAACGTAAGATGTCACATTGATAAAAGATTACATATGCATTAAGAACTAATTTTAACATTTTGCTGTGTTGACGTTTCAAAATTTGTTCAGTATCATATGTAATATCAGGTTCCAAATGATTTTTAAAATGATGAACTAACAAATGGTAATAATTACATTGAAAATAGATCCTTATTTGAGGCAACAAAACACATTCGAGAATACCAGAGTGATCATATTCACGCAGAGTAACAAAACACCATGGCCCTGAAAGATTCCTACTCGTATTATAATCTCTGCCCATGAAAGAAACAACGTTTGTGTGCAGCTTGAATATGTATCACGCTAGATGTTTTACTAGCTGTTGATGCCGGTAAGAACCTTGTCGAGAAGAAGTATTAATACTGTTATATAACTGCTGTACGAAGGACTGAGAAACAGTACGGACAGAACATAGAGTCGGTTAAGAAACAAGATGGCTATCTTACGATCTGTGATGTGTTATCATCTTACGGGTTTTCCATCTTTCCTAGGAGAGTGAGTAGGGTCACGTGACTCAAGAAGCACATTAATGTGAACTGTTGTAAGGATATCAGTATATCTGATCTAGATGATAAATGAAGGTTAGAATTACGGACAGAATAACAGATGACGTCCGTTAAAGGCTTGCGCCGTTTCAGCAAACAAGTTTAAGTAAATGTTACATGCATTGTCCACATTGAATTACACTTTCTCAGTGGTACAGGTTCAATAGTTTTGGGGGTTTCGGAACATTTGCGATTCGAATCGATGCTCTCAGAGTGAAGAGCCCAATCGCAACGTCACACAATGTCAACGATCTACCGACCGTTACAAGTGCAGGTACTTATTTCGAAACACATCACATGTTTGTAGTGAGTGAGTTAGTTTTTATTCCATCTATATTGGGGTCTATAAATAATCGAGTCCGGACCAGATAATCCAGTGACCAACAGCATGAGTATCTATCTGCGCAAGTGGATACGATGACATGTGTAAACCTTCACGCTTTAATACTGATGGACGTACATAATCTCCAAATACACTACATATAACACACCCTTACAGGGTAATGCTACATTTAATGAGCCGTAACAAATATGGATTAGCGAAAATCAACGAAAATATACACACGGTACATACATATGTATTTCTTACAAAAACGTCCGTACCGGTTCCTTAATGTAAGAAAATGCCCCATCCGATGAAAAGAGACGCATCAGCTGGTTAGATTCGAGAACTTGGTTGACACCGTGTCCGCGCATCCCCTGGCGGAGTGGATCGTTGGTCTCAATAGTGATCACTGAATTGTCTGCTCTAGACTCGATTATTCATTTCTTTGGGCAGTGTTGATTTATCTTACTAGGAATGACATAAAGGCCAGAAAACCCTCTCAGCATTCTTAAGAAATCTATATTAAAAGGAAAGTCGATTGTAAAATTGTGATTATGTCATGTTTTTAGTGAGTACATATTTGCATCTGTATGACATCTGTACGATCTTTGTAATCATTTCGAGTCAGGACCTGACAATCCACTGATTGTTACTATACAATATGATGACTGAGCATGTTATTACAGGATACCAGGTGCTGGCGAAAAGGTGAGCATATCCTGCCACATCAGTGGAACTTGTCATAAACACATGCAAAGTGTTTATGATACAAATGGGGAACGTAAATTGTAAGTCAAAACAGGAGATTGCATCTTGCATCATTCTCTTCATTGATGCATCAAATTTGGAACTTACCTCCACATGTCTACCATAAAACGCCTTGGAAGCTTAACTAAGAATGAAATCAACCAATCAACCTGCCAACCAACCAACCAACTAGGCAGCTAGCCAACCAACCAGATCATCATCCATCCAGTCATCCAGCCATCCAGCAATCCTGCAAGCAAGCAAACGAACGAACGAACCAACCAGCCAACCAAGAACCAAACCAACAAACAAACAAACCAAATTATACATACTTTAATACTTTTCACAAACATTTCGAACAATCAGTCACTGGGCGGTTTACGGTGAATACAGCACTGAACCAGTTACATGAAAGCGCCTTCACTTTTGCTCGTTATAAAAAACACATCTGTTATGAGGTGTTAAACCATTTACAGTTCCAGATTCTGTCAGGTTATAAATCTTGCATGCATACATGCATTGATAGACCCATCTAAATCACAATAACGAATTATGAAAACTATAAATTAAATAACTTTGCGTAAAAACGTGGTATAGCAAATACCAGGATGAAGCGAAAAGAGGAAAATTCTATGCCATAAACTGATAGTGGAAGTGGATTCTGACAGACGGGGTAAAGGTTTGGAATAATTGCTTTGGCTATGGTTTAGTGATGTGTGTGTGAACGTAGGAATCTTATCTTCATTCAGATAGTTAATGGTGGAACTCATGCCCATGCAATATGGCTAAAACATTCACAAGAATCTGACTGATGCATTTACCTGCTCACTGTTCTCATCAAAATAGAATATGTACAGATAAAATCTTTCACAAAATCCTCCTCTTGTATTTTTTAAAAGTAATTTCATTTTGCTGTGAAACTCATCCTTGCTTGGAAAGGATGCCCAACGTTTTGAGAGTTGTTATGGCAAGGCGTTGGGGCGGCGATAGAAACTTTGTCAATGTTACCATGATTTCTGTGTCTTTAGAAACTTTGTCAATGTAAACGTGATTTCTGCGTCGTTAATGACGATAGAAACTCAAGACTCTGACAAAGCGTGACAATAGTCTTAAAGTAACATTTTATGAATGCTACTTGTTGCTCATGCCATTCCTTGAACCTACTGAACTCTTTTCTAATTATAAACCCTGTTTAAACATTATCACAATACATTGAATCTTCCTTGATACTGACCTACGTTTGATCGTGATCCACAAGGTTAAACACTGGTTTTCTTGGAAATAATCGTGTGACATTAGGAGTATAAACAGAGGAGTAAACTAAACTACATACGAGATGCTTTTGGATTATTCTCTAAACAAGATAGCATCCGGTTGCGACGTTGCAAGCACCTCACCTTCCTCGTACAACGTAGACGTCTCAGTTCATGTTCACGGGTTCATGACATGTCCCGAAATGGGCCTGATGCCGAAGCACGCTGTAATCTGATGATGCAGTGACCCAACCAATACTGGTGATGTTGATGACGTCACTGCGGACATCTGGTTACACAAGTCATGGTCATCTTGCTCACGGTCATTCGGTTCTTTGTCTGGTTGAAGCATCCTATTAGTCTGGTTCAGAACGGCCGAACGTCATTACAATGAGCTGTTCAAATGACAATATTCCGTGCAGAGGTGCTCACGCCTCGTTTGGCCTGAATTTGTTTTAAATAACCATTGAAACTCTCGTGAAAATGAAACATGATACCCCCCACCCTCCTATTTTTTCTCAAGAGTGAGCACCCCGTTTCCCCAAAACCTGCATCTCTAAGAGCAATAACATTGTTTGTTCATTTGTTGATGTTTTGTTGTTTTCATTATACCCTAACAACGCTACCACTTAAATGTGCAATGCTATATTTTCACGTACGCCACCACGTTCAGCATTATCGCGACACTATCACGTCTGCTGGTATCAGTGGTGAGGTTATACCCGTGTTCAGAACCAATCCGTGGCCCTCGGCGTGACGAACTAACACTTAACTACTACCTTACCCTGTCAAACCATACAAAGTGATGAAGACTACTGATACTAGTACAACTTTGATGACATTTCCATTAAGAAGATGGTGACAATGATGCCAATATTAATATATACATTACGAGAAAATAATGTCCTGTCCATAATAACAAAACGATCCATGTCTGAAAATCGTGTATTTTACCGAAGTTCCTGTACTACTAATGAGGTTTAACCCATGAAGAAGCCGGTTAGAATTTATCTTCAGAACCCATGAGGCGACTAACGGGGTTGGATGGTCAGGATCGCTGGCATGTCATCGCCTCCCATTTGCGGAGAGTGATTCTCGTGATGTTGATCACTGGATTGTCTGGTCCACATTCGATTACTTACAGACCGCAGCCATATAACTGGAATATTAAAAGTTAAGCAAAACGAAAACAACAACAACAAAAGATAAATCCCAACAAACAATTAAAACTGACACGATTCAGAAAACAACACGACAAATATGGGGACCTTGCTTCCGAAATGTCACACGTTTATCATCTCATGTGCAAAGTTGTCCGGGTCTTCATTGTTGTCATTGGCTGCTGACAATCTTCTGACTGTTATTGGGATATGTCCCTATGTCGAACAGCAAGGGTCATCACTGTCCAGTAACCACTGTATCTTCACAGTCTCTCGGTCGACACATATCGCCCCACTTCGGCATAGTTCAGTAGGACTTTCTTGTTCATAAACTATATTACACTATCAGCTTTATCGCCTACTTTCACCATGCTTTGTTTTGACTTAATAGCTTTCCCCTTTTGTGTCATTGCAACTTGGTGGCTACGTCGAAATTCGAACTTCTGGTGTGTCTAAGCTGAACATTGGGTAGGATGGTATATTTCAACCCCATTTTTCTGGTAATCCAGGAATAACCACATGTCGGGATTGCTTAGGTTTGGCCAGGTACCATTTTAGCGTCGAGAGTGAAATACTGTTTTGGTCACGTGTTGAATATTTTGGAATTCCATGACGTTCTGGAAGTCATGAATTTCCCTGTCAAGTCCAGTCGACTTTGTACTGCAAGGAGAATTCCGGAGTTTGCTGCTAGCAACACAGCGCTTCAGACAGTCTTGCTAAAACGGAAGGCTACACTGACAGGGAGTCTTCACAATGTTCAGAAAGACCTTGTTAGTCCGACAGCGCATTATCGGGAGTCCTATTCTCTGTCAAGGCTGCGTGTATCGGGGCCAAGGGGTGCCAGCTGATGTCGATTCTGAACAACATAACAGTCCCAGAATCACCCATACCCCATTGCGGAGTATGCTTTAAAATGAAAAAGTTCAACCAAACAAAAGAAACACGTATGTTGACAAGAACAAACTTTCCCAAATAAACAATCAACGTCATTATTACGTCAATATCAAATTTCAAATGTTCACCACAGTTGTCTCTACAATATCCACGACGAAAAAAACAGCACTAAATAATACATGGTGAAAACACAAAGGAAGGAATTATTTTCCATTTTGCCTCGATGAAATATCGCCATTACCTGGTCACAATCTCATATATCTTACTTAGACAGCCACATAGACACTGAAAGCAAGGCTGACGGAGATCGTGCATCAGATAATGTCGTCTATTATGCATGAGCATATAGCGGAGACCCTGCTTCGAGATCAGCCTCCATGGTTATGTATTAGGAGATGGTGGGAAACCAGTGACCCGTTGCTGATGCAGCAACAAAAGAACCAGCTTCGCGTGTCACTTCGCCAGTAGGTTTGATTAGAGTTATTTCAAGCTCCGTTGTGAAACTGGCCTATAAACCCTATTTTTGTGTAATCAGCAAACCTACTTCTGCATGAATTCAAATATATCATTTATTAGGCAATATGAGACAAAGGTTTGGTCTTGTAGAAGCGAATTCCTAATTTTGCAATCAACCTTTTCTCACCCCAAGAGTGTTTTGATCCACGTAAATATTCTTCTGTAATGACATAGGTTTTCTTCTGCAGTGACATGGTTTTCTTCTCCAGTGACGTGGTTTTCTTCTCCAGTGACGTGGTTTTATTCTGTGTTGAATACGTTTTCTTTTCTAACGACATTGGTTTTCTTCTGTAATGACATAGGTTTTCCACCGTATCGTTTTCTACCGCATTGACATTGGTTTTCTCCTGAATTGACATGCGTTTTATTTTCTTATGAAATAGATTTACACTGTATTGACATTGGTGTCTTGTGTATTGACATACGTTTTCCTTTATACTGACACAGATTTCCTTCTATATTGACATACGTTTTCCTTTATATTAACACAGCTTTCCCTCTGTATTGGCGTACGTTTTCTCTTATGACATTTATTTTCCTCTGTATTGACATAGGTTTTCTTTTGTATTGACACAGGTTTCTTCTGTATTGACATAGGTTTTCTTCTGTAATGACATAGGTTTTGGTGTCATTATGATTGGCCTATAAGTGACATCTGACTACTTCCATCTCAGGTTACGTCAGTGATACTTCATACTACTAAATATTTGATAAGAATACTACACGACTCCAGGAAGGGGATTAATTTGACTTGGTGTCCGTGTTAAATTTCATTTGAAGTAATAACACAAAAAAGTAGTCATTCGATTTGCAAAACATCGCAATAGCCATCACATGGCATAAACATCGGTGATAACGTTAATAAAAAAAATGTGAAGAAGGTAGTATTGGTGTACAGAAGCTCTTCTCTCTAACACAACTACCAAGTCCTTATGCCAATATTATAGTCACATTACAACAGCGTACACAAATGCTCTTTCTTTTAGTTATGAAGTGTTTTAACATGCGGGGGCGGTGGGTTAGCCTAGCAGCCAATGCGTTCGCTCGTCTCGTCGAAGACCCGCGTTCGATTTCTCCCATGGTCCAGTGTGTGGAACCTATTTCTGGTGTCCCCTTCTGTGGTATTGCTGGTATATTTCTAAAAGCGGCGTAAACCCCAACTCACTCACCTACTCACTCACTCTTAACATACGTCTCGATCCAAAATACGATATTCGGTCGACAACATCGACAAGGACAAATCCACCCCTGGACAATAATCCGTATCAAATATTGACCCGTATGTAACCTCTGTTAGTCGGAATGACCGAAATGTACAAAAACACGTTTGATAAAGTGAGAGAAACGTAATTTACGCTGATTTTAGGAACATTCAAGCAATAATCCGGAGGCGGACACTGGGAATGGGCTAGTCACCCAGTACCCGTGTGGGGAATCAAACCTGGACTCTTTTCTGTGACGAGCGAATGCTTTGACCACCTACCCAAGGCTACCCACCTTCCACCTGTTAGACGTGTTGCTGATATATGCTCCCACCTCATGTACACGGAAGCTGATGAGCAGAAAACAGCATCAGGTAATTTCATATACACTGACACTCGGGGTGTTCCATATAGTATATTTTCTGAAAGGAGTAGGTTTTAATCACTTATGATGAATGGGTAGTTACCATGGTAATTCATCGAGTGTGATGCTATTACTATCACCCACTGCCGACGATTAGAATATTATCAGCCGATATCAACCCAAGTAAGCTTTATTGATACGTAAACATCATTAAGTAACCCATTCAATACTTTCGACAAAGGAGGAACAAAAGACGGACCGTTGTTTTGTCATTAGCCTACATTTATTTTTTCATATGAATGTATCATGTTTCATATTAAGCTCACATGTCTAAGCCATTACTTATTCATCTCCAAAATGATCTGAAATCTGCTCATACAAATCTACTTTCAGCAGCCCTCATCACATTTACCAAAACGCCAGTCAGATATGCTTCCGTTCTACACAGTAAACACGCCAACTGTTTGTGTTCAGGAAACCACACCAGTGTTTGTCGACACCCAGTTAGCCTAACAATACCCGCATCCCGACAAGCCTGGCCTACCCTCCGGCTCCATTGTTGTTGAAAAAAATGATGAATGTGCTCGACCAGAAAATTGCGGAGGTCATGCTATCAGGGCAGAGTTCACACCGTCCACAGCAGAGCTGGGCAAGGCTTAATAGACTGCAAATGAACTCTCATGGCCAACAATGGCTCTGGCATTACCTCGACAGACCGTCGATGACGGCCCATACTGCGACTTGATTCCTGGAGTCGCAGAGAACCATTAAAATGGCCGGACCTGTCTACTTGATTGATGTATCATTGAGGAACCCTCTGTTGGCTGTGACAGGCTATGTACGAGCCTCAGCCAGGCCTTGCATCAAGGCCCCTGTGCATACTGTTTCATTAGGGCTTTCAACTTGTAGGGTATGCGGCTGTACAAATTCTCAGTCAAATTACCAGATCTCGGAACGGATTCAGCATAAGCCAATATGGTATGAGTATCTGGTGAAATTGGAACTGAGACTGAATCTGATATTTTACATGGTGTTTCATTGAATCGTCGTGTCAGGTCGAAATGTATCCATTAACGGATGTACATTCAGTGGCACAACCATATAAGGGCCATTTATGTAGATAACATGAATCCTGCGCCAAATCTAGGGCTTGGTGGAGACCAAGAAATGGAGTTTGAAAAACGTATGATTGTGAGGGACATGTTCATGTGAGGGACATGTTCATGTGAGGGGCATGTTCATGTGAGGATCATGTTCATGTGAGGGGCATGTTCATGTGAGGGGCACGTTCATGTGAGGGCCATGTTCATGTGAGGGGCATGTTCATGTGAGGGGCACGTTCTTGTAAGGGACATGTTCATGTGAGGAGCATGTTCATGTGAGGGGCATGTTCATGTAAGGGTCATGTTCATGTGAGGGGCATTTTCATATGAGGGACATGTTCATGTGAGGGGCATATTCATGTGAGGGGCATGTTCATGTAAGGGCCATGTTGATGTGAGGAGCATGTTCATGTGAGGGGCATGTTCATGTGAGGGGCATCTTCATGTGAGGGGCATGTTCACGTGAGAGGTATGTTCTTGTTCCGTTGATTTTAAGTATGTAAAAAACCCGTTTGAGGTGACTGGTTTAAAAAAAACAACAACAGAAAGCAAATAAATATTTTGTAGGTTTCACGCCGGCTGTTCGTGACCTTTAAAGTGAGTGAGTTAACATTTAACGTCACATCGGCAGTATTGCAGCCATATCGTGACTGACCTTAAAAGCCAAGGACGACGAATGATCATTAAGCAACAGCTTTCTGGGTTAATCGTACTGTTTCCTTGGCTCTGACACGGTTCAAATGGGATAAATTTTAGACTACCATATTCCATGACCAGCTGGACTAATGGTAATGAACCATATTGTTCGACGAAAATATGTGCGTGTCTGAAAGTTTTCAAAATGTTATTTTACGCCGTGGTCTGTGATTGTTGTGCTATTACACAATTGCTTGCAATTGCATCATACACATTTATACATAGTTGACCTATTTTCTTGAATATCAAAACTTATATTCGCACATTCATTTAAAGTATGTATTTGATAAAGGTTCATATTTTATACGAAATAGTATGGTAGGTTGCTGACAAAACAATAAGTATTTTTATTTAGTTTACTCAATTAACATATATGTATGCCAGCATTGTGGTGTCATGTGGTGTCCAACATATGTAAGTGTATAAAATGTGTTCTCTATTGTTCTGAAAATATCATGAATAAAAACTCTTTTTTATGCCCCTAAACGGCAAAAATACAGTTTAGAAACTTCAGAAAAGAGAATATTCTTCACCGTTTTGTTTGGAATTGTTTGGGTTAGTTACGCTTGTGGTTGACACTGAGAGAGTGAGTTTACGTTTTTGCCGCTTCTAGCAATATTCCCGCAATATCACATCGGGGGACACCAGAAATGGACTTCACGCGATATCATCATGTGAGGAATAGAACCCGGGTCTTCGGCGTCACGAGCGAACGTTTCAAACACTAAGCTACCCCACCGTCCTGTGGTTGATAGCACGAGCGACACGACGTCATCATCATTCACGCAATCCTGGACATGTTTAAGACGGGCATGCTGTCCTGAGGGTCCATTCGTCCTTGGAAACATTTTCATTAGAACACGTGTCGATGACACGTCAAAAGAATAGCATAGATGGGATTGACTGACAAAGACGATTAGACGCGGTGCTAGCATACATCAAAACATACGTCAACAGCAATAACACCGTATGGATTAATCATGAATGAAAAACACACAAACAAACAAACAAACAAACAAACAAAAAACAAAGCATAAAAAAAAACCCAAAACAACAACAACAAAAAGAAAAACAAGTCAGAACATATTTTCTACTGCGCAGTTCGTAGATGAATAATTTTTCAGGACAAATCCTAACTTCATGGGTAATTCTTGTTCAAGAAATAACGTCAAACTATGGATGTTTTAAAGGGTCCAGTTTGTGAATGAACAAGCCGAACATACTCCTGTTGAAATACATGGTTAATCCGATCCAGGGGCTGACACTGAATACAATATATAGTTTATGCGCTGAGTGAGTGAGTGAGTAAGTCAGTGACTGAGTTTGTTTCTAGCAATATTGCAGCTGGGGACACAAGAAATGGGCTTCACCTGTAGGTTTGAGCCCACAGAATGGGATCCCGGGTGTGAATGTGATCCAAGCAAACTAAGCTGGTGATGAAAGGTGATCTAGTGACTCGGCTGGGTAAAATGGTCAGTGTGACGTGGGTAGCGTGGTGGCGTGGGTAACGTTGAGGTCATTGTACCATGAAGATAATGTTTCACAGTACCGGTCACTGGACTGTCTGATCCTGACTCGATAATGTATGTTTATGTCAGCAATATTCCAGCTGTGGCTTATCTTATTCCGGCTTTATGTACCAGACAGTCCAGTGATCAACACTTTGAACATTGATCTACGCAGTTGGGTTACACTGACGTACACACCGCGATCACATCACTATAATACTATCTAATACGGCGTGAAACAAACAAACAAACAATAAATAAATAAATAAATAAATAAATAAATACATAAATAAATAAATAAATACATACATACATACATACATACATACATACATACATACATACATACATACATACATACATACATACATACATACATACATACATACATACATACATACATACATACATAAATAAAACAGTTGTGATCTTGGTAATTATAAGTCAGGTTAGCTGGAGGCTACAACAGGGTCCATCCTCTGTGAAATCAAGGTCTTCTATACACAATCCATCAATGACCAAGTTCATCTAAGAAGTGCTATATCTCGAACAGAGATCTGTATTGGGCACCAGCGACCATACAATCGATGGTTTATCATACTTGCCGCCCCAAGATACATTTCATGGGACTGTAATGTGTCCAGCTATGGATTATTTACGGAGTCTGGTCATTTTCTTAAATATTGAAACATTTATTCGCACATTCATTTATAGCAATCTTCGGGGATATATCTCATTGAATAATAGGGCATCTTATTCCATCGAGGTTTGCAGAAAATACCATGGTAGTTCTTTGACGAACCGTTGTTTCTTTGAAGTGTGTTACGTGAATTACGTCGGAAGATATTATGGTCTCACGTTTGAACAGGATTTGGTCCGGGGTGAAACATATAGGTAAATATTTAGACTGTATTCTTCACTGTTCTAATATCATGAATGTGCTATGCATCAGAGACTGGATTCAGGAATGGTTTCAAAACAGACAAAGTCTCCAGGTTTATTAACAACGTTTGTTTGTGCCCAAACGGTTTAAATACAGTTTAGAAGGTTCCGACAAAGGGAATATTCTTTAACGTTTTCAAATATTTCCTGCACTGAAAATACGGTTCCTTTAATGTTGACTTAAGCGCGTGCTGAATTTTGACGAAAAGGCAAAAGTTTAAGTGTCTCACAATATTCCTTGAAATGCGCCAGCCACAATGACTCCTCTTGGAACTGAATATTCGTGGTCTCGGCGGCATAGGAGTATGGCCAGCTTCGTGGGTGTGTGTTGTGTCAGATCGGAATCTACACATGTTGGAACATGTCCCGTCCCCATGCGGCACAATTAAATATGTCCCTATGCCCTTCTAAGTACACAAATATAATAGCGCCCAAATCGGCCAAAGCTGTCTGGAAAGAGACAATGTAATTGCAAGACAATAAGATGTGGCACACATGAGTGCGCATGACCGTGGGGACTAGTTCGTGTTTTTGTTACTCTCTGCGACATGTGCGCCAAATCAAGCGACGACATGCCATCTGTCCACGAACTGTCTTCGGGAGGCCCGTGCAGCACGGCTAAATCTGTCCTCGACCATTTCGTGAGCTGATCGTTTGAAGTCCTAATTAAAGAAACATTTTAGTTGATTTGGGCTAAACCTTCTTCCTGTGTCATGATCTCGTATCTCCGTTTGATCGTTTATGTCCATTTTGGACGAAAAACTCTATGCCCCACCTACTTACGACGGGCGAGCTGACAGAGGCACGCGACGTGCAGAAGGACAGACGGGGCGACCGGGCGGGGACAGCCCAAACATCGATAATTTTATTGTAATGGCAGAGAGGACGGGAAATCTGAGATGGAGGCTTTTCAGCTTTTATCGCCGGTAATAATCGTGAGAAGGTCCGTTCTCTACTTGCTCCATTGTTTCCCGTTGGTGTTCAATGTAATATGGCGTTATTTTCTTTTCACCGTTTCGCTCCTTGTGAATAATTGTCGACGGCCGAGCGCGGGAGGGGGTGGTACCTCAAGGCGAAGGTGTTATGTGGCGTTAGGCCCTGATGTTAAAGTCATCTTCAGACTCCTCTCAGCTCCACGGGAACTCTTTCATATTGACAACATTAGTTTACGATGTGCTATTTGATGCATAAAGTACAAAGTATCACGTGACTTGAAACGAAGCTATAGAGAGTGTTTTAACTGGCGGGACGGAAGAGATGATGCTTTAATCTTACTAGGTCGTTAGAATATGAAATCTCATATTTGATGTCGAACGCTTGGACAATTAACGCATATTTTATGTTCAACTTTTACATGTGCTTTTTGGAATTTCTTAGGCCTCCCTGATAGCTTGAGAAAAAAACAAGTTGCCAGAGCTTTGATATCGAATCTGATAGCGAAGATAAACACTTCTAAATGTGGGAGGATCTCTGATAATTGTATTAACACGTTGGAAGAAGTTAGATTAGCTGCAGAACTCTTACAAGAAGTACTGAAAATGCGTTTATGTTTAAAATATATCCGATCTATTCCTATCTCACGTGAATGATGTTCACTTCCTACACGAAGAATTCGAATCAAGTGTGTTGCTAAGAAACACATCAGATATGATGGAAATGGAGGAACGCCCGTTACCCATCTTCCAAATGCACAATTCGGCATGAAAACAGGTTCCAAATTTTAGTGAAGTCAAAATGTGAACGTGTGTCTTTAAGAAGCCCCGACTCTTGATGGTGGACAACAGACCGATGCTCGGGGTTCGATCCTGGCAGCGTCATATCACGCGACGTGGAATGATGTTACTTTTTGTTACCCTGCCTGACAGGGATATTGTTTGTTACGGTTAATAAATTGCCGTGACAGAAGGTATAAGAAATCCCCACTGAACCAGCGAAATATGCCAAAGACAAGTCTAAACTATTGAATAATATATGATGAGCAAACAATGAACAAATTACGGAGAATCACAATACAGATTTCTAGTACAATGCAAGTGTTATGTGTCAATCTTGAATGCAGGTCAGATGATGTTGACGGACAGGCAATGATAGGCAGGGGCACACAACTCCAGTATAATTCCGAGTGTAAGTCCGTGTGTGATTCCGTGAACACAACAACCAGCTTTCATATATGCTGGCAGTCTCGGGAACATTCGAGCAAAGCGTGGCTGTATCGCCATTCACTTAAAACTTTCTCGATACTCGAAAGTTAACTAGATAAACAACCAGTCAAGGTAGGCAACTCTGGGGCGCTATCAAAACAGGCGTGCCGCTAAAATGTTATTCCCATTTAACATATCGTTATATAATACGAAATGTGACCCATGATAACTATCCCCTAATCACTGATCATACAAATGAGAAAAAACACAGTTGCTCTGTTGTTTTACACCAGACTCAACAGTATTCATTCTACATGGCGGCGGTCCGTAAGTGGTCGTGTCTGAAACAGGTTGGCTAGCACTACAACACCATCACATCAAAACACAAACAAAATAAAAAGCAGAAACCACACAAAACAATAACTATACCATCTGTCAGAACTTGTGCACGCATGTTTTAGTTATTTTTATTACCTTGAACGCCATGTAAAATCTCGTTTTACCTCGCCTCACATCTCTCAAGCAAGAATATTATGAAGACTGATACCTCGATTGCTGCAATTATACATATGGAAATTAATTAAGCAACACCAAATTCAAAGACACATAAAAACTTAACAAAGTTTAACGAAGTAATTTTGATGATTGATTATTCAATTTTGATGTATTGACATACAGCATGAGCTTTTCATGGGTTGATATGACGCGCGTGAAGCTTGCACAGCGCACGTGCATTGCTTTAACCTCAACTTTCGAAAAATGCACTTTTTCCCTGGGGTGTTTACAAGCGCAGGTTGTCGATTGCATTCGGTTTTTCATTCATTTCAATGTCATGGCACGTAGGAAATTATCAGAGGCCACTCGTTGGCAAATAATCGGCATGAGGAATGCTGGTATGTCTCTAAGACAAATCGGGACTCAAATCGGACGACATCATTCCATAATTTCAAAACTTTTGAAAAAATACCGGGCCACTAATGAAGTTAAAGACCTGCCTAGACCAGGAAGACCCAGGAAGACCACAGTCCGGGAGGACAGAGCTTTACTGAGACTTGTACGGCGCAGGTCCTTCGACTCGAGCTCTCGGTTGAGACAGGAGTGGCTTCCAGGGAGACCCATCTCGAACAGGACTGTTCGGAATCGTCTGAAAGCTGCAGGATACCGGGCAAGGAGGCCAATCAAGCGACCCAGACTGTCTCCAGCCCATAAGGCAGCCCGACTGGCCTGGTGTAATGACCGTTTGCACTGGAACATTGCCTCTTGGAGGAAGGTCCATTTCTCAGATGAGAGCCGGTTCTTGCTGCACATGGTGGACGGTCGTACTCGGGTCTGGAGGCAGAGGAACACAGCAATGGCTCCACGGAACATCCAGGAGACTGTGGCCTTTGGGGGAGGTTCCGTTATGGTATGGGGGTGCATTTCCATGAACTGCAAGTTGGATATCATTACCATCCGTGGCAACCTTAACGGTGTTCGTTACCAACAGGAGGTTCTTGACAGGGCTGTGGTACCTCATTTTGAGAACCATCCTCTGGCAACGAGACCCATATTTATGGACGACAATGCTAGACCTCACAGGGCGCATGCTGTAAATGATTTTTTGCGGCAAAATGCAATTGACAGAATTCCATGGCCTGCCATGAGCCCTGACCTCAACCCCATTGAACATTTGTGGGACTTTATTGGCCGTCGTGTGAGGCAGAGAGACCCACCAGTCCATAATCTCAACGAATTGACGGCTGCCCTGCATGAGGAGTGGAACAGGATCCCCCAGAATCAGATCCGGAGACTCATCCAAGGAATGAGGAGGCGTCTGGAATCGGTGGTGCGTGCGCAGGGAGGACACACTAGATATTGATGAAAGTCGGTGTGCAGACTCTCAGATGACTGTTCTTTCTTTCCATGTGACATTTGTGTTAATACACCTGACAACAACGTCTGTGGATGAATAGTAAATTGTGTCCATTTTTTCATGAATTTAAGACAGTTTTAAGAATTTGGATTTCGTTGCAATAAAGCAAAGTCTTGATACTTTTTCCCTTTAAGTTGTTTGTCAGAGATCGTCTGTTGAATAAAAAAGTGTCAAACTATATCAACCCGGCATATTTTGATTGTCAGAACACTTCAAAGTTGCTCCAATAGAAAAAATTGGGGTGTTGCTTGATTAATTTCCAGGTGTATATTTCACCTTTGTAGCCGATGACACTTTAACACATATATATTTCATTGAAAACATATCACGGGATTGATTAAGCCAGAAGTGCGTTTCTACGGACAGTTTCACAGGGATTGTCCACGATTAATATCATTGTGTATGCAGCTTAAAGAGTAACAAGCTACGGAGCTGTATATATTATCCGAGCAGAGCGAATGAATGAATGAATGAATGAACGGGAAAGCTCAGACATTTTGCGGAGGTACCCAGGTACATTGATGTTCCATCATAATCCGTAATTCCGAGTTAAGGCAGCCCCTTGACGAATGTTCCTAAGTCTCTGAAGGCCGAAATGGGTGAAACGCTTGTGTGGAGTCGGTAGTACTGCTGTAAGTTTGGTGAAAACGACGTAAATCCATACACACTCTCTCACATATCACTCAGTCATTCTTACATTGTTTGTTGTTTGACAGCGCTCCCTAGCTATATGGTGTCAGTCTGTACATAATCGACTCTGGATCAGACAACCCAGTGATCAACATCATGAGTATCCATATGCACAAAATGGGATACGATGACATGTGTCAACCAAGTCAGCGAGGCTCACCCTAAGATCCCGTTGATCTCCTGCGACAAGCATAGGTTGGTCGTAAGAAGGATTAACGAAATCGGGTTTTCTTCCTATCTGACCTGGTGGACACGTGATCGTTTTCCAGTTAGGTCGATCAATGCTCATGATATCAGTCACTGGGTTGTCTGACTTACGCCCAATTGGTTTTACAGACCGTTGTGATATAACTAGAACTGTGACCAAGTCCATTCTGACCCATTCAGTCGATGCCTGAGTTCATGATTACATTATTGTACATTTCCATCTGGCCGTGTTAACGCAGTTCATGATGTTTAAAGTCCTCTCTTTTTTGATGGCAAGAGCCTGTGTACCCTGTGTTCATGTGTGTTTATCTCATCACTGTGTTATGAATGCTCCCCCCCCCCCCCCATATTGTTGTGTATTCTCCTCCCCCTAGTGTTTCGTATTAAATTCCAAATGTTCTGTAGCTTCCCATTACCTTTATGTTTTCTTCTCAAATGCTGAGTATTCTTCTTCCAGATGTTATGTATTCTTCCCCTAGTGTACTGTATTCTCACCTTGGTGCTATACCTCTCCTAGTGTAATGTATTTCCACGAGTGTTTTGTATTCTTTCCCTAGTCTTTTGTATTCTTTCCCGAGTGCTATGTATTCTATGTATTTCCCCCACTGTGTTATGCATTATTCCTCTAGTGTTATGCATTCTGCATATTCTCTCTCTGGTGTAATGTATTTTTTCTTAGAGTGTATTTCTCCCTCATGTTATCTAGTGTTATGTATTTTCCTAAATTGTTATGCATTCCTCCCTTGGTGTTATGTATTCTTTATTTAGTGTTATTTATATACACATTTCCTCTAGTGTTATGTATTCTCCCCCTACTGTTATGTCCTTTCCCCTAGTGTTTTGCATTCTTCATTTAGTGTTATGTATTCTCCCCTACTCACGGTTATGTACTTTCCTGTACTGTTTTGCATTCTTCCCTTAGTGTTATGGATTCTTCCCACAGTGTTATATATTCTCCCCTACTCACCGTTATGTACATTCCTCTGGTGTTTTTGCATTCTTCCCTTAGTGTTATGTATTCTCCCCCTTACTGTTATGTACTTTCCTGTAGTGCTTTGCATTCTTCCCTTAGTGTTATGCATTATCCCCCTACTGTTTTGTACTTGCTCTAGTGTTTTGCATTTTTTCTCTTAGCGTTATGTATTCTCCCCTCGACTGTTATGTACTTTCCTCTAGTGTAATGTATTCTTACCTGTTTGTTACATATTCTTCCCCCTACTGTTATATACTGTCCTCTAGTGTTTTGCATTCTTCCCTTAGTGTTGTGCACCCTTGTAGTCGTTTTCATCATGCTTTTATACTGTGGTCTCTTGGGATCAAGATGACTGATATGGCCTTCCGTTAAATTCATGAATGCATATTTTATTGTCTTTCATGGTTCAATTGATAGCATATCATGCAGTCCCCATGGTTCACTGTGACATTACACTATAGTCCCTCAACACATGATGACATTCATATATTGTTATCAGAGGCCTTCTGTATAATGTCACAGCAGCATACAACACGTCCAATGTTAACCAATGTCAATTTCAATGTTTTAAAGGGAATGTTACATAATACGTTTTCGCTACAAGGGATCATAGTAAACAGCCTCTTTGGTATGTAAGGTCGTAATTACCATCAAGGGATTTGGACCAAATAGCATTATTGCCTGTATATTTATTATGGGGTCATTTTCTTGACGGACTGTTGTTCATAAAGTCATAATAACCAATGGATTCTTATATAAATGTCATTATAACCTATAAAGTGGTATAAATACACAATTTCAAAAGAAGTCAAACCTATGGTATATTATATATGGGATTTAAGTCAAGTACAGATTCTGGTACATTTTGGGTTGAGTTTCATTCTGGATTCGAACACATGATCCATAGTTTTCAGCCAGACAGCCATGCAAAATATACACTCGACTACCCAAAGTTCGTGATCTGGACTATGAGTGTCAGCTTTCCATATTTGTGGTCCTGCGGTGGCTGAGTGGGTTTGATCGCTGATTTCTGTACCGGCGATTAGGTGTCTCGCTCTGAAGGTGAAGGGACAAATCCCGGATTGGACCTAGCCCCCAAAGTACAAAATTTTGTACTCTAATGAGAAAGTGTAATCCCAAATATAAGAAGTTACAAAGACATAACTGAAGCGAGGCAATCACTATTCTAACTAATCAAATTTTGTGAACGGTTGCTACAGGTACAGAACCACATGCTTTCCCTTTTGGTGAACACCTGGTGTCATCACTGATTTTCGGTGATAAATGTGATATATTTTTCACAACCGTTTTGAATTTGGTTCTGGGTATAGTCACCCGTCAGATTTCAGTTTATGTTATGGCGGAACTCTAGCCTATCGCTTAGTCTCTGAATGTATCATTTCAAAAGAAACAGATTATTCTATTCATATTGACAAGGAACCTTGGTGACTTGTAAGTCTGAGACGGGTAGCTCGGTTACTCGGGACGCGTGGGTAATAGTTGGACCCGTCTTAATACCCGGCCCAGGTATGATCATGTGACTAACAAATTAAACAATACGATCTGTTACTCCTTCATGGTCAAAATCTAGGTAACATTAGTTGCCTTTGAAGATTTACACATAATCTATAGCCACCTCTCTTGAATATAATACATGGCTAAGATATTGAAAAAATCGAAATTTTAGCATTCAAGCTGAAGAATATATTGCTATTTTTTTAACATTTGATGTTAGAAATTACCGTAACGGGTATCCGGGTAGGGTAGGTTAATAGGGGGTGGGGTACCCGGGTAGAAAATTCGGACTCATCCCAGCCCTAGCGACTTGGGAGTATTCAGAACATGAGGAAATATAGACTTGCTTCATTTAGGGCTTTTGAAGAAGGGAGTGAGCAGTGGAAATATAATGGGGTTCAGAGATTGTGAGACGAGCGAACCCCCATCCCGAGTTAGGGATTTGTCCTCAATACCCTACGCTTTTCAAAGCTTCGAATAATGTGAATCGGGTGGTTAGATTGACCTTGTTCATTTGTGCATAATAATACCCTGACGACATGGAATGTCGCACGACGTGGAAAGTTGCACTTCATGCGGTTTGTCTGGACCAGATTCGTCATTTTGACTGCCGAGTGAAACCGCATAGGTATATGTGTATGTGTATCACTTGTGTATATGTGTATTCTTTATCAGAACATAGTCCAACTTCAGCATCCAATAAAGATGATGATGATGATGATGGTCTGTAAATAATCGAACCTGACCCAGACAATCCAATATTCAACAACATGAGCATCGATCTACGCCATTGGGAACCGATGAAATGTGTCAACCAAGTCTGACCACCCGATCCCGTTAGTCGCCTCTAACGACAAGCATGGACGCCGTTCAAGGCAAGCATGGGTTGCTGAAGACCCATTCTACACCGGACCCTCACGGATCTGTCAGCAACAATCATTAATATTGTAGGTGTATGACATCGGTCTCTATACAGTCGTAATAGCCTAACTTACTATGACCTCTACTTTCACCCAGAATCCGCCGGGTGCCATGTTTCGTTATTTTATGACACTTACCATAGTTTATTCATCTACATGACAATTCCATACACCCCCAAAAAATTTTGTGGGACAGTTTCTCAAACAATGTGTATGTTCACAGCAAATGCCTGTTATTATTATGAATTGGCCTATTTGTTCAGCAGGTTTGTCAGTTAAATTTTTATTGACACAAATAAACATATACATTAAGGCAAATACATTCAATTGTTTAGTTATTACACAAATTTGCCGGGTTTTTTTGCTGTTATGACCCAAAATGATTGCCATGTTGATGTATTAGGCAAATATACTGAATTGTTTAGTTATTACACAAATTTGCCGTTTTTGCTGTTATGACCCAGAATGGTTGACATGTTCATTTGTGAGACAAATACATTTTATTATTTAGTTATTGCACAAATTTGCTATTCTTGCTGTTTTGACCCAAAATGACTGACATGTTCCTTTGTGAGACAAATACATTGAACTGTTTAGTTATTACACAAATTTCATATTTTTGCTGTTATGACCCAGAATGATTGACATGTTCATTTGTGAGACATAGACATTGAATTGTTTAGTTATTACACATATTTTCTATTTTTGCTGATTGACATGTTCACATGTGAAACATATTGAATTTGCTGTTTTTGTTATTACCCAAAGGACTTTGCGTGTTCATTTATCAAACAATCAGATTGGGTTAATACACGAACTAAATAAAGTTTCAGTAATGTCCGACTATAGAGAGATGTTCAGATATTACACATACTGGCCTAGTGTGTTGGTTCTTTGCCAGTCACTGAATTTAGACCTTCTAACACACACACGAACAGTTGGCGAGGAAAAGGGCGTTAGCGCTTCAACATACTTCGCCATCCTTCTTGCCCTGTAAAACAGTTAACCATGCTCTAATTGTAGACCAGCTCTCTTACAATTGTTACTCCTTTCAAACTTGTCATTTTACGGTAAATTAAAACTTGGCAAAACGCATACAGAAATAAAGGGTAGTAATATATCTTAAAAAACGAAGGCATACATTTTTATGTGTTCCGCCTTAGCGACAGAATTTGAAGACAAGGCATTGACACCTGCTTGAAACTGTCACATACATGCAAGAAAACGATCTGTTTTTTACATTTAAAAAATAAGAACTTAATAGTTTTAGAAAGTTTCCAGGCAATGCCATAGCGATGAAATTTGAAGGGTGTGATATATTACAGGATATTAGTTTTTGTTCGCGGTGGTTATCTAAACATTACGTCGGGGTAGACCATTTGTCAAGGGAAAATATAGGAACTCTTTCAAGCGTCATGGAACGTAACGAGTTGTAAATGACATGTGTACTTTGAAGACATTAATGGTTTGTTATGGGCCGAGAGTGAGCGAATGTTGCTTAACGCCGCACAGTAATATGTACGCCTTATCAATAATACTAATATACTAATAATACGCCTTATCACAGACACCAACAACATTGTTTTTTTTCTCTCTTTCTGGCTGCCCGTTTTGCAACGCGCAAACATTAAATAAAGCAAGTGTGGATTTCCACTGGTTTAGACTGGGGCTCACTGGGGCTCCTTTTCAGTGTATATCCGAGTTATGATTGATCTTCAGTAACCAATGCTTGCCGTAAGAGGCGATCGATGGGATCTTGTGCTGAGCCTCGCTGACATGTCATCATATTCCTGTGGCGTAAATCGATGTTCATGCTTTTGATCACTGGTTTGTGTGGTCCAGTCTCGACTATTTTAAACCGCTGCCATATAGCTGGAATATTGCTGGGTGTGGCGTAAAACTCACTCATTCCCCTTTCAGTTAATACGAAGTTACATGTTTCTAGAAAAATTATATATTTTCAGAGATTACGCCTTATAGTCCACATATCCAACAGTGGCATTCAAAGCCGTTCTGGCCTGTACAGCGGAAAGGGGTGTTTCAAGATCATTGATTTGTAATGAACACATATGTACAACAAGCAGCTTGGAGCTGTGACCTCTTATGCCTCGAATAAAAGTGACAAATCCCTTCCCATAATTAGTGAATGGGTTACAGGTTTGAAGAAATGGTAATGTAGCTGTTTGCCTCCTAACGCCTAATCAGCTTGATATGTAGACTTCTCAAGGAGCTGAGAACATAAATCCTTGCACACTGTTCCTTTGACCGGAGTAATAAGGGTGAACTTTAGTAGATTTGGGCACTTCATGTAGGGATAAGAATTAATTCTTGAAACTCGTTCAAATTTGGAAATATCCTTAAAACAATTAAAAGTCCCAGTATACGTGAATAGGAAATGATCTGAACATTGTGTATCTTATATAATATATAACAATTTTGGCCTCTGAACAGGGGCGTTATATTCTCTCCTCACGTGAAATATTTTAAAAATTTGATAAAGATTGTTTTATGACGAATCCATGTAATTATCCCGTATTGAAGAAGACGTCGCATAAATATTTATAACAAGTTGTGAAACTAATACTATGCAATGTTTAAACAACCGGAGAGATCAACATATATCCAATATGCGTATTACTTAATACATAACACATCCTTGCACATTTCCTACATGTCGATATTGGTATAGATATTTGATATAGGTATGATATCGAATCATATCATATTTTTACAAAAACCAAAACACATACTCAGAGTAAAAGGTAAAAGGTCATTTGTACTAATAGTTATTAAACATAATTATGACGACAGGAACTGTTTTGACACACAGACAGTCACGTCTGTACTCAAAAACAAATTTCACCGTAGCATGCATAAGCAACGGGAAAATGATATTAACAAGATCAAATTTAATAAATATAATGTTCATAAATCTCGTAGGAATCAGTATACTTCTGCAGACCAATTTAACACCTGTACAGGTAAAAAAATATTTAAAAAAAAACATATCTAAGATTCGGAAGTACTCCAAATTACAGGTATTAATGAATCCAGTCTTCAACATGCCGATAAGAATCACGAAATCGCTGTTAAATGAGCAGTTCTGCAGTTTTTGGAAGATCAGTTTAGACGATTCGTAAATTATATACAGACGAAGTAAGAAATACACGAATTGGTAACATATATGAACGCTATGAACTGATGTCAATGTTTTTGTAATGAAGAGATTTCAAGCACTTATGACAGTCTCAAGGGTCATCTAGCTACGCTCCTTGCGAATTAATCACTGAGATCGTACTCGTTTGTCTCTTTTTGTGAAAATGTAGTATTTCCGTTTTAGCGAGCACAATTTTTTACTGAATCCTTGAAATACTTGCACTTAGTGTGTATATGAATCTAAGAACCTTGAGTGCACAGTAGTCCCTTAAAATAGGTTAATATGCGTGCAGTACCTACTGATTAACTTGACTTTAATATGTGACAAACAAAGCGCAGTAAAGTAAACTAATATATCTACAATCTTGCAAAAGGGAATATTGTTTTGAAATCAAACCTTTGTGAGTTCATATTAAATAGTGACAACGCAAATGACAATTTCTTCCACACTGCATCTCTACCAACGTTTAAAAGCCTATTTCCAGTCGCAAAGGCTCTTTCCACATTTTGTCAAACTTTACTCGGCCGAACTACATGGGTTATGAATCTAAACCCTAAGAAAATACGCGCTTGGAACCTCACCAGAGCCACACTCTTGTTTTATGTGTTTTCGCTCTGAATATCATCGATGTTTCAAGCAATTTAATGGCCTTTCCACCGATTCCTCATTTTAGTAAAAACCTCCTAAAGTAACGATTACTCTCGGAGCGTGGTAGTCGAGAGTGTTAAACCCATAACCCGGGATAATTCTTTCCGCGTCAAATTTGATGTCATATTCAAAGCCGTGCCACCTCACGCAGCAGTTCTTTCATTTTCTCCTTACTTTCACAAGAAATATATTTCTTGATGTATTAGATGGGAGTGCTTGTATGTGCTGCTCCTCAAACAATCATTTGACGTTCTTGTACACAAAATGTCAAAATATTTCCGATGTTTATCAGATATGTAAGTTAAGCCCCCGTAGGAATGATTTGTGGAATGTTTACAACCTGCTTCATTTGGTTTTTAACCCACATAAATTTTAAATAACAAATTATAGGTTCATACTATAAAAGTGAAATAAAGGTCGTACTACTTAAGTTGCATTCGGTTGGGATGGAGGAAAGGAATTGTCCTCTGTACATTATCGCCGTTAGGAAAGGATAAAGGGGATCGGGTGGTCGGGTTATCATATTTTGCGAATGGGTCATTGGTCATACTCTCATTCCCTGGTCTGTAACAATTGTCTACGCATTTGATTTGGTTTTTTTCGGACGTCGCACTCAGCAGTAGTAGTTCCAGCTCTGTGATTTTTAAATCGGGTTTGGGCCAGACAATACATTGATCAATGGCATGAACATCGATCTACGCAAATGCTATACCATGATCAACCAAGTCAGCGAAAGTGAAAACCCGATTTCCTTCATCGCGCCTTTTACGAAAAGCATGGGTTGCTGAGGAACAGGTCCAATTCGGATCTTAACGGGTTGACCTGTTTACAGACCGATTTGTTCTAGCTAAAACATTGTAGACTGTTATATCATGCGGAAATAAACACCATTTATGTGACATTTATTATGACAATGTACGTGTATTTCAAAATTTGTTATATTAATCGATATAATACAATGACAGTCTTTAGAATTGACAGGACATTCATTCTAAATCAAATTTTAAAACACATCAAAATATTTGAAAAAAGTAACTTTTGGAAAATGAGTGTAATGTTTTGCACTCCTTTGATTCAACAATATGATACGTGAAAAATATGAGAAACCTGATCATATTTCCCATTTAGCTTTTTCTTACCGATGTAATCATTGCTATAACATCGTAAGGGAAAACTCTCAGCCAAAAATGTCAAATTCACAAAACTACACACGCGCACGCACAAACGCGCACACACATGTACAAAGACACACATAACATTTAATTCACATTAGAAACGTACTTTTCTGAATAGTAATATGGAAGAACTGATTGTCCTCCGACGATATATATATATATATATATATATATATATATATATATATATATATATATATATATATATATATATATATATATATGCCAGCTATATGGCGGTATATCTGTGAGAATCAGGTTATTTCACTGTAATTTGCTAACATCTTTTCGGTTTGAAATGTATCATTAGTGTATCATTTAGGCACGGTATGGCGGAAATATTTGCGATGTGACTTTAAATATGATATCAATCACTCACTATAACACAGTGCGACGGACTTATAACGGTACTCGTGGTGCTGGTTTTTTGTCGGGACATTAATTTAATTTCATGAAAACAAGCATAAAACTGAGACACGTGTGGAATCAATAACATCGCAAACCTCCGGACTATTTTCAGATTTCGTACCTGGTCATAGATTCCCGTCAAACTCATACATCGTCACGGCGAATGCCTTCAAAGGAACTATCATCGTATTCTGTTCAAAGTAACCCTCTCGCCTTAAAGCTAGAGACAAAAAACACGCTTCTCACATTTAATATCGGTGTAAACTTGTAGGTTTTTATGCTTTTGTTTGTCATTTTCTTGTAAAACCAGATAACTTCGTTTTCTTTTTCGCAACATGATGTTAGTTTATGTTAAAGTGCTTGTCGCTTTCGTTTGTTCGCCGTCAGCAAGGCCCGGTTAAGCTTTTAGTATCCCCCATCTAAAACGAGGGAGCGAAATCCAGACACGGACCCCGACCGCTTTCCATTCTAACGACACGCTGTAACGTCTTACTCTTCACTGATGGCGGTCCAAGAGCCATGAAAAACCTGTAGCTCTCATTAGAGCCAAATGTTTGCGTTATTGGAAATAAGTTCCGCTCCTGCGGGTAGGGTTCGTTGGAGAAGCAGGTGAATTTATGCCCCAGTGATAAACATGTTGGAAGGCTATCAACGTGATGAAATTTGCCATAATTGACGGCCATCAATTTGTTCAACGCCATGTTGAAGCTTGTAACAGGACAGGTTTTGTCATTACCGAGTAATCTCCCCTTGAACGATAATGCAGATGGCGCTCGCGAAATGGATGGCGACAGTTGTGATGTTGTTTCATAAATCTTGAGAATGCTTACCGCATCACTCACCGCGAAATGAGCATTTAATACGAGATTTCAAACTTTTAACGGTCTTTCATTTGGTTTTTATTTGAGATTTTTTCGTTTCTTCATCAGGGAGGTTATGAGCTATCATCCAAGAATCCCACTATGAATTTGAAACGTGCTGAGTCGATGTTTCATTAGAAGTTAAACTGCCTTGCATTTTATGAACTCATATTTTCACAAGATCGTGTTGGAGTCTGCGAAAATGTCTGATGTAATGAACCCACGTCTCGTTACAAGGAAGAGCCGATGTGTGAGTTTTCCTAAATATCCATGGCCAATCAAGTATGACGTGAAATTGACAAAAACAGCGATGCCTTAAAATATGGCAATATGAAAACGGTGCGGTGTATGCCACGGGAAAATTAGAATGAACAGTGCGAGAAAACAGGTAGTGTGACGTAGAATTGAAAACGTCATAAGTGACTTATAACAATTTTACTCGTAAACACATATAAGATGATCCACGACCTGACAAATGACCCCAATTTGCATACTTAGGAACGCCCCACAGAACGATCCACTTGAAACAAGAGGGAGACAGGTTGTCTGATAAATATCGAGAAGTTCATTTTCCCCGTGCGTTTCACGCATGAATTGTTATAGCACACTCGATTTGGGAACAGGTACAATCCCAACGAGTTGAATCAACATAATATACTGAGCAAATATGTTTAGGACCACCGATCCATTTCACGAAGCAAATGACATTTTCCTGTTTTTTTTAAAACAAAATTGTTGAATATCTAAAATGCTTGTCAATGCCCTAATCATCTGTTTGTCTTCGTCTTAACTAAAGGTTAGCGTGGAATATCAGTATCTTAAGCCTGAAATTGCAGTCTTATCATTCGAAGAAATATGCGGTGTTGATTTCATGTCACGATTAGCATGTATTGCACGTGCATAATCGTCAAGCTACCTGTAGCAGCCAAGTGTACTCGCCCAATTCGTTGTACCGCCTCTCTTGTCACAAATGCGTCGTTTAGTGTGCAGGATCATCTAATATGTGTCTAGCAGTAAATGAAAATAAAGGAGAGAGAGAGAGAGAGAGACAGAGAGAGAGAGACACAGAGAGAGAGACACAGAGAGAGAGAGAATTTGTCGAGTAGGGAGGAGTTCTATTCAGTGGAAATCGAGGAATTTATATGCTCATGTTGTGGAACTTTACCTCCCAAGAAGGTCTGGGCCCTCTACCATGATAAACTTTGATGTACTGGAAGAATTGGTCTTTAGCTGCGCATGTTTGTTCGGATCGGGTGGTAGGGCGCGTTGACTTATGTCACAGTATCAATATTGTATATATTCATGCTCGTGCTATTCATCACTGGATTTTCTGTTTCAGACTTGACTATGCACAGATCGTCGCCATATAGCTGGAATTCTGGTGAGTGTGCACAGATCGTCGCCATATAGCTGGAATACTGGTGAGTGCGGCGCCAAACAACAAACATATAAACAACCAACCTTTAATGACGATCGTGTATGTTGGCAACCCATGTTCCTTATTCATCTGATTTCTGAGTCTCATATGGGGTGAAGAACATAACCTGGTTGAAATATGATTGAAGAGGAAAGACACGTAAAATGACATTCACTCACGCAAATTACCCATGGTAACCCGTGAGCCCCACCCTCACTTCCTAAGACACCCTTACTTCCTAACATATACGTAACATCATTACAGTTCAGCATAGGCGAGAGCCGAATAGTATCATTAAATAGCAAAAGAACAATACTTAGATATGAGCGTTCGTTAATACAATAAATCAATGTCAAGATGTTAACTAATTATACCTTAGAGATATATTTGAACGGATGATAAAACAACTGCAAGATAAATGCAAATACATTTGTTGTGATGTATTTAAGCTCCATTGTATATATGCTCATAGTGTGTGGAAGCATTCGGAATGAAACGGTCTTTTGGGGGACGTTTATTTCTGCTTAAACCACTCAAGCTTTATTCCTGCCCGTCGTCCGTGACTTGTCACACTTTACCGGGCCATAATTGCCACGGGACAGGGAAACAGTCGACTGGCATCAAGAGCCCTCCATCCCGTTATCTTAGACAATATAATGCTCGCGCACCTTTGTCTCCGACTTCCTGTGACACGCTCGAACATCCGGGACTTTTAGGTTCTTAAGACAAACAGCATTAGGCAATGAGAGGCAATTGAGCGACTCAACGACCCCTGTTACGGTGATCTAATTTAGTCCTGTGCCCGAGTAGCTAAACTGCCATTCAGGACCGATCCGCATCCTAGCGCTCTGCCATATTGAGAGAGGTGCTGGGTGATAGCGAGCCAAACACGGGCCGAATTGGATCACATTAGCTTCGTCCAGCGTTCAATTGCCTGGAAAGGGAAGGAAATTGGTTAACCCAGCTTTCAGTTTCTTCTTTAAAGCAATTGTAGCCACGAGTAGCCATTACATCGGTCATGTGCATGGAATCAGCACGTGCGCACGTGCATCATGCACGCGCCCTGCACGAGGATCCGTTCGCTTGGTGCGCCCATGCACGTGACCTGAATTGAAGGGAGAATTTAATGAATAAAAAAGTCATCTATGCCTCCTGTTCGGATCTGGTTGGTCAAACATCCCGATGGTCACTCTATGCTAATGTCCAGCGCAACGTGTCGTGCAGACGTCATGCCAAATTCGATTGGGTCAGCCATATTACTCTGTCAATCCAGCATTTGTTTATGATGAGTAATGATAGATGGAAGAGCGATACGAGCGAAAAGGTCAATTTGATCGCAATCTGTCGTATGGGAAAAGGTCGCCGAGCTTTATAGATGAGCCTAATAGAAGAACGATTCCGGACAAAAGAAGGCAATTAGTACCTTCCTAGAACATATGTACGTGTGTATGTTGCTCTGTATGATCGTGCGCACAAATCAGCATGAGCACTATTTGTTGTCAACGTCAGCCTACACACACGTGGTTTAGTGGACAAATCACCGAACAGGTAATTGTCAGGTCCTTAGTTTTTTTTAGTTTTCACACAATAAACATTGTTACATGTTGATATAACAAAAACCAGCTTACTTACAGTATCTCCCCAATTAAATGCCCACGCGTACATATCTTTGACATGTTGAATCGCAGAGATAATGCTCAAGAAGTTTGATTGGAGAAAATACGGTAGGTATTGCTTTCGCCATGACAAAAACTTTCAGCGACATGACATAATAAAAAGCCCAACAGTATCCGTTTCAAAAGAAGAAACGATACTCTGAATAACAGCGATATGTTTAATATCACATCTTAAATTGTTTTATTTCTCAAGATGAAAACTGTGAAGAGGATAATCGCCTCGCTCTTCAGAGATTTACGTTTAGCACTGAGCATGGAGTCATCACTGGAGCCCCGTGGAAAGATACTCCGATAGTCTTGTAGACACGCTCTAAAGCAAAGAGAAAACTGCATTTTGAGTTATTGACTTTTCTTCCATGTGCTCTTTGCAAATATTGCCATCGATATTTAATAACAGTTAAAAAACGCCCTTTCATTCTATTTGGTTTTTGGCACGTCGATACCAGGTCATATCGTTTTATGATCCCCACACACTGAAAGAGTGCGGACTAGGTTTGCATTCCAGCGGTATTTCAATGTCAAGGTCACGTTTGCGTAAGGTCAAAGGCAACCATTAGAATTGAAGTTTCATTACCTTGAATGTTGATGAATGTTCGAAAGCTAGTGTTAATCTTCTGTGTCAGCTAAGACATAAAACTTTCAACTCAATATTCCAATGAAGCTTACTGATGGTTCATCAATATGAACTAAAATCTCCTACTGCAAATATGTTCCAGAAGGAAACCTGGGATTAACGGTTAGCTGGAAGTTGATTAAACATCAATAAGGCAACTGATAGCACATGAAAATATCCAAATATTATTTCATTTCACAATTATGACTCTTCAAAAGCGGTTTTAAATCATGAAATAATCAATGGTAATTGCTCTTGGCTAACTTAATGGCGGCCTTATCTTCTCATCCACTTCTCGCGAGATTTGAATCGAGGTTACGTTGCAATGAAGGGATGTCGTCACGGACGTGCACGGGATTTATGGTCCGGGGGCTGACATGGGGGTATCACTGTGCCTGACGAGGACGAGGGGTCAGTACAGGAATCTCATAAAGTAAGCTGAGTCACATTGGGGGAAGGAAGAGAAAGATGGCGGTGTTCTAAATGAAAACTCTTAAGTCCTATATTAAGGGCCTTGGTGACCTTGAAAAGCCAAATGCTAAATTGAACCTTTCGTCACTTAACGAAATTTGAAACAGTGCACTATACGTTTGGATTAAGCAAATAGCAAAGAATTAAATATACGCCAGGTCCTTGTACGACGGAGTTGAAATGGGCTTTGAGACTGCTGCTGTTTGTTACTCTGTAACGTCATTTATCGGTATATCAAACAGTGGATTTCACACTTACCCCATGTCTTTAAAACTCTACTCGCGACCATTCACACCACAAGACGTCTACGACATTTTGTTGTGCCAGATTAGTGTAACTAAATGGGTGGACACAGGAGTATCGTTTTACGCCGCAATTCCAGCAATATCACGGCGGGGACACCAGAAATGGTCTTCACACGTTATACCCATGTTGGGAGTCGAACCCGAGTCTCTGCCGTGACCACTGCCTCTGATGATTTGTACTGAGTGCTTCTCTATTGAGTGTTCCCTCCACGAACTGCCATCCATGTCTTGATAGATATTTGCTAACTATGAGGTATCTGTAGCTGTAGAATAATTCACCTAAGGGCATCCTTGATAGGGGCGGTAGGGTAGCAATGTGGGTTAAGCGTTCGGTCATTGCCTGAAACACTGGCTCGATTTTGGATATTGGATATTGTGTGAATATGAGTCAGACATTGTTTCGACACAACCATATATTAGAGCTAGAGGTATACATGTATTAAATCGAACAAGGTGACAGTACTTAATATGTTTCACTTGGACGTCTCTATCACATGACGTTTACATGACGTTTTGCAAGACGTCCCTAAAAGGGGGTCGTTGTTCTATTTTTCTTTTCCAATTTATCTGGGGCGGGTAGAAGGGTTAACAGAGCTGTATGTCTAAAACGAACTCACCCATGGTGCACAGCTGTCCCTCTTGGGCATGTCATTATCACCAGGTGAACTCTGATTATGATTCTTGATTTTTCAACAGGACCAGTACAGGCTGATTTCACCAGAATGGTAAATGTCATTGACAGGCATCACTTGGGGCTTTCCCCAAACCAATTTACATTACGTTTCATATCGGCTCATCACCTTTAGCGGCGTGGGACCGTTTTCCCAAACAGTTCTGTTGTTACACTTGTTACACCGCGTAATGTTTCGAGACAATGAGAAGACTCTGCTGTGACTATTTCTGGAATGTGATTATAAAGTAGCACTACAGGACTCACCACTGCAAAGCCAAGGAACAGATACTTTTATTTATTTGCACAGAGCCCAGCCTCAATAATATCATCATGGACAACCGCTGGTCAAGCGGTCCTTTCACAATATTTATCCCCGTGAGAAGGTCCGAGGACTGCATGCACAAACAGGCTAGTTATGAAACTGGACGCTGGCATGAAGCGTCGAGAGAACGCACCTGCGGAACCAGTCCTGGGGCTAGGGGTGTTGAAGAGCGAGCCGGCTTCCATTTAGGGTCATTTAAAGAGGAGTTTGTTAAATTGAGTTACCGTTTTCGGATATTTTGGTCATCGCCACTAGATGGCCTCCGGCTGTAGTTTTGCCACAATCTTTGTTGTGTCAGGTTTTAGAAGGACGTCTTAAATAGTTGGTAATGGCAGAGACAAGCAAACTTAACTGAAATGCTTTGCATATGTCAGTCTCTCTGATCCGATTGATGAATGCCATTGTATTCCTGGTGTGTAGATCGAAGCCCCTGATGTCAGTCAGTAGATCTTTAGGCAATACTCCATTATTTACATGCCTCTGTCATTAAATCTAATCATATATGAGTGTGGTATTTATAACCGCTCGAACGAACGAACGAACGAACGAACGAACGAACCACGTCTGTGACACTGTCGAACCCTCATTGTAATAGCTGTTCGCGATTTCAGATCGGAAAGGCTTTGAAAGGAGTCTTAGACCATTGAAGTTTCAGATGTGTACTTTCATTTAGTTCTTTGTCCAATTTTAACAGAGTTTCAGTTCTTTCGAAAACGCTGGTTCAAACACTAAACGCACTCGTATTTCAGTGAGTGTGTACAATTCACGCCGCCTTTAGAACTACAACAGCGACATGTCGTCTGGAGATAGCAGAAAAGGAGTCGTTTTTTAAACGAGAAGGCCGTAAGCGTTATAGCAACTGCACATGCCTCTATCATGTACTTGCCTGGTCTCCCACCCTATATCAAAATCTGACAAGGAGCTATGTCTGTTCGTGCTGTTGGCGATTATACAGCCCACAGTCTTATATAAGACTGAATGAGAACATTTCAGTTCGGCACTTTCACTTTTTGTCCACCCGTTTGCTCCATATATTGTCACGTGATCATGTATATCCCCCAAGGTATATCAATCCTACAGATGTTATCGCGAGTTAAAGATAAGACACCGAGGTCTAATTTCAACTCTTCCAATTTGCACAGAAAAAGCGAGGTATCAAAGTTTCCCCTCGGGAAATAAAACATAATTCCTCTTCCGACGATGCATTTACCGGACTTTAAATGTACAAATCAGCTCTGTTTTAAGCGTTATGTAAGATGCTTATCTGTTTTTGGTTGGTCTTCTTATGTCAATTAAGCCGAATTCCTCTACCCTGTAACATAATTGTTCAGAGGTTTACCAGATGAAAGCTATGGCTCTGGTCTTCTAATATGGATAAAATGCACTAGCTCAAAGAGTCTTCATTTTTCCTTAATGTAAACACAGTTCTCCATGAGATAAGATGTATGAAATTGCACGGTTCGACAGACACGCGGCGTTTGCCGATTCGCGAGTTCATAGTCAATCAGAATGTGAAATATTGCTTAGAGGGGTCTCCATGGGTGGTAGACAGGTTTCGCAATAAACACGATTTTTTGTCACGTTCTCGAGATATCGTCATATTTGTGGAGATAAAACGCGGAAGGGGAGAGGCTGCGTGTATGGGGATAGTAACAGCAAATTCTCAGATCACAGAAATACTCAACGTGGCCTGTGGAGGAAACAACAAATATCACCGTGAGTCTGTATTTAAGCACCGCACTTGCTTTCTGTACATAGCGGCTAGGTTCTGCCAGGACCAGGCCTGTCATATCATCATCGTGTTCATATACTTTGTTGTTGCTATTAGTTCCAGTTAACGGCAGTAGGTAGAGAAACATAAGCAGTAGTAATGGTGGTTGTATGTGCAGCGGTAGCAGTAGTAGCATGTGCAGTAGTAACAGTGAAGGTGCGCTTTTATAAATACAGCTCTTTAGAAATACTCATTATTATAATTAGTAGTAGTCGTCGTCGTCGTCTTAGTAGTAGTAGCAGCAGCAGCAGCAGCAGCAGCAGTAGTAGTAGCAGCAGCAGCAGCAGCAGTAGTAGTAGTAGTAGTAGTAGCAGCAGCAGCAGCAGCAGCAGCAGCAGCAGCAGTAGTAGTAGTAGTAGACATGATTTTATTGAACCTATAATCAATTTCAGTCACAGACTGGATCATTACTATTCTCATCACTGTAATAAGCTAAGCGTATTCCTTGATAAGGTTGAAACATACGACGTGAAGGTTTGATGCCATTGCGAAGTCTTGTTATCGAAAGATTGGCTGAAGATTTGGACACGTAATAATGAACGCCATGACCAAAACAAGGAATTTCCCCCAACGTCAAATCACCAGAACACGGTATTGCCAGCACGTCTGAGAGATGGCACTGGCACCACTATCCTAACATGACAGGCCATTCCATCTCGTAGTGTTAAACGCTTCTATCGTGCATAATAGGCACTTTCCTGCTGCGCAGATAACAGTTCCTCCAAGGAAAATTCATCTTCGTGAATAGATACGTCTTGCGAAATGTAGTCATTTCACTAGCACCGTGCTTGCTTTTTCCAATGGTGATATATGTTTCGATATACGGATATACTTTCCGCCGTATATGTTTCTCACGTACGTAATTGTGTATATTTGTAGTATGCGTCCAATCTTATACTACAGAATGCGTATCTCAAACTGCATGTGGGTTCTTTGTTGCGTGTGCGGTAATATGTTGTTTGTTTGTTGTTTAAAGGCACCCTCAGCATTATCCGAGCTATTACGCGGCGGTCTGTAATTAATCAAGCCAGGATCAGACAACCCAGTGATCATCATCTGCATCGATCTACGCAACAGCGGTTTTTCAATTGTGTGTGCATTGTTGTTTCAGTACTGTGCCTTATTTCTAGGTAATACCCGTTGCTTTTGCGATAATGTGAATTTCATTTGATGTAGCATGCATTGTTGTTTCAGTAATTTTGTGTTTTTCCACTGCTTTTGCCATATCTGTTGCGTGTATAGTTATATTGTGTTCATAGTAGTTATACAGTGTGTATTAGAGTATCTGTAGTATGTATAGTCGATACGGTAATGTAGGGTCGCTCATGTAGTGTATGTGAGTGAGTGAGTCGGGTTTACACCGCTGTTAGCAACATTCCAGCAATATCGCGACGGGGGACTCTCATTGAACCTATGTGGGGAATAGAACCCGTGGCTTCGGAGTGACGAGCGAACGCTTTAACCACTAGGCTACCCCACTGCCTATGTAGTGTATATGGGCCTATGGTGATGAAGATGATGATGATGGTGATGATGATTGGTATGTACGTCCAGACATGGCTGTATGCCTCACGAGTTAACCATACATGCAGAACTACCAGTACAATGTAAGGCCTCTTCCAGGAAGCATTCTTAGAGTTAAAAATATGCATATCTATAAAAATCGACAACACTGCACCGGGTTCGATTCCCTACATGGGTACAATGTGTGAATCCCATTTCTGGTGTCCACCGCCATGATACTGATGGAATATTGGTAACAGCGGCGTAAAACTAAACTCACTCACTCATTCACTTATGTCTCAAGTATGGCAAGACACCTTGTGATCAGTATGCATCAAATATGATAAGGTGGCTTGTAATCACTTGTCATACGTGTATTTAGGTGGGTCATAATCAGATGACATTACATATCACCACAACAGAATTGTAATGCTGTGGTATTACATACACTGTAATAATAAAAAAATACAGGACATAACACACCATCCGCTCCGGCTGTTCGACATAAAAAGCTGGTGGTTTGCATGGATCAGAAAATAAAGAAAATGAACTTGATCTGGTTTATCGATCCACACTATTGGGGCACAATGACACATTCGCTCCTGGCCAGATATACAGTTAGCATGTTCCCAATCACAACAGACATTGTGGCCATACGATACCCGGTTCTGTGATCTGACAGGAACCGATTCCCTAGTTATAATAATGAAGAAGTTTGACATGAACAAAACGGAAAATATAGACATGAACAAAACGGAAAATATGAATACACATTTATTAAGTGACTACATATGAAAGAATATCGATTCCCTGGCTAACACAACAGTGACTGAAGCGCACGTAATACAACAGGCACCAATAGCGCCATGGTTTGCATAGTAGGGGAAGCAACTCCATTGTGACTGATGCTTTCATCGCATTACGTTATTATCTCCCTTTCTTTTCTGTGCCTGGGTAAAATTTGGTCATTGCCGATCCTTCCACTGACTTCGAAATTAAATATCCGAGAGGACTTTGGTAGCTATACGCAAATTTATCTGAGATTTACTTTGTGTCAGCAAGTTTATACTCCTAAATAAATAAATATGATTTTATGGTATTTGGTTGGTATCTAAGCAATTTTCTTATGCATATGTTTGCATAAATCCAAAAGAATCTCGACAGTCTCCCTTTCGGATTACAAACGCATTTAACATCACTGATCAACTGTGATCAAGCGACATCAAAGGACCCTCAGATTTAACCGTGTATATGATCAAGTGGTATGGATGAGGGGTAGCCAAGTGGTTTTTCTCGCAGCGCCAATATAAGTTCGATTTTCCAAGTGGGTACAACGTGTGAACATGAATGCACCCCGCTATACAAATACTCTTCAACGCCAGCGCGTTAGTTAATATCACTTCCTTAAAAGTAGGCAGTTCCAGCTTAATGTGGAAGGACTGTTTTATCAAACCCTGTCCTCCTAAACGTCAAATGATATTTAGTATATTATATTTAGTATGCTCAGCACGTATTAATATGAATGTTATGAGTTAGTGTGCTATACTGGCTCTGAACGAAGTTTATTGTAGTATCGTCTTGATCGGATGGCACAAGATGATTAAAGCGGTAGTAAAATATCGAATGCTGATATGGGTGACATTGCCACAGAGTTATCTTCCTTGGGTCCTCACGCACTGACGACTGCTTTACCTTTCGGGTGATTGAGTGTAGTTTTACGCCGCACTCAGCAATATTCCAGCTATATGGCGGCGGTCTGTAAATAATCGAGTCTGGACCAGACAATCCAGTGATAAACAGCTTTAGCATCAATCTACGCATTTGGGAACCGATGACATGTGTCATCCAAGTCAGCGAGCTTGACCATGTGCAGCCGATCCCGTTAGTCACCTCTTATGACAAGCATAGTCGCCGTTCATGGCAAGTATGGGTTGCTGAAGGCCTATTCTACCCCGGATCTCCTCGGGTCTTTTACCTTTCGAGACGCTGGTAGTTTCAAAAAGACTGGTTGTATCTATACATATCGAGGTATATTCGTGTCTTCCTTACGTCTCAACTAATTTTCCACTAATGCATCTAAAGACACCAAATTCCCGCCAGCCGAAATCAACACTCCTGGAGCTGATATGAGTGAGTGAGGAGGCAGTGACCTAGGTTATTTACCCCCTTTTCAGTAAAATAACGGCGAGGGACACCAAAAATATGTTTCACACATTGTACCTGTGTGGGGAATCGAACCCGGATCTTTGGCGAGACGTGCAAATGCTTTAACCAGGTTACCCCATCGCACCGATGCTGGTAAGGAGTGCAGGCCCTGTTCATATAATGATGTAAAACGGTAACAAATTCACAATATTTGACTGAAGGTTGCCAACGTTCCCTGGTTAAATTATTAAATACATGAAGAAGAAACACCAACCTAAAAGTGCACAATGCTCATATTTGTTGAGTGATCGAAATGGGACTTTTCCCATCGATCATGCAAGTCACTTAACAGCGCAGCGTAATAGTTCCTGGCAAGCACACTGCACGAGTTTCGAAAGCATTGATGGGCACTAATTAAAAGTAGCTGTTTGTTTGCATTTATTCTAGCTATACGAACCTGGACGTCAGTCTGTAATAATACATAATCGAATCTGGATCAGCCCAATCCAGCGATTTACTATACATCATGAGAATTGATCGATACATTGCATCAACCAAGTCAGTGATCGCCCGATTGTTGCCACTGACGACAAGGACTGGTTTCCGACCAATTCTAACTTAAACGTTGAGGAATAATTTCTCAAGAGAAAAATGTAGTTTTCTTTTTAAATGTAAACACACTAAAACATAACAAGAAAATTACAGGAAACTGATTTTACTGAAATCTATATATGTACATCAAAATATATATATTTATACAGATTGTGTTCTACGGTATCAAAAGAAATATTAAAATCTCTATCAACATCCACAAGGAAATAATATCACATCGGTGGGTGGGATTCACACTTTAAGTCAGGTGGGAATACCAGGCTCATATTTCACTTCCAAAATAGGTTCTCAGATCTTGTGATTTAAAACCCATAAATATCGTAATTTCAATCACTATGGTCTCAATGTTTTATGTCCAAACCTCAGCACAAGGGACGGTTCAGAAGCAGGTTTCTATGATAAATGGAGAATCCTCAATCTAACATAGGTACAAAATACCACCACACATAAATAGAAAGGTGAATATTTCACAGGTTTATATTATATTTCAAATTTACTATATTAGTGTAACACAGGAGGGTGGAAAGAATTCTGGCAAAGTGCATTGGGGAACTTATCCCACCAAACATCTTTTTGTGTTATCTTCAAATTTGATTCAAATGTAGAAATTAACGACAGTTATGTTGGGAAAACGTATACCTGCTGTGTTTTTTATTGTGTGTGTGGTAAACGTATTAAAAAAATACAAGAAATTAGAGACAGAAAAATGTGGTATTTAAAAAGACTTAATTTTACCCAAGGATGGGCAAGAGGTTTGTATGATAATAGCTCATGGGGGCAGATCACTGAATATGGTGAACATATCATACATGAAAGATGTTTTTGATGAAAACTGTAAGATACAAATAAGATATGTGATGAACCTGGGTTTGGGGAAGGAAACATTTTATAAACAACACTCATATTTATTAAGATAACAAGAGACTGACAACAGGTAGAAATACACAGAAGTATTCAGGAGATATTTTAAGGCACAAAATTCAAGTCATGGAGCAGGGATTAAAAACTAACTATACCATTAAGAAAACAGGGGATATTCCATTTTGCAAACATACCACTAGCCAATGCCAGTGCATATGAGAAAACGTAATATATATCCATAAACATTAAACATTTACAAAAGGAATGACAAAAATTGTCACATTTCACTTAATTTCTCTTCATCATCTGTTTCCTCCTTCATCTCTGCTTGATCAGTTGCATTTCATCAAGCTTGCAACTCCAGTAGCCCCTACCTTATTTTAACCGTATATGATAATAGACACCAAATATAGCAGAAATAATGATGAAAAAGATAGGACAACTAAACTAAACAAAGTTTTTACACTGAATGTTCTAAAAACAATTCTTTGTGGGTTCACAAAAAATGTTTTGTCTTCACCATTCTGTGAAAACTTTAATTTCTTAAAGCAGTGACCAAAAAGATATTCTGTGTCCTTCTATTCACTTTGGACCTAGTAACAACGATGTTCAAATTTCCTGTTTACAAAGTGAATTTACTGTATGGCCACTTAACACACAAATCTTCATTCCTGTCTTCCAACTGGGTAGCAATCCCACACACACACACATAATAGTGTAAGAGAAAAAAGTCACTCATTTCACCAGGTGACAATATTACCTAAATCTTTCTCTTATTGGTTCTTTAAAAATACCTTAACCATTTATTTCATTAGTTTCATTTGACTACATGATATACACATATATACAAAATAAAAAAGGTAACTATTGATAATAAAACATGAGCAAAAACATATATCAAATATCAAAATAATTTCTGATGCCACATGGTGTCTAATGTACAAATGACAAAATTAGTCTATTGTCAGATCAATCATCGAACTTACACTGTTCACATATACAACTGCAAAAAAGTGACATGTAAACGCAGTGCGCATATATATTGATTTGGAGACATTAATTTAACAAAACTATGACATAATGGTACAAAACAGCAATCCAAATATCAACAACCAAAGTGGAATAATTACAGATCAATATCACAGACCAACTGCAAAGTACATGTACCAATATGAAAGATCAATATATTAATAACTCTTAAATATAGCCAGAACTATCTCCAACAATAGCTGCTTCAAAGAATTTGGCAGGAAATAAATAATTCCAGAAGGGAGATATATCTGATTCCAAAACAATCACCTCTAGTAGCCAGTTTGAGGAAAAAATTATGTTGTTTAAAAGCATAGATGTCTTAAGAAAATACAATAATGTTTATAGGTATAAAGCATTAAATTTGACAAAAGTCAGTATGGGACAAACTGTTCAAAAATTTGTATTTTAATTTTTCAAATGTTCGAAATCTGTATTTTCAGAGAAATTTTAATAATGCCTTTAATTTATTTTAAAAATACAAAAATGGCTAACCTGTATTAAAGCCTTGAATATTATACTAGTCCTGTTGTCAATGAAATGCAAGTTATCATCATTACCTCCACACATCCAAAACATTAAATACAACAATATTAATTCCAATTTGGAATATTTTGTCTGAAATTTGGGCAGACCAATTTTATTTCTTGTTTTACGGATCCGCCTGTAATATTTTTTCAAAAATAAGAAAAAAAAATATAACTGAATTTCCCCTGCTCAAAAAATAAAATCCTAATGCTTTTATTGGCTAAAAATCTAAACTCAAAAGAAAATACATTTTAAGTTGGTTTTGTTAACCCATATTCACTTCATAAATTTCCAGAAGTAAAATACTTTGAGTATTTAGAAGGAATATTATTTTGACTAGAAAATGTTTTTGTTTTTTTTTCCCCACCTGCCTTTCGGTTTTAAGAGCACACAATCTGTAAAACAAAACAAAAATTGGTCTGGCCTTAGAATTAGGTAGAGACTTGGTTCCACCCACATGTGCTATACAAGTCAACTCTACAAACCCATGACATTTGTTACATCAATATTACACCCCCCAAAGAGTTTTATTCCTCATGTCGTCTTCTCAGATTTGCTGAAGCACTGAGTGAGTGAGTGAATTCAGTTTAATGCTGCTTTCAGCAATATTCCAGCAACATCATGGCAGGAGACATCAGAAATGGGTTTCACACACTGTACCCATGCGGGGATTTGAACCCCAGTGAACACTTTAACCACCAGGCTACATCACCACCTCGCTGAAGCCTTGGGGCTGAAGTTTAACCCCTAAACAGGTCCTGCAATGCTGCAGTCGCTTTCACATTTTAGCACACCAATCAAGTAGATTTCCATTTTGGATAACTCACATGTTGTGTTATTTCTCTTAACAGCAAAATGACGATTCCTGTACTGTGATCTTGATGGGACTATAAGCCATGCAAAAACATCCCTTCTCATTTCAGCAACTGACTCTATCATGTGTTGCATTACATAACGGCTGCATTAATTTCATGACTTACACAGCCTAAATAAAAAAGCTATAATTGTCAAACGTGTATATCATTATCTTAGTTTGGCTTAATCACTATACTCATACAGAGGTACACACAGTTTTACAATATTTTGGGGTTCCAGCTGTGGTACCAGCTGCATGTGATTTTGGGCTATGAAGCTGTTCCATGTCAAAAGAAATCCAAGTAACCACACCAAATATATCATGGTAATATTCTCATTCATATCACAGTTGCTTTATTTCGATGATGGTAATATTAACAGCTGTGGGATATATATATATATATATATATATATATTCTTAAAAAACGTAGGGGAACCTGAACGTTCAATTGAATAGGACACATTAATAAGCGTAAACAAACTTTTCAAAGACATATATATTATGAACATGTCACCATTTCTCTTTATCACCATCTCGAAACACAATGCATGGGATGAACATACAAGAATACTTTTCAAGAAGGACAACTGATTTTGATAATCATCTCATGTCAAACTGTTGTCAGTGTTTGTTTCTAGCCACTCTTTATTTTTTGAAAATGAAAAGGGTCCACATGCAAATTTCATGTCATACACAAATCATCATCAAGAGCAATTACTCTAATGGTCACAAGAAGTGCAAGAGGTGATGTACTGTCCAAACATTAATTATTATCATATCAACATGGATTGATTCCAATATATATCTCCAAATTTTAACAATTGTAAATCAACAATGAAGTTCCCCTACTTTTTTTGAAGAGTATACTTTGACTGTAGGTGTCCTTTCATTTGTGAACGAGTTATATATACAGTTATATCAGCTTTGACTGTAGGTGTCCTTTCATTTGTGAACGAGTTATATATACAGTTATATCAGCTTTGACTGTAGGTGTCCTTTCATTTGTGAACGAGTTATATATACAGTTATATCAGCTTTGAGTGTGTGAAATAGTTTCTGAATTTAGCAAGCCAGTAAGGCTAGCTGTGCTTTAAAGTTACCAGCCCACAACTTCTAAATGCCTTTGAAGAATTTCACAACACAATTCACTATACTGAAATCTGAATGTAGTCATTCATCATTAAGCTGCAAATGGGAGGAACATTTTTATAAGGCCATAATCTTACATGACTTAAAAGTGTATAAACTGAACAAGTCAGAGAGAGAAATATATACAAAATGACCCCATTAATATTCACTAGCCTGTCTGGCCAGTGACTGTGGAGATTTACTGGCCTGAGTGGACTTTTACTAGTCATGGGCTAGTGGACCAGTGGTTATTTCAACACAGTCAGCATGTCAGTATGACATGGAAGGACAGCCTAAGTGATGCAGGTGTCACATGTTTAGGTTGCTCAAAATATAATTTAATGTTTCAAAAGTGATGAGGGCAGTTGGAGTTTCTTAAAAATGTTTGATAGAAAAAAAGTGACATGGGAGGAACACATTTTTACTTTTTTCTCCCAGAAATACAGCTTGGGCAGTTTAGGACGTTATAATGAGTTGCAGATTCACTCACACTTGTTCTTACAGACACTCATTCTTATAGTGGACAAATGGATGATCGGGCCGTGACAAAAGTCAAAACTATTTTTTTCAAATGGAAATAAAAAATTGTTACACGCACAAATAAAAGTGACGCGCAGATGACTGAGAAACATTTCACTTTTCATTTAGCCTTATCACTTTGGTGAAATCCATGAACATGGGTATAGTGCTGACAATCTCAGAAATAAAATTGCAGATGATCTCAAGTTTCTGTCATGCCCACAGGACGGAGCTCTGCATAGCAAATAGAGGTATCTTTGATGACTGAGCTACCCATGCTTCTCATTGACTTCAGTGTCTTTGCCCATCATATAACAATTACTTCATCCAAAACCTCTGCCTCTTGATCATATGTTAGTTTTTCAGAACTAAGAAACATCTAATATTGGTAACTTCAGTGAACTTTCAATTCGATTCCTCCAACAGATCATTAAACTGAATATGAACTGCTGAAATTTTGTGAACTGGGGCCCATTTCGCAAAGTGACCATAGCACAATCGTAAGTCTGTGATAAAATATGGGACGTACGATCACCTCTTCACTATGATGATTTTGTGAAATAGGGTCCTGATTGGTAAGCCATACTTCTAGCAATGACTATCAGAACCAGTTATTGGAGTGGATGCAGCACTTCAGGCAGATGCCTGCCCATCCGTTTCCATGCCTACAGGACCACCTGCCGTGTTGAACAGGTTGAGGGGATTCTTGGCATCAGTGAACAACACACTCTGCATCCCGAGAGCCTGCAGCAAGCGGATCTGAAAAACAAAGGTAACACTGAAGTTGGTTGGTTGTCGTTTAATGCCGACTCAGCAACATTCTGGCTACATGGCTGCAGTCTGGTGATAATCGAGTCTGGCCCTGGCAATCCACCGATCAATAGCATGAGCATCTGTCTACACCACTGGGTTACGAAGACATGAGTGAACCAAGTCAGCAAGCTTGACCACATGCTCTAGTAGTTGCCCCTACCACAGGCATGAGGTACTGAAGATCAGCTCTACCCTGGATTGTCATGGGTTCTGTGGAGGAATTCCTACAGGACACAAAATGTCTCACCTGAGTATCTGGGCCCGCCTGGGCCATGGCTGCACAGGTCTCTTGGCCAATACTCTCAATCATCTCCTGGAATTTGTTCACCTGAAAATAGAAAGTAATGGTCAAAAGTTTCAACAAAAAATGTTGAAAATTCATTTACTTTGAACGCCCTGTGAATTGAAAGAAAACACACAAGAGTTGCTTCCCTTTGGTCATCAGACTTGGTCATCAGAATGATTGGGTTGGTTTGTCGTTTAATGCAGCACACATCAATATTCCAGATACATGATGACAGTCGGTAAATAATAGAGTCTGGAGCAGACAATTTAGTGATCAACACCATGAGTATCATTCCACACAAACTGGGAGACGACGACATGTGTCAACCAAGTCAGCGATCCTGACCACCCATCCCCTCAGTTGACAAGCATGGGTTGCTGAAGACCAGTTCTAACCCGGATCTTTACAGGTATCATCAGAATAAAGTATTATTTAGTAAAACCATGATTGCCAATAATATAACAATTACTCTGTTGTAATTTCTCTTTATTTGAAAGAGAATATTCCCCATTAAAACATAGATGCAGCCACCGAGGGTATCAATACGTGGAAAAGGATCAAGAAATGATAACACAGCTTGCTGATTATGATCAAATCATGTGGTAATAGAAAATCGCATGCACAATGTCAGCAAATCAAAGCTGCATGAAAGGAGAACATATCTGGATTTGTATCACCTCAATCTCCGCCTTTCTTCTTTCTTTGTCCAGGTAAAGCTCGTTATGACCTCGCAGGTAGTTCAGCTCCCCTCTCCTCACCTGCACACAAGTCACAATACCCTCCTCACATTTGGAACCTCAAACAGTAACTTTATGCAAGAGTTAACGCCTAATGACATGCATATTAAAGTAGTGTAAATGAATGTTTCTTAAGCAAAAACATGTTAAATAATCTATATCAGTGAGGCCTGTACATCTTGGATTCTTGTCTAAGCACACCAGTGTTTGATATTAAGAAACACAGTTGCCTGCCTTTATTGAACAATGACTTGTAATGGACCTGACCAGTTTAGTTGTCTGCTGCAAGTCCCACTGTGTTGGGATCTTATGAAAACAGATCCATATGGAATTCTTCTCAAGATTTGGTTTGTTTTTAAAGCTGCACTCAGCAATATTCACGCTATATGGTAGTGGTTGAGTCTGGACCAGACAATTTTTTTTGCTTACTAGACTGCAATTCATTGGTCCACTTTTGAACCAAATGGACTGTACCATGCTCTATGGTGGTGTGTCATGAATATACTGAACAACATAAGAAATGCAAGTTCTGAAAAAAAAGTAAAAAAGTAATTTCAAAAAGTAAGTGTTCATGTTTATGTCTTACCATGCTCTGTGTCTCCAGTTTTGCTTGGTGTTCTATTGCTTCTGCCTCTGCTTTCAGTTTTGCAGCTGAAAAAAAACCCATAGATTGTAACCCATAGACTGAACATGTATACTGACAGTCCCAGTTTGAGTCATCCTCTGCTAATTCTAAGTCATATATTATTCAAGATTTACAAATATTAAACAAAAGCAGACACTTGCTATGATGGAAGTGACCATTCCAATATGAGAAAAAAATGCCCTGAATGTATGTTTGACCTGGCAACTTTCTTCCATAAAAGTCCCTCTGTATCATATACAACTCACCTTCGATCTCACTCTGACACTCTATGAGCATCCTCTCTGCCTGGGCCTGTGCTTCAGCCTTGGCTTGCCCAGTTGACTCGACAGCTGCAGCTATAGCACAAAGATGCAGCAAGTTGGCTCTCTCCTTCTCTGCATCCTTCTCATTGGCCAGCTTCTGTCTCTCCAGCTGACCTCGTGCTGCCTGTTCGATCTTGTCAGCCTCGTGGGCTGCTGCATTCTCAATGGACCTGTACAGTATTTACAACTTTCAAGACTGCTTGTGGCTATTCCCGACAATGGGGAACAATGACCCACGATACTGGAGAATAATGATGGGGAACAATTACCCAAGATACTCGGGAACAATGATCCATGATATTGGGGAACAATAACACACAACAATGACGAACAATGATGCAAAATGGAGAAAGAAAGTGAGTATTCAGTCACCTTTTAAGACAGGAAATGTTTCCATGTTTGTTGTTTAAGGTGGCACTGAGCGATATTCCAGCTATATTGTGGTGGTCTGTCAATAATTGAATCTGGACAAAATAATCCAGTGATCAAAATCATGAGCATTGATTTGGGATAGCTTGATAGCTCTTATGACAAGTATGGGTTTCTGAAGACCAACTTAACATGGATCTTTACTGGTCACATCCAGCAAAGGACACAAGAGACCCTATTCTAATCTATACTGGACAAAATAAGTTAGGGATCTTCATATTCCATCAGTGTGTCAGTGAATAAGTAGATCATTATTCACTATTTATATCCCTAACTATTTTTGTCCAGCATATATCCCTACATTGAAGGGACTAATATAATTGGCAAATATTGGTCCACACAAACTGAGTCCTTGGTCTGTTTAATTGTATATAACTGTTATTCAGAGGTCAAAGAAACTTTAGAGATAATGGGGCTGGGTTACTTGTGGTACAAGCCATAGTTTAACATAATTAGGTATTAGTGAGTGAGAGAGTGAATTTATTATAACACCGATTTCAGCAATATTCCAGCTATGTCACAGTACAAGACAGAAGAAATGGGCTTCACACATTGTACCCATGTGGGGAATCAAACCCAGATCTTCAATGTGGCAAGCAAATGCATTAACCAGTAGGCTACGCTACCATCCCTGGACTGCCATATCCCTAGACCTAGAAGATGGTTGCTGAAAACAAACATCAAGAACAAACCTTGTTGCAATCTCTATGGCCATCTGTATTGACTTGCTGAGGCTGTCCCTCATCTTCACATCTGATGGCTCGATGCTTTGAACATCGATATTGGTAATTACCTGGGGATGTAAAGGCATGAGTTAGTGAGGTTTGGTTTTGCACTCCTCTGATATTCCAGCAATATCACCATAGGGGATACAAGAAATGGGCTTCAAACACTGCACACATGTGGAGATTCAAACTGTATTAGTTTGTATCTGTCACGAAACAGTTTTGATCAACATCATACGATTACAAATCTAAACTTACATCCAACTTGCTTATGTCAAAAGCTTCGTGCATCAATGTACATATACTGAAGGTAAAAAATAAGGGATAATATGAAAGGACAAGTGTTTCTTTACATTTTTCCAGGTTTCTTCACAAGCTTTGTAACGCATAGACTTGAAGAAACCTGGAGGAAAATAAGGGAACACTTGTGCTTTCATGAAATCCCTTATTTTTTCTCCTCAGAAACATCCAATATCAACATCCATCACAGTTTGAAAACAGTGGCTTGTGTGTAAAAAGGCAGCTAATTAGCTTCTGCAGCAGAGCAATCAGTGATGGTATATGACTGACATGACAGTACCAAACAGTGAGAGAGTGAGTTTGGTTTCATGCCGCTTCTAACAACATTCCAGCAATATCAGAACACCAGAAATGGTCTTCACACACTGCACCCATGCAGGGCATCAAACCCGGGTCTTTGGCTGGATGAGTGAATGCTTTAACCACTAGTCTACCCCACTGCCCGTGGTAGCCACAGAAGACACAAAGGACAGTAATGAATTGTTATACAGTTTCATTGCCACCTACCAGGTTGTTTTCACTGAACCTGATGTGTGTCCTCAGCTGCTTGTTCACAGGATTGATACCGAAAACGGCCGTTCGTATGATCTGCAGGGAGTGTCTGTGGAACTCATCAAAGGGAACCAGGGCAACGGCACCCCTGATTCGGCTTCCTGGAAAGAGGTGTTCCGAAGAAATGGTGGAAAATTGTGTTACATTTGACAACTTTCTAAATGGCTTTGTGTATTCATGACTTTCAAGCATGGGAGTCTGTTAAATCACACTTGCCAGAGGGGTACAGAAATCTGAGGTCTGAACTACCAGTTGTCACACTTCCATTTTGGTGGAAGTAGTGGTGGCTGAGTGAGTAAGATGGCTGCCTTTGTGTGCTGCCAATTAAGTAACTCTGAGAGTTTAGGTTCAAATCCCTGATGGGACCCTGCTGTCATATCACGAAGCTGTGTCTCGACCAGAACAAACTTTCTTCTTCATCCAACTGCAAGTACATATGCTTGGTTCACATCCCATGAGTGTGTCCAAGGGGAAACAACTCTTGAGCAGATTACCGCTCAGAAATACCCAATACTGACACCTACAAAAGTACTGGAATCTGTACTTCACCAAGAAAGTGTAATTCCAAAACTAATGAGTCATATTTTCCACTGTAACATATTCCAGTTGTGTCTGAGGGTGAAAAGATTGGAAATGGATAAGAATGACCCACTAAAATCAGGCAGACAGCAGTGCTCCTGAACCCTGTTTCAGAAAGCTATCATAGCCCTACAGATTTCATGTATAGGGGTATGACATTCGTAGTGCTAAATTAGCTTTGTGAAATGGGGCCATGGACTGTCATACAGGAGCTATGACAGTCATAGTGCTTCAAAGGTTTTGTGAAATGTGGCCCTACATAGAAGTTATTTCATACGTAGTGCTAAGTTAGCTTTGTGAAAAGGGACCCTGTATGGGAGGTATGAAAGTCAAAGTGCTACCACAGCTTTATGAAACAGGTCCCTGTATAGCAGGAACAACAGATGCTGCACTGAAATAGCTTGAAGAAATGGGCCCATTTAGGAGGTACAACAGTCAGTGCTAAGTTACCATCGTGAAATAGGTCCCTGTATAGGAGTACTACAACAGCGTTGTGAAATGGGGCCCTTTACAGGAGGTATGACATTCATAATGCTGAGTTAGCTTTGTGAAATGGGGCCCTTTACAGGAGGTATGACATTCATAATGCTGAGTTAGCTTTGTGAGATGGGACCCTGCACAAATGGTATGACAGATGCCGCAGTGAATCAAATTTGTCAAACAGGGCCCTAGATAGGAGGTATGACACATTTGAAGTTATAGTGCCATAACAACCTTGTAAAATGGGGCCCTCCATAGGAGCTATGACAATCGTAATGCTCCTTTAGCTTTAATTTGTGAAACAGGATCTAGTTTAGGGGAACAACATCATACTTACCAACTTGTCGACAGGCAAAGCCGATAAAGTCCGGTACAGCAAACATTTGCTTCAGACTTTCATCATCATTTCGATAATACTGAAAGTGAATCACACATTCAAGTTCGATGTAGTGAGTGAGTGAATTTAGTCTTATGCTGCTTTTAACAATATTGCAGCAATATCAGACACCTGAAATGGGTTCCACAAATTGCAACCATGTGGGGAATTGAACCTGGATCTTCTAGCAAGAAGGTGAAGGCTTTAACCACTAGGCTTTACAACCTCCCCTCATGAGCAGTGAAGAAATTATCTACATTTACAGAATATAACATATATTTATTGTATCTTATAAATATAAACAAAAAATCTATGTAAATAACTAAAAAAATATCATCATTTCTTGAAATATATAAATAATTACCTCGAAATGATTGTTGAATGCTATTTGGATTTTTAGTCTTGCATGATCTGCAGTCTCAACCTGCATGCAAAAAACATAAGCCATGTTAAGTAAGTTCTACGTGTCACAGAAACATAAGAATGGATAATGGGTTATGGGTAATGTTCAGTCTCAATCAATGATTGGTCAACAATATCACAATGGCCAAAGTGGGACTTTGGCAAATCAGGATGATTCACAACATTTGCACATTTCAACTTGAAATCATATTTTGCAAAAATCAATGTAAATAATTTAAAACAAAATACATAGGAAACATTCAAAACTTACGGCTAGGGGGTTAATGTAGTGATTCCCTAGAAGGGGTGGTGGGGTGGATGGGGCGTCGTTGTTTTGTACAGGTGGAGAAGGCGAAGGGGAGGGATATGCTTCTCTATAAAAATCATGGAATGCAAAGATCTTCTTACCTCAAGAATATCTGTAATAAAGTCTGGCCCCAACATCATGCATAGTGACTTCAAAGCATTGGCTTTCTTGGGCTTGCCAGCTGATGTACACACACACAAACAAACAAAAAAAAAGAAATTAAAAATCACACTCTCTTTAGAGTGAAATATAATAAAATGTACAAGTTTTCATCATCACAGCAGTTGGTAGTTTTGTGGCCAGCTTCAATCTTACAGATGTCATTGTACGTACACCTAATATTTATTTCATAATTACATATGTATGTAGAAAGGGCAGGGCCTAATCAGGATTATTACCTTTTAGGATCCCAAATCCCATGCAAAATTAAACACTGGAGATGAGACCACTTTGTCATACAAACAAGATAGGCTCTTAAAGCACTAACAGTACAATATGAAACATAGAAGAATGGGATCACTTGAAATTAAGTCGATGAGTGCGTGATCCAGTGATCAAGAGCATCGATCTGAGGAAATGGGATAGAATGTGTAAAGTGAGTAAGCCTGACCACCTGATCCCATTTGTCACCTCTTAGGACAAGCATTGGTTATAGAAGATCAAGCCTAACCCAGAGATTCATGGGTAATTAAGTAAATGGACAACGATGAACACAAAACTGGAATTAAATATATCTATGGCCAGTACATCAAGTATCTACTGACCACTGAGACTGAGCACGTTGAAGTTTTCATGTGGACCCAGGATGATGAGGTCTGGCCCGAGCACTACCCTCGCAGTCTTTTGCATATAATTGTACACCTGCAAGATTGTCACAAGTGTGATCAAGTACTGGTTCAGGAAAATGGGAAAAATTGATCATGGACCAAACATATTTTGAAGACTTGAAGAGTTTGCCTTTTGTTACAGCAAACAAACAACAAATTATGTGACAGTAAGTGAGTGAGTGAGTGAGTGAGTGAATGAGTCAGTGAGTTTAGGCTTATGCTGCACCCAGCAATATTCCAGTTATGTGGCAGTGGTCTGTAAATAATCAAGTCTGGACCAGACAATCCAGTGATCAACAACATGACCATCAATCTGCGCCAATCTGCGGAAATGATAAAATGTGTCAACCAAGGCAGCAAGCCTGTCCACACAATCCTGTTATTCGCCTCTTATAGTCACCTTTTACAGCAAGCATGGGTTGCTGAAGGCCTATTCTACCCCAGACCTTCATGGGTCAATTATGTGAGAGAATTTTCTATATATATATTACTTCTTATGTCTGTGTAAACAGCAAAACAAAACTTGAGGTGTTAGTGCAAATAGTTCTTCCTTCAGACTTAGCATAATCAAAACATACACTACCAAAATAACATACATATTGTAACATGTTTTTAGAAATGTCTTTCAGTGTACTGCTACCAGGGTAACAATTTAAACAAACAACATAAACAACCATGTTATACCATAGTGTATGCATGTTACCTCTACAATTTTCATTCTCTTTTCCACAAATATTAATCACCTGTTCATGCACAACTCACCTGGACAGCTGTGTTACCGGGACAACGGTATGTAACTATTTTGGTTCTGTTTCTGCCCTGAGAAAAAAAAATGAAAGAAAACATAATAAGTGAAATCAGTAGGATACAGATCTGAATGGCCAGGCCATAACTGACAAATAGTTGTTTGGTTTGTTGTTTAACACTGGACTCAGCAATATTCTAGCTATAAATGTAAATAATTGAATCTGGTTCAGACAATCAAGTGATCACCATCATCAGCACTGATCTACACAAAATGGGCTATGATCACATGTGTCAACCATGTCTGCTAACCTGATCACCCAATCCCATTAGTCGCCTTTTACGACAAACATAGCTCTTCCTCACCTCTACAAGATGTCAACCATTGTCAAATCTAGACATTAGATATACCTGTGTGCTGATCAGGAACAACACATCAAATCTACATGTTTGGTTTTGAATTAAATTTAGATTTATTGTAATTTTGTTATATACCTCTGGTTTTTAAACATAGTATGTTTATCTCCTTAACATCTACTGTCAGACAGTCAGTGATAGTGATCATAAACTAGCATGACAACACTGGCCTAAATTAGTGTATAAATTTATGTCAAGTCTCATCTTACTGACTTGTTTTTAATTACAAAACATTTGACATGTGTTTTTTTATAACAGTGATGAAACAACAGTATTGTGCTCAATATCAACAGTACCATGAGAATACTTGGATTGATGGACTGCTCGTAGTATGCCAGTTTTCGAATGTTTCCATCACCGATGCCACCACCATTCCTGGAAATATTTAAAAAAACAGACACATTAACACTTCAATGAAACTCCATTTAGCAGAGGGCCTTACTCTGTCTACGTCATGGGAAAGCAATCATAAATGACATCTTACATAATAAAGGCTTGCAATACATATTATTATTTCTTATTCATCATATTTTCTAAAAACACTTCATTTGCTATCTCTATGAACATAAAGAGGTAAGACCTGACTCTTGACAGACAGCATACAGGTGAAGCAGGGATTTATATGGCTTTGATCATATGCCAAAGCTCATTAATTTTTTATAAACGTCACCTAACAGGAATCTAGACGTACGATGATATGCAAATATAGTATTGGCAGATGCTTTCATCATAGTGACTTGAATTTCAGTGATGAAAGGATCTTAAAAGAGGGAAATGCTTAATTTTACAGAACTGTACTGGATGCAATATTAAATGATTACATTGCTGAATGATATGAAGTCAAAATACAAAACAACAAATATTTCCACCCCTACACCAACCAATCCTTATTTCCGCAAGTTGATAAAATATTTAAATTCTTCTATGATATACATGTAGTTGTGAAAACCATCATTTGAAGATAATTATGGAAGAGTCCACTGGGTACCTGAGTATCTCCTCAACCTCTGGAGTTAATGGTTTCTCCCATAGTTCCTCGTGTGCATTCAGCATGTACGAGCATGGCCCCATCACACTTCTTATCTGAAGAGACAGTCATAAATTATCAAACAGGTGACTTCGGGACCCCTCAGTGCGAAATAACGTTGAATGGTAACTTGAAAAATATCTCTGATGGCCGGTCTCTTCATGGCGGGGCCGGTGCAGTAGCCTAGTGGTGAAAGACATGGGTTCAATTCCCCACATGGGTACAATGTGTGAAGCCCATTTCTGGTGTTCCCTACCAAAATATTGCTCATAAAATCATTTATCTGCACATTTGTTAACTCTGAAAATGGGGTCAAACTGTATGGAGAAAAGCAGAGTGAGTGAGTGAGTGAGTGAGTGAGTGAGTGAGTGAGTGAGTGAGTGAGTGAGTGAGTGAGTGAGTGAGTGAGTGAGTGACAGGATGGGTCAGTGGGAGTGTGAGTGAGACTTGAGTGGACTTTTATGCTGCTTTTAGCAATATTCATGCAACATCACAACAGGGGAGACTAGAAATTGGCTTCACATATTGTACCCATGTGGGAAATTAAACACCAATGTTTGGCATAAGGAGTGTCCACTTTACCATCCTGCCAGATAGTGTGTCCTTTGTCTCATTAGCTAGTCTGAATTGTAGTAAATCTTGCAGAGTACATTATTGTCCATTACCACCAGCATCTGATTTTGTGAACGTACCTTCCCTGTCTGCCTGTTCTGAACATAGATACCCTCATTCTTGCTAAGCGGCATAGTTTCTCTGGAACAAATAAGAGAGATGTCTTGTGATACCTTGTGATTCACATTATTCAACAACAAGGGCTAAATTCTCTTCCCAATCACTACTTAGGAGTCTGATTTGATCAACCTACCATCCCTTCACAAGTTCCAATTTCGACAAAGGGTGGATAGATCTAGAACTCCTCAAGATCTTTATTTCGAAGTGTGGGTAGACCGACTTCTCTTCATGGTACATTAACAGGATAGGACACCACTACCAGTCTTATAACACTACAAGATATCATTACCTTTTCTTCACAATCTCCACTTCAATGGGTGGGATGTACTCGAGTGGTCCTCGGATCAACCACAAATCACCTGGCTTTCTTTTAGGCTTTCCTGTTGAAAAAAAAAAAACAATATGTAAAAACTCTTCACTTTTGCAAATAAACAAGCTTCACATGGCTTTAGTATAATAAGTGCATTTGTAATGCGCTAATCTCATGCATGCTGAGGACAACAACAATTAAAGCATGGCACATAATTACCTCAGATACCTAAAGCTGCATCCAAGGCACAAGAAGGTTAATAAGCACATAACTTATCCTACTGGGCACCCATTTATTCTGCTGGTGAACAAAGGCAAAGTAAGATGGGATCTGTGGGATCTGATACATTAACACAAGCCTACTCAGGTTATTACTAGCCACTCCTTTAAATATATAATAATAATAATATAATATTGTCCATACCTTTAAACATATCATCAGTAAATGCTCCCGTGGCCTGGAGGACGAGGCTCTCATCAGCTGACAGGACATGGGAGTTCTGTATGCCATCCTCAAGCCTCTCACCTAAACATGGGAAGACACAAAATGTCATAACTTTCAGTGAGTGAGTGAGTTTGGTTTTACACCACACTTAGCAATACTCCAGCTATATGGCAGTGGTCTGTAAACAATACAGTCTGGACCAGACAATCCAGTGACCAACAGCATGAGCACTGATCTACTCAATAGCGATACACTGACATTTGTCAACCAAGCCTGCCACTCGATCCCGTTTGTAGTTGTTCAAACACACAAATATTTTCAAGGTTCACTCGGACTTTGACATTAATGTCTTAGAGTATGAAATATATGCCCAAATGGTATTTAAGAAATTGCTTATTGAAAAACATTCAAGGAAAGTCTTGAAAGTGTACAAAGTCTTTACCTTGCTGACAATCTTAACAGGCTGTGTAATATGCTGGAATATTCAAAGTGTCACAGTGACCTTGAAATCAACTGGGCCCTGCACATGCCTTAGATAAAATTTGTTGTTGAATATGAAGAAAATCCAGCAAACAGTACTTGAGATATCTTGCCGACCAGCTTAACATGCACCTTAACATGCTGGCATCTTCAAAGTGTCAACAACACTTTGACAATTAAGTGGATTTAAGGTCACCAAAATTGGCTGGGGCTGGCGCCTTGCCAAGACAAGCCCTATCTTAAATATGAAGAAAATCCAGTGAGATATCTCGATGGCAAGGGTAAAACGTCAACATCCCATTCTGACCTTGAAATAAAGGTCAAGGTCACCAAATCTGACTGGGACCTTTCTTATACTGTGGTGAACCTAGGTACCAAATATGAAAAAAATCTAAAGAAAAGTTCTCAAGATATTCCACTTCATACAAACATACGAACAGAACCTAATACTGCATTCCCCGCTTTGATACCTGTAATATCTGTACTGTTTTGCCACTGAAATGACAAGTTTATTACCAGCTGAAACGTTTAAGACAACAGGCATATTTTCTGGCTAACTTGTCTTCTAAGGTGATAGAATTAAAACTGCCTCAGTCATTGTGACTGTGTGAAAAGTCGAGAGTAAGGAAATGTGCCGCTCTTGTTTACCTGGATGAAGGAAAAATGTACACAACCCCTTCTTCAGCACCCGCTTTCCAAGGCATGGCCTCTTGTCTTCATCTACAGGGTCAAGGACAACACAGTACTGACCCTTGCTGACCACTGTCTTCTTCACCTGCTTCACGACCTCCTGCAGCAGGACATGTCTTGGTTACCGACTACATCAACACTGTCTTTAACTATTTCATGCACATCATTAACAAAGTGAGTGAGTGAGTGAGTGAGTGAGTTAGTTGTGTTTTATGCTGATTTTAGCAATACTCCAGAAACATCACAATAGGGAACACCAGAAATGGGCTTCACACATTGTACCCATGTGGGGAATCAAACTCGGGGCTTTATTGTCATGAGTGAAGGCTTTTTCAACTACCTTACAACTGTTCGCCCAGCAGAAAATGGGTACCTGGTGGGATAAGTCATGTGATGAATATCCTAGTGCCTTACTGGCAGGCTGGATTACCTAGGGTAATAAAGACTGTTGAGCTATGAGCATTCACCGAGTGAATGGAATTTAGTGAATTATAAATGTACAGTTATCTTTATTATCATTACTTACACCTACATCAAAATTATGTACACCACAGTCGCAAAAAATATTGGGAAAACACCATCATCATTTCCAGCAACAGCACTGACTGCACCCACAGAGTCTACATCATCAGCAGAAGGTGTACACAAAGACGCAAATACAAATATAGCACGCATTTACATCTTTGTGCACACCTTCTAATTACAGTGGAAGCTGTCATTACTGGCATCTGTCCAATCCGGCAAGTTGTAAACACCAGCACAAAATCTCAGTCCCATCGGTGGCATATACATTTATCATCAGCTCTCCAATCCAGCACATTGTCTAAACAGGATCATTTCTTCAGTCCCTGTGAGTGCCTGTTTAGACAGCTTCCACTGTACTGATCACATCAATACGATCGAGGATAATTTATGGATAGGGGTGATGATTTTTATGGTGAAGCATATGCGACGTGAATCCCCATCCCCGTGAATCACCTCCTCAAAAAAAAGTATGTACAAAGTAAGAGACCCATCCTGCGTGTACTGTACAAAATTAGTGATCCACCACTCCCCATCCCATAATTTTTAATCATCATCTGTACAAGTGATGATCCCCCTACCTCCCCAGAACAAAATGAGTACCCGCCCTCCCCACTAAATCATCATCACAACACTTACCTATAAATAGGGATCGGTCCCTTATACCACAAGATCACCTACACATATCAATGACAACACATACATCACACATCACCTCTAAATCTTATACACATTCATTACCAAGGTGGTGGAATGGCCCAGTGGTTTAAGTGTTCGCCTGTCGCATAGAAGTCCCGGGTTTGATTCCCTACATGGATACAATATGTGAAGTCCATTTCTGGTGTGTTCCGTGATATTGCTGAAATATTGATTACAGTAGCATCCAACCATACTCACTCACACACTCATATTCTTTACCAAAACATCTATGAACTAGGACTGAATTACCACTCCAACTTCAGGAAAATAACTATCAGTTTCTTCTCCTGTCAGAAGCCATTCATCTCCAGCCAACCTGCAACAAAAACATCACACACCCTTCACTGAGTGTACTTCACATCAGTACATACATTTATCCAGTGATTTATTTTTGTGAGCTACAATTATTGGGGTACAAAGACTGGCCATCATTTGCTCCTTTGTGTTTCAAATGCTTCTTGTAACATAGGTTGTTGGGAAACTATCTAAGTGGAACATTTAGCAAGGGTCGTTTGTTTTCTGTTGCAACACTGTGGCAAACAAAATGGCCACCTCTAAATAGTCAAGTGATCTACACTAATGACAAGCATGGGGGACTGTAGTCAACTTTTGAAAAACACACAAGTTTGATACCAAACAATTAACATATCCATGACTATGAACACAGTCTCCAGATGGGGCCCAACCCCTAAAAAATTGAGAATCAGTCTTCAGAAACCCATGCCTGTTGTAAAATCAGACCAATGAGATTGGGTAGTAAGGCTTGCTCAGTTGGATGACATAAGTCATCATATCCCAAGTGTAAAGATTGATGCTCATGCTATTGTCCACTTAACTGTCTGGTCCGGACTCAATTATTTACAAACCGGCGCCACACAGCTGGAATATTGATCAGTGAAGCATAGAAACAACTAACCAAATCAAGCCAAACCCAACCAAAGTACAGGAATCTGTACTTCACTGAGAATGGGTAATACAACACATACTAAGTCTATCCACAGCTGCAGTCCGAATGACCCAAATGGACAAAAGGATGATTTAACCACATAATTTACCTGCTGTCACCATACGCATCAGTTAATGTCCGAGTGGCACGAAGGTGAAGGCCAGCATCATGGGTCAAGGTTATCTTTGATTTCACACCGAGTACCTACAGTGAAACACAATACAGTTGAAGTGAATATTTATCCATCTTAATTCTCTAATTATCAGAAATTTTATAAATACGTCATGAGCCAACTAATGATCATAGTTTCAAATCGCTTATGAACTTTTTTGTATTACAAGGGAGTAAGCGCAGTAGTTGAAACAGAGAAAGAAATGCATGTGCAGTATGTGATGAGTGTTAAGTTAGACCAACCCTCCGATGTTCTTGGCAGTGGTTGCGGTAGGTTTTGTATGACTCTGTGCAGAAATAAAGTCATAAATATGTAGTCCAAACTTTTTGCGCAAGAAATTTCAGCCCAATCCGGAATCATGTTAAAATTTATTGGTTGTGTTTATGTAGCAATTTTAAGATACTTTCTAAAATTATGTAGATCAGAATCTATGTGTCCAAAAGCTGCATGCTAAATATTTTTTGTGATTTTGGTTTTATTATTTGTTTTGCTTGAAAAACATGTTTCTGCACTAACGCGAACACTGTCTTGGTATTTTGTTTAATGTGCATGAACTCTTGTAATACAAACCAATAATAGCGATTTGAAACTATGATTGTTTTTTAAACAATTTTTATCCTAAGTTGAACAAAATCCTGAAACTTTTCAAATGGCAAGGTAAAATTATGAGGATTTGCAACCTTAACTTCACTTTATTTGATTTACCTTTTTGTTTAAAGTAAACTTCATCAGTACATTTTCACTGCAAACAGACTGTGGTTACAGCATGCATGTCTGTAATAATGCATCTTATGTGTTGACGTAAACGTACACACGGAATGTCAGATGGTAGACTGTTCCATTAGTATGGTCCGTGCCTTTCAAATGATCTGTCCATGAACATTTTCGTGCATCATAACTGACAAGAGTAAGACCATCTGGTCATTTGATCATAAGGACCTTGATGGTTCGTAGTGGTGAATCAGACTTGAGATTTTTCATATTTTCTATTGTCAGCAGTGTCCAACTCTTTCCAAAGTTGATTATTATTCTAAGATAGGAATTTTCAGTTGGCAAGGTAAAATTCTGAGGATTCACAACCTTAATTTTACTTTATTTCATTTACATTACTGATTAAAGTGAAATTCATCAGTACCCTTCAACTGCAAACAGACCATATCCAGTTACTCAAGCACTTGGAATCTCCTTTGCGCAGCACTTGTTGCTGGATATTAGAGCTATTTTGTGCATGCGTGTGTCATAACATTAAGCCCTGTGTGCAGTTAAACAAAGCAACCTTAGTACTAAGACTGTTTTAAGTCTGTGTTCAGTTTAGGAGTCATGGTCTTGGTTACTAGCCCACAGATCACTCCGTACAATGACTTACTGTAATTCAGAAAGCAAACAGATTTTGTCTCACCTCTTCAAACACTCCTGGTACATAAGCCCCTGGTGTTGACACAAGCCATTCTTCACCAGTCACTCGCTTGCTGAAAATGGAACCAAACAATAAACCAATCCATGTTCACTCGAGGCTTCATGAATATAAATATATTCCTATTTGAAAGCATAGATACACATAAATCTCAGGTGTTGTTCACATTGTACATGGTTTACCATTACAAATCATCATCACTCCCCCTAGCCATAGATTATCAATGGTCCCTAAACGGGTATTCAAATACACATTATATTTTGACGAGTTGAAAAGTTTATTTTAAGATATATTCACAGGTAATATATAGCGAGTTTATTTTTTTTGCTGTTTTTAGCAATATTCCAGCAATATCATGGTGAGGAACACCAGAAATGAGCTCCACACATTGTACCCATGTTGGGATTCAAATCCAGGCTTTTGGCATGACAAGTGAATGTTTAAACCACTAGACACAGCTATATCCACATGGGTCATTTCAGTTATTTCATATCTGATGCTGAGTTAATAAAGTAAGCTTTAAAATTCAATCGACTGGTATCGATAATGACCCAAATATGACCTTTTCGTGTTCAATAGTGAATGCTGTCCTACATTTAAGAACCTGGGTTATGCTGTCCTGGCAAACTTGAGGTGGTTCAAAATTCACTTGTCTGCTAACCTGGATACCTGATATGAAAAGTGTGAGTAACTTGATACAGAGGAGTCTCAAACTGGGCCCTATAACCAGGGGATTCTCGACAGGGGAGGTAATACAGTGCCATGTAGAGTTACTTCCCTTTAGTCATATGAAGTTCCAGTCCTTATCGTTTAGAAATGCAAACATACTAATTTTGTTAGTTAACTCAAAAAAAAAAAAAAATAGAAAAGAAAAAAGGCCAATATCTGATTGGCATGTACATTAAGAGAGACAACATATCCTTCAAGCCAAGTGTACATCTATTTGAATGTACTTGTTTCAGAAATACAAGAAGTCATCCAAAAATGGGGGATCTGATTACACTTGTAACACTGTTGTTTGTGCACACTTAGAAATGATGTGTCGGGACACTTGTCTGCGGTGTGTCACCCACAGCTTATCAAATCAGTGGAAACTGCTGACTTGTCGAAAATATAGCAAGCTAAGCAAATTGTTGTTATTCATGTACACATAAAAACAGGGTGGTTAGGCAAGGGAAAGGGGAGCCGGAAGACAGCGGGAAGGGCGTGGACAGACCAGCAGAGAGACAACCAAGGACTTGAAGGGACAAGCTGATAGCCTCTGTTGGACTCTTCTCTGTATACTTAGTGTTCACCCTATCTCAAAGGTGTACAAGAACTGAAGCTACCTTTCTTTGTGTGACGCTATGTCTCATGTTGTCTCAAGTCCCGCTCCCCTTGGAGGTGTTCCACACTTTCTCAGAAAAGTACAAAGTGTAGTACCTTTGGCTTGAGTCCCACTAGGGAGTTGAATCCACACTCTCAGAGAGATGCACACAAGCACCATCACACAAAGTAAAGCATTAGAATCTGGACTTCACTCGCAAAATGTAATAAAAAACATGTTACATTTGACCACTTTCTAAAAGGCATCAACAACCATCCTTACTTTCCATCATTGTCATAACAGTCCTGAATGGCCCGTAGATTTAGGGAATCTCCATTCCTGATGATGAATGGCTGCACAACCTTGACAACTTCCTGTAACATGGCAACAGTAACAACAGTTAACAACCGGTTTCACTGAACATAATAAACATGTGAGTGTATGAAAGCTAATAATTAATCAGGGGTTCAAAATTTTTTTTAAAAGCCACTTGCCACAGGGCAAGTGACTTCAAGAAAGTAACTTGTCCTGACTAATTTTCCACTTGCCCTGATTTTTATGACATAATTGTGATGATATTGTGAAAGAATAAATCAACATGGTATTTGATGTTATTGTTTACTGTTTGGACGTCTTTTTTCTCTCTTTACAGGTAATAATTGGCACTGTTTTTATACAGAACATCAAAGTTTGCAGACACTAGTTTGGGCCCCTCACAGTCATGTGATACAAGCTTTTCATAACAAATATCGTTCATTTCAAGAGTAGTTTTTATTCCATCCAACACCCCATCAGCAGTAGCATGATCTAGAGTTACAACTGCAGCATGGAATGAAACTGGAACACCATGGCTTACATAACGAATAAACACAGTTTCCTGTTCAAGAATTGCCGAGTCAGTACTCCCATCACTAAGAATGGATACATAGTTTGCTTCATTAATATCTGATTGGAAGTCTTTTTTCAAACTATGTGAAATTGCTTGAATAAACTTGCTCGCACCATCAATGTTTATGTAATTATGCCCTATGTCCACACCAACCCTGTCAAGTAAGTCTAAGTGCATTGCAAAATCACTTAGTGGTTTTCCTTTGCTGGCAATGAGAAATGCTGTCACAAACAGTTTCTCAATTTGATCGTAATTCTTCTTGTCCATGTTTTTAAAACACTTCAAAAGTTTCCCGTCTCTCTCTACTTTATCGCAGCTTGCCCCAACCTCCAAATCACCGGTTTCACCGCTATGAATATAATAATAATATGACAAACACTCGGCATGAACGGCTGAACTGTCATGGATTTTCAGATATTCTACTCTGAATTTTGAACACCCACTGACAAAAGTGTTCTTTACCCCATGTCTCGTGGATACAGACGGAAATCGTGCACAATATTCACAAGTCATAATGTCTTTTTCTTCGTTGTAAAGTAACCACTGCCATTTTGAACACCAAGACTTCTGAAACTGTCTACACCGTTTCTCGTTGTCGTACTTTTTATCTTTAGATTGTTTGGTGCAAACCTCGGCTTCGGTGTCATCACCCAAGGTCTTCCTTTTCACCCCTGTGTCCGATTGTAAAAAACTGTCCATCAGTTTCTGTGACATGTTTTTTTTTTTATAAAACACGAGGCAGTTGTCTGCTATTCAGCCGCGGTCTGACAGTTCACTCAAACGTGCCTGCCGGCTCTCTTGTCAGTGATTGGTCAGTCATTTATAAAAATGCTCGCTTCGGTTTCCAATAGCTTTACTGCGAGGCCCCGATCGGGGAGGGATAAATAGCAAAGAAAGATAACTCTAGTTTATTATCATTGCGAAAGTTCCCTCATTTTGCTCTCGTATCGTCTCACATTTACCTGTTGGAACCGTAAGCATTGCAGTAATTATCAGGTAGCCCATGGGCAAGTAAGATATCATTATTTATACGCCCGAAATGAAATCTGCCTTGTCCCGGGCGTCGGGCGATGGGATTTTTGAACCCCTGATTAATATTTAATAACATCACACTTTAAGTGTATGAACTCATCAGATACACTGCTTCATTAACTTTAGGACATTATCTTATGACATTTCAGTCTTCTCATCATGTCAGTTCTAGGAATGCGGTCTACTCACTATATTACCTCTAGGAGTGTAGCCTACTCACCACATCAGCTCTAGGAATACAGCCTACTCACCACATCAGCGCTAGGAATGTAGCCTTCTCACCACATCAGCACTAGGAATGTAGCCTACTCACCACATCAGCGCTAGGAATGTAGCCTTCTCACCACATCAGCGCTAGGAATGTAGCCTTCTCACCACATCAGTGCAAGGAATGTAGTCTACTCACCACACCAGTTCTAGGAATGTAGCCTACTCACCACATCAGCTCTAGGAATGTAGGTCAGCGGTCCAGGCAGCTGCCACATCTCCTCTTCTTTCCTCTTCACCCCTGAGTCCTCCAGGTCTAGGAGGGCACGAAGGCGGATGGCATGGTTGGCTTTGATAACAGGGAGGGGACGGACAGCCTTCTGGTACTGACCCCGCTGCTGGACGTATTCTGGAGCCAGTGTGAGCGATTCACCTGGGTAAAGAGGGAATGGGTCCTGAAGGAAGAAGAGAGATTCAGGCTCATGAAGGTAGTATCTACAGTATGTGGTGAAGAAAAGAATGGCAAAGGGGACTGTTTCTGTTTTAGGCATTGTTTACTGGATCATTGAACACCACAATCAGACTCAGGACAATGCACTTCAGACCAAATGCAAAATTTGTCTGCTACCTCCCTATTCTACCTCAATTGTTCTGCAGTAAATATATATCTATATGGATTAATGTACATCATTTTGACCTCACTGTCTTGGAAACACCATGGTATCTAAAGGAAAATGAGTCCTTTGATTGATGTTACCTACCTGATGGAGTCTTACTTCCTTTTGCCCAAGTTTGAGCTCACATGCCTTGCCTGCCTCATAGTGGCTAGAAATGAAACAGCAACAAAGTAAACATAAGACATCTTCATCAACACCTAGAAACATACAACTGTTAACAAGAGCAACATCACGGTAAAGGCTCAGAGGTTGTCATCTGTCTTTCTGGACCAACTACCAGATGTGATGCTAACATTTAGTATTGGCAGATTAACATGTGATGGGACCTCTTAGGTCCATGCTGACGGGGAAGAACGGACTTGAACGGGTCTGTGACTCTGTTATGGTGACCGAGGTGACCTCACCCACTGGAGACGCTGCTATGGTGACTGATGTGACTTCACCTGATGGTGTCTGTGACACTGTTATGGCGACTGACGTGACCTCACCTGATGGGCACTGTGACTCTGTTATAGTGACTGAGAAGACCTCACCTGATGCGGTCTGTGACACTATTATGGTGACTGAGATGACCTCACCTGATGGGGTCTGTGACACTGTTATGGTGACCAAGATGACCTCACCTGATGGGGTCTGTGACTGTTTTGGGGCCTGAGATGACCTCTTCTAATAGGGTTTGTGACACATTTATGGTGACTGAGATGACCTCACCTGATGGGGTCTGTGACACTATTATGGTGACCAAGATGACCTCAACTGATGGGGACTGTGACACTGTACTGGGGCCCAAGATGACCTCACCTGAAAGGGGTCTGTGATGCTGCTATGGTGACTGATGTGACTTCACCTGATGGTGTCTGTGACACTGTTATGGCGACTGACATGACCTCACCTGATGGCCACTTTGACTCTGTTATGGTGACTGAGATGACCTCACCTGATGCGGTCTGTGACACTATCACAGATTAACATGTGATGGGACCTCTTAGGTCCATGCTGACGGGGAAGAACGGACTTGAACGGGTCTGTGACTCTGTTATGGTGACCGAGGTGACCTCACCCACTGGAGTCTGAGACGCTGCTATGGTGACTGATGTGACTTCACCTGATGGTGTCTGTGACACTGTTATGGCGACTGACGTGACCTCACCTGATGGGCACTGTGACTCTGTTATAGTGACTGAGAAGACCTCACCTGATGCGGTCTGTGACACTATTATGGTGACTGAAATGACCTCACCTGATGGGGTCTGTGACTGTTTTGGGGCCTGAGATGACCTCTTCTAATGGGGTTTGTGACACATTTATGGTGACTGATGTGACCTCACCTGATGGGGTCTGTGTCACTGCTCTGGTGACTGAGATGACCTCACCTGATGGGGTCTGCAACAGTTAAAGTAGTGACCAAGATCAACTGACCTGACTGGGTCTGTGACACTGATGTAGTGACCAGGAGGAACAACAATCATAGGTAGAGGTCCAGCCTCCAGACGTTCATTACTCTTCAGGACAAGGGTCTGTGGCCCGACTTCCAGCCGTGTGATGTTCGTTGTCTGCAACAAAGAACAAGAACAGCACATATTTCATCATCATGTCAAACGTAACAGTGGTCTGACCATATGTTCATGGTAGCATCCTGATTTCAGGAATATCATATATCACGTATGCTCATAAAAAGTCATATTTGGGTTATAACCAAATATTATGCAAGGGTCATCAAGGTTGCAAGAAAAAGCAAAACACACATATAGTATCACTGGTTATGTAGAGCGATGATTACAGCTTCATTGTTGGTTTATTGAGGGTGGTGGGGAGGGGAGTTGTCCATGGGTACAACATAGCACCAAATTAGAGTAATGTTTAGCCACAGATATTGGAGAAGATCTAAAGAAATATATATACAACAACACTTTTATGGTTACTCAAAACAAAGGAGAAAAACATTTTATAATGTAACAGGGGACAGATAAAAGTGTTGTATACATTAGTTGTGTCTCTAAACGATCATGTATTTGGATCTGCTTTGGGCTCATGTTCAGATTGGTGCTACTAAATTTCTCTGTCATATTTGGGATTACCTTTTAATAGTAAAACAGTTTTTCTAGTACGTTTGATGGGTTGAGTCCCATCCATCAGAGTAATAGCCAGCATATATCTACGGATCAATAAAAATGACCGACTCATTATTATAATTAGGGTAATTAAACTACACTGAGGTGAGCGATGTAGACACGTCGTTTGCAGATATAAATTGAGAAACCTGGCTGAACGACTGATTCGGTGATTGACTATTGGCAGTCAATTGACTCATCTCAAGATCGATCAAATTCAAAGGAAATATCGCTAATTGAAAACGATTACATTAAACTAGAGTTGTATGAACCTTGGGAACAGAAACGTAATTCGAAACATGTCAGCGGGTTTGCAGGTCACTGTTAAATTTGCAATGTGCAGGTCGACTGCTCATGACCCAGTGAATTGAGCGATCGACGGTGACCCGAGCAGAAGTGACGAGCACCTGTCAATAACTTGACCTCTCAAATAGCTCACCAGATCCAATACGTGGACGTATTGGTAGGGCATCAGCCCAGTTATGCCTCCTTCCTTGTCGTGACTCATGACACCCGTTTGTATGTGCACTCGTTGCGGATAACTTTAAGACTAATTCTCCAGTTTCGCTGTTTACAACAAAACCCGGAAGCGTAGCGACTGCTGGTGATACTATTACCCACATGACATATATTCTTTTCTCAGATGTTGATATAACCGTCTGTTGGAAGAACGAGATATTTCGTTTCTTTCTGTGACTGGACGAGTTACTGCTTCTTGTTTTAGAGCGCTCCAGTTTATGTTTACACCTTTCCCCGCATACCTTGTTAATTGTCCGAGATGATGTCGGATAATCACCATCTTCTGTGATCCACGAGAAGATGTGAGTGAAGGAAAGACGAAGATTTTCAGAGCGCTTCGGTGGATGTGATAGTTCTTAATCTTCCAGCTAAAATACTGCGAATAACACCCTTAAATGAAAGAATCAACACAATGTTTCACTGTGAAACTTATCGAAGTACTATATGAGCAGCTAAACATTTCTACGTACTACATTTGTCTTGGAATACTCTTCTCTACCCGACTGTCATTGACTAAAAGCACAAAGACACCATCAACCATAGCTAACAACGTATTGTTTTCTATTAAAATGCTAATCCACGAGTATCCAGTTAATAATCTTTTTAAGCTCTTTGATGCCAAAGTGAAGCCACTTATACTTTTGGGTGCAAGAGTGTGGTGTTATCACGAGCGACAGTTGATTGACAAATTTCATACAAATCTCTGTAAAATTGTGCTTGTAAACATGTTTCTAATAATGATATATTAGCTTATTGTGGTGGATATTGTATACGTATTGGTTATTAAGTTACATGTCTACGCCGCTGGTGTGTATTTAAGTATCTGAAAGGTTTCATTAACAATGTTACATTTTGTTGGAAAAAAATCTCCACTCAGCTGGTAGATATACTTGGACATCATATTTAAAATGTTTGTTAAAACCACTGGGTTTGAATTTGTGTGGTTTAGTCATGATAATGGCAGGTTTAATCATTTTATATTCATGTTCAAACAGAGGCTTATTAATGTAAAGTGGCAAAACATATTGAGTAGAATTAATCGCATTTAACTTATAAGACCACTAAATTATAAATTGTGCGAAATACATTACAGACTATGGATGAGAACATCTATTTTTTTTCATGGAATACCTATCATTAAATGGTAAATATGACTGATGTGCTTAGGCGTTGGTAATATTTTTGATAACATTCCTTCGGACATTCAAGACTTAGTTTGTGGAAGTATGTGTTATAAGTTGGTGGAAAATAGTATATGGATTACGGTTGAGCAGTGTTTATCGGTACTTGGACGTCACGGAGATGAATTATCACTCCAACCTACGTCAGTAAATACCTTTCTTGGATCTATACTTATACATTAGTCACAGACAGGAAAATCGCTATTAAAGGTCAAATGCAACAAAACAAATCAAACATAATTAAACCACCGTTATACCTTATTTATTATATCTAAAGTGCATTGCTGATAAAGAAAAAAAACAAATAAACAGAATTATAAGCGTATGATCGCAAGTCAAAAGTGCAATATTTTGTACTTTGGTTTACCTCTCTCAGAACGAAGCAGCCGCGATACCGAACCCAGGCAGAGTGGGTGCGCACTCAAGTGTAACGAACCCTTTTCATTTGGCCACTGGTTCTTTAGCCGATACACTTAGCCGGCTCTTTGTTTATAAGCCCGATAAGCGTTAATTTCAAAATGCACGTGGTCAGTGATTGAAGTTGTGTATTGCATATTGTCATTAGTAAATAGGCAGGCAGTCGGGCAGGCAGTCATACGGGTGTGAATAAACCAGACATTAATTCTGTTTTCTTCGTGACAGAGTCTGCTTATCGCAATCACCATGTTGTTTTCTCAAGTAACGTGTAGATTATTTACTTATTTGTGTACACAACCAAGATTAGATTACTGCTCACGACCTCATACCCCGGGCATGCATATTGTTTCAAGCTATGCGAACCTATTCTCAGGGCATGCGTTAAGAGCGCAGAGTAGCTGTTGAAACTACTTTTTACCACAACGCTGGGGAAAAAACGTGAATCGTTTGAACTCCGATTTCACGGTGTTTTTCAGCTTTATAGGCTGGATTGGCATTTTGAAAAATTGTTTCGATAAGCACATACGGAAAAGTATCAGAATCTGCAAAGTTGTGTTTTACCCTGCACATCACATTCAAGTAACATGTACAGCCTTGCATCAGACCAACACAGACATGTCATTCTGCCACGGTCCACTTCGTCATCAGAATTATTGGTGCAAGACAGTTCCTCATCTTTCTGTCTCCATCCTCAAATTCTCAGTTCTGTGTTGCACCTGTGTAAGTTCTTATTAGTTCAAAGACGCCATTTTCTATATACGGTTAATACTGACGGATACAAGTGTGTGTGTGTGTGTGTGTGTGTGTGTGTGTGTGTGTGTGTGTGTGTGTGTGTGTGTGTGTGTGTGTGTTCGTCTTTTTCCCCCTAACCCCTTTGAAAATCTCTCGATCTGCTTATGTCATTCTGGAAAGCGCGATGGCAGGCAGTTATCTAATGCGGAGTGTGCCCTGCATTGCTCCATACCTCAGCCTCTTACGTCGGATCCGCCGATTTTTACCCAAGATATTCGGCGTAAATGTCAAATTTTCGCATGAATATGATCTTCGCTTGTCACCCGCCACTACACGATCACTTAACCTTAACGTCAAGGTTTTATGAAGAAACACTAAACCTTACCGACAAGCTAACACCAGCGCTGTCCCATGAAACAACCTTCAGTAGTTTGTACAGGTTGATATTGCTTTGTAATAAAGTCTACTGAGTTGGGTTGTTTCTAATTCACTGACTGAGTTAACATTTAAAGTCACATCGGCAATATTTCACCCGTATCGTGACGAGAACATTCAATAATGAAAACGACCATATGTACATTATAAAACCTGTCAACGAAGGACAATAAAAGAACTAGAATATCACAATTATCATTAAGACTAGCGTGGAAAGTTAAAATTAATATCTTTATCTGGACAAAACAATATAAAAAGCGGCTATAGATCTCCAACAACCGAAGGTAGATCACCATACTTGGGACCATGGGGACTTACAGTACCTTTGCTACCTGCATGGACCCTAGATGGATTTACATCATCCTCCCAGCTGCTGGACAGTGTATGAAATGTTAGTCAAAATTAAAATAATATGAATACTACGATTAGAAACCTGGTAGACTTAAATTTTCATGAAATGTTTTGGGACGTACGTACCCTCTCAGGAGGACAATAATTTTACATTACTTCAACCTCCTTTGAGGGTACAGCCATTAACAATTCTAGTTACTAATCTAAACTACCAATCATTAAAATAGATCTATATACAGAAACATATTGCTCACAATTCAACAATGAAATCATCTTTTTAAAAAAAAAAAAACAACAATGATTGAATGAGAACTAACGCTGTTAAAAAGATCCTTGATAGTTTTGACATTGAAATATTTATCCCTTGTGATGGAGAATTCAACACAGTCAAGCAGGATATGCTTGACCATGACTCTCTCATCACAGGGGATACAAAATGGAGGATCCTCACCTTTTAACAGGTATGCGTGAGTATATCTAGTAAGGCCAATACGTCATCGTCGTAAACTAACCTCTCCAAATCTGGACTGGCAGCCCAAGTAGGTGTAACTAATATACGGTTTTATTTCGTGTACGTGTAATTTATTTATACCTACTTGGGTGTCACACTTCTTCATCAGATCACGGATGTAAGTTCTAATGCTAGCTTTGTAATCAGTGTATGGAATAAGAAGTGGTGTCACAGATTTATTGAGTGCTGGCTTAGCAGCAAGATCGGCCATTGCGTTACCGGAAATGCCTACGAGGCTGGGTAACCAACAGAAGACGATTTCGTATTGGCCAGTAGCAAGATTATTATACGATTCAAGAATTTCAGTTAAAAGTGGATGTTTACAAGAAATATTTTTAATAGCCTGAAGGCAAGAAAGAGTCGATATAGATTATATACTGTTTATGTTTAGGGTGTCTTTGAATATATTTAAGAGCCGTTAGTATGACGTTGGTTCTGGATCCAGTGACAGTGGCACAAGCCACTGCGCCACCGTCCTTGGACCGCTTTGTAAATAAGGATTTACACTTGCTATATTTATGTTTTAATTGATTATATTCTTGTTTGTATTGTAAATCATTAGCTTCTGATTTTTTAATGTGTATAGTTAATGTTAGATCCACTTGGGGCCTAACCAATTGCCAAGGAGGAGAAGAAAGAAGTCGGGAAGGAGCTATATTTTCCAGCTCAATGCTAGAAGCAACAGGAAATGGCTTAATTCTGAACCCAAGAGGCGGGACAAGGGAAGACTTTTTATTATACAAATCCTCATAAAGGGGATTGAAGACACAATTAAATGCAGGATTAGACTCATTAGAAGCTAATTTTGTAATGTATTGTAAAGATAGTTTCATACGGCGTTGGTTGAGAGAAGGTTTATCAGCATCGACGTATAGACTGTCGACAGGAGAGGTTCTAAAAGAACCAAGACAAAGTCTTCGGCCTTGGTGGTGCACAGAATCAAGTAGTTTTAGGTTGCTTTGACAAGCTCCACCATATACGATGGAGGAGTAATCACGTTTAGATCGCACCAGTGATCTATATAAGTGGAGAAGGGTAGTTTGATCCCCTCCCCATTTTGAATTAGAAACAACCTTTAATAAATCGAGTGCCTTCAGACATTTTGCTTTAAGGGATTTAATATGCGGCAAAAAGGTCAAATGTGAATCGAAAAAAAATCTCAAGAACTTGGCCTCCTTGACCACTTTGATTGGGGTACCACTTAGAAATACTTCTGGGTCTTTATGATGTTTGTATTTACGACAGAAGAGTATACAATTGATGTTTTTATTTAGAAAATTTGAAGCCGTTTTAAAGACACCATTTATCTATTTTGTTTAAACACAACTGTAGTTGCCGTTCAGTAGTATGCATATTTGTCCCACGACATGAAATATTAAAATCATCCACAAATAACGATCCATCTATTAAATCGTTTAAAACTTTTGATAAACTGTTGATCTTGACGCTAAAAAGAGTGACAGACAAAATACTGCCTTGCGGGACACCCTGACCCTGATTGTAATGATTAGACAGGGTGGAGACCACATGGATCTGGAACTGTCTGTCATTTAGAAAGTTGGCTATAAATTCAGGCAAACGACCTCTCAAGTCGAAGTCATGTAAATCTCTTAAAATGCCATATTTCCTCGTACTGTCATATGCTTTTTCGAAATCAAAAAGATAGACACAGCGTGTTGTTTATTAATCAGTGCGACAAGCTATGTGCCCTAGAATGGACGTTTTCAGAACCATCCATGTCTCCAAGAGACCCATATTTATTAAGCAATTGAATTTTATATTATGACCCTTTAGGAGCTTTGCCACTTTGTTCTTTTGAAGCACCAGGCTTAGGCTTTGGTTTACTTTTAACAGTTTGTTGACTATCAGGTGTCGATTGAGACCTTGAGTGTGACTGAGATGATGATGATTTGTGATCAGACGAAGACTCTGATGTACAGAAGCTTTTGACACTCGTGAGACTTTCAAAATACGATATATTCAATGACGAGTGAGTAGTGACGAGTGACCTGTGTAAGATTACTGGCTTTGTAGTGAAAAGAACGTAATATGAATGAATGTATGAATAAACTGAGTAGGAATGTCTTGTACTGTATAGTGTGATTTACTGTTCTTTCAATGGGTTTTTGTGAATAGCGAACTACGGATATAACGAACTAATTTCAGTGGTCCCTTGTACTTCGTTATAAAAGTATTGTACTGTACTAGGAAGTGATTCCTCAATCTGAGACGATATAGCAGGGGACAAAAGGTGTGGAGAAACGCAATTTACCCAAGTCAGGGTAATTTGGCAGCCTGTGGATGATTTTGTTACTTTAGAGCTAGACTCAGATGATGGTTTTCCTACTGTAGCATAACTTTCTGGAAGATCAGATCTCTTTACCATTTTTTGTGCCTCAGAAAAAGAGATATTTTGAGTAAACTATATTCTGTTTATCTCCATTTGCTCTTTCCAAATAGGACACTGTTTAGAAAATGAGGAGTGGTTGCCTGAGCAGTTGGTGTACTTTTCAAAATCACTGTCACAATCTTCTGTTGTGTGTGTTTTCTCACCACAGTGAGCACACACAACAGACAATGTGCAACTATTTACACCGTGTCCATGTTTCTGGCATTTAAAACACCTGAGCGGGTTGGGAAAGTAGGCGTCAACTTGAATGTTACAGTAGCCTGCCTTCACTGGATTTGGGTGCATTTGGACATGAAAAAGTAAACAGATACGTATTCGTTTTGATGGTTTCGTTGTTTTTTTGTGTTCAAGGTTTTGTGAGCAGAGACCGTGACCGGAATGCCCACGAAAGATTTAATGTTCATCAGGTTGGTTGATTACTGCCTTTTCCCGCATTAAACTAGCAGCGCACCCGAACGAAAGCGTCTAATGTTTTGAACAATCCCAGCGATACCTTGAATACCCTTGGATACAGCAAAGGGGTTCAGCTTTAACGGTGTCTTGTCAGGCGTCTCAATACTCAAAAGATGCAGACGGTCTGTGGTCAGTATCATCAGGGTGAATTTCAAGTGGACATTTTGTTTTTCTCAGGTGGAATTTCATATGCCATTTTTAGTGTAATATGGTTCATCATCCGAGCTGCCCACCCACCACGGAGTATCACAAGGACAATGCTAAAGCAATCGGGCCTCCAGCTTGCAGCACCAAGGATACCCGGACGATACACTCCAGCAGAAAAATTATAGATAATTAATCCACCAGATGGGCCCACGAGCCACCGCCTTCTGGGCATAAGACTCTAGGCAAAGTTCAGTAATTCAGCCAAGACCGAAATTAAAACTCCAAAGAAAAATGCTATGCAGAAAGATAATGAAATCGGACAACTGACGATATCCACCGCCAATATTGAACGAAAGCAGGAAATCTTAAATTTGCGGTAACTGATGCTTTGTAGTTTGATAATTCCAATGTTTTATCAACAGGTTTCTTCTGTGATCTGTTTGTGAGGTAATAACACACCAATTAATTCTCGCAGTACATCAACAAACGTTGAGATACGCCAGATGCTCCAAGCAAATGCTGCTTTTCACTCACGTTTTCAGTGTAAAGCTACTTACAAACAACACGTAATTTAATTTACATTAATTTAACATTATTTTTCTTTTGATGTTATTTTAATATTTTTATTCTCTAAAACACTTTACTGTAGCTTTTGAGTACACGCAGGTGTTTTGACTCAAGTGTTCTATTGTTCAGTACTATATACAATATATGTTTATAGTAACTGAGTTGATTAATATTTTGCGCGGAAATATAGAAGGCGCACTCCTAGCTTCATCAGATCTGCCATTTGGAAGTTCAGAATGCATGTACATTGTTCTTTTGTGGCCTTGTTTTAAAGGTTGAGCTTACCCAGTGTTGATCTTTTAAAGTTAAGATTCGTGATCCTACCTAAACTGCAAACACGTAGTAACTGCACTGATTTGTATGGACGTATATACCCAGTAGGTATTGATCAATACCGTTACTGGTTTGCTTTTTAAGCCATTTATTACAATATCATGTACCATTTTCATAAAATGAAGAGTGAACATAGTGTTCTTTCCGTACTCAACCGAGCAATACCAATACTGCATTCAAACAACTGCTTAATGATCATTCGGACACTTTCGTGACCGCAATCCTTTCACATAAACATGATACAGATACTGTCATCTATTATTTCCGAAGACGACCTATCTTTGAGGTAATAACACATCGTTCTATTGTGTAAAATGTGTTTGTTTGATCAGGGATGGAAATTGTCCTCGATGATCAAACGTCCGTAAAATCTAACCTTGCAATAAAGTTATGCTTCCTGTATAGTCTTGTGTGGGACTTCACGAATGAAGAGCTCAAAGCACAGCTCGAGCACGAAGGAGGTGCTTGTTGGTGGTGCAGCAATAGGTGGCAGTTTTTCATAATTATACACAACGTATACTCGACTGTTGGCTTTCTTATATATCGCCATGTGGAGTATGAAAAACCATCAGTATCTGGAGCACTGGCGATGTATCTATCTGAACAGTACTGACGACTTATTGCTGTGTTGGAGAATTGAACATATATCACTGAATTGGGCATTAAACATAGTCTGTGGAGTGTTGGACATGAAAGTATCACTTCGGTTTATTCGAGATATTCTGTGGAGTATTGGAGAATTATGATTATTATGCACATGATATATAAGTGAGTGAGTGAGTGAGTGAGTGAAAGACTGAGCTTGGTTTCCATAGCAATATTCTAGCAATATGGCGGCGGTTTGCAAATAATCGTGTCTGGACCAGACTATCCAGTGATCAACAGCATGAACATCGATCTACGCAACTGAGAACCGATGATATGTGCCAACCAAGTCAGAGAACCTGGCCACCCGATCCCGTTGGTTTCCTTTCCAACAAGTATAGTCGCCTTTTGTGGCAAGCATGGGCTCACGCGATGTATATAGAAACATGGAGTGAGTGAATGAGTGAGTTAATATTTAACGGCACAAAGAAACATGGAAATGTGTTGACAATTCAAGAACATCAGCGTGGAGAACTGGAAGAGTAACACACTGTGGTGTATTAAATCTTCACGCTGTTGAGAATTTGAAGAATTATTGTGTGGAGTATTGAATATTATGTTTCTGTGCAAGAACAAATGACTTTACTACAATGGATGTAGATGCACACTTCCATGCTCCATTATGTAGCCTCGTGTAAGAATGTCGAGTTTTCATTGGTCCACGTGACTCTGATAAATACCATGTACATCCATCACGATCCGCCAGCGGGAGTATAAAAGTCGTATACTCCCGCGTGCGAAAGTCATATCGCCCCGCTACGCCTCGGTGACGACGCGAAGTGAGAAAAGCGTGCATCGATCAGCTGGTGTCAACATGGCAGCAAGTCGATTCGATGCGTGTTGTTTTGTTTTGATTTAGTGAAAACATTCAGCTAGATAAATGCGTTATCGCATCTGTCGAGAGATCATCTGTCGGAGGCTCGGGGAATACAACCTTACTCGGGATTGATAAAACCCCGTATTTCCCTCGACACGATGTGATACCTTATAATATAGTCAATCTATATAACGTGTTCAACTTCATAATAATGCCACTCAAAGAAGATATATTTTTTGCAAAGTCGCCAACTTCAGAAGTCTGGACTATTGGAGGAATATCACCTTTTCATCCATTCGGTATGTTTTAGTGAAACGTCCCCTGTAAGTCAACATGAAGTAATAACATGCTGTGTGTGAGATCACGCAGTGTTTGACGCTACATTAAGTACGTTTACATTAGTCTTACGACATAATATAGCAAATATCAAAACCCACCCATTGATCCAAATGTCATATAGCTTCACCCATTCCTCGATCTGTACTTATTCTTAGATCGATGCTCTTAAATCACCAGACAAATCCTTATTGACAAACTCTCTCTAAAGGGCGATATGCCACAATAAGATGGGCATCACAGATGACATGCATTGTCCCATGTGCTCGCAATGGTCTTTACGGTTAATCCTCGACTGACCACAAGCTACTAACTGCCCTTTCGCACGTAAGCCGAGACATAGAGAGGACCAAGAAGAACACTGATTAATCTTCTCCCGATGTGACCACGATCCCATTGTATAACATTGGTCTCCTTTGTCACCCTAACAGGTATTTAGTATCACCCTATAAATCAGGTCTGATGGAACGGGTAATTACAAAGCCATCTTTCTGTTGGGACATTCTTGTAACACAGACATTGAGTTGATACCCCTTATCGTTTATGTATTAATAGTCCGTCCCGTGATTTTATTGTCTTTCTTTCTGACTAGCATTAATGATATTAGCTCACGTTAGCATGATGTAGCAGGTTAAATTGAATTTCTCTACCACAATGACGTTTTGGGGCTGTTGTATAACATTCCTTGGTCAGCTTACCCTAAGCGAACAGGGGTCTTTGAAAAAACAAGTTGAGATTTTTTTGTGAATACAGTTTGGTTTTTTTGTTTAACGTCGCACTCAGCAATTTTCCAGGCATACGACGGTGATCCGCAAACCAGACAATCATGTGACTGTCATGAGCATCGATCTACGCAGTTGGACATGATGACATGTATCAACTAAGTCAGCGAGTATGACCATCCGATTACGTTACAATAAGAATGGATTAATGAAGTTCAATGCAAACCCAGATTTTCACGGGTTTGAAGCGATTCTTGCATAGCATGTGTCGTGACAGAATGGTTGACCTTGTTCATGGACTCTATTGACAAACGTGCGTTTGACGATATGCATATATCATGCACAATATTTTACGTTGGTTCAGTGTTTCAGAATGATAAGTACAGAATGATGAGTACAGGCGGCTTTGATTTATGGGTTTTACTAAACTTGTTTGTATGTTGATAACAAAGATCACGCCTTTTAGCCATTAAAGGGTATTGGTTCAAATGGTGGCTGTAAGAGCAGAGCAGTGCTTATTTTAACATTTCTTTTGCTAGATTTACATCAAGAGAAAAAGTGTACTGCTTCTTGTAAAACCAAAAAAGCACAGCAGTCGGAATACCGTGAATGCCCTGTCAGCCAAGTCACTGAATATGTCCAGTCCATATGTCCATTAGGCAGCCTCTTAGGGCCAGTTTATACTCACGTCATGATGGCAGGTTACACTATGAGGAATTAAATTTTTCTTTCAAATAATATTAAGTTAATCTCAAAAGCAGATCTAGTCCCGTCCAGGTTTTCTTAGGAGAAACTACTGTCAGCTTCTGAGATCAACAGCATTACTTCTCTCTTCCACGTCAATTTTAATTTGTCAAGGAATGTGGGTTAGCCCAGTGGATGAACCGTTCGATCGTCACGCCGGAGAGCTCGATTCTGCATGCAGATACAACGACTGACGACTTCCGGTCCTGTGTACCATTGCTAAAAGCGGTGTCAAACCTCATATATTCACTCCTGCAAGAGGAACATCAATCAACCGTTACATTTCGATAGTTGGGAAGTAATAACATCACGACATGACTGTTTGAGCGTGGAGTATAATTGTCTCGACTAGACAATGTCCACCATGTTATTACCATATAAGTGGTTATAGTTACGAGTTACAGTACACAGACAGCCGCTAATTCATTTGACAGCCTTTCTGTCTAATAATACTTGCCATCTGTGTCGCCAGCCATAATTTCCTCCAGACAAGATGTATATTTATGGTCAACATATTTACATATGCTCAACGCAACTACTGCAGCAATGAACCCGTTGTCAATGCGGAGCTGGATAAGTGTATATTTGAAATGACGGTGGAGTGGTCAGTGTGTTTATACTACTATCCAGACACATGATCACAAATCATAGGGTCGGTCGCTGAGATATGTCAATGTCCAGTACGTGACCTTTGGAAAAGATGCGTAGACGCCTTCACTAAATAATGCTCTCCAATAATGGTCTAAAATATGCATTCTCTAGGTTTAGGAGTTGCTTAACAATCTACCAAGTAATTTCCAACATGAATTATTGACAGGAAAAGGACCTTTGATCCATATTTGCTGTAACTGTCTGGGCATTATTGTGCGAAAATGCGAATTCTCTCATCGATGCCTCGGCTGTCGTCTTATGTAAGTGTGAACGTGTGACGGCGAACGAGTCAGTGAATGGGTCAGTCAGTGGATGTGTTTGTTGGTGCGTGTGTTTGTTAGTTGGAGGCTAGGTTGGTCTGTGGGTGCATGATTGAGTGGTTGAGTGAATGAGTGAATGAGTATAGCTTTACACCATACACTACTCTACAGATACTGACACCAGTGTTCACACTTTGTATGGCAATGTAAACCTGACCATAGTGGCTGGTGAACTTTACCACTTTACCACTGTCTCCCACCGATGAATTTTGGCCTCATGTCTGGAGTTAATCACGACACATTCGGTCATTGGTTTGCATAGTGTATGCATAATGATTGTATACTACTTCTCTCATAATTTCTAATACCTTTAAATGTGTTTTAGGACACGATAATGTTCAAAGAAAATGGAGATAGTTATATCAAGTTGGAGATCATCTTCATTTGAAAAATCTGGATGAGTGGCATTTATATATGATTACTGGTAACTTCCGGTGGTAGCTGGAATAATGGAAGACTCGAGCAAAGACTACATTATGTAATCATGATGGCCAATTGCAAAATAGACAAATTACTGTTTGTTGCCTGACGCTCTCTTATTTGCTTGTACAGATTGCATTCAGCACAATGACGTTGAGAAACATATGAATGGTTCCCTGAAACATGTGTTTTGGAAAATACCACATTTATTCTTGCCGACAACTACTGGAGTTGTTTTCAGATGATTTGCATTTTCAGAACGGTATTGCCAAATATGGCTTAAATGTGCCTCCTGCAGCATTTCATTACGTTTACGTCCACAGTTGGGCCATTCTTGAAAGCAGTGTCAGGACCCCATTTGGTGTCCCTTGTGGTGTCTAGAATTGTGCTAAAACCGGCGTAAAACAACACCCACACTCTCCAAACAGTGGTGAATACCAGAGAGTAACGCTAATTAGCAAATGGGTGTTTGCTATGTAAATAGTAGTCTATCACACTAGTTCAGCTCAGACATTTCCCCCAAAAACATCAATGTGTTTTTAAATGAATTTTTACACCCAAACCCTGACAGATTTGTAAATGCATCTAGATTTTATGTTTGAGTGATCAAAGGAAAATGTTCACCTAAATCAAGGGACCCGTCTATATGTCAAACATTTCCGATGCTACTGCGGTTTGTGATTACAAGTGTGCGGTATATTTTTGCCATCAGTGTAAATCTAACGTATCTAAAAGACTCGCTTGGCGTTGGAATATTAGAATAATAGAAACAGAAGTATTTTTGGAGATAGTTTTGTATTTTGGCGGCATCGTATAAATCAGGATAAGTTCAGAATAATATCAATGATTCTTACATCTATACTTGGTCTATAATCGTCTTGAAAATAACACGCCAAACCCACAAACTGGAACTTGTAGCAAGTTGTGAAAGATGATTGATGTATTGCCATTTGAAGTTCGTATCGAAATAGACAATGATCATGCCTTTACAGAGGGATTACAGTTATATGTTGTGTAAGTAGAAGTAAGGATAAATAATGATAATATTTGAAGAAGGTTCACCGCTTGTGGGTATTGGACTATCTTTAGATGTCTTTAAAATCGTATAGAAATGGAAAATCCCCCCCCCCCCACCCCCCACCTCATAACAAAGTACAAATGCTAAAGAGGAATTTCTGCGTTGGAATATCTTAAGAATTAACCAAGGAAAGAGTGCGTTAAATGGATGAAGAAATGTCACCAAGCAGTTGCTGTACTTGCATGGCAATTGCAGAGGGAGATAATTGTGAAAAAATGGCCAGCAATGGTCATTTGAGAAGATGCGGCAAGCAATAGAGAAAACGTCAGAAAAATTCTTCTTGGTGAAGACGTTCTCAGCTAGATTGTCAAGTTACATACTCTCATACCCTCACACACACACACACACACACACACACACACACACGCACGCACGCACACACACACACACACATTAAGGCTCATGAAAGTCGGAGAACCTCAAGCAGAATTTCCTTTGACTTGTCCTTGTTATTTACTGCACCACATATAAATTACATTCATAGTAAACTCAAATAATTCAGTCGCCTACCGCGCTAAGCGTGAACAAGCTAAACTCAGACTTGTCATCAAATGTTGAACCCTATTCACCAATCGCTGCAGTTACTATTTCTGTGTACAAAGAGTGGAATGTATGGCCACTCGTGAAGAACAGATGACGACACTGGTGATTACATTGTACAGTGAGGAGACCATATAGACAGGACCCCCTGATAAAGCCTGATCACATCTTCTAATATTCACGCCTTGGCTTCTTTGATGAGTGTTGCCTTAAAGGTTAATGTGACTCGGTTGAAACTCAGTACGTTCTGTAATGCAGTGTATGACACTGATAGAAGATTCCAAGTGTGAATGACGAGACATGCAGGACATCAAGATAGAAAGACATGTAATCTTCACGTGGTTTACGCGATAACACAGAGACGTAAAAACATGCATCAGTGTTTTTGCCAAGGGGTTTCTGAATTTTAGTTATATAAACTGCCGGGAAAAGAAAATATAAGGATACCTAAACATTGAACGAACAGTTGGTATTATTATAATTATTGTGGCGATGTATTTGAAAGTATTTTGATTTGGCATTTTTCAATGCCATTGGCCGTGTTTTTTGCCCGGTCTTGATGTTTCAGTAGCTGTGATTACTTGGTTCATGTATCAATGTGCTATCGAACAATCATAACAACAAGAACAATAGTAATGTGACGAATACATCCATGAAGAATGCCACCTAAGCCATATCCCGGAATCAACAACAATTTTCGAAGAATTAGATTGTGACTGACCAGAGCACGTTAGACTGTGATAATTTCAAATATCATTTACATTATTCCTTTTGAAGAAACCGTCTTGACAAAAACATATCGCACTTAAAGATTTGAAACTATAATAATACACTAATGGTTGTGGACTAATATACAAGGCAATACATATTTAATATTTATCGGATATTTGACACGCTTTAGTCTACTTAGTTCAGATGTGCCTGTGACGGTCCTGGGGTAGAATAGGCCTCCAGCAACCCATGCTTGCCATAAAAGGCGACTATGCTTGTCGTAAGAGGCGACTGACGGGATCGGGTGGCCAAGACTCGCTGACTTGGTTGACACATGTCATCGGTTCCCAATTGTGCAGATCGATTTTGTTGATCACTGGATTGTCTGGTCCAGACTCGATTATTTACAGACCACCGTCATATAGCTGGAATATTGCTGAGTACGGCGTAATACTAAACTCACTCACTCACTCACTAGTTCACATGTCGAACAAATATACAGACTTCGCACTGAAAATGGCTGTAGGATTACATTTTCTTCTTGATGTAAATGCGTCAGGGTAATCTATCCAATGCGAATGGCACCAATTATTCCACTAAAATTTGCTTACATACAGTCGTCGAAATGCCCGCATTTAATCATAGTGGATGAATTGATGCAAAGTGAATGAAACGTTGCTTGATACAAGTCTGGGAGAGGCTTTTAAATGGAAACTATTGGGTTCTTTCAGTAACGACAACCCGACAGGGAGTAGGGAGTCAAGCCTCAGTGTATCACTCGTATATGTCTTTTTGTATCCACGATATTACCGTATATTACATACCACGACGGGATCATTCTTCCTGCAGCTACCCACATTACGTGAGTGAGTGAGTTTAGTTTTACGACGCAATCAGCAATATTCCAGCTATATGGCAGTGATCTACAACATGAGCATCGATCTGAATTGGGAACCGATGACATGTGTCAACCAAGTCAGAGAGTCTGACCACCTGATCCCGTTAGTCGCCTCTTACGACAAGCATAGTCGCCTTTTATGGGAAGCACGGGTTGCTGAATGCCTATTTTAACCCGGAACCTTCACGGGTACTACCCACATTAAGGAAAAGGACTTCTGTTGGCTTTACATTTTACTGTTGCAGTTACAGATATGGAAAAAAGACAACAACAACAACAAAAAACAACAACAAAAACAAAAACAACAACTAAAAAACCAAAAACAAAACAACATATTAAAAGTTCTTAAATTATATAAAATAAATTAGATAAAGTCATCTGATGCATGTATACGTTCTTGTGTTCTTGTCTAGGCATGTCAAAGTATATATATATATATATATAGCAGCTTTGGAAAGGCTATCAGTCTTCAGTTATAATATGATAACATTGCAAACAATCAAGTTACGAAAGTTAATGAGAGTAGATGTTTAGAGTATAATTATATACTGGTATACCTAACAGATAGCCTTTGGGTTCAGGCTATAATAAAAAGGATAACGGTATTTACTCTTACAGCTTTATCACATGTACCGTGACATTTTGACTGAAACTTTCAGTGAGGTGTTAAATTATCTTATACTCTGGAATTCTAGCAATGAGTCTGTTCACTGATATAGTATAAAGACAATGTGGGCATTGATGATGCCATTATGATGGCTATACAGACAGAGCTTTCCGGTAACATTGCTATATTTATACACTGAATTACGTTGAAGAGGGTTGCGCTGAAAGGTTAATGCTGTTTCTGCTGCTTCTGCAATGAAGTCTATGTGGTAATAGAAGGTCTTATGAATTAACAACGCTACAGCGAAGTCGCCTGTAAGGAGCGGTATTGGTTCTGGACTGTATGTCTCGTAGGAAGTCTCAATATAGATACGGTACAAGAATGGAGTATAAAACTGTATGTAGATATGTAGTGGATAGCTGTATGGCAGAAGTTACATTAGATTCAAGTTTAATTTCTTTGCCATAAACACTCTAAATAGAAACTTCCAAACCATTTCTAACATTACAAGAAAATCAAGTTCTATTTTAGTATTCCAGCCTTTAAAAATTAATAAGTACGGTTTAACAAAGTAAAGATTGATACGTCGTTGCAACTGCAACATTTGTACATAGAAGAGGTACTTACCATATATACCAACCGAGTCATCTGTAAACAAGGCATCCAGTTCAGTGGAGGTGTAAGACTATATAAGTACCGAATGATTGCTCTGTTCCTTCCAGGCGTTCGTCAACAAAGTAACCAGCTTGGCCATTCCTTTCAGCAAAGTTTACATTTTTCGCACGGACGTCGTCACTATGTAACGTTTCATGACAGACTTCATAAGAGATAGCGATATTCCAAGACTTATTCCTCAAATATTTCTTAAAATGAAATATTTTCGTGCATGATAAAGCCCATCAACGGCATAAGTGTGGGATAAGGAGAAATGCACAAGCCATTTCTAAAAGCATACGAAACCTATGCTTAGAGCAGAGGTTGCCGACTGTATTATGAACTTGAAATATCAGCATATTTCACATGTTACCACCCTAGTGTTACAACTAACATAGGCCAGTGTTAAAGCATGTTCTGATTACCTTCGTCCTAAGCAGTTCAACCAAGACTGTGTCTCTTTTGTACATGTCATTTATAATATGAACTTCATTGTATAGATTCGTGAATGTTAAATATGGTTTGAGGAGACACAATATCTTTCTGCTCTGGACATGCAGACTTTCCATTAGACGTTTGATGTGAGATTGTTGTTACCAGTTGACAGTGACACCAGATGTGTCACTTATTCAGTTTATAGTTTCTACATACATTTGAAAATGAGATATTATATTTTATTCAAAAGGAAGATAATACACTTCCCGATCTACTAGCCACTTATTTCATACAAACTTGCTGTTCATCCATAGTGAATGGGAAGCCAACGTTACGGCATTATCATCACATTCTGCTGTAGAGGCCTTCTACATAATGGACAGAAGAAAGCGACACATTTGAAGGACGTTTGTGCTATCCCCATTGTGATTTTACTTTCTACAAGTCAGAGGAAAAAGAATCCTTTAGATACGTTGAAATAAAAATAAAATCAGTTTTGCGTGTTTCCTCAGTGTTTTAGGATGATTTCCACTGGGAAACTTATTCTTGTTTTGTTTTATTCCTAGCGAGTAGTGAATTCTTCTTAGTCGCTGATGTTATACTGGTTGTAGTATTTTCGATTTGTTGAAACCCGACTGCTGCATTTGTGCAGATACGAGGGGATGTCAATAAGTTTTGAACCTTGCATAGAAAAACACAAAATATTGGTATGAACCACATTTATTTTCCCCCTTGTGAGTCAAGACACTTGTTCCATCTTTTCTGCCAGGCGCTGATGCCATCTCTGTAAAAGACGCCATTTTGGTCCTCAAACCAAGCCTCAGTAGCAGCAATAAGCTCATTATCATCCTGAAATCTACGACCACGCAAGTGTTTCTTGTGATTTGGGAACAGATGGTAATCACTTGGTGCCAGGTCTGGAGAGTAGGGGGAATGCGGCAAGATTTCGTACCCGCATTCCTGGACAACAGCGGCTGCAACGCGAGAGGTGTGTACTGGAGCATTGTCTTGATGTAGAAGAATACCACGTCTGATCTTGGCCCGGCGGTTCTCCTTGATTGACTGTCGCACTTGCTCAACAAGTTAGCGTAATATTCTCCATTCATATTCTTCCTTTTGGTAAGTAATCTATGTGGATGACGCCTTTGTTATCCCAGAAGACTGTCGCCATTACCTTCTGCACTGATCCGGAGGCTTTGAACTTTTTGGTCCGGGGAGAAGTCACATGTTTTCATTCCATGGAATCTTGTTTGCTCTCATTCTTATAGTGGTGGATCCAGGTTTCAACACAGGTTACTAGCCTACAGTGAAAATCTTCTGGATTCTTGTTGTATCTGGTTAGCATGGAGTTGCTTATGGTGACCCTTGTTTGCTTCATTTCATCTGTAAGCATTCTTGGCACCCATCTTGCACACACCTTAGACATGACGAGATGGTCATGAAGAATTGTCTCGATGGATCCGCGTGAAATGCCTGTGGTCACCTCTCACTCGTGGAGTGTGTCTTGACGATTTTCCAGCACAAGTCTATGCACTCTGTCAATGTTTTCCTGACTAGTTCTTGTTGTTGGGCGACCTGGACGGGGGTCATCTTCAAGACTCTCTCTACCATGCTTAAATTCATTGACCCGTCGTTTAATGGTAGCAGATGAAGGGGAAGACTTCCCATAAATTGCTTCGCCGAGTTTCCTTCAAGAACTAAAAACTTAATTACTGCTCTATGCTCAATTTTATTAATTTTCACTGCCATGAGGAGGGTCTCTTTCTGTCAATGGTAGCTGTTCAATAACTTCTGAGGGTAGGATACCAAAACTTACATATCACATCAGCTACACCCCAAGGTTCAATGCCGTACCAGAGGCTGTGAAACCTGGGTATGAAAAATGTTCAAGACTCAAGACTTATTGACATCCCTTCGTATTATGGGCAATACAGTGTGCCTAGTGCTGTTGTACCAGAATTACTTCACATTCCATGGCCAACAAACATATTTAAAAAGCGTTCTCCTAATGCAATAATCAAATTTCGAATATCAGTTTTACATTGGTCTGAAAGGAGATTATGGTACGTTGTGCAAACTGTTTTTTAAAATGAATTCCAGAATCGTATATTTCCCTTGCGACTCTTTGTTGTGTATGCACAATGTCATACTACGCAGTTGTGTCACATAATGAGAGTCGTCTTCAGTTATAACTGATGCTTACATTACCTGACAACGTAGAGTAAAACGTTGTCGTGAATATCTCGCCAAATTATTCCCAAGCTAGAGATGATGTAAAACTTCATAGTTTAGAGTATTCCATGTTAGAGCCCCGTTGCATGAAGACGAATAAGTGTACCATACTAGTTAAGTATATTTTCCTGCATTTTGTTTAGTGTGGAGCGAAAAACCAAAAACCACATTCTGTTAATGAGTATGAATTGTAGGAATACCTGATGTTACGAATCACTGAAACATGACTATGACTATGTGCCCCACGTTAATGTATGCACAATACCTCAAATAAGAGTACATATTATCTGGATATTTTCATCAAACTATGGAACGCTCCGAGATTTCTGTTATGGAAATGCTTGTGTTTGGATTTAGATATTTTGATAAGTGTCTATCTCAGGAAATGGTCCACGCGATGTAAGGTTACTGGCAAGCTACAACGTTAATTCATAATTCTATACGAAATTTAGACTTCGTGGGCTTCCTTAGACGTCAGTAGGTTGAGTGGAAGCAGAGACAAAAATAACCGCGACCAGCCGTTTTATTTCTTAGGAAACAAAATAATTCATTCCAACTGAATCACAGCAATCCTAGCGTTTATTGGTGTTCAGTTGTTTTTATCAACTTGAAACGATGAATTCAATTTCAAGTGGATCCGAAATAGACACACACGTGTGACTGACATAGAAGGTATCGGATTATACAATGGCGGTCTGAAGACAAAGAAAGACATCTGATTTTGTATGCAAGCTGCCATTCTTTCAGCTTGAGAAACTTGAGAGTCCCCTGGAATCCCCGAAAGTCTCAAGGATTCTCCGCATGATGCCTGATTCAGGAGGTTTGCTTGAATCCTAGTAAAAATCCAGTGTTCCTGATCAACAATGCGTTTACCATATGGCTGTCCCATGATGGTGATGCCTACTGAATATGCAACTTCTACAACAGTTCTACCAAAGAGTGTTTAGGGCATTCAAGAATACGTAATGCCGGTTTTACGTCACGTATCTGCTTTGAAGAATCAGCATGAGAGACAACACGGGATTCGATATGTATGTGTCGAGTACTTGCAAATGCCCTTGGTTTTATAAATGAGAACATTTTATTGAATGTGCTTTTTATGTGCAAAAAGTAATGATGTAGCTATTAAAACCGAATTATTTGATCGCACATTTATCAAGTCTGTCTTATACTGGTAATTGGTAAATTCTTCGTTTAGGTGCCTGACTCTGAAAGTGTGTGGTATCAAATCCCGAATTCAACACCCAAAAGCATTAGTGTTTGTGCTTCACTGAAAAATTATAATCCCAAATATAATGTATGTTACATTCGACCACTTTCTAAAGCTCATCATGATCAACACTACCGGCATATTTTCTGTACAAGGCTTTTATACTGAGTGTTGGATACACTTCAAAGATGCATTATTACATTGTTTTTTTCGCTCACATTACCAGTTGTAATCAACAAATGCTTCTTTTTCCACACGCGTCGAAAAGTGCGGAATTGGATATGTTTGAGGCAATCGTAAAATCTGAATTTTTGAACAGACATTAATTGAATACCCCTTGTGATGCTTCTGGCGAGCTCTCGATGCAAAGTGTATAATGACATTAACCAACTCTGTAGACTGGTTTTCCTATGGATGTATCTGCTTTCTCTCAAAAGTTGCTCACCGCGACAAACATAACCTTCAGTTACCTAGGCACACTTATCTCAGAATGTCAGCGGCAGATAACAGTCAAGACAGTCAGTCATTTTCATTTGATTCAATACAGATGGAAAACACCAATTTAAATACCGTGAACAAAAAATACAATGAAATAAATTCTGTGAAGGATGATTTCAAGGCTGAACTAGGATATTAACAATTGTTCAATGCTTATTTCCTATCAGATGACATATAGAGAATGAAATTATTTTTTTGTTTAAAAACCGATATTTATGAATCATATTTCACTGAATACATTTTCGATTGTTTAAAAAAATTGCTCTCACGCCGTATTTTAATCTTTTGACATTTCCACAGCGGACATAAAACCATTATAGATCAGATAACGGTTCATTTCTGTAAGTGAGTCGTGTATAAGTGCCATTACCTTTTCGAAACAGACAAGGATTTTTAAAAGGCGCTGATTAAGATTGACATCCACATTCAAATACGTAAAAGGATGATGAAATTATTGGCTTAGAGTAATTATGGAGGACGCATCTACTTTAAAGTTAATGGGATTTTGAAAGCGTTGATAAACAAGACAGATGAAAATGTTTCCTCAAACGACTTGAACAGGGTAATTATGAAAACATTTCTTTTTTATTAGATGTTAGCAAACGAAAGACTCAGTCTTACTACATACCCATGTGATGCAAACGCGTATGATTGATGGAGTAGGTGCAACCACAGTGAGGTGCTTGGGGTGCTCTCTGACAAAGATGGAGAAGTTGGTAAATAAAAGTAGACCAAAGACGGAAGCTTCTTTTGTTACGTTTGGTGATGGAACCATCTCTCTAGGAGAAACTGTTCTGGCAGTGACAGATGGGTCATTGTGCTTGCCTACTGGAGCTCACGCTTTAACTCTTCCGTCAATTTGGAATTGCATCGTAGTTCAGATGCATGTCTTAAACTTTCAAATATGAACATAGCACGAGCGTGTACATTGTTCCCATGGTAACAGGCATCTTTTGTTGTGAATATTTGGCCAGACTGACGCACACATTTATCAAGGTCCTCTCTATCACAGAACGTGTTCGCGAGTCTCAACTAATGACGACACCAGTAGAGAGAGCATCAACAGCATTCGTTAGAAAACAGACAGTCGTTATGTGACTACATTAGCGATTGAGATGTTGTTAACGTGAATAACCTGAAGGTGTTCCACAGAGTGTGAAGTCAGTCAGCTGTTTAAATGTTTAAACTCAATGCTCGCCTCCATGGCGACAGGCTTTTTCTACTTTCCTGGAGCCTCTACTTTCCTAGAGAGGTTTAGCTTCGTTCATTGTGTAGAGAAGTATCGATTCGAATAAAATGAAACCTTTGTGAGGCCTAGTATTTCTTCCGACGTTAATCAGTTTGACATAAAACATTGCAATCTTAGCCTTCAATTGTTATTGTCAACGCTGTGTGATTAACCAAATTTCAGCTGGCAAAACTGAGTTGTTTTGATTAACTTTCGTGAACTTACTGATTGGTGTCTTTCTAACCTTTGCATGTACATAGTGATCAAATATTGATTGGGAATGTTAGGTAGAAAGGAAACAGGTTTGTTCAGGTGTAGCATTTAATTATTTTCTTATTGGTAGCACGATGCCAATGTTTTCTGGATAAAGAATGTAATAATTTCTGCTATTCGTTTTATTAATTATTTTATCTGATTCGTCTAGGAAAAAAATGACAATTTCGGAAAGGGGGCTAAACGAAGACATTAATTTTCACAATACGACTTTGAAATAAGGGAGTGGCATGTTTCAACAGTGTTAATGGCACTCAAGTAATTAGCTTTGCATGTAAGCTTCATACGTGTTAGCTTCTATCGAAAGGTTGGTAGTTTCAAAGAGCATCGTGCAACTGTTCAAAAGTTTTCTGAGTAAGGTTAGGCCTTTAAGGGGGTTAGTGAAGACACCGATGTCTGATACAATTGCTTGTGCCATAGCGTTATTGTTTCACGCAGTCAGCGGGTCTCACCCTTCGAGTCCGCGTGATGGTAACCATGAATAAGGCAGGGGCACCGATGACACATGCAGTATGAAACATATTCCGACAATACTATTGACTTTTATTTATACACTGTCGAAAGGGTCTTGCACTTTGCCCAGTACCATTTCTCTTTGAAATGTGTTAGCAGACGTGTGCTTCCTGAAAATGGCAGAAACTCATGAACGATGGTACGGCATGATACAGCTCCATGTACGGCTCCCATCTGGATTGTATTTACTGAAATCTAAATATTCAAAGAATACACGACCTTTAATGACTGTCAAATTGATCTATCTGATAACATTGACAACATCCCAAAACACAACCACCCTAACAACCAGCATGGCATGAATGGGCTCCACTCATCTCACAAGCACCCAGACTTGCCTAAGCCTAACTGTATTCATTCCCCTGGTACAACAAGCGGGTCCAAACTTCAAACTTATGAGAGAGGTTGTTAATGATGATGTTTAGATCAACAACATTAGGCATATGGACTGGCCCTCCAGGTCACCTGATCACCTGGCCTGGCGTTATTGGAAATACGTGTTTACGGTCTCCACGTTCATTCCCACGCCCTGGATGACCTTGAGCACGCGTTACAGAGAGAATGGCAGAACATTCCACAACAACATCTTTAAAGGTTCATTTGGTCAATGCAAAGATGAGTAGTAGCTTGCATTTGTGCTCAAAGTGGCTACATGCGTTACTGGACACCGCTTCACTGTCCAAAACTGACTGAAACTTAATGTAAACAATTTGACGGACGGGTACATGGTTTTGTTGATTTGTAAGTCTGTTATTGCCAATATCATTTGATCTCATTTTGTAAATCGTGTGTACATATGTTTCACCTTTCATTTGCATGATTCCATGATTTGCAATTTCCATAAATGAAAATGTGATGAGACTAAATATATGTGTTGCTTAGCTTTTTGTGAGGGTATGCTGATGGACGACACACAAAACACATTTAGGATGGGTTATTTTGAAAGGACATTTTACAAAGAAATATATAATTCCTGTTTCATTTGTCCTCGTCATGGAGGGTTAAACCTTGAGTGAACAAGGGGATGGGGCGAGTCATTACAATTATCATAAGATTCCGGGGAGGATACTTATTTTCAGTATAATAGTTAGGGCATAAACTAAATGACGTGTCTCTAGAAGGAGGTTTTGCGTGATAGATAGTTGTACGATGTAGGGACAGACGACAGATTCGTGAATAGAAAACGACAGGAAGTTTACTTTGCATCCATTGACAAAGAAACGAACACAGAGTGGAAATACTTGCATTCTTCTCTGAACCTCCAACCCAATAGAATTGTTGAGTGTCTCAGTCAAGACATTATCGTGTCCATTTTGGGAATTTGGACACAGAAGCGTTCCGTTTAAGAGTTGATCATGACCAGCTGTCGTTACAGTTTGTTTTGTGTGTTTGTTGTTTAAAACCGCACGCCAACTTTTCAGTTATATTCAGAATATTCTAAATAATCGAGTCTGGACCAGACACTCATGTGACTAACAGCATGATCATTGATGCAACCAATTTGTATACGATGATATGTGTTAAGAAAGCATGGGCTGCTGAAGATCGTTTCTAACCCGGATCTCCACGGGTCTCCCATTACCCTTGACAACAAGAAGGGGCTTTCGTGTCGTCTCAGTTGTTACATTGATGCATTAGGTTGCTGTTGTACAGTGCACTCGCTGTCTTCTTCTCAAGGTCCAAAGATACATGATACATGTACAATATTTACCGGTGTGGTCTGGGGAAAAGGGGTATGCATTTAAACACTGATTTCAGGAGCTATAAGTGAGCACACTTTGGTCAGTCTCACAGGGTCTCAAGGTAACACATCAAGACATAAGGCACTGTCCGTTCTATTCCATGAGATGGAAGGTCATTCTTTGTAGGGCTGAGTACAACTTTGAGAATGTGGTGCGGGTCATGCAGGAGGATATACATATTTTGGGAGGGTCATTAGGAGCAGACATATTTTGATAAAATATAAAGATGTTGAGTTTTTTTCTTTATGATGGAGGATGCTAAAACCGTAGACTGGAATCATGGACAGCAGTGTTGTGTCGGGGGCTGACGACATGCATTAACAAAGTTAGCGAATCTGTCCGACATTAGAACTATCAAGCCACGGCGTCTGTTCGAGACTGCTAAAACTCCAGAGTGTTCGCTTTGTCGACGTATGAGCAGAAAAGGAGGTAAACAACATAATTACGTCAAGGTATTACCTGCTTAATTGAATGGAAACTGAAACCAATATTATCTGAACATGTGAAAAATTCACTGGATGAATTTTTTCACTGGATGAATTTTTCCCTTAGAAAAATACCAAAGTTTTGGTAGATTTGAGATAGATCAAGGAGCTTCGTAAAAGTTTCCATTTGCAATGTTTGTTGGTGAACTTAACCAACTCGGTGTATTAGGTTTGTGATGACGCTATTTACCTTCTGTCATTAGAAGCTCCTTTGCTCGTCAAACGTAATCTTCAATTTCCAGAGGATGTTGACAAGGCTCAAATAGTCTTACGACTGCAGGAGACCGCTGGCAGACAGCTCGTTCTAAATCATGCCGTTTGTCTGGGCATGATAATGAAATGGAATCATTTATTCCAAATGTCAGCCTAAACTAAGCAAAATGTTACATCACGTATACACAGAGGAAATATCAGCAGGTTAGACAAGGTTAATGAAAGCGTCAAAGCCTGTGGAGTATGAAATATTGGGCTTTCGTTTGTGTCAATGGACAGACAGTGTTTACAAGTTAATGAAAACCTTCTCTCGTAAATCATGTTTCTGTGACCACAGACATATATCCGTTGCAGGTAATGAAAATCATTGTCTTGGATCTTTATCTATCATATCCTGACCCGTGAAGATCCCGGGGTAGAATAGGCCTTCAGCAACCATGCTTGCCATAAAAGGCGACTGTGCTTGTCGGAAGAGGCGACTAACGGGATCGGGTGGTCAGGCTCGCTGACTTGGTTGACACATGTCATCGGTTCCCAGTTGCGCAGATCGATGCTCATGTTGTTGATCACTGAATTATCTGGTCCAGACTCGATTATTTACAGACCGCCGTCATTTAGCTGAGTTCACTGAGTTGAAATTTATTGATCAAAGTATGATGAATCTGTGTTACAAGAATCCAAATTCTCCTGAAACAAATTAATTTGTATCAGAAACAGTGAAGCGTCGTGTTTATAACTATTTTGAACATCAAATCCAAAATCAGTTTGCACTAGACTCAAGAAAATGACTGCAACATGAAGTTGCCTGAAGCCCGCGGGGAAGTGTAGATTAAGATCTAAAAATATTCCAGTCGTTTCTTTCCTTATAACGAAATGTGACATATCTATTGTTTTCAAATATGGGCTCTAAGGCGATAAAGGGTGACAGACTCTTCAGTTCAAATAATTTATATTGTCATAATCTCTCGTAAACTGATAGTTTTTCGTAAGTGCCACCTTTTGTGAGTGATAGGTAGGTAACATCACAGACGAGGACGGCGCTGTCGATGCTGCCGATATGTGTGCTGTTTTCCTTGGAAGTTGCCACCTACGGGTTAACCGTGACCTTCAAATAGACTTGTTTTTGTGGAGGTTTTATTACATTCTCATTTCCTTTATCCTTTTTATTCCAACATTTTTACCATTCTACCTTTCTCATTTGTCAAGGTGGTAGGTGTATGTATAACGTATCTACAATGCCCAAAGCAGCAAAAACGCACATTACTGCCGTAAGTAAACTAGGGCATTAGTTTAAATTAGTTTTCAGATGTGTCCGAAGTATGTCATACGAAATATCTATCTTAGATAACAGTCAGAAATGTTCAGATTGTCAAACCGTTCTATTTCACTGACGATATTGTACGCATAAAGCACAAAAGTCTTCTCATGTGACAGATAATCTGATTACGAAGGTATTGTTTGAGCAAGCTCATGTACTAACATGTCATAGCATCCACGTCGGTTAAACATTCAGTGACAATTGAGAATATTAAATGACGGATGTACATGGACATCTTTCTACACTCAAGGTTCGTGTTCACATCTCAGTAAATCAAAATACACGTTATACACACAGCATAGGGACATTTATTCATACATTATGTTTCTGGGATATTTCTTGGTGAGGTATGAATTGCTGCAGGATTTGTTGTCGTCAATCGTGACTGTGGAAACTTAAGACGAAAACTCCTGGTGAAACGTTCCTTTCCGAGCTGAAATGATCTTACTTTGGCACGTTACGCTCACTCACTATATAGTGTCCAAAGCATAAGGGAAAGAGGCAGTATGCTATCCATTAGTTGTCCAATGGGGTGGTGGGATAGCCTAGTGGTTAAAGCGTTCGCTCGTCACGCCGAGGACCCAGGTTCTATTCCCCACATGGGTATAATGTGTGAAGCCCATGTTCTGGTGCCCCCCGCCGTGATATTGCTGGAATATTTCTAAAGGAGGTGTAAATTCACTCACTCACTCACTCACTCATTCACTCAGTTGTCAAATTCAAGTCATAGCCTCACAAGAGTAATCGCATTTGGTCAGTCTCTTTGGATTAAATACGTGAATCAGGTGAAATCGTATCCAGATATATTTTAGAGTTACTTGCATGAGAGGCACCCCTTGTCACTCTTCTCTCTCCTACATAAAGATCATACATGCCAGTTCCATCTGCATGGTTTTACCTCAGATATCCCGCTCTGATAACACTGAGAAAATGTTAACACAAGCAACCCATGCTTGTCGTAAAAGCCGACTAATGGGGTCGGGAGGTCAGACTCGCTGACTTGGTTGACACAAGTCAATTGCGTAGACCGATGCTCATGATGTCAATCATTGGAATGTCTAGTCCAGACATGATTATTTACACAGTGCCAACAAAATAAATAAAATGTAATAAGAAACCCTAAACAAACAAAAAACAATACAAAACCCACATGAATCGCTTCACCACAAAGAACGTGGAATCTTATCAGGGTAATCATATGATACGTCAGATACTGCGTCGTCATTACCAAATAGACTATTTAATTATGCCATCAAGCATTAAAAATTGAACTATTAAAAGACAATACTTGATTAAAGTCGTCAATACAGACGCTTCACAAAACATTACGTTTTGAAATGTCACAGGGGATCGGTAAAGCAATAAAATATTAAACACATTTCTACCCTGATGGTGCAGTAAAGTATTATCAACTTCTCTTTTTCTAGGGAATATTAAGATGTAGTAGATAATTAGTGTACTAATGAATTTAAGGTCTTCTAACAGGTTTGTAAAAAGGGTGTTTAGTGGTGGTAAGGGGTTTGGAGGCGATTTGTCATTTTCGAAGTGTGAAGGGGTTATTGAGAATGACGAGACAAGTGAGGTCTGTGAAATATTGGACGCTATGTAGTGAAACAATCCTGAACCATCACTATCGCAGGATACAGATGGCAGTTGCCTTATGCTCTGACGCTAAACGAATGTACTGCAGGGGTGCTGCCGCTGTCCAAGAAATCAGCTATTCTATACGGAGGTACGGTGGACCAATGACGAGTTGTTGTTGGCGAGGATATGCGAAAGTCAATTATCCAATACTAAATGATCTGTTCAAAAACATATACTATCCCAACACATATCCTATCTCAAAACATATCCTGTTTCTGCTTACGATACGAGGGGATGTCAATGCGTTTTGAGCCTTGAGCATTTTTCATACCCAGGTTTCACAGCCTATGGTACGACATTGAACCTTGGGGTGTAGCTGATGTGATATGTAAGTTTTCGTATCCTACCCTCAGAAGTTATTGAACAGCTCACATTGACAGAAAGAGACACCCCCCACGGCAGTGAAAATGAATAAAACTGACTATAGAGCAGTAATTACGTTTTTAGTTCTTGAAACAAACCCGGCGAAGAACATTAAAGAAAGGCTTTCAGCAGTTTATGGGAAGTCTTCCCCTTCATCTGCTACCATCAAACGATGGGTAAATGAATTTAAGCATGGTAGAGAGAGTCTTGAAGATGACCCCCGTCCAGGTCGCCCAACAACAAGCACTAGTCAGGAAAACATTGACAGAGTGCATAGACTTGTGCTGGAAAATCGTCGAATCACACTCCACGAGTTAGAGGAGACCACGGGCATTTCACACAGATCCATCGAGACAATTCTTCATGACCATCTCGTCATGTTTAAGGTGTGTGCAACATGGGTGCCAAGAATGCTTACAGATGAAATGAAGCAAACAAGGGTCACCATAAGCAACTCCATGCTAACCAGATACAACAAAAATCCAGAAGATTTTCACTGTAGGCTAGTAACCTGTGATGAAACCTGGATCCACCACTATGAGCCTGAGAGCAAACAAGAATCCATGGAATGGAAACATGTGACTTCTCCCAGGACCAAAAAGTTTCAAAGCCACCAGATCAGTGCAGAAGGTAATGGCGACAGTCTTCTGGGATAGCAAAGGCGTCACCCACATAGATTACTTACCAAAAGGAAGAACAATGAATATTACGCTAACTTGTTGAGGCAAGTGCGAGAGTCAATCAAGGAGAAGCGCCGGGGCAAGATCAGACGTGGTATTCTTCTACATCAAGACAATGCTCCAGTACACACCTCTCGCGTTGCAGCCGCTGCTGTCCAGGAATGCGGGTACGAAATCTTGCCGCACCCCAGACCCCCCACCCCCCCACCCCCACTACCCCCCGTACTCTCCAGACCTGGCACCAAGTGATTACCATCTGTTCCCAAATCACAAGAAACACTTGCGTGGTCGTAGATTTCAGGATGATAATGAGCTCATTGCTGCTACTGAGGCTTGGTTTGAGGACCAAAATGGCGCCTTCTACAGAGATGGCATCAGCGCCTGGCAGAAAAGATGGAACAAGTGTCTTGACTCACAACGGGACTATGTTGAAAAATAAATGTTGTTCAAACCAATATTTTGTGTTTTTCTATGCAAGGCTCAAAACGTATTGACATCCCCTCGTAAATATTCAGCTGTATACCTAGGGCGATTAGCATTGCAAGACCTCCTCACCGTTAAACTGAGACACATGCAAGTTATCGCTGTGAACAAACGCTATAAAACCCGCAGTAATCTAGTCCAGAGAAGCACACATGCACGCACGCACGCACGCACGCACGCACGCACGCATGCACCCCACACATGTTACTGTAGGTGCAGTTATCACCAAACGCCCATAATACCTTATAGAATTCATGCACTACACTTGCTTACAACTCACTGAAAGGCGTCCTTTTAGTGGAACTGACAGTATGAATATCCTTGTCATGGTATGTATGTAGAGACACGTTGGAACGTCTGGACCATCATGATATACCATACATTACATGTCTCTTTGTATTCACGATAACTCTTTCAGTTAAAAATGCAATACATCTGAGACAACTTTTGATGTTCATATTATCAGCAGGAGACTCTCCTCAGACATACGTTTGGAATCGGGCATAACAATTATCACATTGTCTGGCAGAGGATATAGTGGTAATGGTTATCTTGTAAACACAGAAACTCAAGCAAAGGCTTAGACGGGGAATTATTGTCAGTAATATGCGTGGCATGAAGTCTGTCAATAATGTATATGTGATAAAATATTTCTTTTCACAACACTGGTTCCGTAATGAAATCTCAGTTGGCCTTGAATGCAGTTCCTACAGTTATTTAAACATTATGTTATTGTAAATATTTTTTTTATCAATGTGAGATATGATTTTCTTTGATGATATTTATCAACGGAAACCCTCAATCGAGTGAATATTTCCTATAATTGGCAGGCATGCATCCTTTGGAACCTGCAATGCGATATTCGTTGTAATAATAATAAGGGTGAGCTTCGTTTCGAACAAGATAATACAGACGTTTCTAATATTTAAAAAAAATCATTCATTTGGAACCGAATACTGGCATCGAGGATTTGGATTATGCAGCTTCCATGACATACATAATAATACGTTCAATGGTCTCTTTACAGGACTTCTCTGTCTGGTGAGTCAGATGGTATTGTCAGTATAGATCCGGAATGGTTCCCGTAGGATTATAAGTATCAGTTTATTCGTTTGTATGCTTATACAACTGTATGACATAAATAAACTCGATTTATTCATCAATACTTCCAGTGGGTAAATTAATGATTCTAGCACATGCATTAAGGGACTATGAAATTACGACTGAAATATCAAACTGATATGGATTAGTTGCCGGAAGTTTGAAAAAACTCTTAAATCCAGATAGGTAATATCTTTTGAGAATTAAGTAGTGTTGTAATGATGTTTGTTGGTATATTGGTAAATGGGGCTTGAAGGGCGTGCTGTCTAAGGCCCAAAGTAGTAATCCAGCCAATATCAGGTGCCAGGATCGAGCCCACCTGTGATCGGGCGCAAAGAAAACCCTTGGAGTCAGCCTTGTGTGCAGACTGTTTCATCGATGTTACTAAATCTTGTAAACAGTGCTCTACCCCGTTCACTTAAAGGAGCCCAGGAATCCGTTGGTAAATGGCTAGATGGTGGCCACATGAATACGTGCAAATACCTAGCTGCAGATGCAGCAACGTGCTGTAAAACGTGGACAAAGTACTGTCCCAGTCCAGCCAGCATTGAATGGGTACCTCGTAAAGATAGGAAAAGCACTTGGAATGAATTATACAATGCAAGTCATAATACACAGTATTTAGCAGATTTATTCATAGATATCTTCCACCGATATGTCACTCTGTCTATACTACATACACAAACTTTATAGATGGGATTTATTCTTTTATTTCTGAAGCCTACCAGGAAATGTCAAAAGCGGTATGAGAAGCCACACCCCCTATACTCCCTCACTAACTGAAAGGTTAACCACATCTGCTTCGACCTGGGATTTCAGTACTATAATTTTCTACAGATTGTATCTTCGTGGGAATATCTAACACATCCTATGTATAGCACCCTCATATCTTAAGCAGCTGCCGTCAGCGGTAAGAGTGGTACTCCTTGTCTCTCTTATCTCAGCTATGTCTGTCACATCTATTGGCGTAAACCTAAAGTAATCATCAATGGATTTGATGTTAAGATGTCTGGAAACTAAACCTTCAGAATCAGCATTCCATTGTTTGCAAGTGTACCTCCATCACAAATAGTGGAAGGCATCTCGTGGTAATCTCACTGTCAATGAGAACTATCTACAATACATTACAGTGACTGTACTGACGGAGCAAGTTATTCCTTGCTGCGTGACATACTTACTGCGTGTACAGACAGCATTAACAACCTTGACGGACTTTCATGTATTCATGGTGAACACTGACGCACAGGATGAGAAACGTACGGTGCAAAGGTTCCTAGTTTCCGCGTACAGCATGAATATTGTCCGGTCACGGGAGCATGAGTTGTTGACAACCAGTTCTAACCCGGGTCCTCACAGATCTAACTCTAATGTACGTTAACGAAGTGAAATGATATAAAAGTGCGTCCACATGTATTGAATATTTGTTCTCTGAAATTGTCAGTCGGAAACATATAAAGTGCATATGCAACTCCATGATGCAGCAATATTATTATTATCATGATATTTTATTATTGGATATTTATATAGCTCACTCGTGTTTGCTCCTGGCGCTGGTATTTATTTCCTTCGATGATGGAATGTGAGTCCCAGCGTCACATTGTAGTATTAATCTCAGGTCCCTGGGGAGTATACAATAATATGATACAGAATGGTGTCTAGCTGGATCAGCGCCACGCCACACTGCATGTCAGTGATCGTTTTCAAAAGGAATATAGATCTGCATCTGTATGATGGCTTCGAGCTTTGAACATAATTGAGTCAACCCCACTTTAGCAACCTTGCTTAGGGGGATTGTAGACATATAAAAAGAAGAAATTTTGAGCTTTGTATCCCTGTGAGCCATCTGCTGTGTGTAAGATAGTTATCAAGAAACATGAAAACATACCTTAGACCTTTGATGAGAAGTGTAGCGGATGCAACAATTACAGTGTTCTTTCGTGGTATATACTTTTGCGCATTTGAATGGTAGGTTTGTGGTTATAATTAAGTCAAATGATTCAGATTGTGATTAGCATATGACTGAAGTGATGAGTGCATACGTAAATGTTTTTCCCGTCTTATAGTTTTTTACAATACAATGTCCACCGAAGTTCCAGGACCCGGATTTATCAGACAGTTGGTCGATTTAAATAAACTGTATTTCGAAGATCACACATGTCATACTCAAAGTCAGATGGACAAACTACCACTGTAAATATTGCAGGATAATACAAGACCGTGCCTATATACTTTGTCTGGGGAAAATGTTTGCCTTTGTTTAGTCATTTGTTCATTAAGAACACCGAGTGGATTGTGAAACACGTTTGTTTCTTTACTTGTAAGCGTCGTATTGCTATTACGTTATTTGACAACTATATTTGAAATAGTGCGAAATAATTTTAAAAGTACGTGTAACATTCGATTTGTGATAAGCAGGAAAATGCAAATGTTAACCGAAACTAATCAATATGCTATCTCATGTACACGCAGACGAAAGATCTGAAGGTTAGGTAAGGTTAATTGGAACGTCAAATCTTTTGCAGTATGAAATCTTCACCCTTCCCCTCTAGTCAATGCCAGGACAAACAGCCTTGAGAAGTTGATGAAACGTACTGTCGTACATCACTAATCAATGAAGTTCGGCATTGTGTAATAACATCATTGCCATAGAAATATTTCAGCCAAATGGTTGCTTGATCGATCTGAATCAATATCAGTACCAAATGTCAGTTTCACAAAACAGTTCCACTTTACTGTAATAAAACCAAACATAGATCGTGTCAGTCAGTACATGATTGATACTGTTTGTGAACATGCAAAAAACTAGTAAACTTTGGTACCAAGGACTATGCAATATACACAAGTCCTACATTTTTTACCAAATCAACATTGTGGCAAACAACGTAGGTAATTAATGTAGGCCTGATATCCTTTCATGGACATAAATATATTTTATTAACGAAGAGTTTTGCCTCTTGAGCTTACGTAATTACCATGGGATGCTCACTTAAGTCCATGTTGTCATTAACAGCAATGCGATGAGACCTTACCATCAGATACAAGCAGTCCTTGAAACCTTGACAACATGATACAAAATCGTCTTTCGTCTTTCGATCCATGCTTGTTCAGACCAACCAAATGCAAGTCCGTATGTCAAGAGAGAGGACTTTACGTTTTCAAAAGTAAAGGTTCCCTTATGTCAAGCACACTCCTGACCAGTATGTCCATATTTCACAGCTTTAATTAAGTTGTATTCAGCCATGCTCTGTCTTGGGAGACGTCAAAGACTGCAGTATTTTTCAACTTTGGTTAAAGGTTGTGTTTTCAATATTCACGGCCTAGCCCATCAGTAAAGGAAAGGCCTTCCGACTCAATCTCCTATTTTAACCTGTACCGTATGTTTGTATATGGTTCATGTGTACATCTTACTTGCTACTGCATGTGTTGTTGGCGGATCCCACCTGTACACTTAACGTACAGAGTCATCAGTGTCATCAGTAATGACACTGACTCATAAAGTCTTGGATGAGCATTCTATAAAGCATATTTACGAATCCAGCTTAAAAATTCTTTGGTAAGCATTCACGGCCAAAGTAATGGTTTGTGGACAACATGTTGAAGACATTACAGAAATACATTCCGATTCAGAGTCCTATTTTACTTGTACTATGTGTGTCTATGCTCCGGTGGCCAGGTGGCATGTTTTGAATGTGTTGCTGATGGATGCCGGCAGTGGTTGAGATACTGTTCACCATACGTCTGGTATTCTCCTTCTCAATTTGCAGTACTTCATATATTACACACTTTTGCTTTTACATTGTGGGAATGCACCATTGAAGAAATACCTTCTCAGCCAATAGGTGGTTTATGAGTCAAATTGGTAGCTTATATTGACCACAGACTGTTCTCTCAGACTGCATTCTTGTAATAAAAATCATGTTAATAATTTTATTTCTATACAGAACACATTCTCAGGTACAGTCAAAAACCTAACAAGTTAATTTAAACATTTTTTATTTCATAATCAAAAGTTTTAAAAATATTTTACAATTTGTTTTTCCATTTTAATTAGTGACGGTTTGAGGATAATATTTTTGAGTCAGAGTTAAATTCTTTGGGGGATAGTTTTACTCGGACTGACCGGATAAAACATCATCTTGCAACGCCCCCGCCCTGATATTACTGGAATAATGCTGGAAGCAGAGAAAAACGAAACTAACACACTTTATTCACGGTAAGTGTATTCTTGGTTTCTATAGACCCATTGTAAACCAAAAGCCACTGTGTTCTGTAATCTGATTGGTTGAAAAACATGATCAAATGGTATTAGATTCCCGGAAACTGAAAGACAATTCACTGCGTATTAACACGTAGAAACGTCGCAAACAATTGTTTTCTTGTGTCATCAACAGTGGTGACGTCATTCAAATCATATTGTGACGTGAAGTGAGAATGACGTCACAAATGAGCAACTCTAGATGCTAATATGGGAACCAGCTGGAACACTTCACTCCTGAACCCATACTCGATGTAAACGAGTGCAGACAGTAAAACCCTTTGGTTTACTTTTGTGTTTACAATGTCGATAAACATCATGTGTTGGCCGTCGGTTCCAAATGCATTCCCCTGCTTCAAATACTCAATAACACCCGGAAAATGGCCAACACATTATGGTTTTCTCCTAATTCAGTCATGCTATATTACGTATCTCTAGACGCTTTGTTCGTTTTGAATTTGAATGAACCACTTGCACAATTGCTCCCTTAGGGAAGATCACGAGAGTACATTCAATGACACTGGGATGTTTTTAGCGACTGTCCACTTGTTCAACTGCGGTCATTCTCATTTATAACATGAAGTTTATAAGTGGGAAGTCACTTAGGTCCCTAAGCTTGAGATGTTAGTGCGCCTTAACATTGGAGTTGTCACGGTCGGATTGAAAACACATTTTCTTACACTAATAACATATTGAGGTCATGCAGGAGACAGCTTAGGGGGACCATGGCTGATTACGTGATAGAGACGACGGGTTTTCTAGATCGATACTTAAAATTTCCTTGTCTGTGTGGAAATTTATTGATCGCGATAAATTTGAACACAGTGATACATAATTCTCATTTCTTTCCGACACAAATTATCTGCATCAAAAACAGAGAAACCGTCATGTTTATAGCTCTTACTTTGTTATTTCGAACCTCAGATTTATAATCAGGTTTGGATAGTCTAAGTATATGATTGCGTCATGATGCATCCTTAATTGTAAACAAAAAGACACTGTGTTCTGTAATCGGACTGGTTGGAAAACATGATCAAATGGTATTAGATTCTCGGAAACTGCAAGACTATTCACTTAAGGATTGACTGTGTATTTCTTTCGTTGCATTGAAGTATGAAACTAAAAACCAGTGTGTAAACTGTGTGAATCCTCGTAGCGGATTCTTACAAAAGTGTGCACTTTGGTTTTTAGTTTCATAATTCAATGCAACGAAAGAAATACACAGTCAATCCTTTTAATTAAATTAAGTAACAAATACTATACCCTTTCAACAATATTTTCTTTAAACATAATCAAATTCATCGAAACAGATATCTTTGTTACCAACGATTAACATTTTCGGTGTAAGAATTCGGTAATGGCATGACATGACTCAGGTGACTCATTTACATAAAATGACACGCCTACCAAACCATTAGCCAATCAGCATAGAGCACCCCCAAACAGCTGTCAATCAACCAAACTAACATCGGTCGGCGAATCAGAGTGGAACAACTCAACGTGACGGTATCGGCAAAGTTTCAAGTTCAAACGTTTGAACTACTGCCTGCGAACTGAAAGAGACAGTTTGAAAAGTGAGAATTGGAAATGATATGAAATTAGTGGAACTGAGATTGTAGTATTTGCGCAAGTAGAAAGAGGCTGTGATGTGATTGGGATTGCGATGCCATGAACTGATGTTCCAACGTGCGCATGCTCTTGTCGAGGCGTTGCAACGTTATTAACGTTCAAGGATAATTTTGAGTTGTTTGTTCATGTTAACCACAACGTATCACTTCAATGTTTACCCAAAGTTCATTAATGTACCCGAGTGCAAGGGAATTCCCTCGCTGTGTAAAGGTATTCCCCGACATTCCTCAAGTCCGAAAGAAGTCCGGTTTCAGATTCATTGGGAAATGAAATCAAAAGAAATGTTCCCAGTTAACCAATCAGATTGCCAGAATTTTAATGAACACAATAAAAATATTTAATTACATCAAATTGTGACGTAAAGTCAGATTGACGTCACAAATGAGCAACTCCAGATGCTACCATGGGAACCAGCTGAAACGGCCTGCTGATGTGACTTCACTGCTGTACCCATACTCGATGAAAACGAGTGCAGACAGTAAAACCCTTTGGTTTACTTTTGTGTTTACAATGTCGATAAACATCATGTGTTGGCCAATTTCCGGGTGTTATTGATTATTTGAAGCACGGGAATGCATTTGGAACCGACGGCGTCAGCCGGAGGTTTCAAATGAAACATTCCCGTGCTTCACATGATGAACATATGATGCTTATCTCCTAACTAACATCTGAAAGTAAATGAAGTAACTCTTTTTATGAATTGTCACATGTACGTTGTTATAAACTATGGATCGTGGAGGCGATACTGGAATATGTAGAGCAGAAGGCAGCTATACTAGTTTCAGTTGCCTTTAATAATCTTGTGGCTGATTTCTGGAAAGTTACATGATTATGAAGTTCCCCTTGGCCAGCGGATAATGTTGTATAAAATCGCAAAAGAAAACGTCAGTCTTTTCTTTGCATCAATTTAACAAATACTTTGTAATCAAATATGGTTCGTGAAAGTGATACCGAGCCGTACAGAAATATGGACCACGAGGCTCCTTAGTTGAAATATTTTAAATCTAAAGTGAATCGAAGTGTCACATCTTGTCTGCGAAGGCAAGGCAGACAGAGTTATGGCCGGGGACGGCGCTGTCGATATTGTCGTCGATTGTACTGAATTGCATGGCATCACATTCCCTGTTCTCTGCAAAGAGACTGGTGTTCCTGTTCAAAGGTTTACCTTCCCTCCATCGTTAACAGTATTACTATTCCTAAAAATCCATCTTCATCCTTTATGAAACTTGTACGCCAAGATTTATCGCTAATACTACTCCAAACAGCGCTATTCCACCTTACTCTTGTATATGTATGTGACACTAGTTTAAACAGCTAAAGGTGACCAAAGTGCGATATTCATATCGGTTGAGCTCTAAGTGACCTTTGAATATATTCAATGAACAAATGGCGTAAAGTTTCCTGAACCAAAGATAAGTGGTCAGAAAATACACATTCAAAATTGACCGTGCACATATAGGGATAATTAACCATACAGTTTATCCCTGGAATGATACTGGGTGTAATATGCATCAATGTTTCTTGCAGATGTTGTATTTCTTGACAATGTAAACCCGAAAAGAAATCTTTTGTGAAATAACACGCTTCAAACCGTTTTTGTTCATAGATTTCCCGCATTTTTTTCTAACTGCTTGTTCTTACTTGCTCCATTACAGCCCACTACTACGACAATAATGACTTTAAAAGTTTGGTGAGTTATGCTCACTCAATTTAAAGTTCCCCAAGGGTAACGGAAAAAGCAACACGTTATCGATTACACCGGTTGAAAACTGAAATGTTTCCATAGTCGTACAGTGGTTGTCTCACGCATGTGCTGGATGAACAGGCGTCTTTGGATGGTACATAACAATAACGTGAATCCACTTATAGATCCAGTTATGTTCTCTTGCACGAGAAAAACAAAATCCGTATCACATATTCAGTATCTCTTTGGATTGAAACTAATAAACTGGTGAACAAAAGTGTCTAAATCAAATGTCAAAAGTATCTAAATCAAATGTCAAAAGTATTTAAATCAAATGTCAAAAGTGTCTAAATCAAATGTCAAAAGTATCTAAATCAAATGTCAAAAGTATCTAAATCAAATGTCTATATGATGGTTTCTAAAGAAACACATATACACAGTATCACATATCTCTATATATTCTACATATTCTCTATATATCCAGTGCTCTGACTGTCCAGCATCTAATTATGTATTATGTATGTATTATTTATATTTAGTTCGACATGTCCGATCAGCAATATCATTAATAATTATGGCTTAGGAAGAGCGCTTACTCACGAATCTCTTCAACCCAACCAACCTGCAGGTAAATGAGATGCAGAGGAATTATATGTTACAGATACAGTTCGTCATGTGCAAATAAATCATTTAAAATTTCCTTAAACATGTTGAAATAGGACCATTAAATAATTGTCAATATAGACGTGAGACAGAATGTTTTGAAATGTAACAGAGGATCAGTAAACATACTATCCCACGTTATAGAAATAGGACCATTAAATAATTGTCAATATAGACGTGAGACAGAATGTTTTGGAATGTAACAGAGGATCAGTAAACATACTATTCCACTTTATAGAAATAGGACCATTAAATAATTGTCAATATAGACGTGAGACAGAATGTTTTGGAATGTAACAGAGGATCAGTAAACATACTATTCCACTTTATAGAAATAGGACCGTTAAATAATTGTCAATATAGACGTGAGACAGAATGTGTTGATATGTAACAGAGGATCAGTAAACATACTATTCCACTTTATAGAAATAGGACCGTTAAATAATTGTCAATATAGACGTGAGACAGAATGTTTTGAAATGTAACAGAGGATCAGTAAACATACTATTCCACTTTATAGAAATAGGACCATTAAATAATTGTCAATATAGACGTGAGACAGAATGTTTTGAAATGTAATAGAAGATCAGTAAACATACTATTCCACTTTATATTCCCTAACAAATTCATTTGCAATATGCTTCTTGTGAGATAAGTAATGACTGACTTAGGGTCTGATGTGTGAAGAAGTCGTTTTTGAATGGTGAAGCACTTCGAGGTGATTTGTTCTTCCCTAGTGTTTATTGAGATCGATAAATCCTGTGAAATGTCAAATGGCATTTGGCGACGGAAATCTGGTCCAGCTGTCAAAGGAAGCAGATGGTTAGTTGCTTAATGATCTCATGATGCACGAACGCTTTAATTGTCAAAGTGTAACATGTGAGAGTGGTGTAAGGGCCCTTTGTTAAAAGGATGAAACATTACTCTCATTAGAGGAAGATATACACCTCGATATGCACAAGCATGCACGCATGCACGCACGCATTCACAGAAACACTCTTACAAATTCTTTCACTACATGTGCTTTCAATAAGGCACCCCCAAAAGCCCATCTATAAAACGAAACTGACAGTATGAATAATCTAGTCCTGATATATATGTACATTAACGCCCAATAGTCTGGAACATTATACCTTACTATGTATGAAGCATCAACTCTTATTAACGATACATCCCTTTAGGCACATGTGAAATACACCTGAGACAACTTGTGGTGTACATATGTATTATCAGCATTAGACTCTCTGCAGACATACGTTTGAAACTGGACTGTGCAGTTTTACATTTCATTTTGTGGTGGTCTCCATCCAGGATTATCTGGCAGCCACAGAAACTCAAGCAAAGGCGTAAAGACGAGAAATTATCGCCAGTGAGATGCATCCAGTGTAAATGTCGTCTATTTGGCACAACCTGACAACGGCTTTTCGATACCCCTGCGTTGTGCTGAAATTCTCGGACACTTAAAATACAATTACCTGATAATCACATTTTGATTACTTTATTGTCGGTTACTGTCATATGTCGATACATTACAGAATTTACTGGACGATCTATCTCCAGGAAAATATTCAATCAAGCGAATACGATCCATAATTGACAGTCGTGAGATCTCGAAAACTATAATGTGATCATATTAATGGAAACATAACCATCGCTGGACTCCGCATTGTGCGCTGTATTATGTCTTTGGACATCTGAAATCCACGCTTTCCAGTCTTCCTTGGGAAACTAATTAGTAACAGCAAACCTCTCGGGATTTTGTTTCTCAAGAATCTTGATTGTTCATATTTTCTTGCTTTGAATGTTTCCTATTCTCCGTTTCTCGACAATGAGTTTTACTGTCTGTTGAGCATTGCGGTAGCAACACTGTGGAACTCAAATGTCTCCATTAGGTGTTTAAGTATCAGTTTACACCTGTGAATAATTCTTAGATAATTCATGAAATGAAGAGAGATAACATTACATTCACACCGGCAATATTTCAGCCACACAGTGACTAAAACAATTCATTCATTAATAACAGATAAAGATCTATTATTAACTCTGTCCGCAAAGGACAGTTAAATGACTAGGTAATCACCAATAGATCAGTAAAACTAGCCTCGAACTTTAAAATCAAACCTCTTCCATGTACAATACAGAATTGTAATGAGCCAAAGATCACTAGCGACTGAAGATCACCATACAAGGCACCATTGGGACTTACAGTACCTTTGCTACCTGCTTGGACCCTAGCTTGATTTGTATCATTCATTCAGCCGCTGTCGATTGTAGTCAATTTTAGCTTTAATTTAATCACAAAAATACTCTGGTAAGCTTAAATTAACTTAAAATGCTTCTTAACGTAGGTGCATTCTCGAGAGGACAATAATTTGACACTACTTCAGCCTCCTTTGAAGATCAAGGCACAAACAATCTCATTTGCTATAATTTCAATCTACACAGATTCGTTTAATCTAGAAATACACCCATTAAGTATATATTGGTTTAAGATTGCATAAGTGTCATGGAAACTGAAAGGGAATACCCTGTCAACATTAACATGAATCAGTCGACCAACTGAAACAAAAATATATGCATATAACCACTTTTTAAAGGGCATTTTCTTTCACAGTGTCGGTCATGAGAGCCCTGTCAATTACTTGCACTTGTAAAAGGGATACACAAAATACGTGATCTAGATTGCCAGTCAGACCTCAATTTCCATGGAAGCCGCTAGGGCTATGCATTCAGACAGCTCATCGTTTCTGCTGGCGCTTGGGTGCTTCAACCTGACAGCGTGCATTCGACTAGCGGATGGGATTCAGGAAAGAATAAAACAATCTGTACATTACTGAGTAAGTGTGATCCCAAATAAAGCACTGGTTATAGTTTAGTAGAAATTCAGGCAATGAACTGAAGTTCATATATATGTGTGTGTGTTTGTCTGTCTGTCTGTCTGTCTGTGTGTGTCTCTGTCTGTGCCTGTGTCTTTGAAGACGATCACTGATATGTAAGATTAATTGGGTTTCATTTCATATATGAATTAACAAGTCACATACTACCATTTTATATTTCTTGCCGAAGAAACAGTCCCCGTATATTTATCTTCAGCAAGAAATATAAAATGGCATGTTAATTCAGTGAACAATCTTTTGACACCTTGCTTTTGTCAGATTGCTGATAACAACAAAATAAAAGTGCACCCTTTTTCTCTCACTGACCGATCAATACAGTGAAAGAAATTTTCGTTCTTTTTTCATGTGAATTGTAGTGGATGAAACAATTACAGTGTTCTTCGGGTAATATGTGTATTTTCTCCTGTTATCTGATTCTTTGCCATTTTTTAAAAGCCTGTTGATGTCGATTTAAAAAGTGTATGACAGAACTGATGTGTAACAACTTTATCATTTATATGCTTTGGTCGTTGTTGTACAATTCAACACAAAGAAATGTATTTTTTTTGCTCCGGAAACCTGATTTTGGCAGACAGTTAGACAGTATGAGCACAGACGACGTAGAAACGTGGATCATAAAGACGTGAATCAAAATTGCAAAAGTCAGATGAAGTAAATGTAGGAAAACGCTTGGAACAGGTTTTTATGCGACACATGTGGATTTGTTTGTTCACTTGTTTAATAATAATAACCACGACAGTGCTGTGTAAACACCAAGCATCGTAAAATCTGCACTTCTACACAGCTGTCGTGTCTCATATTAGTGAATAACTCTTGTCCCTTTACAATCCGCTTTCAAGTGAAAGAAGTACTACGCGGCTTCAGGGTACGATTACCTTTTGTCAAAATGGTTAAGGCAATAGTTTCCTTCGCTTCAAAACATTTTCATAAATTAGAATCAATAAACTACGACACACGCACACTCGCACGCGCACACGTACGCACATACACACGCAAACATACATATACATATAGGTCCTGTCGGACCATGACTGATGTTTTCAGCAAGTATCTTAAAACTAGGTAAACCTTGACACCGACAAAGATACAAAACAAAGCTATGTTTATGTCAAACAACGTAGCTAATGTACTACTGTATCACTACATGTTGAGCACACTTGTCGAGGATGTGTCCAGCATATGAACAGCTTGGCAGATAATGTTCATGAAAATTGGAACTACGTAACCTTAGGCTCGGTATTATTCGTCACAAATGCCATACTACGAAAATATGTTAGATTTGTTATTCCCGTGACAATATATTCTCATTAAAACAGTACAGACATGGAACAATGCGTTCTTGTGGGATCCACAGTCACAGCGGTATACACTCCGTACACAGGTAAACAATGTCACTACACTACCTCACCATTAATAACTATATTTTACATAAAATACAATTCTGACTACAGTAGCGATTCAGTTTCGCTGTAAAAATTGATTCACCCATTTTTTGACATTTCAGTTTGGTATCAGTGTCTGAGTGATAACAAAGCTTATTTCTTTTATAGCACTTTAAGGCCATTTTGGTCCACCTGATAGAAAGAACCAGTTTTCCTAATCGAACTTTCTGTCACTGTGGTAAAAAATGTATTGATCGAAATCAAATGAAACCGCGGATCAAGGATCCAATTTCCTCCGAAACAAATTAATTTGTAACGGACACAGAAACTGTCGTGTTTATTGCTTGTCCATGGCTATTTTCAACGTCAAATCTGAAATCAGTTTGAATTAGCCTAAAGAAAATGATTGCCACATCAAGTTTCATTGGGGCCAAATGAGGATGAAGGTCTGAAAAACAATTCGCTTCTTTCCTTCTTTCGAATTGTAATATATACTTTGTAATCAAATATGGATGGGGAAGGTGATCCTGGCCTGTACTGAAATACACAATGAGAACAAGTTGAAGTATAATAATATAAACTGTCAGTGATAATCTCCACTGAACTGACAGTTTCTCGAAAGTGTCAGATCTTGTCAGCGAATGCTTGCCGGACGTGGGAGGACGACGCTAGCGGCGCTGTTGATGTTTGTGCTGTTGTCTTTGGCGTTTGCTATGAAGGGGTTAACACTGACCTTTATATGAAACTGTGTTTCTCTGCAGTGGAGATTCTCATTACATTTTCATTAGATTCTATTTCCCACCATCATTAAATATATTCCAGGGTGTCGTTTCACGAGAGCTTCTTATTTTCTTGTAAATCTACATTCCAACCTCATGAAGCTGATGTATCTGCAGTACAGATGTAATAAGAAAGAAAGGCTATTTTAGATAAAGGGCAGGATCCCAATCCAGAAAACGTTCATATACTCGATGTCCAATGTTCGTACGTCTATGATGTACGATAGAGTTACGACAGGTCGTAGATTTACGAACGCTTTGTGGATCCGGACCCAGAACTATTCTGCTGAATATATCTGCTGAAACGTTCGATTTCTAACAAGAGATATATAGGCACTCACAGCACGAAGGGCATCTCTTATGATTGATACTAGCATACTAGCATCACGCACCTTGACGGCATTGCGTGGGTTTGCTTATTTACTAAACCGTCGCGGTATTTGTGTCTGTTGCAGATATTTCACGAATTTATTGTGGCCATGTACCCAAACAGGGCAAGCGGCAATGATGAATCGCGTTGGAACGTGATGAATGAATGCTGGTCAGCTGTGGTCGTCAGCAAAAACATAACAATAACCTCGAGATGTGGGTGGGGTAGTGCCATATCGAGACGAGAATTTGAATCTTAAGACTACGAAGGGAGATCCAAAGTAGTGAACCTAACTCTATTTTCGATGTTCAATGTTTGTAAAGTTTCATTTTTATTGTGAAGGGTTCATTAGCAAAGCCATGTCCAAAGTTTCACATGTGTTGGTAATGTAATTCACGAGATGTGAGTTGTCACAATACACTGTGCTATACTATTTGTAAAATAATTGCAGGAAATGAAAACGATATGCCATTAGGTACCTACGCTCAGAATGGTATTGAATGTATTCCCGTCATAATCAACAGCCAAAGAATTGGATTGCTTGATTTAGATTTAGACAGGGCCTGTCCTTATGATGAAGTCATCTGGAAGGGGCTGGGTAGTGTCTCCAAAACAAGCTCTTTCAGTAAACATGAAGGGAGAGTCACTTTAACAAGCGATTGTAGTTTCAAATTGGATTTAGCGGACGTCTACCTAGCTCAAACACACGAAATGTTTCTTACATATTTTGTTTGCTAAAGTTTGCGATGCAGATTTTGCAGGGGTTTTTTTGTACCCAAAGAAAAAAAGTCAAACATAATAGGGATCGTGAGGCTGACACATGACAAACCGATCTGCTTGAGGTTGACAGTTATTATGTAGGAAAAAAACATAACATAGCTTATGTCACTGTCGTGGTGAGGCTCACTACCTTTTGACGTCCCCTCGTAAATACAAGGAATAAAACCTGTCATCTATGGATAGTAGAATAAACGGATTATCACAGTTAGAAGTCATAACTATTTGATAGTATTTAGAAGAACAGATAGTAATGAGCACATAGGCGGACAACATACCACCAGTAGCTGAATGTAGATCGTCATGCTAGGGACCATGGGGACTTACGTACCTCCAGATGTGTCTCAAGGTTCTGTTGTATTAGTAGTATAATACTCAATACTTCTCTACAACGAATATTGTCATACATCTTTAGATAATACATTTATTGTCAGCAAACAAACTCCCCATATGGCCAATATGTGGTATTCAATTCTCTGTTCATTATGCAAAGTGGACAAAATATGATTTGGTATTTTCCACCTGCCATATTTTATTCGAACAATCGAACAAGGGGACGCAACTCCGCACCACAAGTTGCTCTGGTGCCTGGCCACCCAAACTGGGCCTCCACCATAGTTTGACTACACAAGTTCCTCTCGGTATTCTACGATTTTGTTTGTCAGTGTTAAATTACGGCCAAATTTCATATTTAGTAGGACATAGTCGTAGCAGGAATTACATTCACGACCAGGGAATGGCGTTCACAAACACGAATCGCGTCAACACAACCAGCCTGCTGGTTAATCAGGCGTAGGAAATCACATGATATGTCAGACAAAGTTTCGTCATTTCAAGATGGACTATTTAATTATTGTCCTCAGCATTTTGAATCGAATCATCAATAGAGAACGAAATTACTAAACTTGTCAATCCTGACGTTAGAAAAGAATGTTTAGGTTTAGAATGGCACACAGCATCAGTAAATCATTGAAGTATAAACAAATACATATCCTGGCGGCCAAGCAAATGCATTGTCACTATCTCTCTTGAGAGAAAAGATGTAGTAGATCCTTGATGTAATAATTGATTTAAAATCTTCAACGTGGTTTTTAAAAAAAGAAAAAAGAAAAAGAAATGATGAAAGATATCGATGTGGCTTGTACTTTTTGGAGAGTTAAGGGTTTATTGAGATTGATAAGACAAGTGAGGCCTGTGAAGCTTTAGACTTTATGCAGTAAACCTTAACCAAACCGGATCCAGCGGTGTCGAAAGAAACAGATGGTAGATACCTTCCACTCCGATGCTGCGCGAATGCTACAGCTGTGTAAGATTTCAGCTATTACATACCAGGTCGTTCGGGCCGAGGATAGGCAAATGGAAAAGAAATCGATCTTGATAGAAATGCTGTTAATCACATCCGGTCCGACAACAACGATTGTGCCATTGAAATCATAGTCCAGCATTACGTGTGCACCGAGGGCGAAAAACAAGGTATGATGGATATGAATGCCTTAGTGTGACGAAAGCCATGTTGGGCTTTTAAATAATGATCGAACGCCAAAAAAGTACCCCCATCCCTTCCTCCCCAATAAATAAAAAATAAAATAAAAAGAATTAATTAAAAATAAAATCAATGCTACATATACCTAGTCTATTTATTTGGAGCTGATTAGCCCATATTCTATGTAAACCTTCTCACATGATAACAACCTAGAACTCACCAACATTTCTTTTCAACAACTTTTATTTTCTGAATGATCGTCTTGAAACAAGCGACCAACCGAAAAGGGTCCTCTGAATGAGAGTTTTGCTTGGTGGCCATTCACGATGAAGACTTCGTATGAACGAGTCACCTCTATATCTGGCGGAATCAGGTGAGCAATGCGTGATTCTTCCTGATTAATTTAAACAACGTAATTAGAGACTCTCTGACACGACCGTTGTCTTTAGCATTTGAAATTGTGACATGGAAACGTGAGTAAATCACAACAGGAACAGGAGCGAAAAACTATGGGATCACGTAAGTGTTCCCTTATTTTGTTTCAAGTTTCTTCATAAGCTGTGCAATACAAAGCTCGCGAAGAAGCTTTAGTCAAAAATAAAGGAACAATTGTCCTCTCATTTGATCCCATAATGGTTTATGTTTTTCCCTCAGTATATTTACCAGGGGCAAACAAAAACGCTGCGAAGGTGGTGAAGTTTTGTTGTATCAAAATGGCTACATGATACAACACAATATAACTCCTTTGACTTACAATTACTTCTACAAATTGGAGATGTCTTACCCAACTGCCCACATTGTCTAGATAATGCAACAATTGCTTCTGACTGCGAAAGGTCGTTAGTCCTATACCTGGTCTCTTCATACTAAAAACTGTTAAGAGATGGTACTTATTGTTTTCTTGCCTAGCGGTGGAAAGTTGTGGGATAAATCAAAATCAAAGAGAGGTCTCAGGCATGGAGTCACTACATTGCGTTAGAGCAGGATGGTCATATTAACCCTTTGGCATGATGTCTCAGACTGATACTGTATTACAGGTGTTATTCAGGAATGTACAACACCAAGCAGACAACACCCCGAGCCTCTCCTCCACGTAATCGGGCAATGATCCTGTTCGTTACGATCACCTCAGCGTTTTCGTTTTCAGACTTACACAGATCAGAAAGTCAAATGAGATGGCGACGTGTCTTGTGAACTATACTAATCTTGTAGTATTGTGATTGGATGGTTGATGTCTATTGCTTATACATTCCAAAACGATTTTCGCACTGTTATAGAATGTTTAGAGCAATCACAGATATACAGAAGTCTTTATTTACAGGTTATATACATTGTGCGTCGTGACATCAAAGTTTGCTGACACCCGGACTGCGGACAAGTATAGTGAGACTTAGGCAGACAGACTCAGACACTCATGCAAATATAAAAAAACCCCAAAACAACAACAAAAAAACATTCACGCCGACTAAAATTTAATAAAGCCATTATTACCCTTGCTGTCCCGTGGTTTGGTGTGACGTCGGGATACTAACACCACAAGACCAGCTGTAGTCCATGTGGGAACATCGGCCGACACACTGTTGCAACGATACTCATGCACGTCGCTTAAAAAGCACAATACGCTCATAACGCCTTGCACTGTACTTGCTTACAGTAACTCAGCTTCTTTTGAAAAGAGCGCTTAGTACAACATTGCCATGATGTGTATGTACGTAAACGTAAACAATTCTGCATCTTCATGAATACTGTGCATTACACATGACCTCCTATAACACAAATGGAATACATCTGAGACAACTTGCAACTGTGATATACGATCGTATTACCAGCAGCAGACTTTCCGCAGACATCCGTTCGGAATCGGACACCACAGTTACTGCAGGGTATAACCATACTGGGTCATCTGGCAGCTGCTGAAACTCCAGTAAAGAATTAAATACGTATTGCCAGACGGATGCATTAGGTATCATGAAGTCGATTAATTGTTGGTAACAGTCTGACAACGGTACGAGAATCTGTATCAAAAAGCCGCACTCTGGAAATATGATTTGTTGTCCATGAAGTATTTTTTAATGTTGTACTTTCCAACGTCTAGAATTGACAAAAAGAAACTATGAATATTTGAAATACTGTGATAAAGGTATCGTACTAAAATTACAATGAAAACACATTAATGTTACTGTCATTGATACATATAATAGTAGAAACGTGCCTAAGGAAAAAGAAACCTATTCAATCAGTATTATCAGCATCATCAATGATTATTTAGCTCGAAATATATATAACTGCGGTGGAACCAAACGGTATGTAATCGAGAAAAATAGACAAGAAGAAAAAGAAAAAAACCCAAAACAAACAAAACCCACCTAATCCCCCTAATAAAAAACAAAAGAAAACAAAAAACTAATGCCGTTACAGGTATTAGAACCAGCAAATATATCCTTTAAAATATTTTCTGTCGATAAGTTAAACTATTGATCTTTCTTCTTGATCGTCCACTTTGTTCAGAAAGAGTTATGCAGCATGGATAATGATGATCATAGACATTTAAAGATGTGATCGATTCCTCCATATGGTAGGTAAAGGGTGCAGAAAATGTTCCCTTTGAAATATCCTATCTAATTCTGTGTACATCAAAGCAACGCCAACACTTGTCGGGTCTGAACATACAATTCCATAAGCGTCCAATCTCTCTGATCTCAACTTCCTTTCATCCTATGATAAGTGAACATACTCACGCAGTATCTCATCATTACTGGACATTCAAACGATGCCAAAGAAAGCATGCTCTGATTCGTTTAGTGAATCTCAGAGGTTCGGGGCCGTGTACATGCTTTGATATTGGTGCAGCTGAGGAGGAAATGTTATGCATTTACACATTACAGAGCTACCATTTATAGTGGAATTCGGACTGGATTTTGGTGCAGGGCCATACCTATTAATGTGCCCGTTACGCAACTATTCATAAAGAAGGTACATTTGGGAACAACATGCACTGAAACCTTTTCGAGTCCAATCTATAGTGCTAAAGACCACTCACTCATCGGCTCACACACTCATCCACACACTCATCCAAACTTTCATCAAATGACAGAAATGGTTTCCACCTTGATTTCAGTTCAAGCTATTTCTTCAATACTGAACAGCCTCCTGTTCAAATACCATTTGTTGTGTCTGTTTCATGATACATCTAGCTGAGTAAATATAAACTAATCATCATGATATTTGATAAGATATGCGTACTCTAGATCATCACAAGAAGCATTTCATTGACTGCAATGTACATCCATAACGAAGTGCGGAAGAAGTTTCTTTTGGTTGAAGAAAATCTGCCAGAACATGTAATCATTGTATACGATAAGTAACTTACACCAATTGCATTGATCAAGTGACTCCACTACTCTCTACTACTCTAACAGCATCTGCTGATCAAAACTTTGATTCTGTTTTACTTATTCATACTTATATCGAACAGGCTTATGGCCAACTGACGGGTATAACGACCATTCTCTTGTCCCACTGGCAATATCTCATTCTCATGTGCATGACAAACTATAGTTTTCACGAAAACTAACATTAGTGATCCCACAATATTTCTTCCAGATGACTGAATAAATATACATGAAATCCTGCAATTGTAACTGAATGGATAAAAAATATATGTGTGTCCATCCTGTCCATCTTTGACATTCGCATTCTTAAAAATGCATATATCAAACGTGTTTTATTATTGATATTTGTGATTCTTTGCTTTGCTGTCCTATTAGATTCAATTACAAATAAAGCATAAACAATTCTCCATGATGCAACAATTTGATTCAGAATATTATTTTGGGACACAGCTACGTAATACTGCATGTCAGTGATCGTCTTCAAAGGGATAGAATTCTGTAACCTTGTGACCACTGAAGGAACTGTTGTCATCCTTACCATTTGGCACCTTGCTCATGGTATATTGTGGATACAATATGAAGTTCTCACCCTTTTGTGGATACAATATGAAGTTCTCACCCTTTTTATGTCGAAGATAAAACATTGTGATGCAAGGAAAAAGAGCAAGAAATGAGAAAATAAATCTTAGTCCTTTGAAGTGAAGTGTGGCAGATGAAACAATTACTATGTTCTTTGGGATATGTGCTTTTCTGTTTTTGCCTGCCGTGTTTCGTTGTTCTTTAAGCCTGTGGTGACGCTTTCAGTTAGAAATTTGTTGATGTGATGTGACCATCTGGAAAATAGTTTATGTATTGTTTTTACAAAACGGCATCCTTTCAAGTAAGAATGTTTAGTTTTTTACTCCAGAAAGAACCGACAGACACTTCGTCGTTGGAAGAAAAACCAAAATTGACGAGTAAGTGTTAATCGCGAAAGTAGATGACCAACTATCGTAATAAGTGTTTCGGATGAAGTTTGCGGCATAATGCTAGGATATGTTTTCATATTTTTCATTCGTGTTTCAAAACGAACCTATTTCCAAAACACATCTCTTTACTTGTAAGCAGCGAAACCTCTACACGTCCATGCTTCATTGAAAACTAAGGGTTTCTCTTAAATGACCACTTGATGGCCTGTTTTTTTTACAGATAGGTGTACTAATATCGGAATATAATTCTTGTTATTCATTGTGTGAATGAATTGCACTACTGACAGGGAAGGAATGCTTATTTGGTTAATCACTGGGTTTCAGCGAACCGTTCTTATAAATGTATCTTTATATTGCAAATACAAAATCCTATGATTGTACCACAGTGACTATGATGACGTTTGTTTCAGCAGTATAACAGCTGTACGATGTTGTTCGTAAACAAATATGGTCTGATCCAGACAATTCTCTGATTGTCACCATGCGGTACTATGGCAGAGACAGTGTTTATGAATCACTTTAAATTAAAGTGAAGTAAAGTTATTATGAAGTTCCTCAGCGTTTCCAACCGCTATGGAAATAAATGTCCAAATGCGATGAAAAAATATACACTACAGTTGACATTCGCGGAAACAAGTTGATCTTTAAGCTTTTCTCATCTATGTTTCATAAAAAAATCATCACGATCATCAGGTAAAAACTGTTTTGAAACGCATGCACATTTATTTCACGATTAGTGAAAACACCTTTTTTTTCTATTCCAATTCTTTTATTCATAGACCCGCTCTCTCGCCGGTCGAAGTTGAAGATTGGAAATGCATGAAAATATACCGAGGCCCTTACACGAGATTGACACACTGATTCTACGACATTTGGAACACTTCAGCAAGAGGTGTTATGGCAATCGTTATAACAGTTTCAAGCACAAAATGATCATTAAGTACAACTTTGTATCTTCAGGAATATTTGGTGTCTAACATTAAGACAGTGTTGCTGCTGTTTATCGAGATACATTATTACTTGTCTAATGTTCATGTGTATCACTACATGGTGATTTCATTAATGAGCTCTCCACCTCTACAAGACACTCATATTCAAGGATCATAAACTAGTCAGAATACTAATTTGCAGGAACATCCTAGTTTATGATGCAGAGACGACATTGCTAATATCACTATAGTGTTTTTAATAATATTCGGCTTACTACATAAAATTACTTGAAACTGTTTCAGATATTCAACAGTCATTATCAGTGGATACATAGGACATGAATGACAAGATATTAAGATCACTTCCACAGTTTCTCCATTCAGTTACCTCATGACCTTATCCTGATTCTATATAATGAACAGGAAGGTACGAACTAAAACAAATCTCTCTGACTGTCCATTAATCACACATCTTACTCTAATTTCCCCGTCTGTTAATCAGATTGCTGTTATACTTCAAATATCGCTAGCTTTTATGTGTGGTATTGCATACTGATTTCAGGAAATTGGTTTAAATAAAATATAAGCTGACACAGGCACACATGGCTTGCCAGACGTGAATGACAAGATAAAAACACTACTTAGTGACGGTAGACGCGTGTTTGGCATCGTGACGGTTTTAGTCTCATATCATACAATGCATCATATCAGCAGTGTTCTCCCCATTTCCAGGAGGGACGAGCTTTGGTTTTATCAAATTGGGTTTAACGTTGCGGTCAACACTATTACTCCTGTACAGCGAGCTGCACGCTATGTTCCCTGGAGTGAAACCGTCGTAAAATAACACCAGACTACGTAATGATATAGTTGTTCAGTGACATCTAACTCTGACCATTGGAACATGTCTGGATGCTGGTGGAATGGCGTTGCGATGTCTTCCAAATCCTTCACCAGGAAGTTGCAGGAACTCCTTATTAAACTTAATCCATGGCCTGACACTTATTGGGAGGTTTCTATGGAGTTAAGAGTCCTCAATGAGGCGATCCGTCAAACGAGGTTTTGCTAGTTTGTTTGCTATTGAGCGCCACCAGAAACAAGGGGAACAAGAACAAACGGGAGGTAACTCATGTGCCTACTCTTAATAAAATAAAAAAACAGAAACACATCCTTAGTTCAAGGTGTGAGTTTACATCCTAAGTCAGCGCTTTAACCCTTGTTAACTAAAAGTCAATTAATGTGACGTTACAATTAACTGATCCTCATAACAAATTGCATAAATCAATGCATTTGGGATACGATGACATGCATGAATGAAGTCAGAGAATCTGACACCCGAACCTGTACCCTCTAAGGTTTGGGTTTGTGAAGATTGATAGTAACCCGGATGTTTATGATGAGTCACACTCGCTACTATGTAAACATCTATTTGACAAGACCCATTTGTATATAGCAGGAGCGCTCTTCATATACACTGCTACTACTGAACGTACTTTGAAGCACTACTTCATTCAGTTTAATTTCATAAAAGAAGTAAAGTTTGTTTAACCTTGCTACAGTTTTTAGTTTATAACTTTAATACTGAGTATTCCACTGTGGCTAAATGCAGCCATGCAAGCCAATCATAACTTAACACTATCTCCTAAAGTTCTCTGTGATATCCCCTCGATACACCAACAATCTGTCTCAGTGCGAATTCCAAACGGAATAGATATACCAGACAATATTATTCCACTTAAGTGGGAATAAATCAAGCATGCAAAATAGTGTATACTTCTAAAAGTCCCTATTGGGGAATAGATCACACTATCAGTGAATCCAGTTGAAGTATATGTATGACCTATGACACCAAACACTTTCATAGTTTGAAGGAACAGTCATTGTGTGTGGAACCAATACAAACACGTCTCACAGCCATGAATTTAAACGTTTATAGATGCAGTAATATACTAGTGACATAAAGGCACACGGTGTCTTTATACATAAATAAGGTGTGAATACAGCAAGTACTGGAGACAATGCACGTGCCGGGCGACATGACGTCATTGGTCATGCAGTGTGTTGATGCCACTGCAGTGTGTGCAGCATGTGAAACTCAGAAATTGCTGCATTGCCGACAGCTTGATCTCTGATCATTCAGACTTTCACAAATTCACATGAGACGTCACATGCACATCACACCATTATTAACATCTGCTCGGCGTCACGAATCCACCTCAGTGCATATGGTTCGAGCGGGAATGAGTCACCCTATGGTGGCAGCCCATTTCCAAAATCATCTCAACACGATATCTGCACTGGTCAATTGCTATCGAAACACTAATGACGTCCCCCTAGTTCCGAGCGTCATCGAGTGTCGACGCCAACACAGGACAGATGGATTCGGGTGACTCATTTCCCGCACAGGTTCCAGATGGCAGTTACCACGTCCTAGGCCGTTCCAAGACTGCGTTATGTTCATCCCAGTACAGCCAGGATTCTTTTACATCAGTTTGGGATTCGACCACAACGCCCTGCTGTATAACCCATACTGACACAACGCCATCGAGACAACCGCACATGGTGGCCATACCATTTTTTGGCTTTGTTGATTCGTCGTGTAACCCCTTACTCGATTTTGAACTTATGACGTCATCATTACGGATCTTATGCATGTTATATTGACATTTTGTTTTGGTCCAACATTTCAACTTGTCCACATCGTTTCATCTTTGTTGTGTTGTATTCTAATTCTGAACGCATTTTCTGTGTGCACAGTTTCTTTATGTGGCTAGTATGCATGCAAATGACATGACGATTAAATTCTAGATTTCAGGGCGAAAAAAGAAACTAATAGGCTCGGTTGGTATCATTACTTTCACTGGCATTTCAAAATATTTTTAAGTAAGTTCTTTCACATGAAAAGAAAAAAAATATTGCACTGGTTTTAATCAGCACTCGAAAATACGTACAGCATGTTTTTATTCCAAAAATGTTATTAGATCTAAGGTTTATTTATTTCAAACACAAAAATTCCTGATAGGTATTTTGGCATCAACCTTTAAGATTAAGCAAGTTTGCATACTTTGGAAACTTTTTCTTTCGAAACTTGATTTCAATTCGTTTCTAACCAGTGTCTTCAACGAACAAATTGACAACATTTGCACAAAATTTCCAAGCAGCGGGTTATTTCGTATTTTCAGTTGCAGGAATGAGTGTCAGTCAACAAAACACAGACAAAGTGAGTAGTAGGACTTTCATTATAGCCATGTGTGTCGAGTGAACAACTAACTTAACTTTGTGTGTAGTAGGCAGATGTTCTAAACTCAGTGATGTGCATGTGTGTATGAGTAAGTGAGTTAATATTTAACGTCACACCGGCATATTTCAGCCATATCGTGACGAGAACATTCAACAATGAAAAAGACCATATGTACATTATAAAAACACGCCAACAAAAGACAGTAAAACAATTAGAGTATCACAATTTGAATTAACACTAGCATGGAAAGTTAAAACTAATATCACTATTTAGACAATGCAATATAAAAGCAGGCTATAGATAGCCAACAACAGAAGCTAGATCACCATACTAGGAACGCATGTGTGTATGAATAATTACCAAAAACGTAGTCACGTATTATGGTAACAGCTTGTTGAAATTCTTTGTATGACTATTTCTTGCTTCTTCACATGTTGACTGATCCTTCATCAGCCCCCATTCACTTGATAAAGGAGCTCTGCAACGACTTATAAAGAGAAAAAAGAAGTTGTTTTCCATAAAACAGGTCATGTATTTATTGTTCCTATCACTGTTCCTATCACAGAGCAATGGGATATCCTGTAACACCAACACAAAACACTGTAACATGTGGTACAAATACAAACATTTTGTGCCAGTGTTGCGTCACTTTAGGAATCGCTTTCTAATTCTTTGCTTCACACCTAACACACTTAATTGAGACTTAACAAGAACGTTAACAGTCGGAAGGGATGCGTTTAGTATCGATGTCATTCAGTTCAAGTTTCGTGGTACTTTTATCAAAAGCATCTGCCACCTTCTTCGACAGGAAGTGTAAAATCCCCGCAACCCGATGGCATTGTACGTGAACATGTACAATCAGTAACGTACGATACTGTGCTAATAATCACCGCCACTTTAAGCATTATTCCATATTTCTAGTATGGATCAACAGATACGAACTCTCATGGTCATCTGCATACATGTCAACGGTTTGTGCTACATGGATGCTAACGGATGTTAGTAACACAGATGACCTATGATAGTGTCAACCAAATGTAAATGTAACAGACTCATCATTAGTAAAACAGTTATGTTCTATTAATCCATGAGAAGATTCTAAATATACGTATTTCGTATAAAACAACGCTCAACGGTTTCATTGGTCACCAGCTATATGGATCAAGTGATGCTGAGGCGGCGTAAAATATTATCCACTCACTCACGTTACTACCGTTTCGTCGATGTTCTGATATCGTTGGTACATATATGGTCAAATCCAGTTTACATGTTCACAAATTAACGTGTCCTGAAATTGTCTTCCCTGTTAATTTATCACATCATCGTTCTGTAAAAAAGGTAAAACCTTTCAGAATTACTATAAAAGGTCATATATGACCATGGGAGCGATGAACTGTGCGAGAAGCATCCCGTCTCCTCAGTACGTTAAAAAGGATTGCGAATAAAACCACTGTGATGTTTTACCAAAACACCACGTTCTGATTTATTGGGCTCCCTTGAGGTGACACTCTGAACTTCAGTCTGATTAACACTGTCATCTGGGTCCACTTCAGAAACAAGATGCATTACCAGACTTATATCAAGCCTTAATGCGACGACCCCAGACTACTCCTGAGGTCGACGTGACTTACAAACACATCCCTACGTTTACCAGAGCGTCTAGAGTGAAGACTTACGATCTGTATCTGATGTAATTACGGTGCAGTTTACATAACTATATTGGTGCCAACATTGTTGTTTGGTAATCAATGTCATAATTTCGCCCTCCATTACATAATTGGAATACGACATCATATCACGCTTTTTTTGCATTTCGATTACTAGACTTGACAGCAAAGGAGGTAACGTAACTTTTTTAGTAGAACTTTTGAATTAATTTTCTATCTGACCGACTCATTTCGACCTGCTATAAACCTTCATCACAGTCATTTGTTGCGTGATCAACCGACTCAAGTAAATGAGTGTACCGAATTATTGCCTGACTTTGTTCACAGAATCTAAGGAGAAACAAAGATTTGACATAAGTGAATATATCGATATATCCTCCAGGGCAAATACAAGACCTTCTGAATATTAGTATTGTGGGGTTTTATTGTATTGAATTGGTTTTGTATCTAACGCGTGGGGGCTCCAGGAATGAGAAATTGTCCCTAACTAGTTGTAAAGAGCGATGGAATAGACTTAGTAATTTGGCTCGGTGATATAGTACATCATTTGTTTGAACAATAAGTCATTCTGGTTTCATATTGCCGACGTAGAACCACCACTCATACATCCGCACATCAAACAGGAGATTAAGTTATATTTGTTGTCTCAAACTGATGAAATGATTATGTCCTCTACGTTCTTTCTGAATTGTTACACCTGAATTGTTGTATTCTCAAGAAACGATCTCATCATGCTAAGTCCATAATTTAAAAACCGATTTCCCAAGTCATGTTAAAGTAATGACTTTGGAAATGATAATTAAATACATAAATTGATGCTGTCTTCATGCTTTGCTATACCCTTGAGAATGATTCTTAAAGAGGTGTTGTGTTAAATCACAATTTCATCAACTCATAAAGATTTAGGCTTGATCTTCAGCAACCCATTCTGTCTTTTTGGATGTATGCCACTCCATCTCAGTTGTGTAGGTCAATGCTCAGGATATCTATCATTAGAGTGTTTCATCCAGAATCAATTGTATATACCTAAGGAAAAAAGGGATCACATGAAATGCAGTATTTTCCATTATTTTGTCAAAGGTTTCTTCACAAGCTGTGTGTCGCACAACTTGTGGAGAAACCTGAAAAATATAAAGGAATGCTTCTGCTTTCATGTGATCCCTTCTTTTTCTCCCTCAGTATTCATACAGCTGTAACATACCTACCGCTGGAATATAGGTGAGTGTGGCAATAAGCAGCAAAACCACACTCAAAGTGCTTCATACTTGCCAGAAGAGCTGACAAAAATGGAAAAGTGTGTACAGATAATCTGACTAATTGCACACCACCAGATCTCAGTGATTCGGACCAATGGTGAGCTCACCGTTTCGCAAATACTTAGTATCGCTATTATTCACATTTATAACTACGTGATTATGATATATTTTAAATCGTACGACAGTGAGTGAGTGAGCAACAATCGAACAATTTTTGTTTGTGTTATTCAGCAACACGTACAGGCTCAGATATATTCCTTGCATCCCTTTGCTTGTCTCATAAAGATAATGACAGTAGTCTCAGTTTGTGTCTTACTTATGTACACAAGAAACTTATCACCTGATGTTATGCCTCATGAAGACGACACCAGGACATATATATATGATAGAACTATTGTTTTACAATACAAAATCTAACCATTTACCATGCATGAGACAGAATCACCAATCGATAGTAATCTGGTCACGGAATCAAACACAAGGGACTTGGGGTCAAAATGAAATGTTACCCCATCACAGATCATTCACAAGATGTGTTTCAAGTCACATTATGGAACTGTCCAAGTCTTCAGTTGTGTGACGTCTTCATACGTTCCAAATATCTCATCATGGATGACGTCAGTAGGAATTCTGTGCTACAGATCCATGAGAACTTGTTCAAGCTGCTGTCGGTTTGCCGTTGCCTCAACTGTCTACAAAGGTGTTTCAGAGATGCTCTATCGGATTCATATCCAGGGCAGTAAGTTGAGGTAGTCTCGTTCTGTAAAAAAGGTAAAACCTTTCAGAATTACTATAAAAGGTCATATATGACCATGGGAGCGATGAACTGTGCGAGAAGCATCCCGTCTCCTCAGTACGTTAAAAAGGATTGCGAATAAAACCACTGTGATGTTTTACCAAAACACCACGTTCTGATTTATTGGGCTCCCTTGAGGTGACACTCTGAACTTCAGTCTGATTAACACTGTCATCTGGGTCCACTTCAGAAACAAGATGCATTACCAGACTTATATCAAGCCTTAATGCGACGACCCCAGACTACTCCTGAGGTCGACGTGACTTACAAACACATCCCTACGTTTACCAGAGCGTCTAGAGTGAAGACTTACGATCTGTATCTGATGTAATTACGGTGCAGTTTACATAACTATATTGGTGCCAACATTGTTGTTTGGTAATCAATGTCATAATTTCGCCCTCCATTACATAATTGGAATACGACATCATATCACGCTTTTTTTGCATTTCGATTACTAGACTTGACAGCAAAGGAGGTAACGTAACTTTTTTAGTAGAACTTTTGAATTAATTTTCTATCTGACCGACTCATTTCGACCTGCTATAAACCTTCATCATAGTCATTTGTTGCGTGATCAACCGACTCAAGTAAATGAGTGTACCGAATTATTGCCTGACTTTGTTCACAGAATCTAAGGAGAAACAAAGATTTGACATAAGTGAATATATCGATATATCCTCCAGGGCAAATACAAGACCTTCTGAATATTAGTATTGTGGGGTTTTATTGTATTGAATTGGTTTTGTATCTAACGCGTGGGGGCTCCAGGAATGAGAAATTGTCCCTAACTAGTTGTAAAGAGCGATGGAATAGACTTAGTAATTTGGCTCGGTGATATAGTACATCATTTGTTTGAACAATAAGTCATTCTGGTTTCATATTGCCGACGTAGAACCACCACTCATACATCCGCACATCAAACAGGAGATTAAGTTATATTTGTTGTCTCAAACTGATGAAATGATTATGTCCTCTACGTTCTTTCTGAATTGTTACACCTGAATTGTTGTATTCTCAAGAAACGATCTCATCATGCTAAGTCCATAATTTAAAAACCGATTTCCCAAGTCATGTTAAAGTAATGACTTTGGAAATGATAATTAAATACATAAATTGATGCTGTCTTCATGCTTTGCTATACCCTTGAGAATGATTCTTAAAGAGGTGATGTGTTAAATCACAATTTCATCAACTCATAAAGATTTAGGCTTGATCTTCAGCAACCCATTCTGTCTTTTTGGATGTATGCCACTCCATCTCAGTTGTGTAGGTCAATGCTCAGGATATCTATCATTAGAGTGTTTCATCCAGAATCAATTGTATATACCTAAGGAAAAAAGGGATCACATGAAATGCAGTATTTTCCATTATTTTGTCAAAGGTTTCTTCACAAGCTGTGTGTCGCACAACTTGTGGAGAAACCTGAAAAATATAAAGGAATGCTTCTGCTTTCATGTGATCCCTTCTTTTTCTCCCTCAGTATTCATACAGCTGTAACATACCTACCGCTGGAATATAGGTGAGTGTGGCAATAAGCAGCAAAACCACACTCAAAGTGCTTCATACTTGCCAGAAGAGCTGACAAAAATGGAAAAGTGTGTACAGATAATCTGACTAATTGCACACCACCAGATCTCAGTGATTCGGACCAATGGTGAGCTCACCGTTTCGCAAATACTTAGTATCGCTATTATTCACATTTATAACTACGTGATTATGATATATTTTAAATCGTACGACAGTGAGTGAGTGAGCAACAATCGAACAATTTTTGTTTGTGTTATTCAGCAACACGTACAGGCTCAGATATATTCCTTGCATCCCTTTGCTTGTCTCATAAAGATAATGACAGTAGTCTCAGTTTGTGTCTTACTTATGTACACAAGAAACTTATCACCTGATGTTATGCCTCATGAAGACGACACCAGGACATATATATATGATAGAACTATTGTTTTACAATACAAAATCTAACCATTTACCATGCATGAGACAGAATCACCAATCGATAGTAATCTGGTCACGGAATCAAACACAAGGGACTTGGGGTCAAAATGAAATGTTACCCCATCACAGATCATTCACAAGATGTGTTTCAAGTCACATTATGGAACTGTCCAAGTCTTCAGTTGTGTGACGTCTTCATACGTTCCAAAAATCTCATCATGGATGACGTCAGTAGGAATTCTGTGCTACAGATCCATGAGAACTTGTTCAAGCTGCTGTCGGTTTGCCGTTGCCTCAACTGTCTACAAAGGTGTTTCAGAGATGCTCTATCGGATTCATATCCAGGGCAGTAAGTTGAGGTAGTCTTGTACAAGCCTGACAATATGCATATGCGGACGTGCATTGTAATGTTGTAAGATCAAACCCCTCGGTTGATGACGCACAAGTGGTAACACAACTAATTCAAGAATTCGTCTTTGTACCTGTGAGCAGGTAATGTCCACGGAGAATGACAATTCATACTCTCTGCTGACCACAAATTCCATCCAATACCATGACACCTTCGCCACCTAAGAGAGAGCACCTCTTGGACACAGTCTGGCACCAGGCGATCACCGCTACATCTGCAAACACGAACTCTCCCATAATTTTGGAACTTGTTGAACCCAAAACAAAAACAATTTCATATTATCTTTCTTGGATTTGCGGAGGTTTGAGTACATTCGACCGTATCCATACCATGTCAGCATTTCCATAGTTCAGAAACAAGTAAATGAAAACACGCCAACGATCAACACATGCTGCCTGGTACAAATTGTTGGTTCATTCTCATGAAACATCTTCATATTTCAAACTGGACGTGGTTCACGTGTACTCCGATTACATATTGGTTATTTCTATTCGTGAGTACATGTCGTGATTATATTCTGGTTATGTCTATTCGTGAGTACATTCTGTGTCTTGACACATTCAATGAACTTGCTGTCACAGACAATCTGCATTTACATGTAGGCGAATCATGTCCATCATTTCATTAGTGGGAGGCAAGCGCGACATGTAATTTTATGTATGAATGCCTTAGTCACTCAACTGGAAATAATCTGACCAGGGCCTCTCAGATTCAGTCCAATATCTCTACCTGGGTTGTCGGTGGTATGAGGACAGCAAACAAGACATGCCACTGTGTGAAGAAATGGCACCTTTCATCTCAAACCACAGTATGGAACAGCATTAGGAGACGTCTTCAGTTTGATGTGAAAATAAACAGCAGTGAATAATTGTGCGATGGAACATGAAAGCCATGGCACATGCCTTGAATCAGACAATTCATACTATACACATGCATTCAGATAATATACACAGTCATGTACGATGGGTTATATAGCTACAGGAATATCTTATGTGGTGAACGCAAGTATATCTTGCAATGTGTGCAGTTTGTATTCGGCTGGGTTAAGGCACCTGTAACTATCATTAAATGGTGGCAAAATGCTTTCATCTTATCTTTTCTCTTTCTGCGATCTTGATTCCTGGGGCAAATGCAATCGGGAATTCGAACTCTTCACCGTATATGTCATGCTGTAGTGCATTTCAGGCCAGTCTCCAATATATATTCAGAAAAATACTTTGTAGCGAGACACAGCACTAGTTGATTTAGAAACATTTTGAAAGACCGTAGTTAATGCAAAAGGAAATTCGAAAGAAAGAACTCCACAGCTTATATGTCATGTTGTAATGCATTACTGATTTCAGGCCAGTCTCCAATATATATTCAGAAAAATACTTTGTAGCGAGACACAACACAAGTTGAATTGGAAACAGTTTGATAGACCGTACCTAATGCAATAGGGAATCCGAAAGAAAGAACTCCACAGCTTATATGTCATGCTGTAATGCATTACTGATTTCAGGCCAATCTCCAATATTTAAATCCAAAAAAAATACTTTGTAGCGAGACACATCTCTAGATGATTTTGAAATATTTTGAAAGACCTAACAGGGGTTCATTGTAACCTTAATGGTGAAGCACAAGTCATTTGTCTTCGAGAACGCCTTTCAGTCAAAAGAAGGTTTCCCGGACGATTCTCACTTGTTAATGAAATGGAATGATTTACTTTTGGACATTCGACAGTTTCGTACAAACCTATGAAGAGAAACGATCCTGTCAGAAGGTGATGTACTTATCTTAATTCAAGTGCTAGATGAATGTGTGCCACTGACTTAGGTTAGTAAGCTGAATGTGTAGGGTTCGATGTCTTTGGCCTGGTCCATTTGGGTATACATTATGCTGGGCGCTGACACAATAGATTGAATATAAATACAGTCAGTGGCAGTACAAATACAATTGCAGTATAAAATACTATAGAAATGGCCACAGGGATAACGTAATTGATAATGGTATTCACCTTGCAGCAATTGTGGTCAAGTTAAAACGGGCCTTAGCTAAATATCTATTACAAGATACATGTATGATCTTTGAAGATATGAGCCAGTTGGACTGTGACAGCAACAGAAACTGAGGCCTGGCTTTTAGAGAGTGACTTAACGTCATTTGGGCAGAATAAACCCTGCCTGCACACATTGGTTTTGTTTGTCTTTCGCGGTGTCAAACTGACACTCATCAAAATGTATTACCCTAGTGTATGAAAAGTCAAATTTAATTTTCATCCCTTGGTTTTATCCTGTCGAAAAACTACCTAACAGATGACAACTTATCGATACACATGATATTTGATTGACGTATATACGCACATAAACTAGAGTAAAGTGTACAGCCAGGCATGAAAGTATCTTGATGGCATCCATACAGTGTTTAAGATGCCTATATTTGATTTGGTAACCCCTGCGACTCATCAAATTGAAAATGTGTTTTTGTGCTTATTGTGCTTCTTCAGTTATTGTCTGTTACACGGGCTCTCATCACGATGTATTGTAACTTCCAATTTCCGCCAACCGCAGAGAAGGAAATGGCTTTATCGTGCTCCTTGACAATGAGAAAAGAACGAATTTACAATTTATAAACTTTCTTTATATCTTATCCTAAAATCACGGCATGAGACATCAAACGTATTTAGATGGAGGAGACTAAAACTTCAAAATCATAAACTTTCTACAAGCACTTATGGTTTCGGCTATTTCATAACCATAAATTTCAGTTTGCCTTCAAATAATAATGCAAATATTTCCTTTAAAAGACGTATATAATGCGGCCATAATTTGAAGGGGAATCTACACGAATGGTCTTTTACTAAGCTATTCGATTTTCTGTCTATATCACTTAAAGCATTCGATTGAGATGATGAGACAGATCTTGTATCAATTGTCATCCCTTTCTTTCGTCCAAATGGCCAACGGTTTGCTTTGACACGCTGGAAACAACAACACCATCTCGGCATATAACGATGGTTAAAAACACAGAATACGTATACTACTATGACTTATTGCATATTTTTGTTCCGTTATGCTAAACGCACGGAGACGTGGGACGGAGCTTCATGTCTGGGGAAGGTCGAAATGTAGATCAATTCGATCAAAATTTGGTTAGTAACTAAATAAATAAAAATCAGATCAATAGCTACATCGCAATGACATGATAAACAGATACACTTATGTCAATTGGTCCTTCACCTGCGCACGATCAACGCATCACGGCATTATGAAGGAGAGTAACCGCGTAAAGAAAATCAAACTTCAAACAGAATAACAACCTGAACCTAGCAAATTTGATATCATCAAAGATTATCATCATTATCTCAATGTTAGCAACACAGCATCGCAGACAGCTTCAGGGTGTAATTTCCTTCTCATTGGCCGTTTGAAATTCCTGGGATTCGTTTTTCCAATCACTTCATTTCTTGAAAGCCTGCGGCAGTATTCCTTCGACCATTTGATCTTGTTGGCGATGTTTTTCATAATATATATATTGCAATTGGGTAGTTGCAAAACAGGGCATAAACAGAAGACGAAATATATATATATATATATATATATATATATATATATATAATTCATTTGATAGGTATAATTGTTATATATAGTCAAAAATAGAGAAGGAATTGTTAAAAGACTCTCTTCAGTGCAAATAACATTATATGTATGTTAGCGTGATGTTGGATATTTCGCCACCGGCATTGTGAGAGATATATGCATATCACGATGTGCCGGTGTGTGTATGTGTGTACGTGCGTGCGTGCGCGTGTGTGTGCGCGTGTGTCTGTATCAGGCGACCAAAGTTCAAGTTACGTTGTGACATTCTGTAGACTTCAATGCGTCCTTGCTCCTCACTGGATGTTGTGTCTTCAATAAGAAACACTCTTTATCAACATTTGGGTCCCGTTGCTGACAGCAACAGCCGTACAAGATGAGAAAAGTACCTCTGATTCAAGATATATTTCACGTCGTTGCGAATGAGGTGCATTTATTATAGTCGCAGATTGATACGATACTTGTTTGAATTCGATATTCTCATTCACTGTAATCATTTATTCCTTATCATTTCTCACTCATGTCATCAAAGATATGTTAAAACGCTAACTTCTTCACCTCACACATTAGGTCGTCACGTTTGAAGTCATGTTTTTTCCGTTTCTTTCTAGTGGACGTGACTTCATTGTATCCCTCATGAGAAGCTGCGTCACCCAATGAGAAACGCTCTTTACCACCATTTGGTTTCCGGTGCTAGCAGCAATACGCGAACAAAATGAGACACAGTATCTTCCACAATCTCCCTCTTGTCTGAAAATTATCTACAATTATGTTTCTCTACAGATACTTCTCTAAATGGTTGTCTTAATATATTTCAGGAAGTAAGGCTACGGGACGATGTTTTTACTACATTCCCATCTGCGCACACCAACTAACTGAATTACATCAACGTGGCTACTTTACAGTTCTTCTGGTCACCTCGTCCATAAGAAGTGTTGGTATACCACTGATGGTAAAGATGAAATGGAATATTTACTAAGTGAGTCTTATTGTAACACATACAATTACATTACGTAAAAGGCTTTGATCAGATGGGCGAACTGTGAGATTGTGTAACCCCCTTAAGAACATTTTTGAAAACCACAGTTATTAGTGGGGAAATTATAATATGATATTGTACCAACCAATATTTTCTCTCGCATGCAGGTATTCCGTAAAATCGTGTCATGGCGACTGATTCAGGACAACCAGTGTTCGGACACACATGTAGTTCCAAAAGCCAGCTACCATGTCGGCAAGACATGTACAAATTCATTGCAGTTATTTGTTTCATGTTCCTCTCTCTCGGTTATTATCATCACCACTGCGTTGTACCAGCCAGCATGTACCCCTCCGTCACATTTATAAATTACAACTATATATGTTATCATGGCATCTACAACCTCATCCTTGTCTATCATCGCACCAATAAGTACAAAGGAATTATATTGTCTCGTTGTGTGTCACTTTTTGGTTCATCGTCTGTTCATTGTTATATCTATACATATCTACGTTTACACGTATTCTGGCCCTCAGTCTGGTATTCCAGCTGGCTGTATGAGGCCGATAGCGAGGAGGATGTCCCGCTCGTAGTTGAGGCCTTGTTGATCCCCTCGCCCATTCATGTTCTGAAACTTGACAGTAGCACAGTGTTTGTCCATAGTAATTTGAGCTAAATGTAAATTAAAGAGTCATATTGTACGATATCGGTGGTATGATTCAGACGTCGCCTGCGTTGCTGGTTTGAGTTTTAAAACGTTGAATGTTAGGAAGAATCAAGGAAGTTCCTTCTTCTGTGAGATATGTCCAAGGGATTCCAGTGTCATGTTATAGTTTATACTAACTCGACGACCGTTGAGTGACCTCTTATGACGGTTAAACATTAAATTGACTCAGGCCATAAAGTAGGAAGGAATGCGTTCTCTGTCATCTCTACCATGTTGCATCTCTGGGTTCAATATAAAAACCGATGCTCTGTCTACAGCTGTGTTGCGTTTGACAAGTGGTGATGCATAACAGGAATTTGACATGGAAGTCCATGGTAAGGATGAAGACACCGATCATCTCAGCTATCCTAGAGCGTATGCATACAGCTGCAATAGTGGCTTGGGAATCAGACATCTGTTATTTCATGTCACTCTGATTGACACATTTCAGATTCAAAGACCTCCTTCGGGTGAATATTGTCACTCGCTGGTATTATGTTCAGCCAAGGAAATTGCTATATGTGTATGTTCGGAGAAGTAACAGCAAGCTGATTCGGAATAACAAAAACAGGCCCAGTTAACCAATGTCGTTGGAGGTGACGATGACCTGTAATACTGGAAGAGCGAAAGAACAGACTAAGGGCCAGGCAGTGAGCTTCATTGCCATCATTATTTCGGAATGTCTCTGGACCCGTCTTACGACATCGCGTGGGGAAGGTAAAATACCACGACCATAGAAGAGAACATAATAAGCAGGACACGGGAAACGTACAGCGTGTTTTAAACGCCATGGCGTATTTGGCATTTCTGATCTCTAAGAAATCACTGCAGTGAAGTCACACTCAGTGAAACCATAACATTAGCATTGTCGAGAATATCATTTTATCAATTGACGTCATGTTTATGAGAAGCATAATTCAATGATTAATTTGTTTCTACTGTCTACTTCCATTATATCCAATCATCTTCAATTAATGCAAAATTCCTCGCTAGTGTCAGTGTTTACTTTCCAAAGGACAGTTTTGAGCAATACAGACATCATTCATGTTTATACTGTGTGCTTGACAACAGCTGAACTAATGGTAATCACATTGACATACATATTAACAAGATCATAATATATTTCTCTCGTGGTTAATATGATCTTCAGGCATGAAGTATTTTATCGTGTGAATGATATGTGTTCGATGCAAGTAGGCGCCGTTCATATTATTATCAAAAGATGAGATGTTAGTATATTCTGTTTTCTTTGGTTAACGCAATTGTGATGAGGTGGATATGTCACTCTTCATCTCCAGCTACAATATCCAACGATTAGGAGATGTCTAGCGTTCTAATGACGTTCGTTTTCATACCATATGATTCACATATCGGTTGAACTGAGTTTGAATAACGAAAATGTGTTATTTAAATAATGTCTATGAGACCAGACTATGACAATTATATAATTAATATAGCCAGTAGCTAGTATTCATCGGTTTCATTTATCGTCTCATCAATTCCAAACGCATAATTTGCCATCGCTAAACTGATTGGGTACTAAATTACATCTCTAGATGTTGAATTACATTTTTTCTACTAATAGATGACATTTGTATAGTTGATGCTGCAGCACATGTCATCTATTTTATCCCACTAGCCTTTAAGAAGCCAAACATTGCACATATTATGTTTCTGATGCTTGTCAAAAAATAAACACCCACGTGACATAATGTTGTGACTATGAGTCATTAAGTGCGACTCGTGGAGATCCGGGTTAGACTTAATCTTCAAGAACCCATGCTTGTCTTAAGAGGCGAATAACAGGATCAGGTGGTCAGCCTCGCTGACCTGGTTGACACATGTTATCTTATCCCATCCTATGCTCATGCTGTTGATCACTGATTTATCTGGTACAGACTATTATTTACTGACCGCCGCCGGGTGGCCATAGTATAACTAAGCTCACTCACTCACTCACTCAATGTGTGTGCGACAAATTTGAGAGAAAAAAGAGGATGTAGGTTTCTCAAGAGTAGATGGGTTTGTTTCAAGCCTCAGTAATGGTACAACTGAGTCATAAGAATGATCTCGATAACTAAATAATCGCACGCGTCGTTCATGTTCAATGAAATAATGAACTTAATGAAATAACCTTGCACCTGGTCCATCAAGTCGCCCTTATAATAGCTACATATTGAAAATATAATGTTATTGACATTGTTGTTCTCATAGCATTTTTGTTGTTCAGGAAACATCTCGGGGAATTTTTTAATTGTTCACAAAATTTAATTCCAGTCCTGACTAACCTAGTATTTTAGTTTTAGTGCCATTATTTTAATAATAATGAGTTTCCATCCCTTATTGTAAGGGAAAGAAAAAGACATTTTATTTTAATTATGTACTGTTCACATCAATTTCAGAAACAATGCAGCTAAGTTAAAACTCACCATGGTTATCTCAAGAGGCCATGGCACTCTAATATAATTATTATTACTAACAGCCTGTGTTAAACATAAGTTTACGATATTTAGATCTGTGTTCTCAATGATCATTTCCATCACTCTAGGAAAACGTCTGGGGCCTGTATCAATAACGAATCTATGGTCAGAGTAAACATTCTATCAATGTGTATATCTGGAGGGAAATAATTAAGTGGCATGTATACTTAAACATTACAGGTAAGTGTGCAATGTCGATCTGATTTACTTTCACGAACTTACATTTCATAGTAAAATATACCCGTACCGTATATGATTAAGAGGAAACAAATCCCGAATCTTAATACATTTCCGTAGAGGAGAAGCACTAATCGATCATAAGCATATAACGTATATTATTAGTTGTTCACTAGTCACGAGGGGGCCATGGGCTCATGTACCCTCGAGGTTTGTTTATGTTCCTCGAGCCCGCAGGTTTGTTTATGTTCCTCGAGCATGCAGGGGTACCTTGAGGGTACATGAGCCCATGGCTCCCGAGGGACCAGTGATCAACGTGTTTATCTTACCGAACACCTGAATTTTAATATTGAACTGTTTGAAGCACTTCTGTTGAATGTGAGGCGAATCGCCATTTTGCAGAGGACACACGGTAAACAGATTTAGAGTTATCTCCCTTCCATCGATTTTCAATCGCAAAACCTCGGTAATTTCCGTCCTTCATGCGTGATTCAATGTTATTCGAGACAAAGATGTACTACCATGAAGCACCAGAAGAGTATGGAATTCCCAGCGGAGTAAATTGAAAATAATACATCGCCTGTAAGCGGGGTACATTGAAAATAATAGAATGGTGCTTAGCCAGTCAGAAAACGACATTCATGTGTGAGGTAAGATGAATTATAAAATCATGGTACAAGATGCTCATTCCTTCTAGTCAGCATTTGTCTAGTGAATAGCTTTGTACACTGCTACTAGTTTATCCTATGAGATCACTTCCTGCATTTACCACTTCATACATGTTGAAGTGTTTGTGAAAGAAACTGTGGATAACTCAGTTTTCCTTTGTAAAGCCTTCGGGGTTAGTAAAGTAGTATCACATTTTGTTACGCTGAATTGTCTATCCATATTATGCATCATGCAAGACACAACGGCACTTAGCCAACACTATGAATACTATGCATGCATGAACACATACTGTCTAAATTGGTCAACCTACATGTATTTAGCTGGCTTTTATGACGATATATGTGTGCTCATTGCACAACTCTGTGCACGTAAAGAACCCACGAATCCGTTGGTATATGACCAGATGGTGACCACATGAACACGTACAAACACCTAGTTGCGGGTACAGCAACCTGCAGTAAACTTGGACAAAGTACTGGGACTGTCCCAGTCCACTCAGCTGTGAATTGGATACCTCGTTAGGATGAGAGAGCAACACTAATCTCGGTGCTTCTAGTGGCAACAACAGTTGTACAATCCCTACGGAGTTGAGATTGATAATACGATGTGACGTTGCGATTGACATCCAATCATCGAGGGAAACAAATGCTAGCGTCTGGAGCAAGCACTAGTTGCATTGATATGTAAATGATCTATGAGAAAAAATAATAATAAATGACTGATAATCATTTAAAGAAAGTAAGAAAGTAAAACTTCCCGTAGCTATTATGTTGAGAGCACAAAAGTTGGTTTCAAGCAGTAAAACAGTTTAAAAAATGGGTTTCAAGTATTCATATCTCTGGAAATATCTGAAGGAGTGATTGAGTGATCAGCTTTGAAATGAATTGGATGTCCAGTCGACATGTTGCTTGACTGGCAAATTCCTAAATGACGGGTTAATAACATCTTTTCACGAAGACGTTCTTAAATATGTTTTTAAAGTTCTGAATATGCTCTAGATTCCTTCAGGATAACAGTTTCCAGGGAAGTGACTCTGGCCTCACGAATAAACGGCGCATCTATTTATCTGTCAGAGGAAAATCAAATCGTAAGGTATGCCCAATAAGAGTAACTTGTAAGTTCATGAGCTGACACCGCTGTAGTAAATTACATCACACGAAACGTCTTTTTAGTAGCAGTGATACAAAAAATGCTGGAAAGGAATACGCATTGCCAACTTGACATTTACACCCCTAATGAGAAACCGACATTTTATAAGGATGCAGTCAAATCCTTGACTTTTTCATTGTGAAATGATTGATAGCTTCATTTGTGTCAATGGCTCCTTCATCTGCACACTGATTATTACGTGATTATGGAGGAGCGAAAGGCTTAATGGAAATTCAACCTTTAAAATAAAATATGTTTACATTTTGTGGTAAACAAGTTAATACTCGTTCCATGAAAACGTTCATCAACATGCTTGCAAACAGCAGCATCTAAGACAGCCTGAAGATGTAATGACCCGTCCAAAACATCCAATCATGTACACGCACCATTTCCTTCTGTCTATTTAATTGACATTTTAAATCTCCCGGAATTCTGCTGGATGAAGAGGTTCAAGTACAGATTTGTCCGATGGAAATTCTCATCACGAAATGTAATGAAAATGTGTCTTCTTCAAATTAAGAGGACAGTTATGAATGGTAACCTTGTAATCATCATATCGTCGGTATTGTGAGATAACGATAATACTTCACACTGCATTCGACAAATGGCTAATGTCCACATGCACCCGAGAGTCTGAAAATGCACTCTTACCGCAGAACTGTACCTTTAAGAAGTACGGGGACCGCAATGGCGTAGTGACGTCCGCACGAGGGAAGGTCACAGGTTCGATCAACCAAAAGGCGTTAAATTGGGCTACTTCTTGTCGCCTGTCAGGCGCTCGTCCTTAAGGGGCACAAGGACAGCTCGGTAGTCAGTATATTGTGTCTGAATGGGATATTCATGCTTAAGTTCGGCATGACATCTCGGGATATTCATGCTTAAGTTCGGCATGACATCTCGGTGAGCTAGCAATATATAAAACCAGCCTACGTCTGGGCTAGTAAAACAGCCACACATACACCTGCATGCACGTCGTCAAATGGGCGGATAATCTATGAAACGCCACTTCACCTCTCTTCATCTCAAGAAGTCCGTGTATTCGTGATATAAGTGTTACAATCATTTACAGTTACAGAGTGTTCAAAGCCGAGATTCACATTCATTGTCATTAGGAAAACCATATCAGTTCTCGTGGATTACATCAAAGTCGTATACGTTTAATACACTAACCCTTTCACCTTATATATGAGGTCATAACATTTCAAGTCATACTGTTATTCCTCAATTTCCTTCCGGTCTACGTGATTTCTCTGCATTCGTCTTCATCCTGGGATGCCGGGGCAGCCAATAAGCAACACTCTTAATCATTGTTTGGTTTCTGTTGCGGTGTACTGTTGACAGCAGTAAGCGTTCCAGATTAGACACCGTACTTTCACCTGTCTTCAACTCGATTGAGTGATGGATCTACTAGAAGGAGTTTCCTTAAGAAGCACTGGCCTAAGCACTATAGGCTTCTGTGTAATTATATCTCTCCAGGATCCGTCGCTCGGGTTAGCTGGAATACGTGTCCAATATGTACTTATCTACTACTGAGTTTAGTTTTCCGCCGCTTTTTGCAATATTCCAGCAAAATCACGGCAGAGGACACCAGAAATGGGGTTCGCACACTTATCTACGAACACTTCCGAACTGAGTGACAATTTTTCAATTTTGAGGTTACTTCGCACTTAAAAGTGAGTGAGTGTAGTCTTACACCGCTTTTAGCAATGTTCCAGCGACATCACGACGGCGAAACCAGAAATGGACTTCATGTGGTGTACCCGTGTGGGGGACACGAATTTCGCGAGTAAATTTCTGTCAGAGATGTACTTTGACCAAATCCTCTTTGACCGAATGACAAAATCAGAGTCTGTGTTTCGTCAAAGCAACACGTTTTAAGTGCATACCCGAGATTTATCAATGTTGAGCATTTAAAAGAATTTTTGTCTAATTGTCATCTTTGATTATATTTCAAGGTATTATCCGAGACTAGATTATATCTGCATTATCTCTGATGCTGAGGGGGTCATGGTCGGTCCCGTCATGGGAATCGGATAGGCACCAGAAAGCGCTAAATGACCGTCGGTTTAAATCTCTGTTCCAAAGGATAATGTTTTCAGTTTTGTGCCAGAATATCTCAGTGTGAGCATTACGAACATCATGACATGTAGAAATATTTATTAAACACGAAACTGGCAATATCTATTGGCAAAAACGATATTTCTAAACAATGTCGTCTTCAAAGCAGTAAGAATTATGACAATTCACCTGCATGTGCTTGAAAGTTACAGTGCGGAAAGATCGAAACGTTACCACCCAAAAATGTGTTCTAAAAACTGTCTTTATACAAGGATCACAGTTGGATAGGAACGATTTCAAGAGAATGCATCCATAACATGCGACATGATTGTTACTCCCCCAACCAAACGTTATAGGATTGTGATACACACATGGGCTACTTACGGCTCATTCATTTGTGATAAAATCGCAATAAAACCAGATGACCAAAACGGTTTATGAGAAATAGTAAATGCCGAGTATTCACTTATGTCCAGAATTTAGTCCTTTGAGGGTATACGAGGTTCAGCTGTCTGGAATCAGTTTCAATCAAGGTATAGAATTTGCAATTACAGTCTTCTAAGATCCCTTGAAATATTATCAGTGTATAATTATCTGGGGTGATCATACATTTCCAAAAAGGCCACGAGTATAAGAAATGTGTCTGAAACCGTTTAGGTAGTAAGTGGAGATGTGATTCAACCATCAGAATCATTTTCAACCAAGGACTTTAACAGTGCTTTGACGTAGTACCTGTGGGTGTTTCACACGACCATCTATTGCAAAACTGCACTGAACAGTTATTTTATGACTTGAATAAAAAATTGTCAAGAGTGATTAAATGCAACAGCAATATATTTCGAAGATGTACCAGCTTATTTGAGGAATCACATATCGTCTCTCGCCCGCCCACCAGTTTCAGGTAAAAACGCAACACGTGGCTGTGAGGTTTCCAAAGAGTACGAAGTATTTCTGAAACCTAAAGTGTTTTAGCCTGAAAATCTGACAGTGCAAACGCCCCAAAGATCTTAATCAATGTGAATTTGAATTTGAACTAACTGTTATAGAATTCTGAGATGCTCAAGAGCGCAATTCCGTCGCCTTTGCTGATGTTATTAAGTTTGAAAAGCATGTCTCCCTGCCTTCCAAAAAATCAATCAAATCCTCCTTGACTGAACCATTTCCTCTGACTAGTTGTGAGTAATGTTATCGTTTTTTTCCCCTAAATTGTTGATTTTTGACACATCGTCTATAAATGGTTAATGCTAAACAGACTGATGCAATTTAGAAGCAAACATCCCTGCAGGACGCCTTTTTTAACTTTATGAAAAAGGTTTGGCCTTCGGCAACCCATGCTTGTCTGAAGATGCGACTAACAGGACCAGGTGGTCAGGTTCGTTCGTCATCCCATCCCAACTGCGCAGATTGATGCTCATGGTTGTATTCTCTTGTCTGCACTCTCGTACAGCTTGAATATCGATGGCGTTAAAGAAAAATAACTTCAGAAACTTTGTACTTGAATTTGCACTTTTAATCTCCCCTTTGCAGTCACTTTCCTGTCAGTAAACCTGTTTTGATAGCGTAATGGTAGTTGCACAGGCATGGCGATGAGAAATGGACGTTGAGGGGAAGCCCAAAGGGAAAGTAGAAACACTGAAAGTCTTAACTGAATAGTGTAGAGTAGAGTAGAGTGTGTGCATCCCGCTGCAGCAGTGGCATCTGAATCGATTATGTTCTCATGTACGTCACTCTAAAGGACATTTTCACATATGAAGGACCTCTTTAGGTGGAAAAGCATCAGTCGCTGGGATAAGGTTCAATTAATGACATTGCGATAGTCTGTATTTTTGTGATATATTGCAACTTATTTTGAGTTGTCGCGGAAAAAAATGCTTATAAACATTGAATTGAAGATAACAACATTTATTGAGACCAAACAAGTGCCGGTATCCTACAGCTGTGGAACTGACTAAGGAACGAACAAGATGCTACCACGATCTTTGGTCCATATGGATTAGTAGTGTCGAGAATATCACACCAGTACTCTCTTGTTTAATGTTTTCATGGCCAGCCTATACTTAATTAATACCATCTTCTGTGGTGAAACACATGCGAATCTTTGATAGTTTTCATGAAGGACCTGATGACTATGTCGAGCAGTTCGATCAGTAGCATCCAGTATATTTGTATATTCAGTAGACTATATACATACATATTAATAAACTAAACTTACTGATCATGAATTATTCTTTGAATGAATGAATATTGAAGGCTATATATTCCAGTATATTTGAGATATTCTTCGTCACAAATTCATCTTAAAATAGAAGCTTGAAATGCTCCTTTTATTAACATTAAAACATTTAAATGTGTTTACTTTTTCTCTTTGAGATTGGGAGATACAGTTGCGATACCTGGTATCAGCAGTTGGTTCTATTTCAAAAACGAGGTATTGCTCTCTCTCTCTCTCTCTCTCTCTCTCTCACACACACACACACACACACACACACACACAAGGAATACGAATCTAAGCATAAAGTCCAAATGACAACTATAGACAAGATTGACATGTAATTTGGTTTCTGATTACATAAGGGTGACTGCGTCTAGTTGCGTCACATTCTACCATTGTTAAACAAACCATCCTGACAGCATGTAGTGCCAAAGGCACATCATAGCCTTCATTTGACATGTTCGTTGCAGCTTGCAACGTCACACTGTTTGCCTTGTCAAGTATGCCAGCGGTTGTAAGGCATCAAAGCGAAAAACGCCATGTTCGTCTCCTTGTGGAGGTAATGGCGCCCGCTATCTCAGACCAACATGTCCAACAGCACCAGGGGACGTCTTCATTGGACGTTCATTTTGGTACCAAAGTGAACTGGAGTGACTTCTGAAAAAAAACATGAATGGGCATATATTTCAATTAGCACGTATTCAAACACGCGTGGCTGACTTTGAACCTGGGAATATCAGCAACTAAAACTGTAGGAAAGAAGAAAGTATATACTTTTCTGTATCTAATATCTATTTCTCTCATTTAGGATGTCCTAACGCATGCATTATTGTTTCTTCGCTAATCTGATTACATACACCACGTATCTTGCGGAGAAATACAATTATCTTCCCTTTTCACGTTTGGTGTTCCTGATTCCGAGGCCTATAACTAATGCAATAGCAACAGAAAGAACTGGGAAAATGAGGCAGCTTGCTGTAACACATCCGTCACATGAAAGTCTCAGTTTGATTCTAGGTAAACGTTACTTTGCTTATTTGTAACAACATGTTGTATTGGGTATTCCTTAGGTTCGGTTTTCCAATGAGTAAATACATTGTGTTTGTATCTTTGATGCTGCAACACAACGCACCCCCTGTTTAGCATCGTCTTCAAAGTAAACTAGTATTACCCGACACAGATTTCCATTTGAAAATGGTCATTTTATGAAGTGTGTTAAGTCAGAACTGGTCAACCAATATGGATGTTAATCCCGTCTTCTGTTTCGGCTTATGTGTCTGACCTGATACAGACTACAAACTCATTTCACAAATGACACTGGTGGGTCTATTTGATATATCGTCATTTTGTAGAGAAATGACCACTGAGATATGAAATTAAATGCTGCATGTCTTATGAAGATATAATGCGTGTTGTTCAACACCATGTAACAAGTATTATATAATACAAACAAAAAGTATGGGAACACCCTAAGTTTTCATAGCCGTCTATATACATAAACATGGTGAGGTCATTTATTCTTAGTGTAAACAGAAAACTTTATGTGCTCAATGGGCACTTGAAACGATATGTCAGAACCTGCAGTGAAGTAACTGATTCAATATTCCTTCAGTCTTTTGTCTTCAGTCTTCAGTTGTGTATGTGCGACTCACTTCCTTTACACGTGACTTCATTGTCATTGTAGCCCTCATGGGACGCTGTGTCAGTCAGTAAAAAACCCTCTTCATCACTGTTTCCGGCGAGGTACAGTGTTGACAGCAATAAGTGCTTTAAATGAGACACCGTAGTTTCAGCTGTCGACCCTCTTGACTGAGTAATGGTTCTAATAGATTCTGCCATAAGGTTTCCTTAAGAGCTATATGTCTAACTACCTCTGTAATTATTCTTTGAGTATTAGTCTCCCCATCTAGCTCGGTAATGAGTCTAACACATACTCATCTGCAAATAGCGGCCGACGAATTAAGTGACTTGAATGTGACCCCTTTGGAATTATTCTTGTTACCACGCACTTAGGAAATCTTAGCGTACCACCGAACATGACGTGGTATATTTTATGCGGTACGACTAAAACACGCGATGTTCAACAAATGCATTGATGAAATGGACGTCAGACGAACTGCGATATTGAACTCTAGAATAAATATTTAATCTTAGCCAAAAAGCCAGTCACTCACATTCACAGGTTAAGGTTGTTCCAGTTTGCTAGGAAACATACTCATTCTCTCAGTTACTGTTTATAGCAACGCTCACTAGAACGGACACAAAGACCCATGTCAAATATTTTAGGAGATGTACTGTACTAAACAAAGAAGCGCAATAGATGTATTATGTTGCGATTTATACAAGTAATCAACAGATCATTATAAATTGTTCAATTCCACCAATCATTGCCACTGACAGAGGTTCATCATGGCACGCATGTCACTGTGTATGCCGTCTGTTCTCATTATCTTGTATGACTTTTATGAGAGCCCTGACATGATGCATCCTCGACCATGGAACGACGAATGGGCCGGGAATGTTCACACACTCTTCTTGCACTACTTCCTTCTTGAGGACCATATGCATGGCAGTACTTGGATGTAGTTTTCTTTAAAAAATGCCTGTGATGTCGTGAGAGGTTTACCGCCTGTTTATATCTGTAAATAGCAGAATACAAGTCAGGAACCTTATCTTACTTACTTACAGGGCATGTCTTACTATGTGCCAATATGTATAAGCAAAGGAGGAACGGATCTTACCTGTGGAACAGGGCTTGTTTACAGGTTCCATGAAGACTGATGTTCAGTGATCCATGCATTCAGTTACTTTTCTTCACCTATAAATATGCCTTACGCTCACATGGATTGAGATGTTCGAGACTGGACATTTCTAGCGTTAAGGTTTTCAATTTCCACTCGTCACTTTCTTGACAAATATATTAAAGTTTAGTGCAAACGACGTCAGTTTGATTTAAAAGTACGCAGTCCGTATCTGCATAATTTGCTTTCATTGAATTGCCGTCTACCACAGTTCATAAACATAGCTTACGGCATTGTCTGGATGTTTCAATGGAAGTATAATTGTGACTTCTTAGAATAACACTGTTTATAATGTTTCACACGGATGTTCTAGGAGTGGTTACGAATGGATGTAGGGCACACCCTTGAATGTTTGTATGTGTAAAGTAGAACACGCCCCATGCTAAGAATCTGCATCTGTACACAGAACAGTGGAAGGAGAAGGCAAAATGAAGGCCAATTTGTGAGATTGCTATCGTCTGAAATGCTAGACAATCAATCCCAGTATTAAACGGATATACTTAGGCATCTACGTGTGAATGTCAAGACTAAACGTGGTGAACAATTTTTCAGGGGCAGTGCATCCCTTCAGATATCTGATGTAACCATGATTGCAAGTCCTTACTGTGGGTTTAAACTCAACTCTGTATTTACCATTTGATTTCGACATCCTCCTAAACTTGAATGCATAAATATCAAGCATGTGTCACGCATATGAACTGATGACATGTTACCTGCTGTTAATGACTGACCGTTTATGTGTAGTTTATAACATGACCCGCGAGCATTGTTGAAAATTGAGCTCTCTTACAGTGTTAAATGCCGAAGGTCCAGTGGCATTTACCAAGGAAAGGAGCTTTACCTTTCAACAATGGCAGAGGGTCATGTTATACCCAACTTATAAACCAAACGAAACTATATACTATATACTATACTGTGTACTATATATATGAAATACTATATACTATACATATGAAATCAACTGGGATGACAACCGCCAAGCCGGAGAGCAAAGGATAACGGGTTCGAAACCAGGTGTCGGCACTGCATGATGGAAATTGTTAATAATGTCATATTTACGATCAAATTCAGCGTTTTCAAGACAAAGTCAGAACAAGTAAAAATTCAAAGTTCCGGATCGGACCAGAGGCACGTTATTATGATACGACCCGGTTCAGATTGACAGTATTTAAATAATTACATCAGGAAGCGTGATTGTATCAGATTTGAGGGATATTACGAAAACATTGTCCCCCGAGAACAACAGACTGACGTCACTGTCGGTTTATAAGTCAAAATAAAACGTCTCCCAGGGGGTATTCCATCCCCCCAGCATCGTTTGTCATTTTTTTGGAAGCTATGAATGTAAAAAAATCCTCCATCGACGCAGTCCATCGTTGTGTTTAGTCACCCCTCGTACCTCCATAACTATAGACACGTTTTCAGTGTGTCAGTGAGTGTGCAGTGCACAGTGTGAAGATCCTGGTACAAGAATTAGTTTTCAGCAATCCAAGTGAGTGGTAATTAAAAGGCAAATGGGATGTCAGACTCGACAATTTACAACACTGTATCGATTTTACTCGCCAAATGCTCTTTATATGCTCGTGCTGCATACGAGCTACTTATGATTCATTATGACTTCATAATTTGATATAAACGCTTTGAAATCACTATATTCAGAGGTCAGCCTTTGAAGGTATGTCAGGCTCGACAGTTTGGAATCAATTTCAAACCAGGTAACGACTTTGCTATTACCACCATCAACAATGCCTTGACATATCAGCAGCATGCAATTAGGTTTGGTAATCATATATTTCCAGAATAACCATCAATAGAAGGAAATTCGTTTTAAGCCATCACAATAGCTCACGTGTCGATTCCAAGTAGAGACGTGACTCGGCCATCTGATATCAATTAATGTATAGACTTTGTAATTAGTACCTTTAATATCTTGGAATATTACCCTGTGTAATTTGGAGAATTGGTAATTACTATTACAGGAATCATACCATTCCAATTTGAAATTATTCGTGTTCATCAAGTGCCATCAACCATCCTACCTCCAGCTTTCTTTTTAACAGGAACAATAGATATTAGCTTACAGTAAATATAGCTCATTGCCGGTATATAAGATACATATGAAAAGAAAAACGAAGTGTTTATTGTTGGTGTCATTATGGGGAGAAACATTTGGATTAAAACCTTTATAGGATTGTGACGTGCCCAAAGTGTGGAATAACAAACAGCATATTCTGTGGCCTAACATCACTGGTATTAGCTAGTTTTGAAAAACATTCTGAAGGTTATGAGAATAAAGTGGTGCAAATGCATCTTTGGGTGAGTCATTTCAATCTTCCAGTTTCGACAACTAGGTTTACACTGAATCGCTGGTGGTTGATAAATCTTATTAGTCTTATTACAAACTTTCCTCATAGAACAGCAAAGCAGAATTCCTTCTCAATCAGTTTAGAATTTGTACTTTTAATCGCCCCTCTGCAACCAATGTTCCATTTTAAATAAGTAATGGCACTTACGCATGCATGGTGATGGGAATTGGACATGGAGTGGAAGCCCGTGGCAAGAGTGAAGACATCGATCTTCTTAACTGTATGGTTGGCAGAGTGTGTGCATACCTCTGAAGTAGCGGCATGGGAACCTGTTATGTTCTAATTTATGTCACTCGAATGAACATTCTCACATTTAAAGGGCCTCTTTGAGTTGAAAAATGTCACTCCTTGCCATAGATGCTGTCAAGAAACTATTACATGACGTAACTCCATATGACCAGGAAACAGCGAGCTGAATAAAACAAATTAATTGAATACACCTGCAAATCCTTGTCATGGGGTCTCCTGTGTTCGTCTTCATGAAGTTTGACACGTTAAAGAATAATGCAACTACGTTAAACGCCAAACTCGCTTCCGGGTGGAAGATGTTGAACTTTATATCACAGTAATCACCACATTCTGGGGACATACACTTTCGTACTGACGGAATCGCGGAATTAGTTTGGTGAATATTATTTATGGTTTTTAGCGATCTAAGAAAGATTCAGTGGCTTCAGAAAGATGATTAAATCTGCAATTATCGATATATGTATGTTAAAGGTTAATTACATGCCTTGACTTGTTCCAGTGTACTATATGTTATATGGATGCTTCAATTACGTTACGGTCCAGTAAGTATTTGTCGGATATATCTGTCTTTTCTGCAATGTGGTAAGATTTTGTTGATTAGAAAATATGAAATGAGATGTTATGAAGAGAGTCTCAGAGATTGAGGATTGGGAAAATGAGGGAATATAATTTTGTAAGAATGTTAACTCGCAAAGAAAAGATCAGAACCACCACATTCAATATCAGCAATTAGTTAGGTCATGTAATATGGAACGAGGTGCGTTGGTTAATGTTGTTTTACACGGAGATCTGTATGTCATTGTACGAAAGTTATACAGTTCGTTTCTCAAGCACACATGTACGTCCACCTACAATGCAATAATAACATGAACCAGCGAGCAGCTACGGGATACTTTCAGTATGAATGTTGTCGATATTCAATTTCAAATGACCATGCCCAATTCTCTGACCTCTGGCCATTGATCGTATAACCTGTCCACCCTCAAGAGCGACGACTTTGTACTCTTAATATGCAGTTACATTTCAAACTAGCTTGGTAACACTAGGTGGATGTCTATAGATACCGCACATGTGCTGAAACATCACGTGTTTGATCTCTCGAAAGGTTCTGTACTGTACGCCATTAATGGTATTTATGTCAAAAACAGTATTAACAGCTTCGTCTCACAATGACAATACTGTACAAACACATGTATGCAATACATATGCACAAATGCAAGATGAAACTTAGGTATAGTCATATGCTTCGAGTAAAATCACCGGGAGTTCCTTGGAAACTCTTTTACTTGCAAGAATCCTATTTTAGAGAGGATTTAGGGGTTTTAGGCCTTATTGTGCTGTGCATATTACACCATGTGCATTTGTGAAGTTCATTGATTACTCGGTAATTTTTAAAGCAACTTTAATCTGTTTGATGATAATGCACAAAGGCCTATTTCCATATTCGCCTCAATATCTCGATCATTATTGAAAATGTTTCGAGGGCATTCTTTGATGTTAAATTGATGATATAATTAAGCTCATCGCTGCATATTATGGCATTTGAAAACAAACATAAGAACTACAGAGAGCTCCAGCTGCCCTTAGCTTTACAGAGAAAATTCATTATGGTAAACCTTTCACAGCCAGCAGCGTTCCTATGACTTCAAACTTAGCACTCCATGAAAGACATTAAAACTGGAAATCAAGTAACCATTCAAGCATAATTTAAAACAAACCCCTTCTTGTGAACATACTGAGCATGGTAACCCACTGTAACAATATATATCTTGCTATGATCTCCCAAACTACTTGCAAAGGTTGGAGGCTAGAACGGAACAAGGTCGGCGTAGATGTGTTTTGGTTGGTTATTTAACGCCGCACTCAGCCATACCCCAGTTCCATGGCAGCGGTCTGAAATAATAGTGTGTGGACAACAGAACCCAGTGGTCAACAGCATGATAATCGATCCACACAGCTGGTCCGGCTCGTTAGTCGCCTCATGAGGCAAGCATGGCTCACTGAAGACCACCTCTACGCCGGAAATTCACTGGTGTAAATACCACCATATGTGGAGTGAGTGAGTGAGCTTAGTTTTACGCCGCACTCAGTAATATTCCAGCTATATGGCGGCCTACCATATGTGGAACAATACTTCAGCGCAAGCCTAGTTTTCAGAGTGTACCGAAATCAGTTTACGGTCTCATAAACCGTTCATTTCGTACATGAATTTTGGAACTATGATATGATTTTTGTAAGTATCTGTTTTCAAACTTTGATGTAAACGAATACATCACAGAATTTCTGCACTCGAACGGAGCGGACGTAAATCAAATTCATCCCTTCATCCCGTAGTTGCGGATTTTCAAATCCATCGATTACAGTTTGATTTCGTAGATCACCGTTTTATATTCCGTTGTTTGGGGAATTATTAGACAACATATTATTCCATAGTTATGACACGGAAACTGATTCTGTGTATTAAAGTTTTCTAATACCGAAATGTTCAAGACTACCTGTTACTTCTCCTTAAAAACGTGGTAGGCGATAAGCAGATATAAAATGTCACAACTGCATTTTTACCGATCTGGTCCTTCCCAAGACCCCCAAAAGACTGCATCTGACAAATAATGTCTGTTCATGAAATTAGGCATAAATGTTAGGTTCAATGACAGGTTGAAACCCTTTCCCGCTTTCTAGATGTTGCTAGAATATTGCTAAAAGCGCCGTAAAACCGTACTGACTCTTATATTAGTGAACACTTTGTATGAAATTGTGCACACAAGGAGCCTGCTGAGATTGACGTGTGGGGAAACTAATGTTTGTGTGTTATTTGTCTGGAACGTTTAATTTCAGGATGACACTTTTAATTCTTTTCCGATAAGAAAAGTCTATATTTGACTTTGTGGGCTCTTGATTGTGACATTATGTCATATCTAACCGTGGCCAATGCAAGATGCTCAGATCGACGTCATAATGGTGACGTCATCTCCAGAAGAAAACCTTCGTAAGTTAAAATTAGGTCAGTATTGCACAACAGTTAAAAACAACATTTTACCTGGTATTTTTGGAGGCAATGTACGTTTCGAACAGCAACTGTATGTGAAACATTCCGGTTACTTGCACTCGAGGAAACATTCTCGACGGAAATGTACTTTTAGAGAATTGGAAGGTATAACTCCATTAAATCCACAATCATGAAGTTAATTATCTGTACATCGCTTGGACACGTCCTTTGTGTACAGGAGTTGATTCTTGAGCTCTGCCGGGGATAATAATTGACATGTCAGCATAGGAATCTAATACAATTATCAGAACAGACTGTAAAGGCAAATTTCATCTAGCTCTCTCTCTTGAACTCACTCCACTTACTCACTTACCATTAGTAATGTTTTTGGAGTAAAATGCAAATAATCATACCTGTTTAACATATAAACTTTTTTCGTTACTTGACAGTTCGTTTTGTTGTTTAACACCCCACACAGCCATATCACAGCTGCATGAAGGTTAACTGTAATCCAGTAGGGACCAAACAACCCAGGGCCAAAAATCAGTGTACAATAAACAGACTATCGATCTTCTCAACAGCCAAACATCATTAAGTCTGACCATCCGATCCCGTTAGTCGTGTCTTGGGTTGTTGAGAGTGACCTTCATTGGTAGAAATTATTCTTTCGAAGTATCTGTTTTGTGTAGATTTTAGTATGCACGCAAACATTGATTAATAATCCATACGTATTCACTTGTTTATGTGTTGACTGTATGACGGCTTTGTAAAGCTGGATGTTGACATCATAGGTGCTTTGCAAGATGTCTCACAGAAGATTGTTAGTATCATGGTACGCGCTATTCTTTGCCTTTTACAACAAAGGCGATTGTTTTATTCGTCCATTTTCTTTGGCGATGCGTCCATGACAAGCTTATAGGACAAATAAAACCAGGAACCAATCATGGATAGAAGAACTCAACGGATATTGCACAAAGCTATGAAAAGATATTATCAGACCCCCTCAAAGACTGACACCAAACAGAAGATGGTAATTTATCACCATACACATTTCACATTTCCTTTGATCATACCAATCAGACAGTAAGGCACTCTTCTGAAGAGGATGTCATCTAATAAACACACGTTGAGTTGTCTGAGCATGGTTTACTTGTTAAGGTGTAATTGTTGTCGTAAGTGGAAAGCTATATTGTGTTTAATGCCATAGAATTGCGTTGTCATCATTGTACCTTGGTGATTGATTTAAATGTGCTTTAGATGCCGGTACTTGGGGATCTTATGTTATGAGAACCTTCGTATGATTTGGAATTCATAACAGTTGTTTTATTTCATGAACAGAAAAGTGGGAATACTTAGTGGTTAAGTCGCTCGATTAGCACCAGATTCTGACGGCATATTGGTTGATTACAAGTGTCGTGAACGAGTCTCGATCGCAAACGGCAAGACACTGAGGTAAATGTGTTAGTATTGGTAGGTTCATCAATGTCGTCTATGTTTCTGGCGTTAAATATACATTTTGATCAATGTGTATTAATTTTGAGACTAAAAACAAAAATTACACAGTACACGCGTCCATTGTGTTCAACCACATACAATTTGTACTTACGCTGGGACAAACCTGTTGTTACGAGCGTCATGGCACCAATTCAGGAGCAGACCAGTTCGTGACTGGTGTTTGGAATTTGACATTGTATTTGCTGCAGTGTAATTCCAGTTTGTCAAACATCTCACCACTACAGGTTGTTCCACGTGGTAGTTAACTAATATTGTAAAAAAACCCGTAGCACTGCAATTATATTTAAATATCACTTTCCTCAAAATACGCCAGCTCCTGTCATCAACTTATTGTCACGTGCAGGGTGGTATTTCTCCTGCAACCTTCTCTTGACTAATGTACTGATGTAACACACATCCACGTCTGGATGGATAATAAATCTTAAAGTCTGGTGAAAAAGTGAACACAACATTTACTGTTTGGGCTACCTTTACCGTTTGTAAAAATACAAATGGAGTCTTCTGACAATAAATATAAAACAAACCATTCTATGGCTTTCCCAGTACAACAACATACAACCATTAGCTGGCATGAGCCATAGGAAACGTTTTCATGCACAGGACTAAACACTTTCAATTTAATCCACCGAGGACATGGCTGTATCTGGTCGACAGACTTAAGGTGCAATATCCTTTTTAATGGACATATTATAAGAAACGCAAACTCATATGTCAAAGAGTTCCAGGCAGTTTGATCATTACTGCCAGTGTGTGGTATATTTCTTGGTGTTTCATCGTTGTGTGGGGGGAAAGGTTGGTCAGTTGCCTAAGGGGGGTGCCAAAATGTGTTATGGCAGCTACATCTTATAATTTCTGCATTATCCGGAAATCCAAATGCCAGATTGTTCGTGATGATGGTCACTGGTTTGTCAGCTCATATCCTACTTCACAAAAGGGGGTACATGCCCCGCTCCAGCACTCACCACTTTGGGATTTCTTGTACTGACGAGCTTTCCTACCATGTGTTTTTATCAAGACGCATTGATCGCAGTTTAGTTATGACAGTCTTCTCTGACAGCATTGCATGTTGAGAGCGAGAGATGTTTGCTAAAAGCCATTGCAGACAGTAGGAGTATTTTTAACATACGCTGTTGTGAAAACAGACACAGGGCGTAAGCCCAAATGTATCACTTATTGCCGCTCTAAATATTACATATTGGGAATAAATATTTGACAGTAGAATCAGTGATATACAAGGTGCTTGACAGTAACAAAGGGGTTCATCTCATATATGCGATAATTACAGAGGTTATAGGTTGAACTCTGTTAATGATTGACGGTTTGGGTGGTCTAATATTTTCTTAGCAATGATTGTATCATTTCTATGTATTTGTACACAGACATGATATATATTTATTGAGCATTCAGTGAACAAGATAGTTTAGGCTTAATATGTTAGTGTATAGTGTTTTTGTCCAAGATTATCAATATTTAAGCATATTGTCTCCTTGAAGCCATCAATCAAACATTCGCAAATGAATGTTTCCAAATTGCACAACATTTAATGAAGAATTAACCCGAAATATGCTGAAACGTAATGTGAAGATTGTCTTCGATTATTTACGAGTACGTATACTAAATCAAATTTCAACCTCTCGAAAGTGATTGACCAATGTAATTTATTTCGAAACTGCCGTACACCAGGAGCAAGTTTGAAGTTGTAAAACGTACAAGAGGGTGAATTAATGTCATAGTCTTCAAGGTGACCTTCCTGGAACGTAATTTGTGTCATTACTGAGTCACTTAGGCACATGCACTCAAAAGCCTGAAACTTCAGATAGCAAATTAATGACTTTGCCATGTCAGTGCGACCCGTCAAACTTTATGCCCAGAAACACTACAAGACGACGGTGTTTGGTAATGTCATTCAAAGTGAACATCAAGCCTTAAACACAATAATCAAGTGAAATAATGACTTGAGTTCAGGAATGTTAAGGTGAATACTTCTTGTTTTATGACCACCATAAACCTTAAAAAGCTCTCTTTTTGGTGATTACTGAGCATTCGGAGGAACGCGTTTTGGGTAAACATCCAATTGAAGAGGCTAATATACATAGATCAGAAACATTTTGTTGTAAGGAGATATCAACTTTTTTCCTGGGCATTTTTTCTTACAAAGCGATTGTCCATGGAGCTAGCCATATGACATTGCTAAAACTCAAACAATCTGCCACAAATGCACGTAGATTTATCAGTGAATCATTCACTCTACAATGTCTTGACATTTCTGTAATAACATTCCCAAACCGATTTTCCGTGATCGATGGATACTTTATTTCGTTATGCATTCTCATTTGAAAAAGATAAGAATCTTAACTGTTATTTGCCTCTCGTCGAGATACGTTCCGAGAGTTTGATAAAGAATTTATATTTTGGTATCTTACTGATAGATTATATGAGGTACATTAGATATTAGTATGAAATTACTCATACTAATAAGTCGATAGGAGTAATATATTTCGAGGTAAACAATGTATATGAGGTTTTCACCGATTCGCCAAACAATTCAGATTCGGGATTCGAATCACCAGTTCCGTTTCTAACTTTACGTTGCTGTGACAGCCTCCGTTTTACCTGCTATTGATACTAGTATATTGGAAGTGATGCTGTAAGTATTTATTGAACAAGGTCTGTCTGTAAATTTTTGTTTTGTTGATTTAAATGCGACTTCATCAAAAACGTTTTGTAGATATATCGTGACGTTAGGCAACATACAAACACCTGCATTTGTTTTGCAGATTGTGTGAGAGGTAAGTACAGCATTCTGGGCTGGACATAATGAACCAAAAAATTACTTAGGAGGAATGCGGAAAACATTGTGATCTAATTAATGCTACCTTTATCGCCAAGAGCAAAGGGTAACGTATTTTGAAAGTTTCTTCATGCAACTCTAAGAACGCTACAGACGTATAATGGGGAAATGTCAGCAATCGACCTTGCCATTTGACACACAACGTTGTTGCTCAGAAAAGAAATGCATTCGCATCTCCATGTTATAACGAAACTTACAAAATAGTAGGCCACATGTTATCTTCTCCCGCTCAGTCTTACTGGATATTGCAACACATAAGAGACCCTGGAGATAAAGATGCATCGACATAAAACAATTTGAAAAAAATAAATTAAAAAAATAACGTGTAAGATACGCTACACTAAACTGTCTGCGCAAGTATCAAGTCTAGACCTTTTAACTAATGCCCTTACATTGCCCCAAGATATATAAAACAGACAGGTAATTGTCTTGTAATGACTTCAATCAAACTAGGAATGCAAACTTGCATATTAAAATGTAGAAGTTAACTGTTTAGTCTAAGACTGACGTCGGAACTCATAAAACGAGTCAAATGATCACCCAGCTCCCTGGCTGGTAGAATTTGAATTCTACCAGGGAGTGCCGGTTGAATGTCAAAGAAGAACCAACGCGAACATGCCCAACCAAGAATAAGAATGAGTGTTCATCAGATATCATTGGATTTTGGGAAATCCATGCAAAACACCTTTGAGCAAAGTTTGTGAAGCTTGTAAATGGGTATGAGAAATCGATTCGAAGTAAATCGTATCCTCCATTGTGAACAGGGATACTAACGATTTGTTGCCGACTTGTTGTTCATTCACACATCTTGTTTAACGGCCTCAGTGCGAAATAAATGTGTGCCGTTTTGGATGCGGGCAGTAAAAACTTCTCAAGAAATTTCGTTCTGTTCTTGCGCTTAAAGAGTAATCATCCCACAGCGACAGCTAATGTGTCCATAGGCATTTTTTGATTGTGTAATGGTCCTTAATGGGCATGTATGGTGATGGGAATTAAACATGGAGGTGAAGTGAGTGTGCGCCCGCACCTGGGGTATTGACATGAGAATCAGTTCTAATTTATTGGAAATAACACTGTACAATTTGAAGGGACGCTTTTCTTTGAAAAATGCCACTCAGGCACACTCTCTTGTGTAAGGGGCAGTCATGTAGATGTGCATGTAGTGACATTTTTTGCGGTCATTGTGTAATAAATTGCGGTTCCTTTATAAGGATATAATTGTCACTAACCATACACCATAACTATGAAAGAAAGATACACTGCTCTGCTTGTTGGGTTGTCCGTTCAATCAGCGTGATATCAACACCAGAGAATTCTCCATCTCTGATACAATCGAGCATGACAACCCGTTACATAGAGTAAATAAGGTATTGTTGAAATAGATGACTGTAAATCAATGACGACACCAGGTGCGCGTGAAATGGGTTGTGGAGACACCCGTGGTACCTCACCGCTTTCACGGATAGTTGTTGAAACTACAAATAGAATGCCATAAAGTAGATATGATAAAATCAGTCATGCCAATAAAAGGAAGAATGTTACCTTTCGTAACACCATTCACACAATATGAGAAGGAAGCTGGTATGACTGAAACATCCGAAATTTACATGATAGATAGATAGATAGATAGATAGATAGATAGATAGATAGATAGATACACGTTACACTATTTCTGAAAAGCGTGAGCATCTATTCACAGATGTAATGCTCCTGTCAAATGTCAAAGTTGAAATCACCATTGGCTGAATGCCGTAAATTTGTTTTGTGGCAGTGAAAGGTTAATTGTGTATTTATGACCGTATTCCCTTTCATCAAATGAGCTTCTAAATGCCACATAAAGCAAGAAATAGTTGTATACGTTATTACTGATGCACGTTGTCTTCACCGAAATGGTCTACGTCTAAGACTTGTAGCACTTCAGACTTCCATCATGCATTCTACACACTAGACTCCGGCATTTCATGTGAAGCACGATGTTTAAACAGGCACTGCGCAGTATGAGACCTTGGTTGAATCCTCGTGTGAACCTGGTGATTGTTTTGGTTGTTTAGTATTATATGTTTTTACACGTTAGTTTGAAAAAAAAATGATAAAGCGCCAGCATCTACTATTTTCCTTACTCGCGATCTCATTGTAGTTTGAAACCTGGTCGCCACGATTAAGTGAATTAATTATAAATTGTGGATGTTCGCTTGTGTGGTTTGTTTGCGATTATGTTTTTCATGGCTCTCAAATCTAATTGTTTCATACGTTCGTGCAGTGGAACGTTTCGGTACATGTATGTCACAGGCCTGGTAGCACAGGGAAGAGCGTTTGATATCGACTTGTGTATTTGGAAGGAGCGTGCTCACCACTTAATATTCGGATGCTCTGTTCCAGGTTTTGACGAAATTAATGTAATCAATCTACTGTATAGTTTCGAACATGATACGTCAAGTCCGAGGTTTGTTAATTAGAAAACTGACTTTTACAAATTTTCAGATATGAGGGGAGATCTGAGGAACCGAAGCTGATGCATGTTAATGTGATTCTTTTGTAAAGAAGTGAGGTGAGTCTGAAAGAATGTATGAGTTGGACTTTCGGTGACACATTCAATGCCAACAGGCAGATAAAAGAGTGTGGGCAAACAAACATGGTAATGAGTTGACATTGGGGTAAATCGTGTTTCTCTAATACCACGAAAGTTTAGAATCAGTTAAAGGATAATGAGTTCTTAGAACATTCCGAACAGCATTTACATCCCGTGTAATCTCGGACAGAGAGCATACACAGTCTGTTGGTTCCTCGACAGTGAATTACGATCAGGAGAATCATTTCCATCTGATCCTGGAGACTGGTGACATCCAAACTGATGTAATGATTCGGCCCACTGGTAGTGTTAACAGGTAGATCGTTCTGTTGTTCATCAATCTCTGGTAGGCGGAGGAGAGGTATCGTTGAACTGAAGGCGTGAGAAGGAGTAGTTGCTTCTGCTTGTTTGCCATTGTTGCAGTCGCGGAGACTGACCAGACAGTGTGACTTGGGCATTTGATAACGATGGTTGAAATGGCTTTGTTGCTTCATGGTCTTTATTCGGTTTCTCAAGAGACTTTTCGTTCTTGTTGTTTACAAGTGCCCCGGTCTTTAACTTCCAGTTTTGGTTTAGGAGGGGTAAACATGTTCAAATATACTTTAATGACTTTTAGTCTGTTCCTGTGTAGAGGAGGGACAAGGGCTAGTTTCGGTGTGGTCGTGGCAGGTTACGATCCTAGGTGGTGGATGGTATTGACATTTCCCTACCAAAACAGTCTGCCCAAAGCATTCACTTCAACGCCATCCACCAATGAAAACCCAAAACAGACGACATTTGTACCTTTGCAACAGGATACCGTTGTTTTTCCTTTGACAACTTGCAGCAAAGCTTTCGCTGTGTATTCACTATTCAGCTTAACCACTATTCTGCAAAGCCAAGTGATAGCAAATTCATCAACAGTACCTGACTGTTATTCATTAAATACTAGTACTCTGCTTTAATTGTACTTTACATCATACAAAAGCGGTAGATCTTTTGTCCTGAAAATTTGTTAAATGACCATTGAAACCTCAAGTGAAATTGAAACGATCTGATTTTACCTTTGATGAACTATTTTATTTTATGAATGTATTTGTGACGTCTTAAAAAAGTCTTCAGCTGCTCGTGTCTTCAATCAGATGCACGTTTCACGAAGACCATGTTCCGACGATATCAAATTTTCAAAATGACGAAATGACTCATATTCGTAACAACGCAAAATGTTTTCAGTAGCCTGTTTCATTTGTAAGAGATGGCTCTGTGGCCTAACCTCCTTTATTAATCGTGAACTTTACCATAGACAGTCGAAAAAATACACGAACTTTACATCACTTCTCCTTTGTTATGTCTTCAGACTGATCGCCATATTGTGACAGACGGACACTTTTATTTGTCTTGTTCTCTGAGCCTTTATTTTCAGATGGCTGAAACAGGAAATAAAGAATTCAGTCATTATCCAGGGAAACTAGACAGCCAATTCTATGATATTAATCATTCGCACACCAGCATTCAGCAAGAAACGTAGACTGAATCAGACTGACATTAAAACTTGAAATATAATAAACCAAAGCATTGCAATTTGAAAGTCTGAAGGAACAAACTGAAACCGTATATTCACGGCATTTATTGTTATTTTGTTCTATTTAAGTATTGCGTTTATTCTATTGTTGGATAGTATGGTGATCTACCTTCAGTTGTTGGCAATCTATAGCTTGTTTTTATATTGTACTGTCCATAAAGTGATATCAGTTTTAACTTTCCATGCCAGGTGTATTGCTACTTCTGATATTCTGGTTGTTTTACTGTCCTTCGTTGACAGGTTTTATAATATAAATGTAGTCCTTTTCATTGGCTGAAATATTGCCGATGTGACGTTACATATAACTCACTCACTCACTATTGTTTGACGGATTGTGAGACATAGTTATATTTCGTTAGTATGAAATGGGGATTTGTTGCGTAAATATGGAGACAGTTATTTGCGGATGTAGAAAGAACGGTATTACTTCTCCGTGGATGGCAAGTTCGAGACAGCCGTCAGCATGGATTCCAATTACTTGGTGAAATGAGATTCGGAAACTACTACATAAAGGGCTCTTCATGAAAATTGGACTGGAATGTTACTGTGTTAAAATGAAATATTGCATGACAAGTTGGACTTCGTTCGTTAATCAACAGTTTGACTGACATGCAGTGGAGATGAGCTTCAGTTAGAGTGTTTGGGTGAGAACATAAGAGAGAGAGTATGAGATCTTACACCGATTTTTTGTCATTATTCAAGCAATATATTGGTTGAGGATACCAGAAATAGGCTGCAAGCAGCGTGCCCATTTTGGGAATCGAAGCCGAATCCTCGGATTGAGTAGCCAACGGTTTAACTACTGGGCTACCCCACCGTCCCCTGTGAATAGGGTACCCTAGAAACACCGGTGTTTCTAAAACTATACGGTGTTTCTAAAACTGCCTGGCGTACCATTACCAGTTACCAGTCCCCATCCAGCATCCCCACCCGCATGCCTTTGGCATGACACATTGACATTGAAAAATGGAACGTATATTGTTAGTGCGCACAAATACGAATATCTGTGGCTGCATCTATCTGTTTCCGGGGGAACAAAATGCACATGAGTGATGCCACTGATGCCGTCAAATCAAATCCTGGTATACTGTTCAGCTGCTAGTTTTATTAAATTTATCAAGTGAAATGACATCCACTCTCATGGTGAAGTACATTCCCTTGCTACGTCTCATGTACACAAAGGATTACGGCGTGTCAAAGCGTAAAAAAATAATAAGTAGATTCCAAGTAGTGTAGCTGCATTACACTCCTTAAAGCAGCTTCAAAGTTCTGAGAACAGACTGAATGTCGTTCTATGTTTCCTTCTTCTAAGGGGACCTATCTATAGTTCAAGAGCACACGGCATCCTCCTTGTAGCTTGTTCCACAAATGGGCGATATATTCTGGACAGTACCTGTATGTCACGTCTGAAAGTGATGTATTGTCGTCATGACGTTATCGTGCTCTGCATGATTCAGAGAATATGGGTGCTTATGTGATGTCGTCTTCAGGGGGACGACTGTGACATTGAGGTGGTGCGGTGGTTAAATAACCCAGGGACATGTAGATGAGCCACAAAATACTTTCCACATTCATAATGAATCTCTGCTTAAATATATGAGATTTACAAGGCCGACGACTGTGAGCACATCTTTGTTTCAGTTTGTTTATTTTTGTAACGGTTTAGAAACTGCTGTGATGAAAATTCTGTGAGTCCCTTTCAAACCAGCAAAATTCAACACAGACGAGTCTGTCCTATTCAACTGTATATTGAACGAAGGCACAAGTTTCTAAAACAATACTATTGGATGACAAATCTAAAATATTACCTCATCAAAGTATTGACATCCCCAGTAAAAAGAACAGATGTCCTGATTGAAGATTGTTGACAGCTGTTGAAAGCGCAATGTAGACGAAGTATCTTGAAATGTCGATGGCAGTATGATCGTAAATCGCTATAACTTATAGCATCCACCGAAAGCAAAGGCAATTTATGTGACATAATACACATCCGCATAACTGTTTGGCTAACTTCATATTTCAGCTGTCTGTAAAGAGTCATACAATCTTTTTTAACACAGTAACATTCAAATGAAGACAGTTTGTAATTAACGATGGAGGCTGGGCCACACAGTTCAGTGACAGTCATCATGAGTTCTAATGAACTTTAAAACGACGTGTAGCATCAACCAATTCCCCCGTTAGTCGACACCTTTTGGCACGCGCTAAAAGCCTTGAAAGGATGCTTACCTCTCGCCATCATTTTTCTTCTGTTGCAGATTTGTACTGTATGTATGTTTCAGCCACATGACTGGCATTGTCAAAATATGCATTTTTTTTCAAACATTTGGCTTCAGAGACATAGACAGTAAGTCATTCATATAATTGCCATACCTATTTTATCTTTTCTCTCCGATACGTTTTAACGTATTCTCAAAATATTTATAATATGTCGTAGGTTTCAGAGAAACACTGTTGAAAAGAAGGCACAATATATCTCCCAAAATTAGATCAAACACTGAATGAATAGATTAGGTGCTCGAACTCAAAACGTGTTTGCATGGACTCTATTGCGGAAATACCATCCAAATCAAGGCTACAATGCTTGACGAAAGGATCTCGGGACCAATCCAATGATAATTAGGGTCAAATAATGATCGGAAATTGTTGCCTTGTGGTAGCCAGAGATCATAGTATGGAGGCAGTATTGGACAGCAGGTTGCTGGGGTCGGGGAATTGTATTGCCAACGTGAAGATATCAACAGACAAGGAAGACACCAAAGGTTCACTTGTTATTAAACTATATGACCATAAACATTAAGGAAGCACGAAATGTTCAGTTAAAACATATTTCCGAGCATCCTCACATCCTCCAACTTTCATTTCAGAGAAACGTTCAGTACCTCCTGTCACAAAGCACTGAGGTGATCGTAAGTCATTAAGGTATCCTTAATGAAATGTTAAAGAATGGAATTTAAGGTTAGCCTTAGTAACGTTCTTCCGTGAAAGGAGCCCCGGGAACGTAATCTTTAAACCATTCGTGAGAGGGAATGCACTGAGTCGTGCATAAAAGTATCACATAAACACTGAAAAAATCAAGTTCATGGACAAACGACTGTAACCAGCAACATGTCTCAAATTCAGCGTTACGTGTTACTGCCCCCCTTACCGATTTGCACTTATAAAAAATACGTCACGTTTAGTCGCCCATGGACTGTTTTGAATAAATGAAAACGTAAGACACACGATGAAAGCAACGAGGTAAGGTTCCTTTTGTCTTATCTTGGTCTGTTCATACGTCATGTGCGGAGTAAAAGAAAACTCGCTAACTCATAGTTTATGTGCGACTACCTGGACCAAGCGACTTGCATCTCTAGGTGTACAGACATGAATTAAATATAGTATTGTCATATAATACATATGCATGATATCCAAACTCCCCAATACTGATAATTTAACCGTTAATGCGAAGTAGCCCTACTTTAAAGGGCTAAGACACTTCTCAGGTCACTAAAAGATCCAATTAGCTTCATGAGTGCGCTAATTACCAAACATCTTGTGAAGATTGAATTGTCCCAGATTTAGCACCTCTGATGTTGATAATACGATTGTATGTCAGGTTATGAAGTGTTACATTTGCTCATTTAGTTAATAAACTTTACGTTTCGGTCAGTCTTAATGAAAGGATTTGTCCAGAATAATACTTAATAATAATAATATTGTTTCTGACTAAATCAGAAATCAAGTTTCACACGTCCCGTCAGTAGCACTTTCTCTGGAACCTGCTAAACGTATTGTATGCCAAAAAGGTTTATGTGGAACAACTGTATCTAACTCTGAAGACACTATCAGTTCGTCATACTGACCTACTAATATAGGTAAGCCATGAAAAGTGGAATCCATCAAACAGTCTCGTTCAGTGCAATTTTTCCGAAATTACACCGCCAGTCTTCAACGATCGCCATCGTATTCAGTCGAGAAATCAGCCAGGGCAATTGTACGGAGGATGTTTTGTCAACACTGACCATGGGTACTCATTATTTTGCAATGGCACTTAACTTAAACCAATCTTAATTCGTTTTTAAATACTGCCGACACATTTACTGATAAGCGCTTAATAGTTATCCTGTATATTACTTCAAAAAGATTTTGTTTGTTGTTTCAGGCCACATTCACCAATATGCAAGCTATCGGACAGCGGTCAGTGAAAAATCGAGTCTGGACAAGACGCTCAATGGAACAACAGTCTGTTCATCGGCCAACGCAATTGGGATACCATGGCATGTGTCAGGTGAGTCACTAGCCTCACCATCAGACTGATGCATTTCGTCGCTTCTTACAACAAGCGTGGGTTGCTGAAGACTAATTCTGAACCGGATCTTCACGGGCCCTTCATTATGATTCCAGATGACGCTGTTGTTGGCCACGGTGTTTAAAATGACGCTGAGGTTAAAAGCTATGATCGCGACTGCCATACACATCAGTGACCATGCGAATCACTTTAGGTGGTTCTTACGAAAGCGTTCTTGAGACATCTTGCTGGCCCCGAAAAACTAATGCAATCATAGCAATGTTCATATATCCAGCACAAAATCGTTGCTTGCCTACACAATCTGTCGTCAGGAATCTTGACTGTAACGATAGTAACGATACAGTAACGATACGACTGAAATACTGCCGATGTGACTTAAAATCTCAACTGATGTACCTTTCATTCATTTATGAAATTTACATCATTTTAACCATACAGGTCAATATGAAAAAAGGCTGTAGATCAAATCACCAAAAACTGAAGGTAGATCACCTTTCAAGGGACCATGGGGACGTGCAGTGCCTTTGCTACCTGAAACCTACTTTGTTACCTGTCTGTGAATATAACAGTCCGGACTAGGCAGTCAGGTGGATGGCATAGTGTGAACTGATCAACACACAATACAATGACATGTATCACCGAACATATCAGCAAACTCGATACAGGCACATTAACTTACACCACTGGCTCCTCGGTGTTTCTTTTTCACCGTGCTGTTGCAATCTCTGTGGCATTTGGCATTTATGTTGAGTAAAAAAGTGTTTGGGCCGAGACATTAAACTTGCCCCCGACTGTTTTGCTGATCAAATGTGTGTCTTATACGGGTTTTCTCTGCTCAAAGGCAGCAGGATATTTTCACTTGTGTACATGTAATTGAAACTCAACATGTTTTTCGTTTCAACAAAATCAGTAAATGCATATAGTGTTTGTACTAGTTTATCGCTTGTTTTTTTCCCTTGATGTTTACATGGTGCAGTCGTTAACACTACTGTGCATAGCCGGCAACAAAGTTACATTTTTGAAAGCAATGCACGTATTCTCATGTTTCTACACACTGCTGTGTGCAGTATGTGACTGGTCTGGCTTATCGTGTGGTGGGGTAACCCAGTGGTTAAAGCGTTATCTCGTCACGCCGAAGGCAAGGGTTCGATTCCCCACATGAGATCACTGTGTTAGGCCCATTTCTGGTGAACCCTAGGCCTCCGTGATATCGTTGGAATATTGCTGAAAACGGCGTACAATCATACACATTCACTCACCCTGCCTTATCTGTAGCCGAGGGCAATCCTGAACGTATTGTGAACACCTGTTATGAATACTAATTTAGTAGGATTCATGCATATAACTACCACAGTTGTTTTACCCTCTTGTACCCGTTGGAATCCGTGTCGTTGGTCCGGACTGGCTGTTTAACGGCATTGACCTTGTATACTAATATAAGTGATTTCGAAGCAACTTTTTCGATTTGAAATTGATTATATTAAGATTAAGTATACGTAGAAAACAAAACACAAATGCATATTAAAATGTATGACAGCATATACTTCATTACGATTGGTCGGAACACTGTTATCTTTCTGCTCTCAGTTATGATGACTACGTGCTAAATTACGGTTTCATTTGGTGTGTTGAGGCAGTTCAGTAAAGGTATGAAAAACGTAAAAACAACAAGATTTATGCTTCGAAACATCGTATTATTCGGAATAAAGAAGCTGATATCCATAAATGTTGCATTAATTTATTTAAGTACTCCACTCGTGTATTTCTGATAAAATTATGCGATCAGAAACCTAACCTAGAGGCAGCATAGATGTCGTTACGTCATAATGGTTATTTGCGCACTTGGATGACCGAGCCGTGTTCATACATCATGAAATGCTGTATTAATCACGAGAAACTATCCGCTGATGTATGAGCAGGTTTCTCATAACAGTAAACTGAATGTACACACCTTTGAAAAGTGTCTTGGCAACTTTCAGATCTAATCGCTCAAAACTAATTATCAATCCAGCAGTCGTTTACGCAGTGATATTTCACGAAAAGAACTACACTTTAAATACACATGAAACTTAATGACAACCTCCCGAAATAACCAGAATTTACAAGCCAAGCTAAGAGCGTTCTACCGAAATAATCACCATGTGAAATCCCACAGCGCAAATATAGGTTTTCCTATTTTTCTACATTTACACACTTTGCTCAAAAACAACCTGAAACTGCAATGACTTGACGCATAGCACCCATTCGGGCATCGATTATACATATACTCCAAAGTACAGCAAGACATTATTTTTGCAGAATGAGTGAGTGCGTTTAGTTTTATGCCAGCTATATGACGGCGGTCTGTAAAGACCCGACAATCCAGTATCAACAACATGACCTTCCTTCTTCGCAGTTGGGAACCGATGACGTGTGTCAACCACGTCAGCAAGCCTGACCACACGATCCCATTAGTCGCCTCTTACGACAAACATAGTCGCCTATCATGGCAAGCATGGGGACCTTCATGGATCTTTCGCAGAATCACCTTGACGATAGCTACATACGGAGATGTAAGACATGGTTTGCCAGTTTCAACAAAAATTAATACAGTTTTCCAGTCAGTGAGAGAGTTAATACATAACACATTGGCTATATTTCTGCCATATCGTGACGTGAACAAAGTTGACGTTGGCAACGATTATGTATATATTATAGAACATGTCGTCAAAGGACGGTAAAAATAATAGATTATCACAGTTTGATTTAACACTACCGTGTAATGTTAGAACTGATAGCACAGACACAGTTTATGTTGTCGAAAACGTGCACTGATAAATGGTTAAAAAGCTTTATTCAGATGACTTCCAGTGTCAACAGTTATATTTGAAAAGTGTGTTCTTTTCTCTAAGAATATATTTTACCCATATGTATATATAAATTTCGCGTCTCATCAGTTATTCAACATATCTGCACTTTACGAAAGTCATTACAAGGTTTCAAAACAATGTCCTCTCTCCTTTAGAAAGGATGTACAAGTGCAATGACACATTAGTCTGTGTGTCCTGACGTGAATATTGCCCTTGTAGTCTAGTGTGCTGAAATGCGGAGAATGATGGTTTAATTTCCGGCCGAGTCATGACCGTGACTGACGCTCACCGCGGAGGCTGGATTGGCTGGCGGAGAGTCAGTATACTGGATAAGGACGAGCGTCCATATTGAAACTGTAGCAATGTGAACACCAGAATGGTCCTGACGTATTGACCACCAGAATGTGTTCTCACTTCTGAGGAAAGAACCTTAGATTTTGTTCATATCATGTATGCAACATGTTGATGGCGTGAAGCACTCCTATCACATGCTACACTTCCTCCATGCGATTTGAACATAATCATGTCATACAAAAGACATTACTTAATGTGAAATGACAGTGACATCAAGCACAACGTCACAGCCTGGTTTAGCTCAGATGCACCTACCCGTGCACTACTGAATAGTCCAGCTGAAAGACTGTGAAAACCACTATTTCTGTTTTTGATGTTCTCCCAACGTAACAAAGTAGTTTTGTCGTGGGTCCAGATATGTTATCCATCAACTTATCTCCACACGAAACATCTTAAATATGTGTTTAAGATTCGGTTATTGATTTGATATTTGTTGCTGCTATAAGAGACAAAAAAAATAAATGGACTTAAATTGTGTAACAAAAACTTTAATGTACTCATACGCACAGAAACATCTTACATGTATTTGGAATTGTTTATTGATCTCTGTTATTTAATTTTGTTATATGAGATTAAAAGAATGAATGGACTTCAGTTATGTAATAAAACTTTAACTGTACTCTTGCACACAGAAACATCTTACATGTGCTTGGCATTTGGTTATTGATCTCTACATTATTTATTGTTGCTTTGAGATATTGAAAAAAAACGTATTCACTTATATTCCTGAAGAATGCATATAAAGTATATAATAAAAGTTTAAAAGCACTTTTTGCCATTTGTTCTTTGCGTATGGCGCTCACTAGAAAACAGTTTGGAGTGATGCATTTCCTGATATTCTCAACGCTTTTGTTGTACATGTACCTCCTTGGACGTTTCTTCATTGACGTCGTCCACATTTACTACATATATAGTTTAGAATGTGCAAATGCTGTCAGGGTGTTGGATCTTCTAAAATCAATACTCACTGAGTGTAACTGTTTCTTTGGCAGATTGCTGGGAAATATCTTACAAACGTAAAACTGGATAACAATGTTCTGGTATTTGGTATTGATTACCGAGTTTTCGAGTGTAATTCGGGAAATATAAAATCTAGCATTTCAAAGGAAATAAGAGTTCCAAAACATATAAAACTTTTAGACAGATGACCATAGACGACATATCACGCAAGGTGATTCTAACTCTACGGCTTTGAAAAAGAAATATACATGCATCTATATTTTCATGTTTTTCTCTGTTATGACGCATTTTGATTGTCGAAGAAAAACGACAATAATAACACAACGATCCTTTGGAAAATGGCAGTTGGTCGTAAAACGTTTACTTTGAATTTGAATTTGATTCTTCCAGTTAGTGTTTTACTTCAGACAAGAACATCATGTCAAGTACTTGAATATATAGTTTTAATGGAGGATCCTATCAGCTGACTACGGAGAGAGGTTTCGAACACCAAACACCATACAAAGCGATACACCAGACCATGTATTGGGTTCTATTATATATCTGGTACATAACTTAGTACTTGGCCCGAGTTTGGGCCGAATAGATTCATAGTTTCAATGCATCACGCCCAAACATTACATCGTGACGTCACGTGTCTCTTAAATGAATGCATCTGAAACTCCCTTGTCTTGCAATGAAAGTTCTTCGCACCTACTAAAGTCACGACAGTCTTCAAACGCACATTTCAGATCTGACAATTCCATGTTTGAAATAATACATTTCTCAAATCCAACAGCTTCGTGATTTTGCATATGATATCCATTCTCACGTAAGCAGTGGTCTGATATGAATTTTACATGAGGTGGACATTTGAGGTCTTGTCACGCAAACTGTACATTGTAACACACTAGTGGTATTGTGGTATCGATTTCACGGCGCTGTTGATCCTCTCAGGTTAAATGTGGTTACGACATTACTTAACTATCGTTCTGTGTACCTTGTACACTAAAAACCGTTTTTCCAAGATAAGTGAAGAATGTAAATTTTAAAGAAACACTAAGATAGACACAAGACCAGTGGCCTTGAATCTAATAAAGTCATAAATAATTCAGTTGTCGAAAGAAATACAATCCTTCGAAATAAAACTTCTCTAGCTTGAATTATTTAAAAGCATGGTTTTCCTCGTGGAGACATAATTATTATGGTGCTGTAAATGAAAACCAAATCGAAGTGAAAACAAAATTGTCACTGAAAATTGAAAATGTCCAGTTTGAAACGCATTGTAGACATGTGAGCAGCAAGTTATGACAAGTTCCAGATACATACAAATAACACCGCTAAAGTGTCCAATACGGGACAAGTACTTTACGACCTGCAGGTAAATGCAGACTTTGTGTGATTATTACGTGAATCGCTAAGTAATATTGAGACAATCCAGACTATTACAAGATGAGAAATTGTATTTAACAGCGACCATGCTTTTTTAATATTACTAATTAAAAGTTTTGGAACAATTACACTGCAAAGCATTGTAGACACTAGTCTGAGTGCTTTCACTTTCATTCTTGTCTTATGACTATACAAATGCTAAATGGATAGCAAACTTTCCCAAGCTGGATGGATCTGTCTATCATCAGTGTTGCTTTGTGCAAAACAACCGTAGCCCTAAGACTAAATTAAGCCTATGTTAAGGTATGGTAGCTACGGTCGCTTTAGCGCTAAGATCTTTTGGTACAACGGCACCCTGAATGTTTTATGCACATTGGATGCCGTCTGTATCAATACGCACCACACAACGTACATAATTAAATGGTTCTCTTTCATGCGGTCAGTGATTCTTATGTATGTCTGTAGGATAGTAGGTAGAATTGCCTTCAGAAATATGGAAATGAGCCTCAGTGCTATGAATATAACACTGACTATTCATATGATATTGTAAACCTTACCAACCTATAAGCTGGCTACTTACCATATACTTCCTTTAAAGAACGGCTATATTGCTTCTTACTAATAAATCTGTCACACTGATTACTTTGTTCAAGTACCTGTTTAAACTTGGCGCCATTTATCCACTCATAGCAAGGAAGTGACTCTGAAGACTATTTACAGCCTGTTTTAATCTGCCATCGAAATGTCATTGCCGTGTCGGTGGAGGTCACACAATGGCATTCAAAAGAATGAAAGTCAAGATGGGTTGTTTTCTACAATACGTGTAATCTGATGCCATCAAAATAAGTCTCGTTGGGTGTACATCTTGAAAGTTAGCCTGAGACTGTCAATGAGCGCTGTTATTGTAATATGTAGGTGACTACATAGTAAGTGGGTGAGTGAGTGAGTAAATGAGTGAGTTATAGTCACGTCGTAAAAATTTCAGCCATATCGTGACTAAAACTGCTTGTAACTTCACCATAAATACATGTAAATTATGAAACACTTACTTACGTACCAAGCGACTACAAAGCCATCATCCATGATATTTACCGTTCAGTGACTCAAACAATTCAGCTTGGGAAATCTACACTGTGTGCCCTGATTGCGGAAAATCTATTGCTCATTACACAGGAATTTACTTATCGAGAAGGACCGCTAGATAAGAATACTGCAGATCACCGCATACTTGTTTGTTTACTTTAAATTTTACAGGAACAACATAATTGTGTAAAACGACATATTTCACGCATGAAAAGCTTTTTGACAGCAGTCGTTTCGTTTTGACCTGAGGTGCATATATTTACACTAATGCTTGAAGCAGATGCAAAAACTGGCTTCATTGATTTAAATTTAGATCCTTACAAAGGAGTGGTCACAAAACATGTGAAAGAATATGTTTAGAAGGCTGGTATACATGTTACATGTTCACTAATATATTGTGGCAGACAAGATGAGGCTTCTGTTACTCGATTGTAGTTGATGTTTTCTCCACCGGTTCATGGTGAATGAGTTTGAATGAATACTTGGTATCAGTTGGTCGGTGTGTTGTTTGACGACGCATGCAGCAATATTCCAGTTATATGGCGACGATCTGTAAATAATCGAGCCTGGTATAGTTTAGGGATCAACATCATAGGGAATGGGGGTCGATCTACGCAAATGGTCAGTCATGTCAGCCGATCCCGTTGGTCGCCTCTTACGACAAGCTGCCTTACTGAAGACCAATTCTAACCCGTATCTTCATGGGCGTGTTCGGCCACCAAAAGTAATACAATCTGCACATATCTGTGAGTGAGTGAGTGAGTGAGTTTTAGTTTTACGCCGCACTCAGCAATATTCCAGCTATAAGGCGGCGGTCTGTAAATAATCGAGTCTGGACCAGACAATCCAGTGATCAACAACATGAGCATCGATCTGCGTACTTGGGAACCGATGACATGTGTCAACCAAGTCAGCTAGCCTGACCACCCGATCCCGTTAGTCGCCTCTTACGACAAGCTGAGTCGCCTTTAATAGCAAGCATGGGTTGTTGAAGGCCTATTCTACCCCGGAACCTTCACGTGTCGCACATATCTGTAATCCCAGATATTATAACATACCGGATTTGCCCCATGAAAACAATTATTCGAACATACTACTGGAATATACCAGTTGATCTTGCAGCGGTACATAAATTTGACTTCCGATTCGTTTGATATTTTTGTCTATCCTGAAAAATAACTCATATTTTACAAAGTAATTGGTGAAGTGTGGCAAGCAGCATAGATATTGGGATATTAGGAATACAGGAACGCAATGTCCCATAATCGCCTCCATGAAACAAGAATGAAACTTAATTCATCACAAACAAAGGTTGTAGGTCTCATCGTGGTATTGTAGTTGTTCACAACTGATCTGCTCTAAGGGAATTATGTATTACATGTGGTGACAAATTATTTCCTGTTTGTCACGAGAAATGTCCATTAAAGTCAATCGAATTACACCTAGGTATCAATTTCATTGTCTTCGTGTATAATTGGCTAAAAGTGATTATGATATGAGAGAAATTCTATATTGTTCCAACGTTACATATTGCTACAAAATACACATTTTACAGAAACGCTTGGAGTCACGAATACGATGATCGGTCTCTATGGATATATAAACGTCATAACTGATCCTGATACTGGAAGGAGCTTAACATCAAAGAAAGAATCAATTTAAATCATTCATTCAATGCACCCATAGCTTCTGTGTAGCGAGAAACCTACTGTGACATAATCGAAAATTCAAACTGATTTACCACTGTAAGTTTATGAAGTGTTCCAGGCCAGATAAGGTAGAGGCTAAGCCCATGTTGAAGGAAATACTTCACGGTACTTACATACGATCTGGGGAAACGTTTAAAGGCTGGACAGATCTAATTACTTACTTCTCCGTGGAATGCAAACATTTCATCTTCCACCACTTCCTTCGCAACGTCATCTGAATCCACGTCAACACGTTGCACAATAAACACCTTGTATATCAATACCAAATGTCCCCATTCATCATCTCCTCAACTTCTAGAACGACAATCAAAGAGGCTATATTATTCTGCTAAGCAAAATTCATAAAAGCTAAAATCCCAAACATCAAAGAATAGTATGTTTACCTGTTATTTCCTGTGTGAAGCAATATCCTCGGCACTGTGAATGCTTTGGTAGTAGCAAAGTAGGTAATATTGCCTTCACGGGTATGATAATTTTCATCGTTCTAAGAAATATCCATTTTGAACATTTGACACTTGTACTGACCATATACTTCAGCCGAAGAACCTTAATATTTCCTGACTTCTGTTACACAGCTGAATCGCATCTCTTTAAATAAACAAAACTGCAGGCAACTGTAAAAAAACGTTTCGGCTGAAGTTGTTCGTTTTGCACCATCCAGCTAAGACTTGCACAATGTGGCGATGTTGATGGGCATTAAATTACCTTTCCAAAACAACATTTTTTTAATGAAGACGATGGTATAAACATTTATGTATCAATGTCAAACCCGATATTAAACCATTTCGTTGCTTATAAAATATCTTTTGTTTTATTAAAGTCTACAACATCCAACGATTCTACTTATTGCTGGTTTTCGCTGTGAAGAAGTTATAAAAAGTCGTTTGCCATTAGTCCAGTCATCCACTCTCTTGTCATGTTTGAGATTCTCAAGTCAAACATAACTGCAACGGCAATATTTCGTACAAGGTGATCTGAGGCTGGGTATTTGTGAGTAAGAATAAATCGGGCCAATTACTGGAGTACCACAACATGACACATGACGCCATAATGGTCTACATATCTTCAAATAAGCACACGTACTGAAACACACAATGTCCAGCATATCAATTAGCCGATGGGTATTGTACCTAAACGTATTGAAATTATATGTTTAAGTCCTGACCGAGGTGCACTTTAGTTCTGTCTTTAGTAATGTCTCTAATGTAACATATCTTGTTAAACAAAATTTACAATATGATGCAAAACAGCTCAGAGGTATATTGTGATGTGTTTCCCAGTTTACATATATTAAAAAAAACATCCCTTTAGACGTAACCGAGTGTCAGAAACCAATATGTTAATGTGGAATTTCAAAAGGTTTCTCTTTCCATAAAATATATATCTTTTCAACATTTGTTATCTGTGCCTTATGAGCACCAAGCACCGACATGGGAAACAACTGACAGCTAACAGACATGAATAATTGTTTTGTACGGTACTCTCACCCCTGCAAAAGACGTCTTGCTGAGTGCAATGCGACTCTCGCATCTTAGAATGTGTCGGGGATCGTGGAAGCGTGGATTCTGTAATCTAGATGCCTACTAACCCTTCATCCATCAAACTGTTCCTTTCAGTAACTCAAGCAATTTAGCTGAAATTGGACTTCCTCCTAAAATACACCGACGCTTGTATTCGAACAACAAATCAACACCTGCGTGCCATGGGTATGCTTTGTCAACAGTGGGCGATTGGTTTACCCTGAAATACTCATTCCCTGCAGCAACGCCAGCCAAAAATAGTAGATCATGATACAGGTGATAATTATTAGACACTACGTCTTGCACACTGACACTGCAACAACAACACAATTAGGTGTTCAATTCCCAAAGGGAAAATGATGCATTTCACTAATTAAAGAACTTTAAATTATTGACTGCAGCGTTTGCAAACTGAATTGTTAAAACGTATTGGATCTTCGTCTGGTTGTGAGCCTGATGCAGACACTGAATGTCTTAATCCGGTAATGAAGAATATATGTGGGTAGACGTTATTAGCGAAAGCGCCGAGTGTCGTATAAAGAACACCGCTGTGAGTTTTTCAGTCGTGGTCTGTCTATAACTCAAACACAGTGTGTGAGTGAGTTTGGTTTTACACCAATTTCAGTCAGTACGTCGACTAAAGCGTTGTTATCTGTTTCCTATCCGGTTTACTGCAGGTACTACTTGAAGAGCCAGTGGAGGAGCAATAGAGCATCAGTATACATTGTACATGATTGTATACGAGGACTGTGAGTGTTAATACAAATGTAGGGCGAAAATACTTGCTGGATTGTCTCACATTCTGATTCATCAGAAATAGAGGATACTAAACGACCTTCCGTGTAATACCATTTTTATTAAACGAGTTAATGATTTGGTATCAAACGAGCGAAAGCGAGTTTGATACTAAATCTTTAACGAGTTTAATGAAAATGGTATTTCACGGAAGCGAGTCTAGTATTCTGTTTATTACTCGCCAACATAAATTGACAGAAACTGCGGCGAAATTGCCTATAGTGTGAGGACACTCAGCTTTCAAGTCAAGCATAGTCTAGTAAAATCGCGACATCAACATTAGCATTGTGACGTCACAACTTTGAACCATTTTGACGTCATACGTCAAGCGGTATTACACTAGTGCAATATTGCCGTAAAAATATTACACTGCGGTATCTTCAACGGGCGAGCAATAAAGAACTTTATCACACACTATAGCGTATGAAGATGCGTTTGTAGAACCGAAAATAGTTGTCCACGTTTCATAATATTAAGAGCACTGTGGTAGACGTTTAGTTTCTCGGCATTCCAAAGAGGAATGGTGTCAAGCAATGTTTTAAATGATGTGAGTATGAGGGTTTGGTTCTACTCCACCTTGAGAAGCATTAAATGTAAATCGCTTTGTTGAGGTTAATTATATACTAATATGTTATAGCACTCACAGTTTTTTCAGTAGGTGGTTTTGCTACAAGACTGTTTGAATACTAAGCCTAGATTTCTACATCTCAACATATATATATATATCTACATACACAGAATTAACGCTGAGTTTGACAATATGAATTTCTCAATTTACATGACGGTATTTGTACACTCAAAATGCCAAAACAGCTTAAGTAACCTTTCTACCAACCTCAATGTGTCTGGCATGTATAAGTACAATATCGATTTCTGTCTATTCTGGAAAATATATTTTGCAGCGTTTTCTCAAATTTAAGTAAAATCTCTAACTTGAGTCAAAAGACAGACTTAATCTGACATCTAATACAGTTCTTCAGTAAACGATACAGAATTCCTAAGTTAATCTTGTTTTGCCAACGAAGTTGAAGGTATAGACAGTTTACTGACGACGTCACTGATTTGACTCAAGCCACACTAGTTCGCAAAAGTACACCAATCGATGTTGTTTCATTGTCGATGATAACCACTATAAAAGTCCTGAAGGAAAAGTGACATATGGCGTGCATCCGTTAATGTAGTTATACATTTCACGTAAAGTATTTAAATGATTTACCTCCTGTTGACCAAAGTCGCTAACAATCTCAACAAACATACGCCATTCAGGCGAAGTCGAATCTCGTCATTTGCTATCATTCCTGATCTTTTAACATTATTGATTGTTTAATGTATTCTAACATCATGCTAGTCTTTACTTTGTAGAGGCCAAAGGAAATGATGCTTGTGAAGTTCTTCATCATCCCTCAGTTAATGTGACCACCTGTCCTTCAGCACGTTTACGCGATTATTTACAGACCCCCCAATAACGGAATCCTGCTGAAACGAAAAACCAACCAACTGATCTCAACCCAGCAATACGACCGCAACCTGCAGTATATGGAATCCAAACAAGACAATCTAGTGGTGCAGTGAGATGGCAGTAAAAGCTTTATCACAGTATTTGAACAAGACAAGACACGTTTATTCACCAGCTTACAGAGCTCCTTGTCACCACCATACAATACATTTTACATACAGAGTATGGAGGCAGAACATTTCAAAATTGTCTTTCAATGTTAACAATGCTCTATGAATTCAGCAAGGTACAACGGAGAAATCTTATTAGAGGACTGTGATGCCCATTGGCCATTCCCCATACAATCGATCAATATATTTTAAATTACTGATATTTTCATTTACATGATATTTGGGACATACATAAAAGAAACGATACTATTCTTACACGTGTAATGTAACAGGACAGGTTGCGATGGATGGTCATTGTTCAGACACTGTTCGTAGAGAAAATAGGCTTAATATTTGAATATACATCTAGTTTAGTGCTATTATCAATGTCACGTTTCCATCTGTGTTGAAACTCATCAACCAAACGCAACCTAAATGCAGTAGAACACTGCACACTCAGCGGTTTCAGCCGCACAAAACCAAAGCCGTGTTTATATGGTACACCCAGACCACCCAAATAGAGCTGCAATACTGCTGAATGCCGACCTAAACAACAAACCAACCAGCTCACCTCAGCAATACGACGGCAGGCTGCAGTACAGTAGCATCTAAACAGGACAACATTATGATGTAGCAAGATGGCAGCATATGCTCTATCGTATTATCTTAACAGTGATTGCGATGAATAAAGCAATGTGGATGTCTACCTTCACTCAGTTCGTCCTGACCACACAGTGGGTGGTAATTGACTCTTGTCACTGCAGTAGAGAAGAACACAGAGCTGTTTGTCATACATATTTATCCAATTTCTTAATGTCAACTAGCAACGCAAAAACGCCCATTAGGGTCCTTTCATCATCAAAATGAGGACATTAGTCTGGGTCTATGTCGCTTCTGGTACTTCCAGTCTTTAATGCTCGTTTGTGGCGATGTCTAGATGAAAGCACTATTTATTTCCAGGATAGACTATATGTAATGTTGATTGTGGTGATTTGATTAGCATCAAATAGGCATCATTATTGTTTGGATGCTCTGTTACAAGTATTCGATGTAGGCAGAATATGATCATATCATGATATTACGGAATGAGTTGATCTATTGCATTTAGCGTGGATAGGTAAGTTAACTGTTAGGTACGTTACCAGACACTGATTGGCCTTCGGCCAACTAACATGGAATGAAATATATGTTTTTGGTAACTCTGACAAAGTCACATTATTCAGTCCGTCCATCTACATCCTTGTAGATGATGTAGCATATCATCTCTGTTCACACGTAAGACACGTAATTTTAAATAGTGTACAGAGCGTGCCATCAGAATCTTTGAAATAGAAAATATAAATAAAGTGGACACAGCGATATTACGCTCATATGGCATTGTCCATGACAAATCTAAATGATGCAAAGAACATACTTTAATATAAACGGACTTTCAGTCCTACCGTCAAGTAAAGTTCCACTCATACGTAAAATAATACCGATCATAAAGTAAACACAATGCCATAACTAGGGACTGTCTGTTGGCTTTATTCCATCACATCCAGGTTGAACTAATGCAATACTTCTTTACAACGGTGTGCACTGGAAGGAAGCGCCTGGTGACTGATTCGTTACACGAGGAGCGAAGCCGATGTGACCCAAGCGAAATGTCATTACGTCCTTCAAAACTTTACCGAGTTTCTTTTGAAAACTTTGTAAATAGGTGAAATGTGATGATGTGACATTGGGGACCTGGATGGGGATTTAAGTGACGAATAATTACCCATTTGAAACGTATACCTTCACAGACTTTAATCAGTATTACTTGTTTTTATAGAATACAACGTGAACGGGTAGCTTAGTGCTTCGGTTCGAATCCAGACATAGCTACAATGTGCGACGTTCGTTTCTAGTGTCTCCTGTCGGGACAATTACTGATGTAACAATTGATCCAAATGTCGATTAATTACGACAGCTGCTGCTAGATCGACAACATCTGAACTTTATTTAGATTTATACATCGCTAGAAATACTTCCGGAATGCTCGCAAAACCAGTCGGAAGGTACTACAGGTGTTTCAAGTTTCTTCTTGCTTATAGCGTCGTCCACTATAGAAAGGAGAGTTCCACACTGGTATCAAGTCATGAAATAGTTTACAATGCAGCAAAGTCATCCGTATGGAAAGACCTAGGTTTCGTCAAGCAAGTTTGTTATAAAAAATGAGTTGCTTGCAAGAAATGCCAGATGGTGCTTAAATGTTAACTGAACACTGCAAATTTGTCCGACCAAATGAAACACAGGTATGTTTCAGAGGCCCGTTCCGAAACGAAATCTGTTAATGTTGGTGATATGGAAAAAAACAGACGAAGCTCGAAACAATTTGTTAAAAAACTGTTAAACTTTCTTCAAATGTTCAGAGAGCAAAACTATATCTTGCGCCATAATGGAATTTATTATCGGAGAGACCGTTTTGTGTAGTGCAACATGCTGGGTTTAGAAATCTCATTCATGTCCTCAACGCCAATATTCTTCATTGTAACATATTGTTTAACCGCTATTGGTGACAACGTGAAAAATGAAGTTATTGAAGATTTGAAATGTTCCTTTCATCTTTCATTGACAACAGACGAATAGACAAGTACAGCCACCAAATCGTTACTGCAATGTCTTCACATATTGCCGACAACTGTGAAATACAAAACTATATTCTACAGGTAATAACTAAAGCATAACATCATATTACACAACTGATATAAATTTGTAAGAAATTGTTATGCTTTTATTACATTATTTCCAGCACATTTACACTGCATTTTAAATACATATTGCTTGATTGTGTATATTAATCATTTAAAAGGTGAAAACTAATGGAAACATCACTCCATTTCTTCTGTATGCATCATTTTATGAAGGTAATGATGTTCAGTCATTTTAGGCTATTGTGTGTACTTTCTGGTTTAATCTTTGATTAAAATGATCAATTTCCAAACCGTATACATAATAAATTTCGGGCCTGATATGCCGACTGCTGATCGTACACAAGTGACCTCAGAACATGTTGTTGTTGACACAGATGCAGATGAAACAGACCCAGTTCCTAAATGGAAAATTCCTAAATTTGAGCCTGGAATAAGTAAAGCAGATGGTGGAGAGCCTGTGCTGTGGTAGTTTGTTTGGAAATGTCTTCATAGTGAAAACTGAACAGCGAAAACCTTTGATTGAGAGAGCAGAGGGTACGATCAAACTGTATAGAAAGATGCAGCCAATTCCACTCCTTCATAACCCACTGATTTGGAGAAGGAAGCATGTTGCAGAGTTTAGTGTTTTATCTCGCCTAGCAAAACTATTTTTCAATACCTGCCACTTCTGTCCCATCAGAAATACAAAGGACATCCTGCCTACATAGAGAGCATGACAAGTTCCTTAAAAGATCTTGAAAACCTAATTAACTGCGTATTATGAAAAGGTGAAAAGTAGTCACATCTTAACCAACAGGACATTTCTGAATACTAAAGCTGTAACAAAGACAATGACGACAAAACTGTTAATTTCAGAAATGGTTGTATTTTGTTTGTTTCTATATTCTCGCAATAGACGGCTGCAAAATACTACTGCTATCGCAACTGTTGTAGGCCATAAACTATCGCAGTAGTACCCTGTGGGTCAATAGTCTCCTCTATTTCGGATTATTGGACAAAAAACGAGGCTTCTTCAATGGCAATTAGGACCCAACTCTCCCCTCGCGGCAAAACGGATTTTCTAACTTCGTAACGTGTATTACGGAGCAAAAAATGCGTTTCCCTGCAGCAGTGAGTGCCAATATTTAACGTTCTTGTTTTCAACAGGGAATCGTTTCATGTCACATTCTTCCTTGATATTAAGAATTGCTTGATTGGTTATACAGAAGAATCCCCATTTCCCACTGAAACCTCTTTTCGATTATGACTTCCCTCATACAGTCGATGTGTGGGAATACAATAATAACGAAAGACATATATCACATCGATTCGTAAACCCAGCCGCCATTTTCCTGTCCTAAGTTGGAGCTCTGAAATGCATGCTTTAGTGCTTTTGAAAGTTTTTTAATATACCTGTAATATGGGGAACAGGGTCCGATACTTTAAGGCTTTAGGAACCGGACATGTCATGAAGGTACAATCCGTAACTGACGTAAAGGATACACAAATAATTATAACGACTATAACAGCCTTAAATACATATGATTTCCTTTCGGACATAAAAGAAAGCTGAATCAAATCCCTTACAAAAAATGACAAAATGTGCTTTACAAACCCCTTTTGGATTGATAATATATCGGCATGGGAATCACCAGAAGGACATTTGGAAGTTCATCTGGAAGTCTCTCGGCCCAGACACCGGTAAAAGCAGCTTATGAAATATATAATGCACCAACCACTTTCATGGAGACAGTGGCACATTGCGCGGGTTACCTCTGGGAACTATGGCACTGAGTGTGGGAGACAGCGGGAGATTACGGGATGCGGCATCGGCTAGTGTCTGTTGTTTGGTGCCGGTTCTCTGTGGGGTTACAGGCACACTGTGTTGAGTGAATGGGTCAGTGTTTCAATGTTGGTGCTCAGTGGAAATTGCACGAGTGTGGGAGTTACATGGGTGAAGCAGTAGCCCACCCTAGTTAGTGCAACTGACAATGCGCCTATATCAGTTCAGCCAGTCTCTTGTGCTGAATGTTTGTCTAGAAAAAAATCCCCATTAAATCACCACTACTGCGAAAGTCAAAACTGATATGTTTATCACGATATCTGATGCAATGTCCCTAGTTACTGGCCCGTCTGTGTAACCCCATCATTTCAGTTCAACACTAGCTTCAAGATTTAATCACTCTTCTATTTAATCACTCTTGACGGAAAGTGGCCTACATACAATGCTCCATAAATTACTGGTTCCTTTTTACCACCAACAACCACAGATGAAACACATGCAAATTATCCATCACCATAGAGAAAAGAAAGATTTGGAGGATAAGAAAAAAAAACAGAATACAGGCAAAGCATTCATCAGTGCCATACGTCTTGTCACAGTAATTAAACGGTAAATTATGATTTCAGAAAATACCTCTCCTTTTCTGAAGTTGTTTTTTTAAAACATTACATTAACAATATGCATTTTCACACCCAGTTTCTAAATTCAATTTCTGAATTTCTGTTATGCTACACATAGTAAGTGACGATTTTAACAATGATACGCATCAAAGTGACATTTTGCCTATATATGAGACCCTTCAAACGTCATCTCTGAAAAGCCGTCCCAAGGGCAACCAGGAAGAGACTGATCGCTACAATGACTGACGGGTAAGCAGTGTTGGACGCTGTCGGCAAAGGTATTTCATGAAGATGCCAGGACGACTAAGAGAAATTCGATCCTTTTCAGACCTGCATTCCGCCTCTGAAACCCAAGAGTGATGGCAATATGTCTATAAAACCGGATTTAACATTAACTATCAAAGTCTTACATCAGTGACATTATTCACAGTGACAGTTCCGTTGCCATACGTTTAGCAGCACCATACACACAAAAAAGTAGCCAACCATCAATGTCAGTAAAAAGTTGTTAAGATTTGATATGTTACCTGTGTAGGCATGCAAACACTAATGCAACCTTAATGCATACTAGAGGTCTTGAACGTGTTACTGTAATTCTTTGACCTGAATCTATGAGACATTGGAATGTATGTCTTACATTCCCGAGTGGGAAGAATGTTTTGCTAAGTCAGTTTCTAAAAGTTCCATTTCTAAAGAAACCAATTATCCGCTTAGGGAATTTGCTTGAAAGAAAAAAACAAACAAACAAAAAACAAAAACAAAACCCAAAAACAAAACTGATGGAGAACTAACAGCCTTTCTTGAAGTAATCAGTCAGGGTGCATCCTTCATAACACCTCTGCACCACACTAACATACCCTTGAGGCGATATCCACCATCTCTCTCTCTCTCTCTCTCTCTCTCTCTCTCTATATATATATATATATATATATATATATATATATTGTTAGCCCAAATTCATTGAGACGTATGTTTGGGGGAGTGGTTGAGTTGGGAGATTAGAAACATCATGGATACGCACCCTAAGAGGCCCCATGGTGTCTGTAAATGTGAGGGAAACCGACACTAAAATTTCACCTTTCTGTCACGCCAATATTATAACCAATACCTTACTTTGCTGGGAAGAACTTTGTCTAAGTTTTCTAAAGTAAGTAATCGTCCGTTTGGGGATTTCATTTGACAGAAAAGAAACTACATTGTTAGAAATCTGAAAAAAGTGACGTCAAAGATGTTTGTCTTAAATCAGTGTGCATTCTGCATAACATAGGTGTACCATAGCACTCTGCATAACATAGGTGTACCATACAAAGATGAACCCATCTTTGAGCCGGCCTCGGTCCTTTTTTAGTTCCGTGTCCTTCCTAAACTACACAGAGCTGATGCAAAACGTCCATCCACTTTAAACCGAAAGAAATTATTTTTAACATGGAAGAGCAAATGTCGTTTTACGATGAAGCACTTTATAACTGTGCCGTAAATGAGAATTGCTGAGGAAAAGTTAATAGTTAAATAGGAAAAATAAATACAAGCGTACTTGAAATTTGAATGAAATGTTGAAAACGTGATAGAACACTTCGATTTACTTTCACTGAAGTTGAAATGTAATCTGAAACACTGCATCCTGCACTAGCACATAGAGTTCACACAGGGATCGTAACTGTTCTGAAATATCCGAAACAAGTTGTAAGAAATAACCACTGTTTTCTCTTACACTGCTTATTTGAATAGTTTGTTTTTGCTTAGTTGTTACCTTTTATGTGGTTTGACGTTAACTACGCTCCATCATTTTTAATTATTAAAAGTTATAGCTTTACAACTACCATGCCTAATGTTTTCATCATTGTTCAATATTATGGTCCGAGAAACTGATTCGATTAAAACCAAAAGAAGAAAGGGATATCAATAAAAACTTGTTTACTGTTGAAAGAGACGGACACCAGCACAAGAGGCTCTAAACCGAAATGATGATTGTCTTTAAGGCAACAAATCGAAATGTGTATGAGGGAATCTCACTACATAAAACAAAGAGTCAGAACATTTTGTAATTCTTTCTCATGCAGATTTTTATATCCATTGTTAATGATATATGCCGATATATTATGACATCTATACTTACTCTTAAATGTCGTAATTCAAATCTCAAAAGACGCAGAACTAATAAGAAGCGTAGAAGAAATACAAGAGAATACACAATTTGTCTTCTCTTTTGTGATGTTTCAGATCAAAGACTATACTTCTGTTCTCCAAGATGACACATGTGACACGAGAAAGATTAAAAGCATAAATAAAATATCCTATATCTTTATGTTTCTGTCGAGGGATTTTGTTACCTGACTGATCTTAGATTCAAAACGCATGCAACAGTTCGTAAGTACTGTCATATCGATAGCAAACCACTTCCTCTACTTTTCAGACCCGAGAAGGTCCGAGGTAGAACAGATCGTCAGCAACCCATGCTTGCCACAAAACTCGACTCAGCGTGTCCTAAGAGGCGACTAACTCCCTCCCTCAGTCTACTTTTCACCTTTGCCATTTCAAGTAAGAGTACATTTGTCCCATCGTATGTTACAGAAATATATGTGGTTCAGTTATTTGAATGGCATTTAGAAGGCACGAGAATCAGTATCGAAACGTCGCACTCACGAAACAAAAGAAATTGTAATCCATAACGTTTCTTTATCATTATTTAATTGAACTTATGAAAAAGAAAACGAAATTCAAGGATCCTACATTCATATCAAATACCAGAAAATCAATATCTGAAAACGTTACGGAGGATAACGCGGGATGTTTCTCTATGTTTGCACATGAGTAGATCCTTTGGCTTCATCTGACAGGATTAGAAAAGCAAACACTGAAACATCAAGAAAAGATTCATGGTTTATGATCAACGTTGGAACGTTGCATTAATGGGCTCTAATTAAACTTTATGTCGAAAGCACAGTATGACTGTCATAAACAATCATGACTTCCTCTTACAGACTGACCAGTATTTACTTTTATATCTCTTTATATATGTATTTCTTTAAGGCGCCTTTAGGAATATTCCAGCCATATCGCGACAATATTATAGCTATGTGGGGAGTCGAACCCGGGAGCTGGGTGTCACAAATCACTACCTACAGGCTACCCCACCATCTCCTTGGTACGTATATTAATAGTGTGGTTTGCTGCATTCTGCGTTTTACCGTTTAAGGCAAAGAAATTGCATAGAACATTTGTAATCAGACATCCTTTCACAACAAAATGTTCTTTTCAAAGATGGTAATAAAGTAAACTGTATAACTCTATAATTATGCCAGTGAACCTTTTCAGAATGTAAGTCGTTAAAAACCTCTAAATTTCTTACATACGCTCTTCAGAATGAACCGTCACGATATAGATGAAATATTGTCGATGTGACGTGAAATATTAACCCACTCACTCTTCAGAATGCACCGTCACGATATGGCTGAAATATTGCCGATGTGACGTGGAATATTAACCCACACACTCTTCAGAATGCACTGTCACGATATAGCTGAAATATTGCCGATGTGACGTGAAATATTAACCCACTCACTCTTCAGAATGCACTGTCACGATACAGCTGAAATATTGCCGACATGACGTGAAATATTAACCCACTCACTCTTCAGAATGCATTGTCACGATATGGCTGAAATATTGCCGATGTGACGTTAAATATTAACCACTCACTCTTCAGAATGCACGGTAATTATTTTATCTCTGCGTGGGTGATAATCAAGTATGGTTTCATTGATGGACCACTTCAATTTCACTTTGACACTACTGCACCCTTAAAGACATCATTATTCCTACTTACTTGTTTTGTTTGAAGTGTATTGTTCAGTTTAAATTACATGTGCAACTATTTTGGTTATGTAATTTAGAATACACTGTGACATAAATCAAGAGTGATAGCGAAGACATAGCGAAGTCATCAGTTTGTTATGTGTCATTTAAGACTTTAGGACTGTACGAGGTCAACAACACGAGGTGTGTCATGTCAAAATCATTTTAAGTTGTTAGTACTTCACTTGTTAGTGGCTGTATCCTCGAAGCGGTTAAAAGTACTGTAAACATATTATCCTCCTGGGAGGGTACGTAAACATTCAAGCTTTTTCTAATCGTAGCATATGTGTATTTTTAATGCATGACTAGATATGTCTATATTGCTGAGAACTGAAGGGATGGTGTATATCCAAGTAGGGCCCATGCAGGAAGCAAATGTACTATACGTCCCCATGGTCCCTATTATGGTCATCTGCCTTCAGTTGTTGGCAACTTAAAGTCCATTTTTGATACTATCTTGTCCGAATGTGGAATCCTATTTTAGAGATAGCTGCTAGTTTTCCCTCTAACATACTGTGATATTCTAGTTGGTTTTACTGTCCTTCGTTGACAGGTTTCTATACTATGTATTTTATGGTGCATTCACAAATTGTTTTAGTCGCGGTATGGCTGAAATACTGCCTAGGTGACTTTAAATTTTAACTCACACACTCATACAATATCAGACTGCCTTGAGTAGTAGATATTACTGCTCGTGTATCTGTAAGATGTCATTTATCTGACAGCGAGAACTTAACTAGCAAAAGCGAATTGTATATTTTACGTATGCAAACAGGAGAGAAGTCTGTCATTAGTTGACGCCTGAAGATTCATAGATCCTTGGACGCTATCCACGATGTTGTCAACCTGAAGGGGGCGTTAGGGCTGCAAGATGGTGTCAACTAACAATCATAACGTTAGTCGGGTATGCGAACCTTGATCACAGCGTCCTCGAAGAGAAGGTGACGCATCTTCATACCACACCACCAGCTTTACGTAAGAAAAGGACAAAGCCATTATGTTCAGAAAGAAATTTAACATCTGATTCTCTATAACGTTGACGTTAACCTGATATATTAAACAGGTAAGTAGCAATAAAGTAATGTCAAACTGATCAATCTACACTGGATAACTCCTTCAGTAGAAATAAATAGGGTATTGTTTGTCAAACCGGATACATCCATCTTCAACGAAGACATAATCGATTTCATGAAAAGTCCACGGCGAGGTAAAGGGCAACCTTTATCATTCGTCTAGTTGTTAAATATTTTTGTGCGCATGTGTGACTTCCGACACATAAGGTGTACAATTATGGAATTACTGTAGATTGCAGGTGCTGTCAAAAGGCGACACCATGTTCGGCTCGGCGTGTGATATCTCATAAGAAATACGCTATTCATATTTTGAACGTGTCAAAATCATCGAAACTGGTCCTTGGTGTGACATATTGACGATTCCTCCCTTAGGTTATTCTCATCCTCCCAATTTCCTTTCTAGTCGAGTCAAACATATGTAATACTTGGACATTGAACTCACACCAGTTACAAAAATATTTACACAAGATCTCCAGGAATAGATTGAATTATACATATCGTGTTACTGTCTGATCGTCATGATCAAAGGAAATGACACATTGCATGATGATACTCAGCCATCTTATGTCTGTGTTTAGTCCTTGAAGGCGCCTCATAAGCTTTTTCCTGAGATCTGTATTCTATTCTTTATCCTTGAATGATTCCTGATTACATATGACCTTGGAGCTGGTTCGCGTCCAGTCGAAAAGGAAATTGATGAATAACGCCTTTTCCTTATGTTGTAACAAGGCAGTGTTCCAGTAGGTCTGTCACAACAATCTTCTGTAAGAGATCTTGCAAAATATCTTTGATGGCAGAGTAAATAACCCGTTCAGATTCTTATCACATACTAAAAGTTTATGCTGGTTCACAATGCGAGAAGGAAACTCCGCGCAAAAACACTACTTTAGAAAAGAACATTCTGAAGTATTCGGAACAGATACCGAAACGTCAGCAATTATTCCAACATATTTATAGCCTGTGGTGTCATACTGGATTTCCTTTGATAAATTTATACACTGATAATAAAAGTTACACCTCAAATGGGACAGAAGAGAGTGATAGAAACAGCTGGTATTTTTTCTTGGTTGAAAAGACGCAACATTAAACATTAGGTCACAAGAGGAAATAAATTTACCAACGGAAACGTTTCAGTGCATGGTATTTGTCAACACTGGCATTTGGTATTTGTCAACAATATTTTGAATAATTGTGGTGAAAGTTGAAAAATCACAATGGAGCAGCATTCCACACTTGAAAAAGTGAAGTTGTCAGTTTTCCTACACAACAAAAGAACCACCTCCCTGCTTCACAACAGACTCGCACCTTTATGACACAGGCAAACCCAACATTTTCAGAAAACGCATTTACCACCAACGGCATTTCTGAGCTCTCTTAAATTGTTTTCAGGATTGGTTGCTCAGTGCCAAGGTGAAGTTTCGCATCCTGCACGGTGTGAACGTGCATTGTCGTCCTGGTAAATGAAATGTGTGTCTGTGTGGGCATGACGTCTTGGAAGCATGTTTGCGCTGTCACGGTTCCCTGAAAAACATTGCTTCAGTACATGAACCTTGCCCAAACCATGACTGATGCGACCCGTGAAGGTCCGGGGCAGAACAAGCCTTCAGCAACCCATACTTGTCGTAAGAGGCGACTAACGGGATCGGGTGTTTAGAGTCGCTGATTTGGTTGACACATATCATCGGTTCCCACTTACGCAAATCGATGCTGATGCTGTTGATCAGTGGATTGTCTGGTCCAGACTCGATTATTTACAGACCGCCGCCATGTAGCTGGAATATTGCTGAGTGCGGTGTAAAACTAAACTCACTAACTCACGACTGATGCATCACCATTTGTAACAGTTGAAATAACATATCTAGGATTCACACTGTCCCCGGAGACCATGCAAACGACCTTCCGCAACAAACAAATTGAATCAGGACTCATCCATCCATATGATGCGACGCCAAGTTCAAATGTGAGCATTGACGGGTCCTGCTGTCTCGGCGAGCCTGGACATGCTGGAGAATATAAACATGAAATGGTCTTCAACTCACCAGTGATTAGAAGTGTGTTGACAGCTTCCTTAGACAGGTTTCCAACTAACCTCTCTTCCACTGCTGACGTAACTTTTTGGTGGAAATGTAGGGAACCGTCTTCCCGTGCAGTACTCGTCTTTGGACGATCAGATCGGTCCCATAAGCACCTGCAATCAATCAACTGTACCATACACATTGATGCATACAACCCTTTTCACTATTACAAAATACGCACTGTACGATTCCTGCTACACCAGAAGAAATGCTTTTGACAGTATAGTGTTTGCAAAGGTGTCAGTATATTTTCGCCAGCCATAGCAAGCGTCACAAACCGATCCAAAGGCAAGTCAACTACCCACCCAAAGCATCAAGACAACCTACATCACAAACTCTATTTTATTTTAATTTATGCGTTTTTAATCTGTAATTAATTCTCTACTTTACATTTAAGCATAACCCTACCACGGACTTAAGGAACAAGCAAGCATCCACGAGAAAGGTTTACGAAATCGGGTACGGTTGGCCGCGTGGTATGAAGTGCTGTAAATCTCTATGTAGTGTTGCGCAACCTTCTGTTCCAGGATGTTATGACTATGATTCATTTCGTTGATATTGTTGATTGGCATCATCTCACCTGCTTCAAGCGGGTGGACGTCGTCTGGCATTGATCTACTACATTGTAGGTGTCACGTAATGACGAAATCCCGTCTGTATGCAAAATATCAGGTTAATTAACAGATAGATAATTTAAGCTTTAGCATAGGTGTTCGGACAACTTGTTGATTCGTAGCTCCATTTTGCTGGTTAAATACCTTCCATTACAACCCGTTGAAAGACAAATGGCACCATACAGACACTCGTGCAGAAAATGGGTTGACAGGACAAAAGAGAGCAAAATATTGTTTTGTAGTAAAACGTTAAATACTGAAAGTGTGAGTACATATACTAGCTAATATTACTGTTTATCAACATGCACTGTAAGTCCTCTGGCCCCAAGTACGGTGATCTAACATCCGTTGTTTCTGGTCGACATGAAAAGCTCCGTATGCAAATAGAATAAATTTACTTTTTAGTCCCATGCTATCGTTGAATCTCTGTCAGTATATTCTGGTTGTTTTAATGTCATTCGTAGACAGATTTTTAAAATATAACATTATAAAGTTTTACAAAATATCTTATTCAAGGATATAGCTGAAATATTGTCAAAGTTACTCTACTTTTAACCCACTTATTCACTTCTCGATTCCTGTAATGTGAATGGCTTTCACTGACAAGTTGTAAAATGGGTACGACAGTCTAATGGTACCAAAACCTTCAAGATGAACTTCCCGGGACTCATCAGTTGCAGTCAGTTTGACATTTGGACATACGTCGTGTTAATGACCTCGTATACAAGTTCTAAAAAAGTCCTAAACGTCACAGAACAAATTGATGACTTTGCCCTGCCTCTGCTATCACTCTGAATTTATGTCCCACATTAGTCTAAATTACATAACCAGGTGGGTGCAGATGTAGTTTAAACTGAACATTAAGTAGGAGTAATGATCTCTTTGAGAGTGCAGACGTGTCAAGGGGAAATTGACCATCTCCATCAATAGAGCCATAAATAAACAACTCAAAAAAAAACCCAAACGCACAGTTAGTGTTTTCCATGTAACTTTTCGAATTTGAAAAAGCGTTTCTGTGGTGAACGCTGTCTGTAAACATTTCCGGGTTTGAATCCATTGTCACTGATGACAACTCGACTGAACGCACCTAAATCTGTTTTCGTCAATAAATGCAATAAATTGTGAACGGGAAGAAATTCATGCGTTTCCTTCTGCACGCACATTCCATGCATCATTTCCAATAAACGTCTTGCGACAGTTAACAATCTTAAATATTGAATTTGGCGTTTAAGTAATACCTACACGTACTGAGGCGACAATGCGACTGGTCATTTGAGGCTGGGAGTCTCAGTCTGCGATTGCAAGGCAACTGAATGTGTCACAGAGTACCATAGCAAGACTTTGGCATCGCTACCAGCAGCAAGGGTCAACACGTGATCGCCCCAAGTCAGGTCGACCCCGTGTGACCATGCCCTCTCAGGACACATTTATTCGGCTTCGACATTTGCGGAAAAGGTTCACCTCGGCATCCTCCACAACATCGGTAGTGCCAGGACTCAGAACAGTTTCTGATCAGACTGCGATGAACCGCTTAGGTGAGGATGGTATTCGTTCCAGAAGACCTTTTGAGGTCCTGTCCTTACACCTCAACATCGGCAAAAACGCAGACAAGGTAGCCAACATCTCCCATGGCCATTGCAAATGTGATGCTTATGATGTTATCTTCAACGATGAGTCACGTCCCGACGGAAGGACACGTGTATATCGACATCGTAACGAACGGTACACTGCAAATTGTGCACAGCACGTGGACCGATTTGGTGGTGAAAGTGTCATGGTTTGGGCCGGAATCTCATGCAATAGCAGGGCGGATCTCATTCAGGTCATCTGACAGCTCGACCGTAATGAAATCATCAGGCCCTTCTTCCAGACACAGACGTTACCTGCTCTGTTTGTGGCCTTGGAGGAAGAGTACCAACTCATTCCCAGGCATTTCATCCGGAATATCGTCCAGTCTATGGAACGCCGATGCCAAGCAACCATTGATGCTAATGGTGGCAACAAAAGATACTGACTGCTCTTCGACCTTGACCTTGGAACACTTGTCATTATTGACGTACAGTTTCTGGCAGCATTGGACCGTTAATGTTCATTGAGGTATTTTTTTCATGACTGCCCTATAATACTGAACCTTAAGTGTTTAAATTGATAACAATTTTCAGCTATGGAATTCTTTTTTGAGTAGTATATAATCCTTACTGAGATGAAACATTTGCTTTGTTACCTGATGAGTGAGTGTAAACATTTAACGTATCGCTCAGCAGTATTCCAGCAACACGTAGATGTAAATATGATTCTGTGAAATGTCGAATTTAGACATCATGAGCATCATTCAAGGCAGCTGGGACACAAGGACACATGTCAAACTCCTCGACATCTTTGATTACCCGATACCGTTAGTCACCTCTTATGACAAGCATAAGTTACCGAGTATCAATGCTGATCTGGGGCTCCTTTCTCAAAGCAACCTTAACTAAGGCTGCTTTGTGAAATTAGCCCTGGGATCTTAAGGAATAGAAAGCGTTGTCAATGCACCGGTTAACTGTTAATGTAACGTATGGTCAACATGGTGTACAATTGTGTTAGTTTATTACTCTAAAAATCTTTCAGTCCTGCGTAGATGAAGGATCATAATCAACCCGTTGACCACATAACTTACAATTTATTTGACTAATACATTTTGGGGACATATATGTTACTTTACTACCGTGAAACGTTAGAAAAGAGCGATTTGTAATTAAAGATGTCCAGATATAAACTTGTCGATGGTTGCAATAGGCGAAGAGGGATGGTAGAAGGCAGCATAACCCACGTATAATTTCCTTAACATGGAGGTGGTGGGATAACATGTAGGCAGCTGTTAAAGAGTTTATTCGAAACGACGACCCGCATGGATTCCTCAGCTGGTTTCACTATTCTCGTGATATAGCTCTAATATTCCTTAGGATCGGATCTCCACCGTTGACGTTGAGCCAGCCAGATGTTGCGTCAGGTATATGATTTACATTTCGACGTACATGCACGTGATAAATGTGTCGACCTGTACCAGTTTTGCACATGGATAACCTGAACCAAGAAAGTGATTGGATGTGTGGTTCAGTGGCTCTTGGTTACGTTTAACCATTCCACACAGATTTCAAATACGAGTGTAATTATTTTTTCCCCATTTAACTTTTAACTTTAGCTTTGAAGTTCTCATTTACAGCACATATTTGTAGTGCTTCATCCTAAAGTGTGAAATGTCATTTGGTCTTCTAGCATGTTAACACTACTTTCGTTCGATTTGGAGTGGAACGACATTCTGCATCATGCCTGTGTAGGCTTTAAATCACACGGATTCAGGAAATGCCGGGAAGCCACCTCAAATTTGGGTTAATGTTGATTTGGTACAGAGGTGCTGTACGCAGTGATTGTTGACGAAAAAGTCTTTGTGAACTCTTGCCATTCGAAGCACGACATATTACCCTTGAAATGTCACAACCCGTCAATACGAGTCTATTTTTAGCAACATGACTCTTAGATACAAGAGACGTGATATCACGTATCTATGGTTGCAACGGTTGACATGGACCATTCATGACTAGCATAACATCAAAATGCAAATGAACTGACTTTTACAAACGTTTTTATTCACTTTCATGAAAATATTTCGTCCTTCCGTAGCCTAGAAAGGGTTTTGTTTGTTTGGTTTTTTAAATATTTTTTTTCTTCTTGGTGTTGGGAGGTTCTAAAAGGAGAACCTTTACTGCATAAACGAACTTAAACCGTAGTGTGATAGATGTGACGAGTTCTTTCGATCTGGCAGATTTATGTCATCACTTAGATTTGTAGGGTCATGTCGTTTCAAAGAACAATGAAACGTGTTACCTGTGGTGACAGTCAAAGGGCATTGCTAACAATCAGACGTCAAGCGTCGTAACAGCTACTCTCATCATTACAAATGGCAGATAGAACTTGGCTTGCAGTCACAAACGATTTTCGACGACCTGCCATTTATCGCTGTGTGGTCACCGATTGTCAAAGATCATATTGAATATGGGTTTGACAAGGGGAGATAATCTAGTAAATCCTAAGCTATACACGGTCACAAAGACACGAATCGCGTTCGAAGGACGAGGATACACCGGCAGAAAACTGAAATATGTTTAGCATGAGTAGGCGAGTTATCACGTCGTTCGTATGGATAGATTGTAAGAAATCCGACGTCATATCTCGTCCATCGAATTCAGAGGGTATGTTTGGTAAAATCTGGTCGTATGCAAGGGCTGTAGATGACTTAACGTAATATTACATCCTTAGGATATATACGCAGCTGTGAAAATGTTTCGTCGTATGGAGAAAGTTAACAATGTATTTTCTTTGCTGCCAAGTGAAATTCTTTAGAGGGTGGCTGTACACTTTAGAATATGTAACTCTCAGCCCACAGCCAGAGGACTGATCTCGTCCTGGGCGTACATGGGGGTTGGGGGACCATATATAGACAAATTATCGCTTTGGTTTGATACGTGTCATTGTTAGAACCATCACTGTATATCTTACATATGCAACGCACGTAGGATAAATACTGCATAAACTAGGTAGAAATATGATTCAGAAACACATGGAATTGGATAGAAATGAAACATTTGCAAAATTCAGGCATTTGGTATTAAAATGTTAAGTGATAATGTGATGGTAGAACTTGAATTTTAGAAAAGTGATTGATACAGTGAGGTTTGATCTGAAATTATAATTTAATTACTTTGACATGATGTATGACACAGATGAAGGGCTTGCAAGTATTTTCTTTTTGAAATGCAGAAGTCATTAATAAGAATACTGCTGCCTTGTGTTAGAATACATTGTTGATATTTCCATGGTTACATGTATGGTTGTATGGTTGAATGATATTGAAGGCGACGGTCCTGTACACATTCTATCCTTGAATTTCACGATATTAGGACGTGAATAATGGTGCAGTTGTCTCCTTTAGGACATGTACAACGAATATGACCCTGAAATAATATTTCCTACACCAAGTTCCGTTCGTAATAAACTTACACTTCAGGGCCCTTATTCTCGAAACGTTCGTAGCCCTAAGAATCCTTAACTTTTGTAGTAGCCAATGTGTGAAGAATGGGCTTAAGAACTTCGTAGAGCTACAAAGGTTTCCAGAATAGCTAGCCAGAACTGGGACTTTCCTTCTGTTGATAAAATATGGCACTTAATCGATGGAACACAGTCTAGTTCAGTCTTTGATATTACAATCCGAATGCTGAAGTACGTGCAATATCTGTGTCACCTAATTATTTGGAACGACTGTTTGCATCCACAATTTCATACGAGCGTTATGTCTTTGTGTCAAGTCTTCTATGTATTCCCTTCTAAATTTTTAATGGCATGTTTCTTGTACTTTGGTTTCAAACTGACTTCTTTATTAAAGTAAAGATGATGTCATGATGGTACATTGGCAAGAAAGAATTACGAATCACACATGATTTGTTGCATGTCAGCTGTCTTCATCCGGTTAAGCCAGCGTCATGTAGAAGATGGTTAATGTATACATTTGTCCGTCTTTCTTCCGGGCTGAGGGACAGCGATTACAATATTGCCATTGTATGTCGGTCTGCTGCCCAACCCTCCAGACCCACTACACACATGTACTCACGCATGCAGACACACGCATGCAGACACATGCACATATTCTTAACCTGCGACAAAGTCGGACTAAATTAGTTTGATTTAATCCAAGAAATACACACTCATACACAATGCACTGGTATTTTAACCACTCAGATAAGCTACAGAAATGACACAACGGAAGCATTTACTGGTGCAGACATTCAGATGATAAGGTAGATATGACGAACGCTGTGGTAGTCCTCACTGGTGCACAGTGGCTGCTGGCTATACTGACGAACGTCGTTGAGGCAGCATGGCGATCTATTGATCTTAGTCACACTGAAAGGGTTCCTATTAAAGGAATCCCTTAAATAAAATCGCAAAATGAAGCATTTTTGTTTGATCCACAGATCATATTCCGCCTACATCGAATTCTTGCAACATAATATCTAAACATTAATGATGATTACTTTGATATTTCTCAAATCGCCACATTCTAGGAAATAAGTGATGGTTTCATTACAAAGCATACAGCCACAAACCATCATTAAAGAAGGGAATTACCTGATCAGAAAACATCCCCAGACTAACATACTCAATTAGATGATGAAAGGGTTCTAATGGGCGCCATTGCGTTACTAACTGACATTGACAAATGTGATACATAAACATGGCAGACAACTTTGTATTCTTCTTGACTACAGCGTCAAGAGTCAATTACCACCCATTGTGTTGTCAAGTCGAACTGAGTGAAGGTAGATTGCCATCCACATTGCTTTATTCATCGCAATCACTGTTCAGATAATGCGATAAAACATGCACTGCCATCTTGCTGCATCACCGGCTTGTCTTGTTTAGATTCCATTGTACTGCAGACTGCCGTCCTATTTCGTATTGCTGGGTTGACGTTGGGTAGCAACAACACATCTACATGTATTTGTATTTGTATCCTTTGGCCATTTATTAAGTAAAGACATATGTACACTATCGAAAAATATGTTTATTCAATAAATGATGCTGTATAAACACAAGCGAGAGAAAATCGGACCCAATCTTACTGCGCATGATCGGATATTTGCCTTCACTTGGGCTGGTGTTCCCCGACTTTGGACACTGGTATCAGTGGACTGAATTCATGTAATCACATTACGCGAAATTTATAATCACATTAATGGACGCCACGATTCGCGCTTTACCCGATTGCGCTTTCTTAATTTTACCGTGGCTATCATCGACAATGAAACAACATCGATTATGCGAGATAATTTGGCTTTCCATGTTAAATCAGTGTCAATATCATGATATTAAAGCTCAGTAGCGTCCTCAGTAAACTGTCTCTACCTTCAACCATCGTTGGCAAAACAAAGTTAAGTAAGGAATTCAGTATCGTTTACCGAGGAACTTTTCTTCAAATGTCAGATTAAGATGTCTGCACGCTGACATCCTGAAGTTAGTGTAGATTGTGATGTCAGTTAGACCTGAAAGAACATTGTGTTGACGAAAGGCGCTAACTGGAATCAATATTGGGCGTCGTTTCATGCACATGACTTTGCCATGTCACAGCTCAAGGCAGATGTATTAAAACTGTTCCAGCAGTTTGCATTATTGGGAGGCATTTAAAAGTTAGAGCAGTACACAAGGATACGTTAAAGGGTTGAACAATTTCTTTATCGCTCCTCAATGTAATCAAAGGTCGTTCATCCATATTTCCCATCCTAACTCAGCTTGATGATACATCTGTGGTGATCTACCTTCTGTTGTTGGCGATCGATAGCCTGTTTTTTATATTGTATTGTCTAAATATTATATTAGTGATATTAGTTTTAACTTTTCATGCTAGTTTTAATTGAAATTGTGATATTCTAGTTGTTTTACTGTCCTTCGTGGACAGATTTTTACAATATGCATATATTTCATTTAAGTGTACATTTAAGTGTTCTCGTCAAGATATGGCTGAGATATTGCCTATGTGACGCTAAATATTAACTCACTCACTCACTCATTGATGATACGTCTATGTAAGGGTCAGTGCATGATCATCATGATGGACCTCAACCGACTGACGTAAGAAGAATGCTGACTGGTTGAAAAACATGATTAAATGGTATTAGATTCCCGGAAACTGAAAGACTATTCACCGCGTATTGACACGTAAACAATTGTTTTGTTGTGTCATCAACAGTGGTGGCGTCATTCAAATCATATTGTGACGTAAAGTTAGAATGACGTCACAAATGAGCAGCTCCAGATGCTATCATGAGAACCAGCTGAAACGGCCAGCTGATGACACTTCACTGCTGTGTCCGTATTCGATGTAAACGAGTGCAGACACTAAAACCCCTTTGGTTTACTTTTGTGTTTACAATGTCGATAAACATCATGTGTTGGCCGATTTCCGGGTGTTATTGAGTATTTGAAGCACGGGAATGCATTTGGAACCGAAGGCTGACGCCGGAGGTTTCAAATGAAATATTCCCGTGCTTCAAATACTCAATAACACCCGGAAATTGGCCAACACATGATGTTTATCTCCTAATTAACGCAGAGCTGACCTGCTGTAACGTGCTGGGAAATAGACGTGAAAGGCTTAAATGTAGTAGTTACTGACGGCTGTGTACAACCATACTCACTCATAAGAAAGGAGGCACCCGTGGCGAGCCACCTCCTCGTGGTGGGTGCTGGGTAATGCTAAGAGCTCGCCGACACCCCCGTAGTGGACCCGGGGGGATATTTGGTCCACCAACCCGTTTGCCGTGGGTTGCGTCCCTGTGTCGGCGGAGGAGGGGATCCTGGTGGTTGAGGGCAATAGGGACCTGTAACCGTGTTCCTGTTGCTCAATACACCACTTTGGCCCTGACTTCGCCTAGACGGGTGGTCGAATGGGCCCGGTTCGACCAATCGGCTGGTCATGCCAAGCCCTGTGCATGAAGTACTTTTTATATTTATCAATGCACACATGTCATTTGGAATTGTTGTAACTTTGGACTTGGTTTTTTTTATCTAGAACATTTTTGATTTTGAAATATGTTGTTCTGTAATTTGCCTAGAGTCCTATGCCAGAAGGCGGTGGCTCATGGGCCAATCTGGTGGATTTATTAATCTTTTAATTCTTCTGCTGGAGTATATCATCCGGGTATCCTTGGTGCTGCAAGCTGGAGGCCCGCTTGTTTTTAGCATTGTCCTTGTGATACTCCGTGGTGGGTGGGGAGCTCGGATGATGAACCAAAATAAACTAACCATGGCTTATGAAAATCCAACAAAAAAACCAAAACGTCCACTTGATATTGACCCTGTTGATAGTGACCATAGACCGTCTGCATCGATTGAGTATTGGCCGCGTTTCATCGTGATTGAGACTCCAGACAAGACACCGTTGAAGTTGAACCCCTTTGCTGTATCCAAGGGTATTCAGGGTATTGCAGGGGACGTGAAGAATATAAGACGCTTACGTTCAGGTGGCCTACTAGTAGAGTGCGGGAAAAAGCAACAAGCAACTAATTTGCTTAACATCAAATCATTCGTGGGCATTCCGGTCACGGTCTCTGCACACAAAACCTTAAACTCCAGCAAAGGTATCGTTAGAGATCGCGACCGATTGTTTGATGATATGTCGGAACTTGATATAGGATCGGAAATGAAGGATCAAGGTGTACTCTACGTCAAGCGCTTTTCAACTCGCAGAAACAACGAAACCATCAAAACGAACACGTATCTGTTTACCTTTTCATGTCCTAATGCTCCCAAATCAGTGAAGGCAGGCTACTGTAATATTCCAGTTGATACCTACATCCCCAACCCGTTAAGATGTTTTAAATGTCAGAAATATGGACACGGTGTGAATACTTGCACATTGTCTGTTGTGTGTGCTCACTGTGGTGAGAAGACACACACAACAGAAGATTGTGACAGTGATTATAAAAAATGCACCAATTGCTCAGGCGACCATTCTTCATTTTCTAAACAGTGTCCAATTTGGAAAGAACAAATGGAGATCAATAAAATAAAATTCACACACAATATCTCTTTTTCTGAGGCCAAAAAACTGGTAAAGAGATCTGATCTTCCAGAAAGTTATGCTACAAAAGCAAAAACATCATCGGGTTCTAGCTCTAAAACAACATCAACCACAGGCTGCCAAACTACCTTGACTTGGGTAAACTGTGATTCTCCACAGCCTTTGTACCCTGCTATATCATCACAGACTGAGGAATCACTTCCTAGTACCTCAAAGTCGTCTTCTGATCACAAATCATCATCATCTCAGTCACATTCAAAGTCTCAATCAACAGCTGATACTCAACAAACGGTGAAAAGTAAACCGAAGCCAAAGCCTGATGCTTCAAAACAACAAAGTGGCAGACCTCCTAAAGGGTCACAAAATAAAGTTCAATTGTTTAATAAGTATGGGTCTCTTGAAGACATGGACGTTTCTGAAAACGTCCATTCTAGGGCACATAGCTTGTCGCCCTCCAAAAGAGTGCGGGGTAGATCCCCAATAAATCCCCCCAAAAGATAGTTTATTCCAATAATATTGTACAGTGGAACTGCAGAGGATTAAGGACTAATGTACATGAATTACAGCTATTAGTCCAAGATTTCACACCTTCAGCGATATGTCTCCAAGAGACATATTTAAAACAAACAGATATATTTGACCTTCGTCATTTTAATGCATATCATTCTTTTTCACCTCCAGGTGATAGGGCCACTGGCGGATCATCCATTCTAGTCAGACAAAACGTTATTCAAAGCCCTGTTTCACTTAATACTAATATGCAGGCTGTTGCTGTGAGAATTACTTTACATGTAGCGTTTACACTATGCTCTCTCTATATTTCACCGTCTTCGGTGTTTACCAAAACTGATCTTCAAGCTCTATATGACCAACTCCCGAAGCCTTGTATTATAATGGGAGATTTAAATGGACACAACCCACTTTGGGGTAGTGTAACTACAAACACTAAAGGTAAATTGTTGGAGGACTTTTGTTCTGACAATGATTTATGTATTTATAATGATGGTTCCAACACATATTTACACCCTGGGACAGGGACCTATTCTGCTCTTGACTTGTCATTGACAAATTCAGAACTACTAAATGAATTTGAATGGTCAGTCCACGATGACCTCTGTGGAAGTGACCATTTTCCTACTCTATTAAAAACCGTAGCTCCATCCGATGTTCCTCCATCATCACGACGAAATTTTAAAAAGGCTAACTGGGCTTTGTATGAAACACTGTGTGCTGAAAAACTTAAACCTGAACGTTTTATTGACGTTCCTGATGCTATTAAATGCTTTTCTGATGAACTGAATTCCATAGCTGATGAGTGTATACCAAACTCCTCTGTAGTTCCACACATAAGAAAACCATGGTTCAACGTTGACTGCAAACAAGCTAGGAAGGCAAGGAAAAAAGCAGAACATTATTTCCGTCGCCATCCTATGGTGCATAATTTCAATAAATTTAAGATTTTAAATGCTAAAGCGCGGCGTACTTTTAAACAGAACAAACGCCAATCTTGGCAACATTATGTATCCAAAATAAATTCTCGGACACCCATGTCCAAGGTGTGGAACATGGTCCAGAAAATAAAAGGTAAAGGTACTAAATCTACTGTCCATCATCTTAAACATGGAGATCAATTACTTACTGATAAATCAGATATTGCGAATAAACTGGGCGAAACTCTTGCTAAACATTCTTCCTCTTCTAATTATATACCTAAATTTCAGCAATATCAAAAACAACAAGAAAAGAAAACTATTAATTTCAATTCTGATAATGGGGAAGATTATAATGAAACATTTTCTATTCATGAACTCCATACTGCTCTTGATCAAGCTCATGATACTGCTACTGGAGCTGATAACATACATTATCAACTCCTGAAGCACTTACCAGAATCCTGTTTAGAGACGCTCTTATCAATATTTGATGATATTTGGACATCCGGGAAATTTCCTTCTTCATGGCGTGATGCCATAGTAGTACCAATACCTAAACCTGGACGTGATCATACTGATCCATCCAATTATCGTCCGATTTCATTAACTAGCTGTGTTTGCAAGACCATGGAACGCATGATAAATAATCGACTTGTTTGGTACTTGGAAACTAATAATCTTATCACAGATATACAATGTGGTTTCCGGAAAAACAGAAGTACTGTCGATCACTTAGTGCGTTTAGAATCATTTGTGAAAAACGCACTGATTAATAAACAACATGCTGTGTCTATCTTTTTTGATCTTGAGAAGGCATATGACACAACCTGGAAATATGGCATACTGAGAGATTTACATGATTTCGGTTTGCGAGGTCGTTTGCCTGAATTCATTGCTAAATTTTTAAATAACAGGCAATTTCAAGTCCGTGTGGGTTCTACCCTGTCTGATCATTATAATCAGGATCAGGGTGTTCCACAAGGCAGTATTTTGTCTGTCACTCTTTTTAGCGTCAAGATCAACAGTTTATCTAAAGTTTTAAGCGATTTAATAGATGGATATTTATTTGTGGATGATTTTAATATTTCTTGCCGCGGTAAGAACATGTATACTATTGAACGGCAACTGCAGCTGTGTTTAAACAAAATTGATAAATGGTGTCTTGAAAACGGCTTTAAATTTTCTAAATCAAAAACTAATTGTATACACTTCTGTCGTAAATACAAACCCCATAAAGAACCAGAACTATTTCTCAGTGGTACCCCAATCAAAGTCGTCAAGGAGGCCAAGTTCTTGGGACTTATTTTCGACTCACATTTGACCTTTTTGCCGCATATTAAATCCCTTAAAGCCAAATGCCTGAAGGCACTCGATTTATTAAAGGTAGTTTCAAATTCAAAATGGGGAGGGGATCAATCTACCCTTCTCCACTTATATAGATCACTGATCCGATCTAAACTTGATTACGGCTCCATCGTCTATGGTGGCGCTTGTCAAAGCAACCTAAAACTACTTGATCCTGTGCACCACCAAGGCCTAAGACTTTGTCTTGGTTCTTTTAGAACCTCTCCTATCGACAGTATATATGTCGAAGCTGATGAGCCTTCTCTCAACTTACGTCGTATCAAACTATCTTTACAATACATTACAAAATTAGCTTCTAATGAGTCTAACCCCGCATTTAATTGTGTTTTTAATCCTCCCTATGAAGATTTGTATAACAAAAAGTCTTCCCTTCTTCCGCCTCTTGGGGTCAGAATTAAGCCATTTCTTGCTGCTTCTAGCATTGAGCTGGACCATATAGCTCCTTCCCGTCTTCTTTCTTCTCCTCCTTGGCAGTTGGTTAGGCCACAAGTTGACCTAACATTAACATCACTTAAAAAATCAGAAACGAATGAATTACAGTATAAACAAGAATATAATCAACTGAAACATAAATATTGCAATTATAAATCGTTATTTACAGATGGGTCCAAGGACGGTGGCGCTGTGGCTTGTGCCACTGTCATTGGATCCAGAACAATATCTTCTCGATTACCAGATAACAGTTCTATTTTTACAGCAGAAGCTAACGCCATACTAACAGCTCTTAAATATATTCAAAGACACCCTAAACGTAAACAATATATAATCTATTCAGACTCTCTTTCTTGCCTTCAGGCTATTAAAAATATATCTTGTAAACATCCACTTTTAATTGAAATTATTGAATTGTATAATACTCTTGCCACTGGCCAATACGACATCGTCTTTTGTTGGTTACCCAGCCACGTAGGTATTTCCGGTAACGCAATGGCCGATCTTGCTGCCAAGGCAGCACTCAACAAATCTGTGACACCACTTCTTATTCCATACTCTGATTATAAAGCTAGCATTAGAACTTACATCCGTGATCTGATGCAGAAGAAGTGGGACACCCAAGTAGGTATCAATAAATTACATGAAATAAAACCGTATATTGGTTACACTTACTTGGGTTGTCAGTCCAGATTTGAAGAAGTTATTTTAAGACGATGTCGTATTGGCCATACTAGATATACTCATGTGCACCTTTTAAAAGGTGAGGATCCTCCGTTTTGTATCCCTTGTGATGAGAGAACCACGGTGAAGCATATCCTGCTTGACTGTGTTGAATTCTCCATCACAAGGGATAAGTATTTTACAGTTAAAACAATGAAGGATCTTTTTACTAGCGTTAATTCATATTTAATTATTGGTTTTTTAAAAGAGATTGATTTTTTGGTGGAATTTTGAATGTTATGTTGTGTAAATAGATGTATTTTAATTATTGGAAGTTTGGATTAGTAACTTGAATTGTTGGTGGCTGTACCCTCGAAGGGGGTTGAAGTATTGTAAAATTATTGTCCTCCTGAGAGGGTACGTAAGTCCAAAAGCATTTACAGTAAATTTAAACTTTCCACTGTTCTTAATCGTAGTATATGTGTATTTTTAATTTTTGGCTAGATGTGACTAAATTGCTGACAGCTGAAGGGATGTTGTAAATCCAACTAGGGTCCATGCAGGCAGCAAAGGTACCGTAAGTCCCCATGGCCCCTAGTATGGTGATCTACCTTCAGTTGTTGGCAATCTGTAGCCTGATTTTATGTTGTATTGTCCGAATAGTGATATTAGTTTTAACATTCCACACTAGTTTTAATCCCAGTTGTGATATTCTAGTTGTTTTACTGTCCGTCGTTGACAGGTTTTTATAGTATCCATATATTTCATTTCAGTATTTAACGTTCTCGTCACGATATGGCTGAGATATTGCCGATGTGACGTTAAATATTAACTCACTCACTCATAAGAAAGGACCAAGCATAATGTATAATAGTGAAACTTCGCGAGTAACTTAAATGCAGACCATGGCAAAGAACTAACTGCATTGGTCTTCATTGTGGATATGGCACTTTGTTCTCTTGTGAACTATATGTGTACAAGAATTTTCTTAATCGGATGAAACGCTCCAGTGTTTCACATAGAGATGTAGATCCAAACGCTGTTATCCAAATTCAGTTTGTAAACACTGAGGTCAATAATTTACAGTTCTTTAATTAGTGAAATGCACCATTGTCACTTAACACTTACTTGTGATGTTGTTGCACTGTCAGTCTGCAAGACGAAGTGTCTGATAAATATAACCTGTATCATGATTTACTATATTCGGCTGATGTCGCTGTACGGACTGATTATTTCAGGGTAAACCAATCGCCCAGAGTTGACAAAGCGTACCCCTGGCACGCACGCCTCCTTGTTGATTTGTTGTTCGAATACAAGCGTTGGTGTATTTTGGGAGAAAGTCCAATTTCAGCTAAATTGCTTGAGTTACTGAAGGGAACAATTTGGTGGATGGAGGGTTAGTAGTTATCGTGATTACAGAATCCACGCTTCCACGATCCCCCACACATTTTATCATGTGAATGTCACAAAACCGTGCAAAACAAGTAATGTCTGTCCACAGTTAACCAGTTATTTCCCTCGTCAGTGCTTGGTCCTAAAAGGATATCAATCGTTGAATAACATATGTCTCTTGAAACGAGAACGATTTTGTAATTCTACGTAAATATATTTATTCTACCTCTTTAGGTGAGAACGGATGATATTTAATATTGGAACCCTGGGAAACAAACAACTTTTCGAGTGGCTTTTTGGAAGGTGGGAAGTACAATAAAGAACAACGTAATGCATAACAACTTCTGCTATTCGTGAGTGCTGCGTTTCCACACTGTTCTTGCGATGTTGAACAAACAAACATATCTGCCAATTAATTTTATCATATTCTTCATGTTACAGATGTTTATAAAAAGAACTCTTCGAACTCTACTAGCCACTATTTTTCTTAACAGTTTGGTATCCTACATAATCACCCAGTTTCATATTACGTTTAAGAAATGCTGCCGGAACGAGCGATGTTTGACTAGACAATTTCAAACACAATCTAAATAACTAACTGAATATCTCAGTCTAGATAGACGATTCCTCAACTTTTCGTGCTAGATCAAAAGCAGCCTTGTATAACTGCCAAAACGGAGTGGACTCTTATGATGTGTTAAATTTTAACAAAAAAGGAACATAACCTGATGAATGATCATTTCTTGTCATAAATTGTATTGATATATCGATCTTTAACAGAAAAAAACACTTGCAGCTTGCATTTTCTTGAAGAAAGACAGGCTAACATACGTATTCTGCGATAACTATGAATGTTTGTGAAGTTTTATCAACTTTGTTCACCATATTACCCTTACATTAACACACGACTTCATTGAACATTTTACTCAGTGTATGTAATCAGGCCCCAATTTCTCGAGTTTTGATTGACTTAAGTTCGAGTTTTTACTCAAACTTGAGAAAACACATTTCCTAGAATGTACTGAAATTGATATTAAACTAAAAAATAGTAGACAGTAGATCTTAAGGTGTTTGGGCATTTTCTATTTTGAAAAATGTAGTTGAATTTAAAGTTCAGTGTTTCAAATTGTCAAACTCAGTTTGAAATTTGAGTAAGAACTGAAGTTTACTTCGAGAAATAGGGGCCAGATCTATCCAAACACGTCCACACCTCGAGCGACTGTATGTATGTAAGTACCGTGAACTATCAGGGCTAGCATATGCTCATAACGCGTTTCTCTTGTGTACTGTCACTTCACAAATTTATAATAGCAGTTTTGCTTGCATTTACGGTTTCACCCACGTTAGTTTCATACAACACTAGTATACTGTATAATAGTAGATAATTCAAGGTGAATCTTTCTTTAATGTTAAAAAACTGAAGTTGCTCCCAGCATTGACGTGTATATATGCAGTGGCATCGGCGGGTGTTGTTCCCCCAAGCGTTTATGTGAAATGTGTATTTTTCGTAATTCTCTAAGCTTGGAATAATGCGTAATTTCTTTCAAGTCATAAAAAATCCAATTTAAACAAGAGGAATAAAAATAATGAATGAAATCGATACCCCAATATAATTTTCTTTTGATTACATTGTCCATTTCGAATGACAAAAATGGGAATTTGGCATCACATGTAATCCTTAACTGCCTGAGTGACAGTATATTACAAATAAACTATGAGCACGCTAAACACCAATAAAGTGAAAGGTAAAATAATTTTCTGTGAGCCAAAACGTCTTTATTATTTCATGCATGCGATTATGCGATATTGCCTTCTAGTATTCCCATTATCTTGATCACCAATCAATATCTTCAGGATATTCATGTTTGTCGCAAAAGGTGAAAAACGAACAAACCCGAAGTAGCAATTTTATTAACCTTTGTTATATTCCAGTAGCATGTTCCAACCATTGCTTTCATGGGACATCAATCTGGTGTGATACATTAGGAATCATACCTTCTGAAAAGTTCAGAGGCTGCTGCTTTTTGGAGTCCCATCCAGGAAACTCTAAGAATGAAGCACCTAATCGCCATCACACGAAGTCAGCCACTCAACAGCAGTTGAGACAGTGTAATCCTATACATAGCATGTTGCATTTGGCCAATAACATAAAATGAGACATAAATTGATTGTTTATTCATACAAAAGGGGCTTCGTGATTCTGATTTGGCAATGAACTGAAACTATTTCTTTTCAAAGGCAGGATTAAATATATATCAAAAACTCAAAAAGTCGATATCCAGTATAAGTTTCTTAGTATATATTTTAGTCCATGTTCGAAAGATCTGTTTCTAAGACGAAAACAAGTATAGAATCACGATCTGAAAATATCTTTGAACAGATAATGTTTGCTTGAAGGAATAATGAAGTCAATCGAAGAGATCAATAAATGCCGTGGCTTACACAAGGTTTAAAAGAAAGTAACAAAGGTGCTAGGTGTATCGGGAAAGATAATGAGTCTTATCTGGTTAACGACGTTCGTGAAGATCAAAGAGCATTGCATGTATGAAGAGGTAGTTAAAATAAAAGTTAAGGCGTCGTAATGAAATAATAATAAAAATAAGATTGTGAAGAGTCATTCGAATGTATCGTGCTTTGGTGTGTATACGCAATGTACTCGACACGGTCGATAGGTCCTTTCAATTCAAGAGGAGTCAAGTGGAATCATTAAAGTAGATGGAGCCAGGGATGATTTCTTCTAGTAATTAAATTTAGTTTTTAGTGTTTTGTCTCTGAATGAGACATTAACACAAGATGGCTCAGAATTAGAAAAAGGATTAGGCAAAGTATGTCTCATATAGTACCACAGTGTCAACATCATAGATGAGGTACTCACAGTATAAACAAACGATATCTTAAAAACATTTTTTGACTGTATTAACACACGCTGTTGCAGAGGTACAACAACAAAATGAATTTGCACGTGGTGGTTTCCAGCGACTCATGTTGTTGGTATATTATTGTGCATGGGTAAATTTTGTTTTCATGCGCCTATGGCATAATGCCTCTGAAATGTCATATGGAATAGCTACAGCTGAAATAATGCAGCAATGTGACGATGGAAACTAGTCTTATACAGACATATATTCAAGACGAAAGGTGTCAGACTCTTATAAACACACCAATGTCATTGTGTTTAAAACACGAGCTCAGGGCCACCAGCTACCACAGCTTAGGGGATCATGGTCATGTGAAGTAATGTGGTGACAGATTGTACGTCATCTTTATAACAGCACTACACTCGACTGGATTGAAGGAATCAATAGCATGTAATGAGACACGCTCATATCGCCCATATATACTGAACCACAAAGAAAACGTCGCATTCCAAGACCGAATGCAAAAATTGTTTTTTCATTATGATTTTATCTTTTTGTTAACATGGTTTTCAATGCAAACTGACACTCAATTCTAACATCAGTGTGTGTCTTAATGAAATAGCGTATCGACCAAATGCGCCTAAAATGGCAGACGTGGTGAAAGGTTTGGTTTGACATTCTGGAAAATGAAAATGCACTGCATATCGTGACAACTCTGAAAGTGCGTCAAAAAACTCAACCCGAAATCTGGTTTTTGCCTTGGTTCAATCGCCACGACATGAATTACAAGAGACCAGAGGAAACAAGTCTGAGGACAATTGGCCACACTGTCAATCATTTCAATGTTCATGTTAGGGACAATCTACCTACTGCAGGAGTGGTATCAGGTCACAAACAACATCAGAGTGTCGACATTTAGTAACATCACAACGTCAAGACCGACAGATTGTGTGCAACCATCTGCAAGATCGCTTCCACAGAACGACGGAAACAGAATGTCAGATCCTTGGGACTCACAACAGACGCATCAGTGCCGAGACAGTGGATCGATCTCTCGAAATGGAGAACTCTACCTTTATCTCATGAAAGACAATATTGTGTTTCGACAGTCGATGGCAGAGTGAGAGTATCGTGAAGGTATCGGAACTGTTTTCCAATGAGTGTATTGTTGAAAGAGACTCGCTGAGTGGTCCAAGCACCATTGTGTGGTTTGCAATCGTTCATTAAGTTGACACCGTGGTATTCCAAAATCTTGGTCCAGGATGAGGAAATGACATAACAGCTGCTCGCAATTTTGTCCAAGTCATGATACTCCACGTTCCATCACATTTTGGACGTTACAGAAATCAGTGACAACGATCGTGCCTACACTACCAGAGTAACTTGTGACTTACTAAGACAACATAACATCCAAATTCTACAATACGAGCCTGCACTCGGCTAGGATTGTGACGAGGTTCAAAGAAGAGTGAATGACTCCTACCAAGGCCGACAACTGCGGCTGGACTCGATCAGGCACCTCGTAGAGTATGGACACAAGTACCAATAGTTTTCATCAACTGGCTAAATCTTTCCATGTACAGACGATGCAGCACTTTCATCGGTGCCCTTCGAGGCCACACACTGGTTTTAGGGTAACGTGATGATTCCATTTCTTATGGTTTTGTTTGTGTGAACTCTAAGTGTGATTCCCGAAAATGTGTTAACCGTAATTGTCAAGTTTGAACTCAATCCTCCGTTTTCATTGTTACTGAGAGTGAATTAAAGGGTGTGCTTCAAGAACCCACAATCAGTACGACATTTCTTTTGTGGTTCAGTACCCAACTCCTTGTCTCAAAGATTAACCATAGTCCTTAAAACTTCAGTAGACAGGACCAAGTTTACGTTGTTAGTTTGGGAGTACAAATGTGTCACGAAGTGCCGTGACTTACTTACAAGCTCTGTCGCGAAGTGTTTTGTCATGATTCGTTTGTGCAGAGAATACGCAGGGCTTGGCATTCTTGTAACGTGCATACATGTCTGCTACAAGATACAACATGAATCCAGTGTCTATATGTGTCCATGCACAAGAGTAAATACATGAACTTCCTTTCAAGTCAAAATATATTGTATGCTGTTTTTCATTAGAGAAATATGTTAGATGGTAAGAATCCGGATTGAATTAGGATGGAAAGTAAAACGAACCAGACACGTGTGCAGTGATCTGTAGAGTTCTTGTCTAGTGATACTCGAAAAATTCATTTCTGTGCATTGACCAACAGTCCTGTTTTGACAAAGTGCAACAAGGGCACATAGAGCAGATGGGGAGATTTTTCAAGTATCCCGATTTGCTGTATGGACAAACATGCTGCATGAAAGCACGCGTCCCAACAGTCTCGGGGAAAATTTAAGATGTCGAGAGCACTATGCACCTTGCAGGCATCAGAATATTGTGAAAATAAATCATGTCGATTTTGTTTCTTTTTAGTGAATGTTTGTGACTTACAACACATATACGACGTGAAAACGTAGTTTGGGTGGTAAATTAAAACAGACTACAAATATTCCCCATAGTCACTTCTCTTGTTATGATTAATTTTCATAAATGGCTCCAGCTCAAAAAAGTACATTTCAACGATGCCCCAGAAATACTAATATGAAGTAAAGGTAAAGCAGCTACCTTTACATTGGTGAGATTTACATTGTCAGATGAATAGGCATACATATATTCGTAGGACTGAGGCCCATCATCATATTTGTGAAGTTTATTCTACCTCAAAAGCCACAGTCATATATAATAATTCCTGACATGAAAGAAAATTGAGCAATTATCCAAATGGTTTGTAGTAGCCATGTAGACGCCATTCAGTATGCATGAAATATTCTAATGACGGACGTATAAGTCTAGTCCTGTGAAAGCTTACCATCCATCTTGCAGTTTTATGGTCAAAAGACAACGAGTGTGAAGGCACTAAATCCAGTGTGTATTTACTGTAAATTAATTGTCTTACAAGTTTTAATGTTAGTAATGCGAATGAAGCAAGACCGTTGATGAACACAATCGCTCTCATCCATGTATTGTTTTGATTGCCCCAGAATATTACTTAGAGATTCAAGCAGTGATTACAAAATGTCTGCATTTTGGCAACAGGTCGTGGACTACTTCTCCAGTATTTGGCACTTCAGAAGGTTGTGTACATGTGTATCTAATACTTGTCATAAATTGCTGAACACATGACTACAATGCCTTTCAAACTGTATTTTCTGGAACATTTTCAATTATTAGTGTCAATTTAGTTTTCATTTACGGATCCACATAAGTTATGTCTCCGCTTCGAAAACACTGCTTTGAATAATTCAAGTCGGACCATTTCTTGGCGTTGAATGACTGACCTTCTTTTAAACAACTGAATTATTTATGACTTTACTTGATTCACAGGGACTGATCTCTGTGTTCTTTGGTGCAAGTTGTGGTGTTTCTGTGAAATTTACATTCTCCACTAGTGCTGGAAAAAAGGATTCGCAATCAACGTAGAACTTTGTATTTATCTCATGCCCTAAGCACATTTTAACCTGATAGGATCAGCAACGCCGTGAAATCGATACCAAAATACCGTTACTGTGTTTACAATGTACAATTTGCGTGACACGACTGGAACCATTCAGCCACATGTAAAATTCATAACTGAGATATGGTGACATGGGAATAAGTAAAATGTACAGAATCGTTAGAGGCTGTTAGATTTAAGGATCGAGTTGGCGGATCTGCAGTGTTGGCTTGGTGGCGGTCATGTCATCTTGTCTTGGGTATTTGATATCCAGAACTTTCATTGCTAACCAACGTTTCATATGGCATTATCTCAAAGACACGTGACGTCACACTGTGATGTTTCGGCGTGATACCTAAAGAATATTAGTCTATTCGGCTAAAAAGCGTGTTATTTACTGGTCCCCGTGGCATAGTTTGGATAGTATTTAGTATCATGTTCAGCTTCCACTCACGGCCCTCAACGGACGGGATGCTCCGCTAAAGCTGTTATGTTTATTGAATAACTGAAATTAATTTTAAAAAACTCAGTTTTATAGATTATGGATTAAGGATGATGATTTATCCTCACAATCAGTTCTAGAAAAGTGAAATGAAATTAACTGGAGTAGAAGTGTGAGAGTAAATATTCGGTCTTTACTCCTGATAAAGTAAAATTGTTTTACAGCATAGATGTTTTACATACACTTTCTGAACCGCGGGTATTCGCGTCTTTTAAAAGTAAAAAGCAAATCTGAAGCATCAATTGCAAAACCTGATTGGTTTACTCACGACTACTCTATATTCTAGTGGAACGGTGATTAATTTTGTTTATTTATTCTCCGAGCACATGAGTGTCATCGTAACACTCTAATGCAGAATAACATAGATACAGTTTTCGAAATCCATTAAGTTAGAATCACACAATAGATGTCTTTTATAGCAGTGTACCTAAAATGTCTCAAGTACATTTACTGAGATTCCTATTGCTTTGAAATACTAGACTTCATATTTCACGACTTGTAAGCGAAAACGCGGGAATCAATGCTAAATACCGTAGCACAGTTGCAAGATATTTCTCAGCAACAACAATCGGCCACAGAAACACGCAATTTAGTCAGTATTGATTTTAGAAAATCTAATACTCTGCAGGCATTTGCACATTTTAAAGTACGAGTTTACTTGAAAGAAAAAAATGAGTAAATCCGAAAGACGTCAGTGAACGACTTCACTCACAGAAAGTTCAAAGAGATGTAACAAAGGTGTCAGCAATATGAGGACATGTATCACACGAAACTATTGCCTACTGAGTGCCATAAGCAAACATCAAAGAGCAAAGAGTTCTTTAAAAGTGTTTTTACATGATTTAAATGCATTCGTCAGGAATACAATTTGTAATGCTTTTTCAAAGACTGTCATAGCAGCACCTGTAAATATCACAAATCATTAACCCAATGTCGAACACACAAATGATTCAGATGGCAGATGGTTTTGGACCATACAATCGTGGACCCAAGTGGATCAACAGAGCGCATCTGTCCCTATGGCATATTGCCTTTTCTACATTCGGACAATAATAATATTAATTCACCAAGACACAACATCCTTGTAAAGATATCTATATTCTGAAATATTGTAATGCCTTTCGTAAAGTATGCATTCTGAATGACTCACTACACACGAGTCACATATAGGAAAACATATTTCAGAAAAACAAACACTTTTCCAACATGAATATTGACTGTAGAAGTCAAGAAAGTGTTTTTTAAAAACAAATGCAGGTGCATGGAAAATTGAAGTTGTTTCGGTTGCAATTGGAAACCCATGTTTTCCGTCTCCCATTTGTCAAAAGAATTTTACACAAACATGTAGCTGTTATTTGATTAGAATGGCCATGCCGCAAAAAATATGCCTTGCTGTATTTTGGAGCATATGTATAAACAACAATACTGCCCACTTGGGAGGTCTGAGCCAACCCATGAACGTTGAAGGTTGTTTTTCAGCATTTCCGTTTTTCATTGCGTGAACGTGCAGAAATGGGTAAAAATGGGATATTAGCGCTTTAGGATTTCCAGACGGTGATTATTTCGGTAGAACACTATTAAGTTAGCTTGCAAGTTTTGGATATCTGGGGAGGAATGAATTGGGTTCGTGTGAATTGAACTGTACTTCCTGTCAAGGTCCTTTTGTGAAATATCTCGGTGAAAGCTGCTTCCTCCGTACGATAATTACTTTCGACCAATTATATTTAAGGCTTGCAAAGACTCTTCAAACGTATAGATTTAGTTACCTCTTCGGAGAAACCTGCTCGTACACCATGACCAGCTGGTATTTCCACATGAATGATACAATGCATCATGACATTTGTGCACTTTGCTCTGGTACCCAAATTGCCGCGTTCCGATGTTCATGATGACGCAAGAAAATCTATGCTGCGATTTGAGGCAACACCTGATTGAACGTGATGTAAATGAAACCATTCAAATGAATACATTGACTGAATAACAGTTTTCAGTGGCCTATATACTCGTATTACCAGTTCAGAAAACAATATGCACGCGCATTACATGTTTTACTCGTGCATGCAGGTGAAATACAAGCATTTCAATTACCAATACATTGTTTTGAGAGTAGTGCTGTGTGAGTTGATGATTCAGTAAGATGGCTCACAAACAGTTATGTGAAATCACAAAATGGTAAACTTGTCGGCACGAGAGAAGTGGTATGTCCTTCCGCCAGTTTGCAAAACTCGTTAACGTCTGTCACAACGTCATCAGCAGGTTCGTGAAAAAAAATGTGAATTCAAGGTTGCCGCTTGTCGAGGTCGACTCAATACGGTTGATACGAATGGCACGACAAGAACCATGTTGGACTTCAAATCAACTCCGTCAAAGGTGGCAGTAACGAGGGGATTGAATGTGACGCTGGAGCTAGTTAACGCTGAATGCAGAGAAGTATGGACGTCACACCATCGAGGACATGTTGCTAGCTTTTCTGCATGCCAGTCCTAATGTTGCACACATCAATCAGGACGAGAAGGCACGTCCTCGTCGTGCTAGGATCATTACCGACCTTAAAAGGCAGCGTAACATTGAATCCCTCAACTGACCAAGCATAAGCCCAGATCTTAATCCGATCGAACACGTGCTAGGCGCGATCGGTAGGCATAACCAGCCTGTGGTCAATTTCAGTGGATTCCATTTCAAGACGTTCTATTGTTCCTCGAAACACTAACATTTTGGTAAGATGAAGACAATTTTTTATCAAAATGTGAATAGCTTTTGGTATTTCCATTTTTGGTGAATTTACCACAATATTTCTCCATGGAAGAAATAATACCGATCACTAAATATACTGTGTTATGTCGCTGCAGTAGCATGTTTTCACATACCAGTTTTGAAGGACACTGTGCATTTTACGTGCCAAATATGCATGCTTCAGATTTCAGGAGTTGCTTCACATTTTATTATCAGTATATCATCTGCATATGAGAAGGAAGGGGCTTATCAATGCACATTTCTAAAAACGTCTCAACTTTTTTCAATCGAAATCAAGATTGATCTAAGCTGAGGTGCCCCTTCTTAAAGAATACTAATCCCACGTTGACAAAACATCCTCCATATAATTTCCTTCAGTGATTTCCCGCTTGAATACGACAGCGAGCGTGAAGAGAGGCAGTGTAATTTCAGGCAAATTGCCGGAGTCAATGAAGGAAACAATTTGATATATTACACTTTTTATTTATAAAAGTCGATATCACGATCATGTCTTGGGGACACACACCTGATGGTGTCTTCAGCATTAGGTAAAGTTGTTACATCCAGTACTTTGGCTTGGTGTGTTCAGCATAGTTTCACCAAAGTTACACAGACGTAGTGGTTTGCCATACCCCAGCTTCCAGGAAAAGCGCACATTTTGCCTTAGAAACATTGATGAAGTATGACTGAATAAAACACCAAGCAAGTATTTGATATTTGATATTGGCTGATGTTTACACCATAGAGTTCATATCATAACAAGTTGTATTTATTGAATGTGCAAATTGGATTTGGTGTGAAGTCAGTGACTGCTACAGACAAAGCATGTGTACTTTCCGTTCTTCATCCCGTATATTTGTCATGGAACACGCACAGATGAAGTAAATACTGTTTATATATTTCTAACTAAAATCTAACATCACCTCCGTGGTGTCCATAGGACGTAGAGATGACTGGTATTGAGTCAATAAAATATTCATAAAATATTTAGTTCCGAAAATATTACTCAAGCTAGGAGTCCTCGAGGTAACTGTCATACATTATTCTGACGAGACTTTGACATGACCTGAGGCGTACAATTAAAACCATTGCCAGAGTATCCAGTCAGCAGGCCCTAAGTCTGAGACGTTTCCAAGAAATATCTGCGCGTGAAAGAACTCTCAAGGGATCTTTCTGTGACCTGAGAAAAGTCTGAGCCCTTCGAAGTTGGCGCTATTCTATTCAGTTGCCAGCGTTTGGCTTCGAAGCATGGTAATGCAAAAATACCCTATTTATATAAAAAAAACAATACATTAGGAGGACTAAATTACTACCTATTTACTACCATGTATATATGCCAACTTTGGTTATGTGTTCTAAGTTAGGAATCGTATAAGTTAAGATTCGTTTGAACTTCAGCACGTAAACGCCTTTGCAGAAAGATTGTATGAAGTCGTTGAAAAATACAATATAAACCAGAATCTATTTCTAGACCGGCACCAGACAGAAAGATGATGAAATATTTTGTCAATACTCACTTCAATTTCGGTTCTATATTTGTATTTGAGAGACAACCCCGTTCAATAACGAACCACAAATATGCCAGTATACACTGACAGAATGACTTTGGCAATCATTGTTCATTACACTTCGGAAATACAATTAGTTTTGAATGTTTTGATCGTACATATGTTACGGTTAATAATTTGCCATAATGGGGAACCAAAGAAATGGAAAAGAATTAAGAATTCGTAAAGGTGTTATGGCATCAGGTGTCAGTTCTTTAAACAAGGATGGCAATGGATACTCCGTCGCAAAATGTGGTCTCATGAGAAGGGTGTGTCAGCTCTGTGATGTCACAGGAATTTGTGAAGTTTGTGATTGTGAGGTATTGTGTCCTTTCAGTTCTGGAAAAGAACCGTTTGGTCTCTGCAAACTCGCCTACACAAACTCATTTTCTCATGAATTCACTTGAACGGAAAACACCTCTTTGGCGTTTCAGAATCCGGTAGTCTTTGCACTCGAGTTTTGACAGTGAAGTCTGATTCTTGGATTCTGACGGGAATGGGTGTTTCACCTGCCAAACCCGAGACAATCCCTAACACATCCAGTGTTATCAAAAGAATATCAAAAGCCTAACGAGCAACCCCAATGACTTTGAGGTAAGTAACCATCCAAAAATTCAAGCCATCAGCTATCCGTGACCAAGGTTAGAAATACATACAGCATACCATCAGCTCACAGGAGATCGTCAGTAGCTATAAGCAGTTTGATTATACGAGATGCTTCACTATCTCTCTGAAGAAGTGTTTAGCACTTCCATCTTAAGACCCATATTAAATCTCTTAACGCTAAATGCCTGAAGGCACTGGATTTGTTAAAGGTTGTTTCAAATTCAAAGTGGGGAGGGGATCAGACTACCCCCCTTCATTTATACAGATCACTGATACGGTCTAAACTTGATTATGGCTCCATCGTAGATGGTGGAACCTGCAAAAGCAACCTAAAACTCTTAGATTCTGTCCACCACCAAGCTCTAAGACTTTGTCTTGGATCTTTTAGAACTTCACCTATTGACAGCCTCTATGTTGAGGCTGATGAACCATCTCTTGTGCAGCGCCGTATAACGTTAGCTTTACAGTGCATTACTAAATTATACTCTAATGAATCTAACCTTGCATATAATGTGTCTTCAATCCCATTTATGCGGATTTATACAACAAAAAAGTCTTTCCTTGTCCCGCCTCTTTCTTTCTGCTGCCGGCATTGAGCTGGAAAACATAGCTCCCTCCCGTCTTCTTTCTTATCCTTGGCAGTTGGTTAGGCCCCAAGTAGACCTAGCATTGACCACATTTAAAAAATCAGAAACAGTGAATTACAGTATAAACAAGAATATAATCAATTAAAACATAAATGTACCAATTGTAAATCCTTATTTACAGATGGGCCCAAGGACGGTGGTTTGTGCCACTGTCATTGGATCCAGAGCAATATCTTCTAGACTACCAGATAATAGTTCTATTTTTACAGCTGAAGCTAACGCCGTATTAACAGTTCTTATATATATTCCAAGACACCCTAATCGTAAACAATATATAATCTATTCAGACTCTCTTTCCTGTCTTCCGGCGATTAAAAATTTATCATGTAAACATCCATTTTTAATTGACATTATTGAATTGTATAATAATCTTGCTACTGGCCAATACGACATCGTCTTTTGTTGGTTGCCAAGCCATGTAGGTATTTCTGACAACACAATGGCCGATCTTGCTGCCAAGGCAGCACTCAACAAGTCTGTGACTCCAGTTGTTCCGTACTCTGATTATAAAGCTACAATTAGATCGTATATCCGTGATCTGATGCAAAAGAAGTGGGACACCCAAGTGGGTGTAAATAAAGTACATGCAATAAAACTTTATATTGGTTATACCTACTTGGGTTGTCTGTCCAGATTTGAAGAGGTCATTTCATACGATATATACTCATAAATACCTTTTGAAAGGTGATGATCCTAACTTCTGCATCCCTTGTGATGAAAGGATCACAGTCAAGCACGTCCTGCTTGACTGTGTGGAATATTCCATCACAAGGGATAACTATTTTAAATCACGAACTTTGAAGGATCTTGTTAGTGGTGTTAGTGCTCATCTAATCATTGCGTTTTAAAAAGAATTAGACCTGTTACATGACTTGTAAATAGATTAATATTTTATGATTGGAAGTTGAATTAGCAGCTAAGATTGTTAGTGGCTGTATCCTCGATGGGGGTTGAAGTACTGTAAAATTATTGTCCTCCTGAGAGGGTACGTAAGTCCCAAAACACTTGAAGTCAGATTTAATCTTCCACTTTAGATCTTATATCCATGATATGATGCAGCGGAAGTGGGACACCCAAGTGGGTATCAATAAATTACATGAAATAATACCTTACACTGGTTATACCCACTTGGGTTGTCAGTCCAGATTTGAAGAGGTCATACTACGACGATGTCGTATTGGCCATACAAAATTTACCCATAACTACCTGTTAAAAGGTGAGGATCCTCCATTTTGTATCCCTTGTGATGAGAGAGTCACGGTCAAGCATATTCTGCTTGACTGTGCTGAATTCTCCATCACAAGGGATAGATATTTCAATGTCAGAAATCAAGGATTTTTTTACCACTGTTGAGTCTCATTTAGTTATTGGTTTTTTAAAAGAAATTGAGTGAGTAATATGTTCTGTAAATAGATGTATTTTAAATCATTGGTAGCTTAGATTAGTAATTTCTATTGTTAGTGGCTGTACCCTCAAAGGGGGTTGAAGTACTGTAAAATTATTGTCCTCCTGAGAGGGTACGTAAGTCCCAAAACGGTTTAAGTCAGATTTAATCTTCCACGTTTTTAGTCGTAGAATATGTGTCATTTTAATTTGTGGCTAATCTTGCATACAGTCGCCAAGAGTTGAGGGGATGATGTAAATCCAGCCAGGGACCATGCAGGTAGCAGAGGTACTGTAAGTCCCCATGGTCCCTGGTATGGTGATCTACCCTCTGTTGTTGGCGATCTGTGGCCTGTTTTTATATTGTACTGTCCAAATAGTGATACTATTATTTTTTAAGTTTCCACGCTAGTTTTAATGCTAACTGTGATAGTCTAGTGGTTTTACTGTCCTTTGTATACAGGGTCTTCATAATATGCATATATATTCTTTTTTGCCACGTAGGTTCTCGTCACGATATGGCTGCAATATTGCCGAAATATTAACTCACTCACTTACTCACTCACTCCATCTTAAGAACTATATGATGTGGCTTTCCCCACACTGTCAAAATCGAAAAAGTACACGAATATGATAACTTGTTTTATCTTAAGCATTAAATTGCGAACTTAAATTGTAAAGACGACCAAAGCCAAAAGCGTGATTCCACCAACTTGGAAAATGTGCCATTATGAGCAAGCGGTAATCCTTTACACTTTAACAGTAAATCGATCACCACATATACTTGATCCGTGTGTGAACACCTATGGATGACAGGCACGTGATTTAGTATGCTCCACATCATATGACTTTATAACGCGACGAACAGACACGTGAAAAGAAGGAAATCTCTCCTTATACATATATCGTGTGTCTTACGTAATAATTTGGTTGATAGTATTAATGTCAGACAATGATAGAAGAGCGTTACGAGAGGTAAAAGCGATGTGAGTGCAGTTAAGGATAAACATCTTCGGAAAAGAAAGGTGTAACGCTTATTTCGGCTTCAGATTGATAAAGGGGCCATCGTTGGTTTGTACGTGACATTCCATGATTGGATGTAGATTGTCTTTACTGAATTATACATGAAAAACGGGTTGTCAGTTACAATCGCATGTCCATCAATTTCATTTGTTTCCTGTTTCTAAGGGAATCCCATACGTTATTCGGTGTGATGTTTTTGTAGACACAATAGATGGTATTCCCTTTCACGTTGTTGCTTGTGGAAAGCCACACTATATGTTACTAATACCCAGGTATATGGTCCTTTTAGAAATAGGTGAAAGGTTACTGTACGTTCCTGAATGTGTGACCCGTGAAGGTCCCGGGGTAGAATAGGCCTTCAGCAACCCATGCTTGCCATAAAAGGCGACTCAGCTTGTCGTAAGAGGCGACTAACGGGATCGGGTGGTCAGGCTGGCTGACTTGGTTGACGCATGTCATCGGTTCCCAATTGCGCAGGTCGATGCTCATGTTGTTGATCACTGGATTGTCTGGTCCAGACTCGATTATTTACAGACCGCCGCCATATAGCTGTAATATTGCTGAGTGCGGCGTAAAACTAAACTCACTCACTCACTCCTGAATGTGTGTTCTAACATTTGGAATAAAATGAAAGATGAAGGATGTAAGGGCGTTCAGACATACTTCTTTATCGGGCTTCTTGCTTTGGATGGTCATGAAGTGCGCTACCAAGTGATACTTTATCTCTGTTCAGATCTGCTGAGATCATTGGCTTCCTGTCGGATTTAATTCCCTGACGCGAGCATGCCTACTGTTTGCCATTTGTGCGCTACTGCCCAGTACTGTATAGACGTGATGACTCCTGACTACCACAAGGCAACAATTTCCTGTCATTACTTGAAGCTAATTGATGCTGGATTGGTGACAAGCCCTTGCTGGGTTTCTCTCTTCATGCACTTTATCCTAGACTTGGATGGTAGAATGTTTCCTAATGATGAATGTTTCCTATTGTGATCTTGATCCTGACAAACAGCAGGAGTTGGGCTACGGTTAATGAAGTCCATGCTGGGAAGTTTTGCAGTGTGTCACCGAGTAAATTTCTCTATGCGATGCTTTCCGTTGTTAGATCTATTTTAACCTATACATCATGTATCCTCCCTTCAGTCCATGCAGCAGCTTCCAGAAGAAACAGAGCATAAATTCCCATATAGGAATAACCACAGAAAGAAAACCGAAAGAAGCCTTCATAGGGAAGAAAAAGTACGTATATAGGGATGACGATTATATCAGTGGATCACTGGAAATCAGTTGTGACACTAGATGCTTTAGAAAATTTCTGGCAATTCAAATTGTGCCAGTGCAGTCATGCAGCCGTAAAAGACGTTAAGTATTGATCTGAAAGAGAAGGAATATGATGAAGAGCCTGTAGCAGAGATGCAAACACATGTAATTTTTGTTATCATGGTTTTGCGATAAAGATAATTAACCCTTTGAAGGTTTTCATTGTGTACAAAATTCTCCTGACTGAAATTGAGTGAGTGAGTTGATATTAAACGTCACATAACGTCATATACTTTCGGCTGTAATTTATTGACGGTCATATGGGGGCACTAAAAACGTTAACCAATAATCATGTGCAAAACTATGGTCACACAATGTCTGTGGTCCAATGTTCACAAAGTTCTAAAAAAGAACGTCCACTGTTCACTCCCGAGCCAGTAGTAATTGTGACATCAGTATTTGGTGTATCCTCCTCCTCAAGCTGGAAATCAAACGCCGAATGCGCATCACTGGAATCTTCTGCCATTCCTCATGGCGAGCCGGGCTAATTCCTGTAAGTTCGAACAGGTGGATCCCTTACTTGAACTTGACGCCCCCGATGGTCCCATAAATGCTCAATTGGGTTGCGATCAGGGCTTCTGGCAGGCCAAGGTAATCTGTCAGCTGCGTTGTTCTGCAAGTATGCGATAACAGCACTGGAACGATGGGGCCTAGCATTATCGTCCATAAATATTGGCCAACTGGCGTGGGGATGGTTATCAAAATTCACTTTCTGCTGGTATCTCTGACCACTGAGTGTCCTTTCAATGGTGATAAGATTCAGCTTACAATCATAGGAGATGTGGCCCACACCATTACAGAGCCACCGTCAAAGGGATCAACTGCACTGATCATCCGCTGTTGCTAATCTTCATTACTTTTTCTCTAAATTCCTTGACGTAACCAGTGGCCGCGTGTTTCCTTACAAGGCGACTAACGATTGATATTCAATCTAGACTCAATGCTACGACAGGACCAACCGTGCATACCAATAATCTGCCATCTGGTATTTTCAGAAAGCCTACGCCTCGGCATATCCCAAACAGTTCAATTTCAGGACTGTTCAATTTTTGATGCGTCGATAAGAAAGCATTGCTAATACTTCATTTCACCTTTTTATACCCCTCAGTCGCTTGTACCATGACAGAACTTTAGCATGAAAAGCATGCATTTGAGTCAGCATTTCATGCTAACACCATGTGTATTTAGATATAGCTGGTTGACTTCTCTGTTTTGATCCCTGTTTTTCTTTCTACAGTTATTTTCGGTGGTGCTTGAATAAAGCTCATGTTTTTATCTCTTCTAACATTGCTGAGTGAGGCCTTAAACCAACATCCATGTCAGACACATGTCCATAAATGGTCGGAAGTGTACCATCCATTTGGACATTTCATATTGATGGAGGGAAAGGGGTTTGGGCTTACAGAGAAATGATTTCAAATAAAGTTATTTCTTAAATGACTGCTTCTGAATTTGATCATTCGATATTTCTACAAAGACGGTAAAACCACAATACATACAAATCTTAGGGCTTTGTTGAATTTACTGCTCGGTGCCTTAAAGATCAGAAGATATTCTGATGTCAATGGTTATTATCCCTAATGATTTCGTTCTGTGTGAGCGTTCTATTCAAAACTTGGACTACCAGAGAAAAAGAGACACACTTTAAAGATGTACCATTGTGTTCGATATGTCAGCTGGCTACATGTACGTCATGTCGATCCTGGCCCAGTGAATAATTATCACGGTTAAACCACCTCAGATATATGAACACCTCCTTCTATATCATTCGACCATGCTTAAATTCCCTATGGCTGGCATATTCACTCGGTCATACAAACATAAATTTTTCGTATCTCAGCCACGGTGTAATAATTCTTATTTTTAAAGGTGTTTATGTTACACATGGCATTTAATTCTGTCCATGTTACAGGTTCCCAATACTTCAAATTATATGATTAACCTGAAAGTTTTTAATGTACCTCATAACTAATTGCCGTTATCGAGAGGATTTATGCTTGAGAAGGGGACAAGTTCTTTGAATTTTAATGCATTTTAATCTTTTTAAAAAATGTTCTCGTCACAGAGGCAGGCTATTAAATCATCTATTTCATTTTGACAACTTACATAACCAACATAACACGCTGCAGGGTTGCAGTGTTTGTCTTTTTAATTACGAGAAAATCAGATGTAATAGACATTGTGTGATCAAGACACATGAACACATTTGATACAATTTGCGGGTTGATAGCAAACAGCAATAGCGGATTAAGCTTTGTATTCCATAATCCCGTTAATTCCAGTATTATCTGAGTTCATGTTATTGCAAATAATAATCAATCAATCCATCTGGCATCACTTGCTCTTTGAAGTCCCGCTCTTTGAAGAATCAATAATCTGAGCATTATTTCAGCATTCAAATGCACTATTGGCAAAGTTGATAACTAAAACTGAGAAATTCTAATTAAAAATTCTACCTTTTGTACTTGTATTATTATTATGCTTTACAGATTAAGATAGAAACGCATCAGAGAGATTTCGGGTGTTCCTGGCATGGTCAGGCTTGTAAGGCTTATCATCAGCTCTACAGCGAATGGGACTTCTTCCAAGAAACAATGCCCAGTCGAACTACGCAAAGAGTTCAGGAGGTACCAAACCAAGAGCACCGAGAACAATGGGGAGCCTGACGACAGCGTATTTGGGATGCAAGCGAGATATTTCAAAGGCGAGGTCCGCATATTTATCATGCTTTTCCTGAATCCTACCAATCACGTTGCTGTCAAAAGGAAAAGAAAATCAAACCATATGAATAATTTCCTTGTTTTTTCAAAAAGGATAAGATCAGGTTTGTTGGCTAGAATTCGTCTCAGGCTGTATATTGGCCTATTCCAGAGAAGTTTAAAAGCATCATTTTCCAGGACGCCCTGGACATGTTCAGGGTCGTACCATTGATGGACATCGGGGTCAAAGCCCCAGGAGACGATACTAAAAGTAGCGAGCCACGCCATCATGTCTTTTAAGATATGCTGTCTGTGCCAAGGAAGGGCATCCACTGACAAGGTGTTGGACAGTCTCTGTAAATTCACTGAATAATCGACATTTCACACAGACTTGGTGAAGGACTTCACCTGGTTTACTCCCATCGCTCTACCGTCCAGCAGTACATCGCCATCAACAAAATCAGCCTCAAATTTCAGATTGTGTCCACCAACTTTGTCACGCTTAAAATAGTTATGAAATGTCTTTGCTTTCATCGTGAATCTTGGCATGCATCACCAGAGGATCCGATAAATATGTACAAAAGTACATGAAGAGCTTCAACATAAATCAAACCCCGACCTCCTGAATTGATTGGCATATATAAACGATTAAGAGAGAAACGAGGGTGGTGTGCCCTGTTATCAGACATGTTCCTTCTGGTCACGCGGTCAAGACTCTGGATGCCTTGTTTTGTCCAATCAACTACTCTAAAGGAATAGTAGAGGACAGACACAGCCAAAATATTGGTGATTTTGACCGTGTTTTGAGCATTCAGCGCTGAACTCCAGATTTTCTTTCAGCGAGATTTATTTATTTTGAATCTGGGCATTCTGGAGCTTGTCTCGAACTTGCATTCGAAGATAGGTGTAGACCTGATCTTCCAGCAGATACTTCTCCCCTCCTTGCATTTATTCTTGAACTCCAAGATTGTGTTAGTATTATAGTTACAAAAGTATTATTGCTACAACTGAAAAACAAAACAAAAAGCCATTGTTCGTTATCGCTTCGTGTGTCAAAGCCATCAGTTACCGTTGGGTGACAGTGCTGCTCTGTTAATCCTCCTTTGAGGACCTCCCACTCCCAAAAAGTCAGTTCTTTACCAACTTAAGTGTGTTTTGAGATGGTTAATATTCTGCATGAGGAATATACAATATATTTGGCGAGCCTTAGGATAGCGCTTATTCGATTAACCTTTGAACAACAAATGCACTTTAATGTTCGCGTGACATTGTGCACCTGGATTCCCATGTCGACCTCACTAACACTGACAGTCGGTCGCTAAACTGCTCTTCGCAAGCCTATGGATATATATCTTTGCCTTGTAATCACGCACGCACGCACGCACACACACACATACATACATACATACATACACACATACAAATAAACTTGGATAAGAAATGAAGTTTCAACCACTGATCCATAAGCATAATCTTATACTGCATTTAGAAAATATATTCATACATGTCATCGCTAAGTGTCATGTGCAGTTACATTTAGGCGCATTTTAAATAAAACATAGTCTGCATGCATTTGTGCCAACGGGGCTATAAAAAATAAATATGTATTTTCCCAAAGGTAAAGCCCATGCGGACAAAAGCCACTCCTGTCATGTCTAACTAATCTGTTCAGTATTATCATCGCGAGTAGTCTCAGTCTTAGTTGTGACACTTCAGTGTGTCAGAGCGCACCTTCTGAAACAGATGCGGGAATTCACCTTCCATAAAGATTACCCATAATCCCTTTGGATTCCTCATCATGTTCATGATCGTCATGTTTTCATCTAACATGTGCCCCTTTGGATTTGCCTCACCTCTCATGTAGATCTACCAAATGTGACAAATGACAACTTCTAAATGAGGAATAGCAAAGGTCGTGTTCTTGAAATCCAGAATGATTAGAATTTACACAGGTAATATTTTTCATTGCCTTGGATTTATTTGTGCTTAATTTCCTTCATTGGAACGGACATTCGATACTTGATGGCATTCCTAGAAATCATGGAACCCGAGACAATCGCAAAATGTTTGAAAATTACTCGTAAATATCCTATGTGTTTGCAGTAGATCAATAACGGGGATGGTCACATAAATGTCAGATCTATTGCATATTGTGAACTCTTTTGTACCACTGAGTAATTTTGCCAAAAGAGCTAGTGGTTAATGGTGGTCTCATATCAAAGATGAAAAACTTTCCATGGCAGGAAGGGAATGAAAAAGAAACATTTTTAAATGAAAATGTAATGGCAGGTTATAGCAGCGTATCGAATTTCCTAGAATCTTAACATTGAAAATATGCCAAGGACCTTAGTCTTTCCTGCTTATTTAGAATACTGCATACAGCAGTGTATGTTTTGTGTCCATACTGGCACATACTCTCTCTGGGAACTCAGGTCAACAAATTTTCAACAACGGTTTGAAAATAAGTCTGTCCTTAAAACTAAAATAACACTGACTTATTCTATATATGCAGACCAAAAGAGGTCTATCCGTACCCACATTACCATCAGTTTGTCGTGGATTCGTCCCAATACCTCACTTATCTCTATTCGGACCCTTAAGTCTTTCATTCCGTCTGCCAGCTAGCTTGTCAAAGAAAGTGGTATATGTCTGGAAATTGTTGAATATTTGTAAAACCCATTTTCAAATGACCAATACGGTTAAACGAGTTCACCTGTGCAGCAATAACTAGCAAAACGACCCAAACAAATAAAAAAAAAACAAATTAAAAACACATGGTAAAACCCCATTGTATCTAAACAGGAATGAAGTAATTGGGTCGAAGACCACCGGGCTGTTTTATGTGAACAATAGGTTAAATTTGCAACAACAGTTAGCAACAGACCTGGTTATCAACACAACAACATCTGTGGTCCCAACCGGCATCACTACTAGATGGAAAACACCGCTGACCAGTGTCAATATATCCGATTTTTTCACGACCTATTTTCAATTAACGTTTATACTTACACGGCCATGTTATTGCCGACTGCTTGATGAACTTTCTAAAACCGTTTACTGGATACATGTTTACATTAGCAGACTAGTTGTCATCAAGGTCGAATGTGAAAAGTAATGAAGAATTCGACTTTGTGGACATTGCATGGACCAACAATTCTGTGTATATCCCTATACGAATAATAATATTCAGGAAGCTGTTATCGTAATAATACCAAGAAGTTATCGTAATAATAAACAAGAAGTTGTTATCCATGAAATCGTATGCTTCAGTATTGATTCACCAACTTCATGAAAGCTGCCAATTCAAGTGTAGAAAGACTGAACTGGTTAGTCAACAAGCGCCTGTGTTTGTACCTGTTTTGAGTAAAAATGGTAAAGATGGCCTGATATCCCAAATGAAATGTCTGTTCGATTAGCAACGTAGAATGTATGGGAACACCCTTTCGACAGTCATATATAGTTAACTTATATAGTCATATATAAACTTTATAATCTCAGGTAAATGCGAAAGTTTGTTGTGATTGTGCGTTTGAATCAAACATGGTGGTTTGGACAGTGTTTCATTTCACTCATACTCTGCGAATATTGAATCGATTGCTTGAAACTTTAGTGCAAGTTCCAACACAGCGCTTAAAGTGCCCAGTGAGCACAGAAAAAGTGGCATTTACCTCGGAGTTTAAATGACCTCATCATTATTAATTATAAGTTTGTATGTGACTATGAATTTTAAAGTATCTTCATACCATACCATACTGCTTACATTTAAATAGTCCGATCCAAAGCACATCATCCTAAATCAATGATTGAATTCAGACTGTCACTTATGGTTTATCCGTGTCTATACAACTGCGGGTAATTGGGTTCAGATGGTCACTTATTGTGACTCACTGATGCAGTAAATGGTAGACCAGTAGAATGTAACTCGACATAAGGTTAACGTTGAGAAGAGGTCATCCCGGTTCGCAGTTGGCATACGGTCACGTGCAAGGATTAGTATCCTTGAACTGTGTGGATCAGTTGTCTGTATTGCATTATAAATCAGAAGCAGGTTTCCCTTGAAATTCAGTTGTTGTCAGTGTCGACGTCCATTTGGGAACCTACCTTGAATGATTTAGAAAAGAAAGGAAGACACGTGGATTTGCGAATGATTTGGAAATAGCGCTGTGAGGTCATACAGATATTGTGAACTTTCGACTTAATCTATTGGATTAAACAGAGAGATGTTAACATTTGTGACAACTGCTTCCTCAAATGTCAACTTTTAGTTCGGTTCTAATCCGTTGAGATGATTAGACTCCTGTCAGTGTAGATTCCCTGACATATTTATGTCTACAGCTTTCAATTTGTGCTCTTCTCTGTCGTATTTCCTCGACATCATGACTTCTGACAACCACAAGGCAACAATTGCGATTCGCTATCTGACCCTTATAGCCACTGAATTGGTGACCGGCTCTTGTAGGCAGTATTTCATCATGCAGCGCAGCATTGACTTGGCCGGTAGAAGAACCTGTCCGAATGATGAGACCTGCATGTATTGTAATCTTGACCCTGACTAGCAACGGGAGTGCTACTGGCGGGAGATTCAGGATGGATTTGTAAACTGTGATGGTGTAAGGTCGTGTATCTGAAACTTCTCCTTTTAGAGTAACACTTCCCTAGCTTCCTGTGAAATCAGTTAACAGTTCTTCAGTCGCAGTCTAACCTGAACGGTCACACGGATCATACGTGTGTGAGTGAGTTAATATTTAACGCCACATCGGCAATATTTCAGCCATATCGTGACGAGAACATTCAACAATGAAAAAACCATATGTACATTATAAAACCTGTCAACGAAGGACAGTACAACAACTAGAATATCACAATCTGAATTAAAACTAGCATGGAAAGCTAAATGTAAAACTAGTAATTCGATCTAAAACAGTGTAACTATAAAGGACAATACAATATAAAAACAGGCTATAGATCGCCAACACCAGAAGGTAGATCACCATAGTAGAGACCATGGGAACTTACAGTACCTACCTACATGGACCCTAGTTGGATTTACACCATCCCTTCATCTGCTGGTGACTGTAGGAAAAGTGAGCCAAAATTAAAACAACAAGAATGCTACGTTTAAAAAGCCTGGTAAGGTCACATAGCCATGAACGCTTTTGGACTTACGTACCCTCTCAGGAGGATCATACGTGAAAAAACGTTCTTCAATTTTAGACACACAGAGATGCTTGAGACTTTTACACGGCATGTAGTAGAAAACTAGCTCCGTGAACAAGTGTTCCGTTAAACAAATTGACAGGTAAGTGAAAACAAAGGCACGAAGACAGATCTCCATTCTAGGAGTTCTGTACTAACAGCTGTCATATGACAAATGTCTTTATGACAGCTGGGAAGGTATATCTGAAATACCCTTTGAAGGCAGATTCTGAAGTGTTCATGTTCCATCGCTGTATTATGTTATCAACTCATTCTTCAAGTTGATTTAACACTGAAACGTTGCTAATATAATCACTACACCAGAACACAATTTGCTAATAAATCTCAACTTAATGTCCTTCCATATCTAAACAGACCAATATTCATAAATATGCAGATGTCAGAAAGTATTTCGATCTTATAATTGCATGTTACAATTTGAAAACAGGAGATAATATAAAATTATACATTTTGAAGACCTTCCATTAAACTAAGCATGTTAACTTCGTTCGTGTGACATTCTTAAATACTGATGTTTTCATGCGCACATTTAACAATGATTCTTATCCCGGCCACATTGAAATAATGAATGAAATATTTCCTACTGAGCTCAATAATGTCAGAACAGTCCGACATTTTTGTCTGTCCATGTTACACATGCGTTTTTTCATGAATTACAGTCAAATTTCATTCTCTCCACGTTACACGTTTTCAATATCATGTGATTAAGTTTTTGTTGTGCAGCTCATAACTAAATGCAGTTGTCGACAGGATTTATGTTGTCTCTTGACAATAATGAGCTTCAGAGAGGAACTCGTTGTTTTCATTGTATTTGTTTTAATGGAGCTGTTGCGTTCACACTGATAATGGCGCCCATGTAAAAGCATGTCATAAGTTCTGATTCTGTATATACAAGCAACCACAAGTGTGAGAATGTTCTTTTGGATAAAAACCGATGAAACATTGTATTGTCCATGAGAAAGATTAAGTTTAATCTAGGCACGTGACTATGTTGAGAACATGTGATATATTTTACCGAATGATGAAGATGAACACTGGTAATAGATTAATCTTTTATCCCTTTTACGCCTGAGTAAACAGCAATACTGATGGAATGCATGCCATAGAAAATAGCAATGGACCGGTAATATTTAGGACCGCTGGTTCTTTAGAGATCTGAGCAATGATATATGGATACATCTCATCTATATTACCAGCTGTATTTACAGATATGAAACTTCTGACAAATGATGCAGAAGCTTTATGTATTTCATTTATAAAATATTGGCAAAGCGTATCAATGTGAGCATTTCCGTTTCCTAAAGTCAATATGATTTTCAAAATCATAATCAATACATTCCATTTGAAATAATGTATGGATTGGGACGCTTCAAGTATAAGCAATGATGGACTAAAAACGGAAGATTTATGTGGATTTGCCGGTCCTTTCCCTTTGTCAGATAATCAATACCAGATTGTACCAGAGCTCATTCCATAACTTCACTCAAATCAAAGTTTTACATCGTAAACTAAATTATTGTGAGAGAGTGCTGCGAATCTGCTTCAGGCCCTGCATGGACTTTACGTTTGGAGAAACACGTCCAGTCGCAAAGTACACTCACTTTGTACGAAATCTTCCGGGCGTGCACCTACCAGCTCGCATGCACAAGCATACCCACAATCAGGCTAAACTGGAGACAAGAGCCAGCGATTACGTGATTGTGGCTTGCTTCAGGGAGAGCTCACGTCAGTTGACACCTCATTTGCTCCCAGACCAACATTGTATATAACTATGCGTGTCACAGAGACCATGTAATGAATTCACAATGTACCATTTATCTCACAGCGAGTTGTAAAATTAGTTTTACCGACAGACGACAGGGTAGTTATCTGTTTCTTACACACCATTAAATCGCACCACTTTGTCAAAATGGCGCAACAACTTTTATGAATGAGTGACACTTGGTGTCCTGATCACTAGTCATGTCACGATGACCCTCTACACATACGTCGAGTCGAGATTAATTTCTTTGATTCCCGAATTTGATACTTCCAGTCTGTTTGCTTTTGTCAGTTGTAACCATCTACATCCGGTTTAGAATTGGGATTCAGCAAACCATGCTTGTCGTTAGAGGATCAGGTGATTAGGCTGCCGACTTTGTTGACCATCTTATCCTATTTGAATGAATGCTCGTGCCGTTGATCACTTGTCCTGGTCCTGGTTCGATATTTGTGCAGACCTTAAGTGCGGCGTTAAATGATAATAAGGACACGAATAAAACCAAACATTTGTCACTGGTAGGATAAAACAAATATCATTTACCAGTGACTTTGCCAGAAAGGCTGGCTATGCGCTTTTGTAAATTTGTAACTCGTATATATTTGATCCACTGATTGAGGGTACAGTAGTTCCCCTGTTTCACATGTTAAGCAATCAGTCGCAGACACTTCGTCATGGCTCGTGTTATGTCTCTCGTGTTATACCCTCCAACACAGTGGGAACGTAAATATACAACTTTGTATCTATTGAAATCTTCCGTGTATGTTTGGTAAAAATGCATGGAACTGCATTGCAAGAATGTTGTCCATCTTAAACATTATAAGTTCATGACAAATGTTCCTTAAAAAATACGTTTGGACACTGAAGCAGTGTTGACAGCCAAAACCATGTCTTTGCTGAATTATTAATATCATGAATATACATACGTTAAGTCATATTCTCTTTCTCTCTCACCCGCACGCGAACAAACCTGCTCATTCATTCTCACATATAGACATAGGCAGGCAAACACACACGGAGAGAATGATCCAGGATTATTTTGTTAACAATGACGTTGTCAGGATGTGATGGATGCAGGGAATTTCTTTTGACGATTCCGTTTTGCTAATATATTCTCGTTTTGAGGGTTAATCTGATTGTTGTTGTTTTTGTTTTGTATTTAGCAAGCATTGCTCAGCACATGACGCTCACACAAGGACGCTCACACTAAACCGGTCATGACACAGCAGACCATCACCGTAATCATTGCAAACAACACTGGAACTTTGAAATCGTGATAACGAAACAAATGTATTATAAATCATAAGCAAGATTATTAGTGAAACGCTTACAGAAACCTTCATAATATATTATAATAGTTTGTTCGCAAATAATAGGTAAACTTCCCATGTCCCACAGGACATTAATTATTGTTTTTCGTGGCCATGACAAACTACACGACAGAAGCATAATTTAATAGATGGCGTCGAACCAGGACAAAAAATAGAATACCATATTTCCATTTATGTAAAACTAAAAGAACTGTATTCTGATAGGATCATATGAATTTGGCCATCGTGAATGCCTGCAATGATTTGAAAGAAGTAAACCAAAGTCAAGTAATTTTGTGTAAAAACAAACTGGGTCAATAACCCTTGCCATGCTTGAAATGTGGTAAACGAGTTTCGGATAGGGCAAATTTCTTTGTGTCTAAAACCTCATTCACATGGACACAACTTTCTTACATGAATAAATATACTCACATAAGTAAAAGTAAATTTACATCATGTTCACATGTTGTTTTCGCAAGGTATAAGTAAATATAATTTCATTATTAGAATGATTGAATATTCATCATTTGAGACAATGTCTTTGAGTAAACTGGTCATGCAAAAACGGAGGAGAGATTTCCATACTTTATCATTGGGATTGTGTCGTGAGAGAGAAGTATGGAGTAGAGAACGATCTCGCCATTGGTCTTCTCAAACTATGACAATGGACTTTGATGAAACACCATAGACAGAGAACACTTGGATAAACAGAGACATGGTTTTCATTCTTTGCAATGAACTACACCCATTTTCCCCACAATGGATGTTCATGAAAGGGAACCTCTGGAACTGGACCTTAAGGTGGACCTTAAGGTGGACATTGCAGTCTACTGGCTTGCTTCCTCTTGTAGAGCATAGAACTACTACTACTCTGCAAAGCGATATTCAAAGATTGGTAACAAAACATGTGAGGCTCCAAGAAGGAGATGAACCTGGTTCAGGCCTTTGAAGAAATAGTAAAGATGTGTACAAAACAGGCTGAAAGCATTAAAGTATTAGAATGAATCTTGAATCATCAAAAGAGACATCTAAATAATCAGATTGTTTAATCGGCAATCCGGTGTACGATACGACTGGTATGGCTGATTTGGTCGATGACAGCATGAATGGCGATTGATGACGGAGACACATTGACCTCGTTCCTCGCGCTTTTGTCTTTCTTCCACTTCTAGTTTTATCTCCTCCGTTTTATCGTCTATTCTTCATTTCTGCATCAATTTTCTTATGTTCTAATGACATCACAGCATGTTATAATTTTGTCTTTCATTAGACTTCCAAAACAGTTTCCACTTTCGTTTACTTTATTCTTTTTTATAGGTTTCTGTTCTTTCTTCTCTGTGTCATTTTGATTTGCAATGTCATCTTCCTTTGTTTCACCCTTAAAATTATCATCTTTGGTTTGATCGTCCTTATCATCAATCCTTGTCATCAATCATATTGAGATGTTCGCTACTGTCCCTTTCTTCCAACTCATCATTATTTTCATCAACTTCCATCTGATCTGTGTTATGACTGTCATCTGACATCATTTGTATGGCAGGACGTGTGCATACCTTTTTTTACACTGCCATATTCTGTATCTTCATCAAATCTGACATCATTGTGTGTATAGCTCCTGTTTTCTATTCTGGACCTTCAAGTTGTTCCTTAAAAATTGCTTTTATTCCAAATCAGCATATCAGACTGAGACAATCAGTCTTTTCATCATTCCATGAAAGTCCACGCATGGTACTTTCAACAACAGGATTCTTCTTGGGATGTGAATCCCTCAGTGATCTCTTAAGATCTTAAATACGTGGTGAAATACTCAACTAAGCAAACACATTGTAATTCGGTTCACATGACCACAAATACCCCAGAAGTATTTATACTTATAAGTAAATATGCTTTTACTATACCTCCTGGGGTCTGGTAAATATAGTTTTACTAAGGTCTGTTTACTCCAGGAGTAATTTTCCTCATATAAGCAAATGCGGTCACATGTCGCCCTAAGTAGATTTATTTACATAAGTATGTTTACTTACTTAAATATATGTGTCCATGTGAAAGGGTCTTAAAATGCCTGTTTTAGTTGAGTTTTATGATTATGATTTGTTTAACTTAACAATTGTGAATGAAATAAATAAACGTAAATAAAACGACAAAACCCTTCAACGTCCATAAGAAATCTCTGATACACTGCACACTCTTGGATATTCGAACCTTAGCAATCATAGACACATATCTGAACACGAACCTGATATATGGTCTGTATATAAACCTATACGATAAGCATGGGTTGCTTAAGACTAATTCTGAGCCGGATCAGGTAAGATGTCACAGTGACAGTTAAGCCTTCAATTAGGTTATCCGCAATCCCTGTTGATTCCTATTCCTTCAGGAGATCACCGATTTCCTTCCAGGTTCAACGTGTATCGACTTATCCTTGCCTCAACTTTGTGTAGACACGTTATGATTTAACGACAAGGCCACATTTGACGGCTCACAAGTCACATTAATAAGCGTGTTTCCGAATTATCTTGTTCAATTCTTTTGTTGACTAGTATTTGTAAATCGTCGGACGGAGACTAATGACGAGTCATAATACAATATGTACACTATACACTGTCCAAAATCCATAGTGAATTGGTACCAGTGAGATAAAGGGAATTGCACCTGTACATAATTTTATGGACAGAGGACAGACCTTTCATCATTACGTCCTTCTGTTTCTTGGAGTCATGACAGTGAGTGCAAGAGACAAACTCATTTCCATTAAATTTGTACCAACAGCTGTGTCTTGTTTGGCTCTATAGCGGACAGATGAATTGCAGTCCAACTCGAAAAATAATAAACATATAATGCTCAATGAAACAATGATCGTAATCAAAACATCAGACCAACTCAGGTTTTTGCAGAATTCATGCCCTCAAAATCACAAAGTGGTTTAAAACTATCATGTATATGTTGACAGTGTTCAGTATTTGGTACGAGGGAGGAGTGCAAAGAGAGGATAAGCCAGATGTGCGAGAAAGGATGGAGATGGCACAACACAATTTGACGAATCAATAACCCTGTGGGTATTTGTGCAAGTGCTTCTCGAATACCTGGCTGTCCCTTTCCCTGCTCTACTCCCTGGTAACAAATAGCCCAGGAGTGTTCTAGCAACTGGTTTGTAAGATATGGGTCCTGTGAATAAATATATAAGATAGTAAGGTTCTAAACCTAGTCCTGAAGTCCTAACTTGATCAATTCATTAGAGTACCAATAATTTGTAGTGACATTATGAACTAAGTAATCCCATAATGTAATATATAATCCACGCCTTAGAAACTGCGTCATAGTTATTGACACAATGTCAGCAGTGCACTGGATGGTCAGTCATGAAATCTGATCAACTTTGAAAGACTTGACAAGGGTAATTTCCTATTTCCCGACGGACCACTTACAATCTAGTTTGATGAATGCACGGTCTAAATTTGATTGCTTATGTAGAATTTATTTTCGTTGTATGTACTTTAGGCCCTTGATGTATTAGAAAGCTTGGAATCTGAGGCAAGTGCAAAAAGTTAAAAAAAAAAACCCACTGGCATAAATTTATATATATCGTGTGTTCACAGTAGATTTATGACTAGGGGTAGCATGACCTGATCTTGATTCGGTTGGTTGATTGATTGAATGATTGGTTGGTTGATATGTTGATGAATTGAAATTACAGCATGAGCATCGTTTGTACGCAGCTGAGATACGATGACGTGTCAACCAGATTACTGTACACCAGCTCTAACCCTCATCTTCAAGGGTCATCTGCTCTGGACGCAAATGTGTTGTGTGTGTTGTGTGTTTTCACTGTCAAATCTATTGAATATATCGAACTCATTTGTTCTGCAATGTTGTCGATGGTTGATGGTCTTATGACAGAGGTGAATGTACTTTCATTGTAACTTATAAAATAAATAAAATAAATGAAATTTTTAATGCGAATTCGTAATCCAGAGATAACAGGACGGGTCTTCGTTAGTTATGTCAGAATGAGTTGGTTTTGGATTTGCCCTAATGCCAGAATGTCTGGATCCTTGTCCTGCCGTCGGTCTGATTCTCGACCTCAAAGATCAGTCTGACAACTCTCCTGTCAAATTAAAGTCGTAAACGCCTATACCCTACGTGACTTCGGGTTATTCTTTCGTGTTTGTTTAAACACGTTTGCCAGTGGCTGAGATACTGTTCATATCCCCGAATACATCTAAATAAATTATTGGATTAGTGCCCACCTAAGCAAGTTTGTAACATCATTGTAACTCTCATGGTTTGTTTAGCGAAAGGTTTTTGTTGTGAACCATATGTGCAAGGTTCAACACATCATAACAGTGAAAAGATCCAAAGTTAATGCCGCGGCACAGGGTTCCAGTCACTCCATTACTTAACAGTAAATGCGTGAGTTTTGTTTTGCACCACTTTTAGCAATATTCCATCAACATCACAATGGGTGACACCAGAGACGAGTTTCACACATTGTACCCATGTGGGGAATCGAACCCGGGTCTTCGGCTTGACGAGCGAACGCTTTAACCACTATGCTACCCCACCGCTACCCATTACTTACGAAGTGCTTTGATTTGATAATAGTCATTATTTCTCGTTACACAAAGTTCAGACTAATTTTCCATACACAAGGACAAGTCGTTACTATCTGATAACATGCACTGGATGTACGAGTACCATAGCTGAAGAGGTGTGACAAGCGTCAAGGTCGAAATTATTGAAGTGGTTACAGCAATAAAATAACCACCAGTGATACCCATTTAGATGACAAAGCTTCAGCCATGAGCTAATATTTCAAATTAAATATTTTCTGTTTGATACCAAATGGCATTCGTGAATTGCAATTTTCGATCGATGTTATTATACATGCCAAATTCTAATGCTCCGGTGGTAGTATCTGTTATTACTGTAAAGGGATTATTGAATGGTAAAACGTGAACACATGAATGAATGTAATGTGCTAAAACCACATAAATGACCAGTGCATGATGGGGGTAGCGCCTGGGTACCATTTAACTCTTCCAGACGTGCTCCATTACACCCAAAATGTAACTATGGGCGAAAAATGGCATACATCAAATCCGCCCAAATAGAATGAAATTGACATGTATTCACGTGAGATCTGAATTGTTTTCACATCGACAGGGTCACGTTTTAAGCACCTAGAAATAAACTAGTCTAAATAGGTTAACAATACGATTTGATAATTTTTAAGTGTATTTGCATACAAGGCGAAGGATTCAGTAATATTGGAATAAAGCACAAGTCCTTTAGTATTTTCATGGTTGAAAGATCATTTAAGTGGCAATATTTGGGGGATGGGATCTGTTCTAAAAACCAGATATACAAGAAAGTTTTGTTTTGAAAGACTTTAAAGTTAGACTTAAACGTTATATGTTTACTTGAGACAAAGAATAATCTTTCTTGGCATATTGTAACAATTTGACGACAACTGAATCATACAGTCAACTATACCTGAAGGCATATGATGGAATTGAAGGCAAAAGCTGTCGTTATCTCAGATAACTCATGGCTCGTCCGTGGGATAATACCAAGACTCGTCTTGTCTTCAATGATAATAATCAATGCATGGTTCTTATCATGTCATGATCTGATTTTTAACAGGTACATCTAAGAAGTATTTCTGCTTTAGTGTTCATCCTTCCAGGTAGGTATATACCTACGGCGATCTTTTTCCAAACCAAAATTTCATTTCATGTCTCCTGACATCATACTTTCCGCCAGATACCCAGGGAAATTGACAAAGTAAGAAAACAGATATATTCTAGGTCAGTGTGAATAATGACTTTCCTGCAACAAACGCACAATATCAGATTGAGAAGGAAAACAAAAAAGAATAACATTTGACCGTGCACCTTCTTTCTGCGTAATACCAACTGTTATATTTGAGATTCCAAACGCATTCTTCAGTCGAACTTCGTTAGTCTTTTTGATTCAGTGTCACAGACCATACATGTTGTTGCTGCACTGTCACCTCCTAATTCAGGACCAGCTCAGCAATACATACAAGGTAGAAGATCTCATTCGCTTGTATCACAATGGAATATTATCTCTCGGAGTTGTTTTACTCATTCTGGGAAAGACCACTGATGTCGTATTCAGGAGTGAATGAGTGAGTGAGTTAATATTTAACGTCACATCGGCAATATTGCAGCTATGTCGTGACGAGAACTTTCAACAATTCGTATTCAGGAACACTTAGTGTCATCGCTGGTTTTCAGTTACCAACCGACACAATATTAATCACTGTTTTACCCTTGTCGTCCAAATTATATTATAATCGGAGTAACATTTGATCTTAATCAACCAATGTTTCTCACCAGAGACAAGCAGAAGCATCAGGTAGGTCGTGTTAGTGGGTGGATATCATCGTAACCCAGTTGTGTGGATCAATGCTCAGGATGTCACACACTGGATGGTCAGATCCAGGCTCGAATATTTACATTGGCACAATCTTATTATCAGAATGGTACATAAACATTTTGTTATGTTCTGTTATTAAATGTACTTCAACGTTTAATGTCAGCTGGATAGCAACGTTTATTTCGAGTTTCACTTGACTGGTGTGTTGTTAGTACAGATACGTTGAGACTCAAAGGATATAGCATTCCTCTGTGAATATTTACGTAGAGTGATGAGACGGTAATATAACACACATTTAACGAGCAAATTCTATAGGGATATTTAATTCAACTTGGCACTAATGCCTTATACTCATTATTTCGACACGATGCACAATAAAATACATATTGTATTTTTACTTGTAACTTGATGTTCTCATGTCCTGACACAGTTATTCTCAGGAGTGGACTTAAATGTCAATTTCAGGTTCTGAGGTTATTTAGCAAGGATACCCAATTCACAGTATCGCATTCCTTCTCGCAATTCACATTATGGAGTAGTTTCATGGATGTGGAAAAAAGACATCCACTGAATATTTTTTACTCTTTGTAATGATCCTAGCTGAGGAGCTGAATTTATTGCGTGACTCTCCTATTGGATCCTTGTGCATCTTATACATGTAAAGGGATTTACTACCATTGGCACTTCGATGTACGTTGGAGCCAATATTAAGGCATAACATATTAGAAGCTGAAATGTCTCAATAGGTATTTATTTCTCAATGATCCTGGAATGATATAAACAATAAGCAAAATTGTTTGCCAGTAACAATGGCAATGTCCCCTCGCCGTTGAAAAAGAATGACATTTTACTTATTTTTGTCTTTGATAACATAGAAGATCTACCTCTTAAGAAATAGAAATCTATTCTTCAGCTAGTAGGTTAAAATTGAGTGCAACACATTATGAGACATAATATAGTTGCTACCCCAGTGCATGAAATATCACAAATAACAAGAGTGGAAGTATTCACATTGTCGTGGAGATCTTGAAAATGTGTTCAAGGTCAATTCAACCAGTGAGAGATAAGGCCCTGTAGGCTGTCGCCAAATTTGAAGATATTGGGTACAAGACTTCATTAACAACAATCGCTGTTCTTCGTTGCGGCGGGGGACAACAAAAACTTTTCAGCCTCCTTAATAAGCATGTCGGCGTAACTATCTCGTCACAAAGGGAGTTTTCTGCAGGTTCACAATGTGGAACGTGAGTGGTATTGATTAGCACTGCGGTAATCACAGATTATCCCAGTTATGTCACGGCATGTCAGCCCCAAGAGAGAGGAAAACTGATGAAAGTCTAAGAGATTTACTTCTTTGGCAATACCCACGATCACAGGTATGGCGCTGAAGAACGATGACATATAAACCAGATTCGAACACACAGTTATAATAATACGTTTACATATACCGCGCCAAACTCCAGGCACAAAACGTTTGCTCGCTACAAACAAAATGAAGTGAATGCAAAAAGTCACAGGAGGTATTTTTTACAAGTTATAGAAAATCCTACAGAGATAGGTTTTTTAAAGTGGCAAGCTATTCTGCCTCCGTGATTCTACGTTCAAGGTAATCAAATACTGAGGAGATGACAGATGACAGATAACAGTCAGCATTTTTAATTGTACTCCTGCTTGTTCGGAAAGCCAGCGTAATGATATAAGACATGGTGTAAGAAATTATGTAATGTGTGATTTCTTAGTCTGGGTGATTATACAACAGTATTTTGCACACTCTGAAGTCTGGCAAATTGTTCCTGGGAGACATTTACGTGCAACACGTTGCAATAATCTGTATAACACAAATATGGACAACAGATGTGGTGAGAAGATGTCTTACTGATTCTATGTTGCGTAAGTGGAAGTAACATGTTTTACACGTTTGAAATGTGTCATTCTAGAATAATGCCCAGATTTCTCACATTTTCAGATAGTGTGATTTCAAACTGACCAATACGCACTGTCGTCACCCTAGCCGCCAAACGTATTGTTTGTGTTCCAGTAAGATGAGCTTCAGTGTTTTTGTCATTCAACTGTAAGTTATGCTCTGGCATATAAAAAGACAAAAATATGTTATCCTCACACTTTTGTATATACGTGGGGACTTCACTAGTGCCCGTAAGTAGGACGATGGGTGTTATCGGGTGTTATCGGCACAGCAGTGGTGACTGGTGTCTGTAGACGTGACTTTCCTAAATCAGAGGTATTGGGCGTAAATACTATAGGACCAAATATAGATCCTTGTGAGACCCCGTGCTGTTTATTCAGAACTAGAGTCTACGGTACAAACTGTTTATTCCCGTGCGGTCAGTTATAAATTAAACCACTTGGCCCCTGTATCCTTGATGCCAATGGCCGTCCTCAGGGTCAACGAATGATATCAAGAGGCCATTCAAAGCTTTCAGTGAAATCAGTCGGTGTATAAACCGACTGATATCTGTCTAAAAATCATATTCAGCACGACGAGACGAAAGTCTGGACTTCACAGTCCGTTCTTTAGAAAGGAACGATAAGTTACAAGCGGGTCTATAATTATCCGGTTTAGAAGTATCTAAGTCTCGCCTTTTTATTTGGGGTTACATCACTTTAAAAATAACGGAACCCCACCTGAGGTTAAGCTAAAATTAGATCGAAAATCTCTGTTTTAGAGTTGAAGGACTCATTAAGGTCATATGCAATATCTTCATTACCCTCACACTCAGGAAAACACACATTAACGTGATTCGAACACACCGTCAGTGGTTTCCAATTACTCGCGATTTGACAGACCCTGCCACAACAATTAACCAATAATTGGTTAAACCAATAACATCTCACATCTGACTCATCCGAGTTTGATGTTTTGACCTTTTTTCACATGATGACTTCACTGCTTGATAGTTATTTATACAAACGTTTGGAAATGATATACACAACTGGAATCGGGCAATCGGCATTTAGCCAGGAAATGTAAACCTGTAAAACATATGACCTTTTCACAAAGACACTATTGTAAACAATACTGTAAAATTTCAACTATTATGTATATTGATGAGGCCAAGAAGGAAACAGCTGATGAAGAGAAATTAAGGGACAATGAACAAATGTGTTCAATACCTATGGAATTGTTTTATCTACATGGATATATATATATCACTTTTTCATGTTGTTTTATGTTGTTCAAAGTAGACATCGTCAAAGACATATTGTGAAATCGGTGTAACGGAGTTCAATCATGGAACACTCGACCACATATCCCCTAGATACATGTGTGTTTGTATTTAATACTTAGTAATGGTAAAATATAACACAGCTCATAGCTACTCGTATCTCTTGATTCTAACAAATCCGTATATGAGAAGAGTATTGTTCCATCTTCCCAGTCACAACTGTATTCAAAATCGATTTTGAAACAGAACATTCGTCCATCTTCATCACTCAGGTTAATCCCTTCTCATTTATTACCCACACTCATTTATTACCCACTAATTTTCAGCCTAATGGAACGCCAGAATATAAAAATACGATTAAGGCTATACATGCTATTTCCATTAAGATACCATACCACTAGCTTCTTATTACCTCCTCACATCACCGATATTAGGCTGCTTGTTCGATTCCACATTAAGACCAGGATTTGATAAAATAGATCCAAATTCCTCTCTCATTTGTTTAGTGTCCAGTAGCCATATGTAAAGTGTTGATGTAAAGACGAGCCCCGCAGCTCTCCCCTAAGCATCAGTGAAGGATAATGAGGCTGATGTGTAGCCTCGTAAAAGCAGCAGGTATTAATAGCTTTGTCATAGAAATCAGCGGTGGTTGATTGAAGTTTCATCGTGTTTGATTGGCCACACGGTGTCATGTTACATCCATGTTGATATAGTCACATTTCTACAATCAGTATTTCAGTTGAATGATCATGATCTCAATAAGTTTATGAACAGTTGGGAATGGCCCTTGATATTTTAATGCTATTGTACATGTGTTAAAATAAAATAAGTCAAGTGAATGACTGCCCAAAGATGTAATGTCTCAAATTCTCAACACTCTCCAGCCATACATTATTCCTTGCGATTTCATAATATTACTTCCCAATATCTCTGATTATTAAGGCACCAAAGATTGGGGTCGGAGGTCTTGGCGTAAACGAAATTAAGCAACGATGACTTCATGTCGCTCTTAGCAATAATCTATCAATATTATGGCATCCGAACTAGGTATAATTTTCGCGCATTGTACCATGGTGTTGGAAACAGTGATTTACGTGGGGTGCACACTACGCAAAAGGTACGAATATGTTTCCTTCACCGTATCATGCTAATGTGACATAAAATTATAGGGGTACATGTGTTGCCTTTATAGTCGGTAGATGTCTCAGTGCAAATATTACGACAATACAATTAACACTGAAAACTACTTCATCATATCATGGTTGATATAAATGACAAATCAATACATTTGTGATACGGTAGCAACGATCAATTATTTGCACATTTAATGTCGTAGGGAACACAAATTCAAAAGAAGTCACATCATGGCTTCGGTTACGCAACCGCTTGAAAGATTTTAACTCGTATTTCTTCTTCCTTTGGTCATAAATGTAAATTATGGCTGTGTTTTTATGTTACATGCGACTTTGAAGATTCTAATTGCATTGAGCCTTTTTTGTAAATTTACAACCCAGTGCACTGTATTTGATTTTAGGGATCTGATTTAAACATACTGACACATCTTTCAAAGAATTCAAAATAATTACCTCATTGAATGTAAGGTAAACACCATTAAAATAATGTATGTATACACAGAATGTATGGTAAAAGATATATCAAGGGTTTTTTCATAACCATTTTGTTTAAAGTTGATGACTTCAATCAGCAAAAAACATCTCATAAATTCGTGCAAAAATCGAACTTGCGGTGAAAAAAAAAACAAAGCAATTTTGAGATATAACAAGGCTTGATGGTTGCAGGTCGAGCAGAGTGTAACTGTATCCGACGATTTAAGTCCTGGAGCATAACGATAACCATCAAAGTGACATGGAATGAAAACGTGCCTGCTTTTGATACAACATGGAGTTATTGAATCAGTTGTTAAAGAACGTGTGATCAAACAAATTAAATTTAACGAAATGTTTCAGTGTCTTCAAACGGTTCTAATAACAACATAGTAACATGTTTATAGTGTAAGCGATATACTTGGATATACAACAGATAACGGATTATTGGTGGTAGTTCCTATGGGTATAACACTGAACGAGGAATGCTGACGACAGGTACCTTCATGATACAGGTACAACCTAATTAACTCGCCGATATGTTTCAATCTGTAACTGTACAACAGTAAAGATATAATTTGAAATGCAAAACGGCTGCTTGAATGAGCTGAAGTGAACGTGAACCAGCGCAACTTTACCTGACCTGCGAAAGATATGACCTGACATGAAGTAAAACCGCGTGAACCAATCAGATCTTAACATTCTGGCATGAACGTCAGATAGATGTCCAAGTCTTCTTGCCCCACAATGAGCAAACAATGTACCAGTAAACGTGGAACAGACGAACAGGACTAAATGTCATTAACTCTGAGATTCAAACGTATATTTGAATATACAGGATATCACATGAATTTCAACTGTGTGTAAGTTTGAACGCAGTAAATAACAAATGAGTAGGCTCTGAGCAGTATTCATGTAGAAAAAAAACAGTCTCAGTCAAATTATATAGAAGCTAGGGCCAAAAGTGGTGTCATTCTAAAAGCAACGTGGAACCCACGAGTATATAGAGCATGCTAAATCGCAAACATAAAGTAAAAAAAAAACCAAACGAAAACAAGAATCGGCGCCAACCAGGATATGAACCTCCAGCTTGTGCCTCATAAATAAACAACCCAATCACGGTCGGCATTTAACAGAATATTTTCGGTTGAGAGACTACAATTATCAGTGGTGGTATGGACTTTCATCTGTTACTTTTGCTTGACAGAAAATAATTGTTAAAATTTTCAGCGAACATAACTGTGAAATATCAAGCAATTTGTTTCACGAAGTGTTACTTAATCCCGAATTGCCAACGAGAAAGGAAACTGATAATTAGTATTGGCAAATGAAACCGTTCATATTTATGGTGTCTGCTGTCAATAAAAGTTCTACTTATCACATATCATACATGTAAATAAACACACAATTTATCACGTAACGTGAATAACCTATTTCTAAAGTGTCGGTCTGCTGCAACATGCCATTACTGCAGTCGCCGTGAATCGCAGCTGATTTTTTTGAAAATGTAAATGGCTATCTCAATGTAGTTAATCACTTCGAGAAATCATTCTAATAAATGATGCTTGAGAAGACATCCTGTGTTTCAAAGGACGGTATGAAAGGACGGTATGAAAGATTTGTAATCATTTCTGTCTGTAGACACCTTTATGGACTGCTCTAGCTTCGGAGAAATGTACGCACATTTAAACACCAAAACTCATAAATGTTAAAAAATGAACTCAATCAAAAATGAGAACGAACACATACATAGCAAAGGCTTCAGTTATAGTGATGAAATCCGAAAATTTTTTTGATGCTTACCCCATGAACTCAAAGTTCTTGTTCAAAGAACTGCACGTATTTTCGCTGATGGCAAATCGGTTTGGAGAATACTTATTTTGAAAATGGGGAATACTTATATATACACCTATTTTGAGGTTCAGGGCTCGAAACTAAAACTGTATATGTGAACTTCCGGATTTCAAAACTTTAATTACATGTTGATATGATTAAGTTGCATGTTCAAAACTGGTTTAAGTAAAACTTGTTTGAAGAGAATGATTTTGTTTAGTTGATTCATTTCTAAACACTTCATTTTGTTTAGTTGATTCATTTCGAAACACTTAGTGTCTTAGAATCTACTCACTGTAGCATAATTATAATGATTCGATCTTTGTACATAGAGTGGTGATGTTTGTTGAAATTTAAGCACACATTTGATATGTCCAAGTTTTAAACTTTCAAACGTTCAAAAATAGTCTCCACTATTTAGTGTGAATTATGAAATTCTCAAGATGGCGGCTATACGGCGCTGAGGTATCTCGTCAGCATCGCAATAGCGCTCTTGCATCCACATAGCATCACATCAGCACTATTACAGCCACATAGTATCACATCAGCACTATTACAGCTGTATAGCATCGCATCATCACTATTACAGCTGTATAGCATCGCATCAGCACTATTATAACCACATAGCATCGCAGCAGCACTATTATAACCACATAGCATCGCATCATCACTATTACAGCCGTATAGCATCGCATCAGCACTATTATAACCACATAACATCGCATCATCACTATTATAACCACATAGCATCGCATCATCACTATTACAGCCGTATAGCATCGCATCAGCACTATTATAACCACATAGCATCGCATCAACATTACTATAACCACATAGCATCGCATCAGCACTATTATAACCACATAGCATCGCATCAGCACTATTATAACCACATAGCATCGCATCAGCACTATTACAGCCGTATAGGATCGCATCAGCACTATTATAACCACATAGCATCGCATCATCACTATTACAGCCGTATAGCATCGCATCAGCACTATTATAACCACATAACATCGCATCATCACTATTATAACCACATAGCATCGCATCAACACTACTATAACCACATAGCATCGCATCAGCACTATTACAACGACATAGCATCGCATCAGCACTATTATAACCACATAGCATCGCATCATCACTATTACAGCCGTATAGCATCGCATCAGCACTATTATAACCACATAGCATCGCATCATCACTATTACAACCACATAGCATCGCATCAGCACTATTGTAACCACATAACATCGCATCATCACTATTACAGCTGTATAGCATCGCATCAGCACTATTATAACCACATAGCATCGCATCATCACTATTACAGCCGTATAGCATCGCATCAGCACTATTATAACCACATAGCATCGCATCATCACTATTATAACCACATAGCATCGCATCAGCATTACTATAACCACATAGCATCGCATCAGCACTATTATAACCACATAGCATCGCAGCAGCACTATTATAACCACATAGCATCGCATCATCACTATTACAACCACATAGCATCGCATCATCACTATTATAACCACATAGCATCGTATCAACACTACTTTAACCACATAGCATCGCATCATCACTATTATAACCACATAGCATCGCATCAGCACTATTATAACCAAATAGCATCGCATCATCACTATTACAGCCGTATAGCATCGCAACAGCACTATTAAAGCCATACAGCGATGAAAACAAGGTAATCAAGTAAAATACCTGTCAACAAAGTACAGTAAAACTAACTAGACTATCACAGATATATTTTTTAAACTAATAATGAAATCTAAACTACTTTAACTTTGGAGGACAATACAATATAAAAACTGGCTATAGGACGCCAACTACTGAAGGCAGATCACCACACTAGGGACTATAGGGACTTACAGTACATTTGCTACCTTATTGGATCCCAGTTGAATTTACATCATCCCTTCAGCAGTTGGCGACTATAGACAAATTTAGCTGTAATTCAAATCACAAAAATCTTACGCTAAAAAGCCTGGTAAGTTAAAAGTTTCTTTGAGAGTTTGGGGACAACTGTACCCTCTCAATGGGACAAATCTCTGTACGAGATTATTCCACAAACTATGTATGCTCAAATAAAATTAGTTGGACCAATCATATTGAATGGGGCCGCCACAATAATACACGTACTTTTTGTCATCTTTGATGCACTGCTAATGTTCTGTGTGTTCTAAGTTAGGTTTGTTGAACATTAAATAACATTGACGGGATATTATGCTAAATTTGGTTTTGTGGAGGTTAACGACGCATATTCCAGCAAACAATTCATTCTAACTTTCATATTGTTAAACACTGTGTGAAACAAATGTGGTGAGTGAATGAGTTTAGCTTTACGCCGCACACGAGTCTGGACCAGACAATCCAGTGACCAAGAACATGAGCATCGATCTGCACAATTGGGAACCGATGACATGTGTCAACCAAGTCAGCGAGCCTGACCACCTGATCCCGTTAGTCGCCTCTTCCGACAAGCATAGTCGCCTTTTATGGCAAGCATGGGTTGCTGGAGGCCTATTCTACCCCGGGACCTTCAGGGGTCGTGAAAAAGATGAAACGGAAGTAAGGTTACGGATAACCCTATCATATGGTCATTATCCATGTTTTAAATTCATTTGTATTGACGAAAAAACAAAATGTATTGATGTTAAAAGATAAGACGTTTTATGTCAAACTCATCTACAGAATACTTCCATATGTAAGCAAAACATTGTTCTGCACTTCAGTCACAGCTGTTTTCCAAATCGATATCCTAACAGACCATGCGCTCACCTTCACCACTCAGCTAAATCTCGTCACCACACTCATTTATTACCCAGTATTGTTCGGCTTAATGAAACGTCCGAGTACATAAATAAGATTAAGGCTAAACATGCTATCTCCATTTAGATACCATACCACTGCATCTCATTACCATCGCAGGTCACCGATATTCAAGTTACTTGTTCGATTCCACATTAAAGCCATAATTTGAGAAAATAGATCAAATTACCTCTGTCATTCATTTTGTGTCCAGTGGTCATATGTAAAGCGTTGTTGTGAAAGACGAGAGCGGGAGCTCTCCCCTAAGGATCAATGAAGGATAATGAGGCTGCTGTGTAGCCTCGCAAAAGCAGCAGGTATTGATAGCTTTGTCGGAGAAATCGGTGGTGGCTGATTGGAGTTTTATTTTGTTCGATCCGCCACATGGGTGCCTTGTTGAAATAACACCCAAGATGATATTGTCACATGCTCAAAGCAGTCTTCTAGCGGCTGAATCATGTTCTTACTTAGTGTACGTTTACGTAGGAATAGTCTGAGATTTCTTGAGATGCCGTTGAGCTGAAACAAAGCACTTAATATGAAAACGTGCTTCCGCCATCACTGCCTGAGAGATGATGCATCGGAAAGTTTCAAGTTTCCAGTCGCAGATTATTATGTGCACTTGTATGGTATTCCCATTATGTGTAACCATTAAGGTAAATGAGTGAGTGCGTGAGTTTAGTTTTACGTCGTACTCAGCAATATTCCAGCTATATCGCAGCGGTCTTTAAATATTAGATTTTTTTCTATCAATAAGACAGCAATGAAACTAGTTATCACATTCGTCATGGTGTTGAATATATTGACATACTCATCCTTCGTTGGTATGTAATTATTATCACTAGATCGTCGGTTATTGAAGTATACTTGTTCACTAAGTAACAGGTAGATCTTAGCAATAAACACTAATTTCCTTTATATGTTACATGATACATGTCACAGTGCAAAGATTCTGTCAATATACTTTATCATATCGTCGTTGATATATAAGCCGACCAGTGAAGGTCCCTTGGTAGAATAGGCTTCCAGCAACCCATGCTTGCCATAAAAGGCGACTATGCTTGTCGTAAGAGACGACTAACGGGATCAGGTGGTCAGGCTTGCTGACTTGGCTGACACATGCCATCGGTTCCCAGTTGCGCAGATCGATGCTCATGGGGTTGGTCACTGGATTGTCCGGACCAGACTCGATTATTTACAGACCGTTGCCATATAGCTGGAATATTGCTGACTGCGGCGTAAAACTAAACTCACTAACTCGCTGATACATAAGACACATTAAAACATTTCTGGGGTAGGCAAGTAAACGGGACTAACCAAGTATTTTTTTATTCAGTGTCTTAGGTTTAACCAAAGGAAGCCACGTTACTCGCTTCCGTTACGTCTACAAATGACAAATGAATTTAACTAGCAGTTCATTTTCATTTGGTGATAAACGTAAGTTATGGCCGTATGTTTATGTTACAAGTTTCTTTGAAGATATTAATTACTCACATCATTGTTTGTAAATTTATGACCCAACACCTCTATATTTGAAACGCTTTCAACGAATTCAAACCGTTACCTCATGTAATGTATGGTGATCACTATATAAAGATATATTACGAGATGTTTCATAACAAAATGATTATAGTTGATGACTTAGCAAGTCAAACGTCTCGTAAATTCTTAAAAAGTTTGAAACTGGGGTAAAAAATCGAAGCAATTTTCAGCCATATAATAACTCATGCTTGTAGATCAAGGAAGGGGTAATTACATACATCGATTTACGAAGTTCTTGGACATAAAGATAACGATCAAAGTGATATGACGGTATTGGATCAATTGTAACGGAACGTGTGATCAAACATCGTTAAATGCAACTAAATGTGTTCGTGTCTTCAAACTGTTTTAAGACAATATACAAACATGTCGATAGAGTAAGCAATATACTTGAATATGAGACTGATAGGAGATATGCGTTGTAACACTTGATGGTATACCACTAAGCAAGGGACGTACACAACAGCATACACTCTCGTGCCGATACACAGAGTTTGGCGTACCGATATATTTCAACATGTACCATGTAATCAAAGTGAGAAACAAGTAAAGAACAGCTGATTAATTAACATGTGGTGTGTTACATGTATTTAACTGACTCGTAAAAGACCTGCGATGGATAAGGATGTCTTGACCGATTCAAAAATCAACATGCATTCTGTTTTCTTCGCTGCGATTTTACCAACTTCTAAACATGCCTCTCGAGAAGAGGCAGACATGTCCAAGATTTATTCACGCCGCAGAAATGCACTTCCTCACACTGGCTGGGAATGAAGTAAAAGCGCATGAATAAATCAAATCGGACATGAAAGCTAGCTAATGCCTAGTATTCTCGTCTGCGTCTGCATGTGCCGCAGTATGAATGTGTATTTTCAGTATAAATACATGTCTGTTAATAAAAGATAAATGGAACAGGATACATTTGACACAACATGGCAGTTTCAACTTTATATGGAAAGGTCTTAGTAAACTTAGTAAATTAAGCATGATGGAGTGAGTTAGCCACTTTGAGAAGAATTCATTTACTAGGTCTGCGCAATATAATCTGTATACCAGTACTTACATTTTGTTACGGTTACAAATTTGCCGTGACAAATGGTGTAAGAAATCCCCACAGAACCAGCAAAGCATAACACTCACAAGTCTAAGATTTTCAAAAAATCTTTATATTGAGCAAACACAGGCAAAAATATACAGATTCACAAGAAAGGTTTCATGTACAATGCAAATGAGTGAAATCTACAGTAATGTGTCACATATATAATGTTAACTCACCAAAGTCTTGATGTAAGCGTGAGAAAGAGTTATGCAGAATTTAACACAACTAGCTGTCAGGCAGCGGTTCTTTAGCTCAAGCGTTGAGAGGCAGAATTATGCACTCCAGTTAATCTGTGTATTCGTGTCGACAACACGGCAACTAGCCTTTATATATACACTCGTCAGTCATTGATTCAAGAACTTTCGAGCACTTACGACCATCGGAACTAACGTAGAATTCTCTCGGTCAGCCTCGTGTTTACCTTTTTCAAAGGGAGGTAACTCTAGAGAACTACCTTCAAGACCTGCCGATAAAATACTAATTCTACTGCACAGTTACGATACGAAATGTGACTCATAATAACTACCACTTAAAACAGTAAAGGTTGTGACCCAATAATAAGTATTACTTAATTAATGATACAATTCATTACAGTAATGGTAATGATGGTGCGAATGATCGTGGTGAACATTCCATTTAACTGGAATGTTAATTTCTTGTTTGAAGTCTTGATCTTAACTTTTGTTTGGCAATGTTTTGGATCTGTGTGTTTTGAATGTTTACTCATTAATGACCAGCTAAAGTTGCTGTCGAAAATCTCATGTTTGTTTGAGAGTGGAGAAAGCACCTCAAACTGGTATCCACTGTGTTGATGTTACATTGCTTTTATCCTTGTTTCATTTGAGCTAAATACTATTCACTTTTCTGTTTTGTCATGACGGAAAGTATATATTAAAGCTCAATTACGCATAGTGATTTTGTTCTGTTTTTGCGTTATAAACCAAGCAGCACTCGATCATCACAAGCACTTTTTAAGACAACAAACAAAACAAAACAAAACAAAAAACGCATCTTCAACATCAACTGCCAAGGAGAAACGAAACTGATAATTAGTATTGTTAAATGAAACAGTTAAAATTTAAGGTCTCTGTTGTCCATAATTATAAAATTCTAATTATCGTTTATCCCACATCATACATGTAAATAATGCATCATTTATCACGTTGCGTTCATAAACTACTACGGCAGTGTCGGTCTAACGGACACCCGTGATTATGTGCTATTTACGGAAGTCGCCGTGAATCTGCGCTGACTTTGATTTAAATGTAAATGGCGATCTCAATGCTGTTCATAACCTCGAGAAATGGGAAATGATGTTTGAGTGGACTTTCAAACAAATTGTAAGAAATTTGCGAGGACGATTGGAAGAATTGATTCTGTCTGAGGAAATCCTAAGCCGCCTGCAGTAGCTTCAGAAAATGTACATTTAATGAAATAGCTGACGAGAACATTAAACATTTAAATGAAATATATGCATGTTGTAAAATATGTTAACAAAGGACAGTAAAACAACTAGAATATCACAATTTGAATTAAAACAAGAAAGGAAAGTTAAAACTAATATCACTATTTAGACAATAAATACATAAACAGGCTATAGATCGCCAACAACAGAAGGTAGATCACCACACTGGGGACCATGGGGACTTACAGTACCTTTGCTACTTAATGGACCCCAGCTGGATTTACACCATCCCTTCAGATGCTGGCGATTGTAGGAAATATAAACCAAAAATTAAAACAACTAGAAATCTACGTTTAAAAAGCCTGGAAGGTTCACATAAACCTGAAAGTTTTTGGAATTACGTACCCTCTTAGGAGGACAATAATTTTACAATACTTCAACCCCCTTTGAGGGTACAGCCACCAACAATTCAAGTTACTAATCCAAACTACCAATCATTAAAATACTAAGCCATTGAGGTTTTCACTACAAATTTGTGATACACTCTTCCACATATGACAACTGTTCAACTCATTTGTATTCGTTCTTTTTTAATTAATTGAAAAAAAACCCCAAAACTTGGTTTCATCAATTTGGAAAGATAAACATATCAATTAGTTTTATTTCGAAACCCATTCTTCCGAGTAATGGTACTTTGAAGAGAACATCAAATAGAAACGATGCACAGTGATTCTTTGAACGGGAATAGGTTCTTGATGAGGCACGATTAACAATTCGACCTTTCAAAAGCTTTTCAAGAACTACATGTGCTCTATATTAATTTACGATTCTTCGGACGTATCAAAACAAGTTTTATTACAACAAAACCGCAATAAATGTGTACCACCGTTCAATCTCTAAGTTCACTGGCTCAACAAAATATCGTATTACGTGATGACGTGGATTGAATAATCGAAGTGTGACTTCTTTAACTGACACTGTATTCCATATCTAAAATACTTTGACACCTGGTAGCAACACTGTTCACTTTGATTCAATTCAGATGTTTCAGAGTTGTGGCCATTAGGATATAATCACATTAGGAAGAATGGGTGAACTTCTGAACCTTCCAGCTTGCTATATATAACACAGCTGTTTGAATGTGATCCTTTCAAACTGTCATTCCATATATTCTCCCAAATACATAAACCGACAGCATGCACGTGCGCATGCATCCAAATACTACCTCATCGGGTGATTCCAAATTAAAAGGACAACTCCAACTGCCATCTTCGCCGACATGTGTCATCTTTAGGAGACTTTTTGCCATTGTTGTGCCGCGGGTAACCGTGTTCAAGAGTGGGAGGGAATCCTCAACGATCAGAAGGTCCTTCAGCAGTCATCACAAAGGATAATTGTGATAAAACGCTCTGTGTTGAGGAGAGATCGCCAATTCTTCACATGTGACATAGACAATACTGTTCACATTGTTTACGGGAAACTTGAGAATATCTTTCTGGTGGACTACCTCTGTAAAGTCAGATTTGTGATGGTCAATAGTATTCAAATGTGCTTGGGTAGCTGTGCAATAATGTCAGAAATATACGTTGTTGAAAGAGTGCTTCTCCACTGTGACAATGAGGCCAGTGACGACATGGTCTGAAGAAGCCCATGCTTCTCATTGGAATCGAATAACGAGGTCGAACGTTCAACATTGTTGACTTAGCTGATGCTTATCATCGTATCCAAATAACGAAGAAATATGCTCATGTCGACAATCACTAGATTGGCTAGTCCACCATAATACAGGTAACTTGAATATTAATAGATATGGCAAATTATACAAACCAGGGCAGTACTCCTTTTCATAAGTTCTGTTCTCGCGATTCCTTTATTGTGTGACTGTGATGTTGAATGTAATGAACAACCTTATTCTCTGCTACAAGAGATACCTGTAGTATCGAAACCATAAAGGCAATCTGTATTTCACCTTTCAAGTTCTATTTTTATTTCTGAGATTCTTGAGAGCATATAAAGTTGACATTTAAGTATACGACAAGATATTATGGATGTTTTCAACATTTGCTCCACTCCTATGGTACTCTTTGCCACACCACATAACTTTCTGAAACAACCGATTCGTTCAAGGAAAAGACTCTTTTGTTCGCTACAGCTTTCCAGTGACTCTTCATTCACACTGCACATAGGTTCACAGCGCCATGAGCATGCATTCATGGGTGGACAATGGCACTTAATAAATATCGTTCTTATTATATTATTATTTTATCTTGTTTATTGTATAGACAGCGTTCCTGGGCTATTCCTTGCCTTTCGTCAAGTCATGCATTCTTACGAATGGGCCAGAAATAGTTCAGAAAAGGTTGTGTATACAATAAACAAGAAGTTGACATCCATAATATATTGTACTTATTGTAACTTTGTATAGTAACTTTATTGTGGATCAGTAAAAATTCGACAAGCATCAGGGGAATAGGGTGAATGTTTGGATTAGGAACCACGTTACGACAAGCCATCCACAAGTAAAAAACGTTTCAAGTGTGTTTGTGAACACCTAGTGAACGCTAATGGCGCAATTCAGTAGACTCTTCTTTGAGATAGATATCTTATACATATGGAAAGGTTTTGCCACTTCTATTTTGTGATTTTGGCCTGCCTGTACCATATCAAATGTCTTCGAGAAAGAGCACCATGTGGCATCAGTTGTCGAGATAGCACTCTGAAAAGTGCATTTTTTCTGTAAAAATGAGGTGTGTTGCATTACGGAGGTACGCTTTCTTATGTAATTACGATTTAAAATGTATCTCTTGTACTTTTTATCATCATATTATAAACGTGAACTTAATTACCTTTGCTACAGATGTTAGTACATGTCCATCACAAGGAAACTTGGATGCAACTTTAACGTAATAAAGAAGTTAAACGTCTACAGTTAAGCAAATCCACATAGGAGAAGAACTGAAAATGAATTTAAGATTGAATAAATGCATATAACCGCACACTTACATGTGCGTATCTACATAATTGTATATCATGCCAATCCATAGTTGAACACTTTAAAAGCTACTGTGATGGTTTCCACGATGATGTTCCTGAAATAAACATTTAGTGATATATGCCGTATCTATACCCTGTGTGCACACAGAGAGACATACACAATAACAGAGAGTTGAAAAAAAAATAGTTGAGAACTTGTATATATAAGGTGGATGAGGCACAAGGGTTATTCTTTGGCTGTCCATAGAGTAACTTCCTTTGCATTGTATAACTTGCAGGTGAAACAGGACGCGACTTGTTCACGTCTCAGGTCGCTTCTTTTCCATAGCTTCAACCGTCATGAGGAAGGCCGTGTCGCAAAAGTAAGTGCCAGCAAAAGTACTCTTCACAGTCAGGATGTCAACAACTACTAGCCCTTGGTAGTTGGAAAAAATGAAAACAAAATCTCTTCCGGCTTGGCCACCGCTGGATGCAGACCTTCCTTACCCAACCACATCATGTTAGAACGTTTATTGGGGATACCATAACAGCTGATCCAAGTCACCAGTGACAATGTCTGTAAGCCGTACTGGTCCATTTGGATCAAACATATTTAATACACAGTGAGCTCACTGAAGCCTTCGTTGTTTCTGTTCAGGGCTGAGTACATGAGGTACCTAACGAGTTCAAATCTTCCTTAATTTCAAATGGCCACGAAGGACTGAGTGGGTGGTGTCAAATGATATGTCCAATGATGAACTAATTACACGCACATTTGAATGTGGATCTTCATCAAGGTATTTCTTGTCATTACCTCCTCGTTTATAACTGATTTTTGACGTCCTGGCCGGAGTTTCATGAAGTGTGGTCTTCCCATAATTAAAATCACTCAGCTACAGAGTAACTGTCCTATATGACGAAGCTTTGTCCCAACACACATCATTTACATGGAGGTTAGTCGCATCTTCAGAAAACTGTGATTTCATGAAAACAACAGAATAAAACATAGAAGCGAAAGTGCTTGTATAACTCCATCGTTTTAGTCACAGTTATGACGTCATCACATTGTTTCACATTAGTTATGACGTCACAAAATTTAGACAGCCGATTAAAACTCATCTGAGACTTTCCATAGATGCTTAAAGTGATGAATCTATATCTAATGTATAGATCTGATAATGGTGTTGCAATTACTTGTTAAACAGCCCTCGTTCCATATTCTTACCATTGCAGATCCGGGTAAGAATTGGTCTTCGGTAATCTTTGCTATTGTAAGGGGTGCTCAGAGTCGCGGACTTGGCTGACACATTACATTTGGAATATCCGCATGAACGTGTAGTCATGCAATATGGAATGTACCAAGAATATGGATCGAAACGATGAGGCTTTAGAGTGAAACCAAAACGTCCGGATAGCCAGACATCCGGTTAAGTGGATCAAACAAGCAAAATGTGAAAATTGTTTCATGTACGTATGTCAATAAATCAATAGTCAATACTAATAACAGTGAATCATCATAACTTATAAGTGTACCGATAATACATGGAAGGCGGAACACGTGTTACAATTTGTCACTATAAAACGATGTCACCTCATTCCCCTGATTATATTCCTGGGGAATGTTAACATCTAAGTTATCGACACATATCAGTACTGGACATTACTATCGTTTAACCTGTAACGATTATATATTAGGCCTAACCTCATTAAACGCAAAACTAAAGGTCATAATCTGGTGGATTAGTGGGGAGTCTTATGTGTTGTGATCAGCTGTATATTTGAGTATGATACTCGATATGTTGTGATACTTGGATTTAGCGGATATGATTTATTATGGCACATTTGTATGTTGGGACTAAATAAACTGCTCATCTCCGATTGTCATTTATTTAAAGCTGCTGGTAAACTTGATGGAAAAATAATTAGGTGGAGGTCATGGGGATAAGGATTCATACACCATGGTATTGGAACGCATATAACGCACGTATGTTTGTCACTGACATACATGGTACATTATTCAGTCAATAGACTGGGCAGAAAAGTGTCTTGTTTATGAAGATTGACAATTTCTCTTTAACATTTAGATGCAGGGAATGTCTACTGACTGTCACACAAGCAATGAATATACCACCCATGACGTTGGCGCTTTGACGTATCCTTTGGATTTCCCCATTAGTTAACTTCACATCATGATGTCGCCAAAGGCGTCCGTGAGTGAAGTCAGTTTTAAGCCGCACACTGCAATGTTCAATCCGTATGCTGGTCTGTAAATAATCGCGTTTTGACCAGACAATTCAAAGATCAAGATCATAAGCATTGGGAACCGATGGCATGTGTCAACCAAGTTAGCGAACCTGACCACACGATCCCGTTAGTCGCCTCTTACGACAAGCATAGGTTACTGAAGATCAATTCTAACCCGGATCTTCACGGGTCCAAAGGCGTTAGAAGTACCTTTGTTTGAAACTGGTTATGTAGTATGGTGTGAGGTCTGATGGTTCTATCTCCACCTACAACAGCAATAATGGATGACAGTTGTTGTCCTTCCTAGCGTTCAGATTACAGGGGTTAATACAAGGACTAGCTAGCCAAGGATCAGTCGAATATTTCTGATGGGACTATTCCTATTCACTGAGGAATGTTGAGTTATTAACCTACCACATTTTTGTACCTACAGACAAGCGGGCGTGCCCATTCCTGCATATGGAAACCCTGCTTTCTCGTCAAAGTAGAACTTGTTTGGGCCCGTTTCTCCTAAACACAATGTGAGATGAGTAAGTTTCTCACACACCAACGGAAACGAGTAATGTTAAAAAATGATGAAACACTAAACAGCGGGGTTTGTCAATGTCATGCGCATAGGAAAAGCGTCAAAACTATTTCATCAACGAAACTAACGGTGTACAATTCCACTGCTGTGCTACTGTAATTATACCAATCATCCAGTCAGGGAAATTGTGCGCGAAAAATTATGTTTTTTGGGTAAGTTTTGTAATTATAATGTGTTACTATTGACAGTCATGTGCTGACAGGCTACTATTTCGCGCCATTTTTTCTTTACCCGAAACAATTATCACGTAGGTGAAGAAACAAGATAATCTTGGATGGAGCGCCGACATGCACTGGCATATTTAATGGGTTGATCTCATTGTTAATGCACATTTTAGTTTGAATGTGTTACTCATCGCAGTTGCACCATGTGTGTTACATATATAATGTCGTTACGGCATGGCATAAGATTGAGTGAGTTCAGTTTCACATCGCACTCAGCAATATTCCAGTTACAAGGCGACAGTTTGTAGATAATCGAGTGTGGACCAGACAATACAGTGATCAACAATATGAGCATCGATCTGCGCAATTGGGAACCGATGACATGTGTCATGCGAACCTGACCACCCGATTCCGTTAATCGCGTTAAACAAGGACAGTCGCCTTGTATGGCAAGCATGCGAACGATGTCAGACTCTGCATCGAAACGGCGGTCTATGCAGTAAATAAGAAGTTGTCATCCATGAAGTGTGTTTCTTTAATTGAGTCAATAACTTCCAGAATGCCGATCAAACAATTACCAAAATCTGCCCTCGACTTGATCTGTTTTTAAAAAATAAAAAACAACCCACAAACAAGAACCCAACAAATTAAGAAAAAACACAAACAAACAAACAAAAATCAACGGCTGATGAATCGCTCATAATGTCATGACTGATTGCTGACAAGCTTCTTGAGACTATTCACCTCAGATTATTTCTGGACACAGTCAAATCCCTTATATTATCATAGGTCAGTTCCTGACGAAGATGTTTGCTGTGACGGTTCTCTTTCTCGGCGCCTTAATTGTTGTCACACACAGGCGCGCTGACCTTGGTCTCTCCGGGCTGTCTGGGTTTCTTAGAACTGCTGACGCAATCTGCAGATGATGGATGACTAACATTTAGCCTCCAAGCAGCCATCCAATGGTTCTCGGTCTTTCTTCAGTCTTAACATTGCGGCATGTTGAACACGTTTATGCAGCTCCAAGACGACCTGCCTTCAAGTTTTGAAAACCAAATTTCGCACACGAATTACTTGTACATGTGGCTCGTGCTCTAAGATGATAAATGAGCAAAGGCACGTTGTCCATTTTAACGGCAACTACACAATCGAAGTTTCCATGAAAACGCGTGTATGTCAAATTGAAATTTGTGGAGTATATTATGATTCAGATTCTTTGTTCTGGTCATTAAGTAACTTGACTAAGTGAAGTCTCCATTTCAGTACGCCAGTCGTCATCCAGAAGAGCCTTTTTAAGGAATCAAACGAACAGCTCTATAAATACCAATGTTTCCTGAATTGTTTTGACGAGCATACATGATGGAAGATGAACGTGATGCCAAAAAAACAACGGACTGGGATCTCATAGAAGTATCAAAATGAAATAACGTTGTTTTGGTCAAGCAGGTTGATCTATGATTACAGCCCAGTGCACAGGAAATCGATAACAATTTTAGAAATAACCCTTTTGGAGACATTAGTTACAAATGAAACACGTAAAATGGCATTCCTGACTATGGAGGATAATAGCTGCAGTCAATTAGCCAGAAGCAGATAGCATAATTACAAGTTAAAGGAAATTACAAAAAGTGCAGCTAAAGAAAATGTCGAACGTTAAGCGGATTCTGCGCATATCACTCAAAGCGAGCATGGTGTAAAATTACACTTTGCTTTTGCGTACATGATGATTACTAAGCCTCATCTGCCGTCAGTTTTCTTTCTATGGACAAGATGTTGATTTACTTTTATCCCATGCAAACCGGCCGTGGGCTTGCTCGATCATTCATTCATTCTGTTTTCCCTGAATAAGAACCATGTTGAAACATCATCCTGCAAGGTGGATTGTAAGAATTTGACAAAAATTTGGTATGGACTAACATCTACTTATATTACATGAAGTTATACGATCAGTATACATTATTACAAGCATGTGTTGCTGAAGAGCATTTCTAATCCGTACCGTAGCGGGCGCCGTACTGAGTGTTGTACTTTGATGAGGCAACGTTGGAGCAAGAGTCAGAGCTGGAAATCCATCTTATCTCCTTCCAGAAAATGTGAACACATACCAATTTCAGCAGTTTTCAGGACAATATCAACACACAACAAATATTCAAATGGATAGTATATGCTCCCGATAATCTGTACGGCATGGTCATTTGTTTGAAAGAAATAGTAGTTCTTGACAAGTTACACTGCTCACCTGACATGAGTGAGTGATTGGTGTTGGGTTCTACTTGCAATCATACTTAAATACTGCAGTAAATCATATTCATAATACATCGAAACCATACATCATCTTTAAAGTGAGTGGTTTTCAGACTGGTGTCTATATTAAGATTTTTCAATCGAAATATTTTTGTTATCGTTGCTGGCGTGATAATTCATTTTAGCTGGTTGTCCAATAAATTTATTCTTCAGTCCTCAGTTCCTATTCCTCACATGTATAAAGCTTTGAAATCCATTCTTAAAGGTCACATGCAACGCAACACAACTTTGCAGATTCTGATACCTTTCGGTATGCACCGAAACAAATAATGAAACGAGTTCAAACGATTCACTAACTTTCGCCCAACACTGGAGGAAAAAGTGGTTTCAACAGCTGTGATGCGCTGCGCCCATAACGCATGCGCAGGGAATAGGTTCGCGGAGCGTGAAACAGTATACATGCCCGGAGTATGAGGTCATGAGCAGTAGTCTAAACTTGGTTGTGTTCACAAACATGCAAATAGTATGCTCGTTGCCCCAAAACACGTAGATTCTGTCACAGATAAAACTCAGTGTCTCGTTTATTGACACCTATATGTCTTCCTGTTTGTCTGCTGGTGACAATATGCAGTGCTCAGCTTCAGTCATCGACCGAATGCAATTTGAAATTAATACCTATCGGGTTTATACGCCATAACCAGAGAACCGGCTAAGCATATCGGCAAAATATCCAGTAGCCAATGAAAAGATTTTGTTACACTTGAGTGCACACCCACCGGCTCTGACTGGGTTCGGTATCCCGGGTCCTATTTACAAAATATTGCACTTTTGATTTGCAATTGTGCGCTTATAACTGTGTTTATTTACTTTTTCATAATCAGCAATGCATATCATATGTCATGAATAAGTGATAATTGTGTTTTAATTATGTTTGAGTTTTGGGTTGCATGTGGCCTTTAAGGCGGCGGTAAACCATACTCAAGAGCTCACATTAAATATTTTTGCTATTTGGTGACCCGTGAAGGTCTGGGATAGAATAGGCCTTCAGCAACCCATGCTTGCCATAGAGGGCGACTATGCTTGTCGTAAGAGGCGACTAATGGGATCGGGTGGTCAGACTCACTGACTTGGTTAACACATGTCATCGGTTCCCAATTGCGCAGATCGATGCTCACGTTGCTGGTCACTGGATTGTCTGGTCCAGATTCGATTATTTACAGACCGCCGCCATATAGGTTGAATATTGCTGAGTGCGGCGTGAAACTAAACTCACTCACTCACTCACTAACTGGGACCATGGAACCGTCATGACATTCTAGATTACAAGCAATGCCGCAGATTATACTATGAATTGCCATGGCGTTGGCTTCCATTTTCAGGATTTCTATCTTTCGGCTACATCCTGAAGGTTTAGACCATTCATGACCAATATTATGGAAATGTGTTCATGGAACTGCAACAAGCTATCGAGAATAATGTTATGAAAGTGTAACAAGTTAATTTCTCTTCCATGACAGTGTATGTGCTTACGTCGCTGTGGTTAAGGCTACCTTGTAAGTGAATCTTGGAAGCGAGAGGTTTCCACCTCTTTCCAAGCTTGAAGAACAAACTATTGGGTAAGCATGTTTCAACAAGACTGACATTTACCTTAATTCTGCTTCAAGGGATAGACAGTGGGATTGTCTTGGAACAGATAGCGCTACTGTACGTGATACAGACACGGGATACAGTGGAAACGCGCAAGAGTTACCGAGTGTAGGACATTGCTTCAGGCGCTCAGACGTTGCTATTATTATTCTTGGTTGTACAGCAAACCCATCGCCCACTTATTAACAATGGTGATGAGGGTTTCCGTGTATAGAGCGCTACGTTGATACTGCATATATCCTAATAGTGTTTGGGTTTTTCGTAACATGCCCCTCTGCCCTGCCAAACGTGGATTTGTAAGATACTAATGACAGAAGTATTGTTTAAAACGTACATAAGCACCTTATCTGGTTTCATAACGCTTTACTAAAATGTGATAAACACACATTGTAAATGTACAGTAAATTCGCTATGATTAATAATCATAACGTGTTGTTCCTTGCATTGTGACGATGTTTGGGGGCTTATATTTATTACGAATCACTAATGTCTCGGTAGTCCTAGTTCAGAAATGGGCAATCTCTCTGTCGGTTTTCTGTTTCAAGTGTAGAAAGTACTCAGTTCGGAAATTCGGAAGTTATTGGGGCATGTTGAAACAAAACTCTACAGGAAAGGACAGTCAACTGCTGAAACTCTAGGTATAGTCTAAAAACAAATATCATCTGAAAAGCTTACATGACGCGATGGGGCGTCTATGGTGTTTTTGACTTGCGCAATTAAAAAAAAATTAACGTTGGCTTGTTTGTCTACAGAGAGACTTGAAGCTTTCACGCGTTATTAAGAACTGCAAACCACATCAGATATAAACATGTCCATCATTACATCAATCAAACTAAACGATTCCTCCGTTCATCCTAATCAGTTATATTCCCAAACACAAGACCTCTCATGTATATCTCATCTCTTTCTCGTGTAAATATATTTGTTGTAAATATTGGGAGAGGGCGGCATTAAGTTGGATATTATTAGCGTGTGTCTAATCGTGTTCTTCAATGAATAAAACATGTTTAAATCAACAACGTTTACTCCTGCTGGCGATCCTCGTCGACATTATTGAGAGGAAATAAGTGGCATTGGAGACTGGACATCACGATATAGGGCATTCCTGTTAATGGCACCTTGATTGGCACCTCGATATAATAGATATTATCATCGTTACGCACTACCGGCACACTGAAACAACCAATTTTACTGTTAACACTAGGTAATTTCTCTCGCACGTACTGTTATGTGTATGGAGTTAACATCACAAGCCGAGTTATCTTGTTAATGTGTATTTTCCAGGTGTCCAGTGTGTGCCTATGAATATCTTAAAATTTCATTTTTTCTGGCACATCCAATATTTAGACTTGATGTAAGGGTAAAGTTCAACATAACGTCTTTTTGAAAAAAATCTGCAATCAACTAAACATTTTGTTGGAATTGTATAATCAACCGCTTGCAGCAGGCATTTCTTGTTGCGTTTCAAGGGATTCAGACAAGTTTTACGTGTATGCTAATCAATAGCACAGAATGTGTCATTTTAACCCGTCTTACACCCTCACGCTGATATCAATAACAAGTTGATAAGAAAACTGCTTTTTCCCTAACATAAGTGAATTTATTCAGGTAATCGAGATAATTGTATGGGTGTCACATCAACACCGCACTATTACGGCGCCGTGCGTACATCCGTCCTGCTGTGTATGTCAAATCACATATTTACTCTTTGCCTCTGTGGAAACCTTCAATTTCAGTGGACCATATTTATCATCCAGAAAAATACTTGGTAATTAAGTATAATCTCAGCACCTGTCCGCTGCCTGCTATTACACGTCTACCTAGTTTCGTTCTTCAATAGAAACACTTCTCCATGACAGAAAGCACGCATGGGCAGTGATCGATACCTAACGGAGACGTCTCATATTAACTCTACGCTTCCATCTCACGTTTTGACATAATCCCTATCGAATAAATTACATTAACCCAACTGTCACAATATATACGATTTTCCTTTAGCGTTTAAATATACTTTTGTCAAAAGGATGTTTGTTGTGTTAGAATTAAAAATGTTTTTCATGTTGACGAAGTTTACATAACAAATGATTACTTGGACTAATATGAGTAAATAATATGTGCATGTCACTATTAACGTTTCAGGCCCGGTATAGTTCTTACTTGATGTAAAGAGAAGTCGTCCTTGAAGGTACCAAGCCGAAAGCACAGCTTCCGGAATTGAGTATTCCGTATACAGTACATAATTCGTATATGCTAACGGAAAAATTCTACAAACATTAAAACCCATTTGTAAAACGAATGTGCAATGACAACATCGTGGGTGTAATATGACTGAATGTCAACCTAATCATGTTTCCATGAGTTTTGAAACATCGCGAGCAATACCATGTTTACGTTAAACATTATAACATTTTGGTGAGTTTTGAGATGATTACACGATGCCATTTAGAAAGTGATGAAATGCACCATGTCGTATTTGGGATTTCAATATTCGCCAGCACACAAAAAAGTCAGCCTCCTAGCCCGCTTAGCCACCGACTTCCACAAAAATAAAAGTCGGACAACTGGTCGTCTAGACTGCGTATTTTGCGTACCCCTGTGATACGTGAAAAATTGGCACGGCTCTCACGGCCGAGGCTATGATTACACTATGCCATTTAGAAAGTGGTCAAATGCAACATATGTCATATTTGGGATTTCACCAATCCCGGTTGGGACTCAACCAAAAAAGTACTAGAATTTGTACTTTGCTGAGAAAGTGAAATCCCAAATATGACATATGTTTTGTTTTAAGATAATAAGAAATACAATGTTCTTCTCCGTGCTTGCATAATAACCCTTTCGTTTATCTATATAATGTAATTTATCTCATTTATGCATAGGGACTTACATTTTCAGCAAATTTTGTGGCCACCTCACCGAATAAGGAAAGCGCAGCCAACGACACAATTTGCTTTTTTCCTGCAGTTAATGAAAGATGCAAAGTTAAGAAATCAAAGTGTCTTTTAACCTGAAGCCATGTCTTTGTTCTTACTGACCCAGCCAGATAGATAGAAAACGAGATGGCATTTACAGCCACGATAATTAAGACACCCCCATGAATATGTGCTTCTAACAGAAAGTGCCCCAGTCGGAAGGCAGTGAGCGGAAATTCTAGGCAATCCTTTACAGTATCCAATGTGGAAATAGGAACAGGAAGTCCTCAGGCGATGGAAGGGTCGCCATGGACCTCTATACGCCACACTATATTGCCCGAAGATTACAAGTGACTCGAATGCCATCTGCACAAATGAAGCGATTGGTCTTTGAGTCAGTGTGTATGTATTTGTATCATATTTGTCTGAAGCAACGCAGCGTTAGTTGGTAAAAGTGACACAAGCTAATTTCAGAATCACAGTGTGTTCCAGCTATGCCATACACGTGCGAGTTGATGTTTGCTTTTTGTATAACGCCGCACTAAACATTGTCCCAACTGTAAATGGGTCTGGTCGACTCTGGACCAGACAATCTAGTGACTGATGTCATGAGCATCGTTTTAAGTAGGATACGATGACATGTGCCAAACACGTCAACCACCACGGATCATTTCAGTCGTCACTAACGACAAGGTCTTCAGGAATATCCTGCTTATGAGTCAAATCAAACGTCAATGATATCAGGTCAGTTCGAAGTATACTGATATAACAGGGTCACAAACTCATGCAAGAACAAGTCAAATGCTCGCCAGAAGGATGAAGGGAAAATGCAGTACACAGGAATTGCCTAACATGTATGTAAGCTTCAATGAAAAATGACCCATGTAAAACTCCATATTGTAAGTATGGTCAAAGGCGTAGCATAAACATATTGATGTACCATATACTAGACTGCAGCTTCAACGGCTAGAGTTGCTTTAATATTGTTTCTACGCTAAGGTGACGAAACAGTCTTACGGTCTTTCGAAACATCTGCATCTTGGAGCATCTGTACGAACTTAGTTCGGTCAAGTATGCAGTGTATGTTTTAATCATTGGAGCTGCAGTAATCTTAAGGGAATTTTGTTTTAAATAATGACAAAGATAAAAAGCATGGGGAATATGTGTAATTTCCGTACTTACATGAAAATTACATACATACATACATACATACATACATACATACATACATACATACATACATACATACATACATACATACATGCGTACATGCATGCCTACGTACGTACGTCTTTAGATCTGACTCTTAAATAGGGTTTCGTTTTTAATTTCTTTAGTCTGTAAAGTCTCAAAATCATCTTCAACATCATCTCCAACAACAACATAGCTTTTAGTGAGCGAGTGATTTCAGATTTAACATCACAACGGCAGTTAATAACCTTTAAGCATGCACGATTTACACAAGTTTTTAAATTAAACTGAATGATCCTTTATAGAGCAGGGTATTACGACATGTTTGACTCACCATTGCTGAAGTGACTTTTGATATTTAAAAAGAATTTAAACAGATAACAGCCAATGCGGAGTGATATGGGAGTTCTAAGGCAGCAAAGGTTAATCTAGCTTAGTAACTTCAAGAAGTGTTTTCGAAGAAGAAAGGGCTACTGCATCTTTCCTCATTTCATCCATCGTGTGAAGATAATATCATAACCCCCAGTTATCTAGCTTAGGTCCATTCAGGGAGCATATCGTTTGCTACAACACAATACCATCACCGAATGCAACCATTGCTTCTATTGAATTTTTTTGTAAGCCAGGTGTATGTTATTGTTACAGTACTTTTTAAACAGTATGATATTTCTGTGTTGTATTTTGGCGAGACACTTATTTCCCGAAGCTTTATTATCATAACGTGGACACCTAACACATCAGTGTGTTCTGAGGGTTGCATTACTTTGGAGTTTCTTCAATGATTCAGTTGATTCCCCCTTAAATAACCAGAATACAGTTTGAGGTGGCATTTAAATCGGCCCACTCCATTCGTTTTAGTGGTGGTAGCAGCTGTGCAAGTAGGTTTTACTCTGAACCACAAAGTTTTAGAAACTTTAAACAGAGCTATTAAATTACCTACCATGACCATGTCGAACCTGTTTATTCGTTAGTTTGTTGTTTTGTTTATTTTATTTTCTGGAAGAACTTAAATTGAGATTAACACACAACGGTCGGTAGTTCATCCCATTGGCTGACGTTCAGTGAGGCAATGTTGACAAGGATACCAACTATTACTCAACATATGTGGATGTGATACATAGAAATGGATTGACTATGGGCTTTGTAAAGCTCTTTGGACGAATAATTCAACATGGATAGTTTCATGATCGTGTGTTTGCTGCGGTACTGGCATAGTCCTTCCAAAGAACCACATGAACGTGTTTGATGCTCTGTCAAGCAGATAATCACTGCATTGCAGCACTTCAGGTGATAATTCCAAGCACTAGTTAGCTAGAGTTTATGGTGGTTTGGCTAGCATTTATTGAAAACGTCGCCCACACTGAGCAGTTTTATGTTGCCAATAAAACTTGACATTGACCATACGTTCTTGTGAGTGGTGGTCGTCGTACTAGCCCTGTAAAGACTAATCAGAGTTTGTAGAATACTAACCATAATTTGAACACTTAGATGAAGTTGCGTGGTACTATACTATAGTCCAAGGATTTTCCTAATTACCAAACTTAAATTTGAATTCTAACAAAATTATATGTTTTACATTCGCGTGCCTGAAAATATAAACCAGTGTGATGGCATCGTGAAAGCAGAGAGCCCTATGACGCCGTGACTGACACATTTGGTAAAAACTATGTAGTCTTGCAACATATCCATCAATGTCACCACGTGGCATGTTTTATGAACTATCTTGCCTATAGTAATAATATTTTGAATGGTTATCCTCAGACTTCGTAAATAACAGTGCACGTTTAGCCCACCCCTGGCCACTTATGGAGAAGATGAGCTATATAAACGAAAGCATTGATTGATAGACGTAGTTTTCTTCCGAGAGCATTTCAACAACTTGATGGTGTCCATTTAATTACATGATGGATCAAACTATTAGAACCCTCTTCGCGTTTGCGGAACCATTCTCTACTTTAAAATCAGTGATAAAAAGCCATTATAAGAAGACGATCTTGAAAGGAACTGTATCTAAGACCAAATGCGAGTATGAACACAGATAGTCCTGATATGTGAAGCAGATATTGCAAACCCTTCCTGAAAAATTCCGGTCCAACTCTGGCATAAGCTGTAGAATGTATTGTGCGTCACAAGAATTTCTCCCAGCTATTTATGACCCCAATAGCTATGGAGACATGGAGTCACTCCATTTCACGATAATTATCGCGATATTATTATTGCTGTTGAACGGCAAAGGTGCACGTAAGCCGGTTATTTCTGCCATCGTTTTACGTATAATATATGTAACATGGTCAGTGGTAATTGGGATTTGAAATTATGAAAACCAGGCGTGAAATAGAAATGTCTCTGGTGTTGGTGCTTCGGACTGTTTCTCCATCCAACTGACCAGTACTGGGTGGTCATGGCCATCGTATCCTAATCGAAACCCAATCTATTTGGTGTTCCGGCATGGCAGCACTGACCTTGGTGCAACCTTAATCTGTGCATTTGCCGCCTGAAGACGTGCTCTTTACATGGGCAGTATGTCTGATAAAAACATTTTTATTTCTATTTCATGAAGTCCGACACTCGATGTCGAATTTATTATCCTTCGAAATGATACATCATATTTGGAGCCATTCCAAAACTGAATCTTTTGACTTTACAATTTCCCTTCATCGCGCGGTTGTGAACTTTTAGAGCAATTGTATTATTTTCAAAATGTGCCATGTGCTGGGACATTTTGTCTTTGGACACTATTCCCACATGCATGAGTACAGGTTGATAAAATAAATTGTTCAGCATGTCATAATTGAGCCACTTGACAATGATTATGATGACGACGGTGATGATGGTGGTGGTGGTTATTAGTATTACTGCTGAACAGCAAAGGTACACGTCTGTCAGTGAAATTATGAAAACGAAAGGTGAATTGGAAATGTCTATGGTGTTGTTACGTTGGACTGTTTCTGTCCACCTGACCAGTACTATGTGGTCATGGAGATCATTCTATCCTAATCAAAGTCCAATCCAATTGGTGTTCCGGCACGTCAGCCCTGACCTTGGTACAACCTTAATCTGTGCATTTGTCGCCTGAAGACGTGTTCTTGATAAGAGTAGCGTTATCCCGTGATGGTCCAAAGAGGAAGTGCTGAGTTCATGAGGAAGTGTAGAAGCGGAGGCATCATTTGCTTCAAAGTAAGGTTATTCCCCTGAGGAACTATATCTGAACCCTCCAATTCAATGTCCACAGCGTCGTTAGTTGCCCTCATTGTAGAATATCTGTTTGCCATTGTATTTGCATGCTTCAACATGTTATGTTGAACAATATATGTTAACGGCCATATGTATACAACTAGATGTCGAACATTGATATTTGTTGAAATCTGATGATATTTGAAATTGCGTTAGAGATGTGACAACATATACGTTGTACAATGTAAATGCCATGTGGAAATAGTTGAAAGCATTTTGAGACTAATACAGTACATTAAAAGCACATTGCCTTTCACAAGAACTTTCACCGCCGTATCTAAACATGGTTCCTTCCTGTGATACATAAATATGAATAGACATTAGTTAAGAAACCATGTGACAAATAAGCTTCTTTTTCAAAGGAGGTACTTGGTAACTGGTCACGAACGTTTATAAATGTCGGACTTGGTTGATGCATGCCACTGCAATTTTGCAGAAGGATGCTTATGATGTCCATCACAGGATTGTCTGAACTTCATTTGAGTTTTCACAGACAGGCACAATATAGATATGCAATATGGCTGAAAGAGACGTTTAGCGAAGAAAAATAGCTGGAAGCATATGTTCTGTAAGTTACACATGTTGGCTTTCATCTTATGTTTATATTTGAATAACAAACGTTATATTCTAATGAGCTTACGTAATTAAAATAGGGACCAAGAAAACAGTCATCAAGTTAGCAGAGAACCCGCCTTAAGACTGCAGGCGACCATGCTTAAAGAACTTAAACTCTACAAGTAATGCGATTGGTTCAACAACTAAACAAGTTACTCAGTTTCATTCAGTTCTATTCTGCAGGTTTCTATCTTCAGTAATAAGACAGAAATGTTGTTTTTTGTTCGAAAATAAAAGGAACATATATATATATGCATACATGGGTTCAGTTATTATCTGATTTCTAGTGTAAGGACAACTTTCTGCAAAATGTTTTGACTAAAACCTGACTCATGACATTATAGAAACAAAACTTTTAGGAAATAGAATATGAGCACCCAGTGAAATGGCTGTTCTCTTGCACCACGGAACCGAGGATACTGACCAGCCAGTGAATGGTAGCCTGCATGCTCAGTGAACGCGTCTACTTTTACTGATGCCAGTTAGACGTCAAAGCATTTGGGAGCAGAGACGCTGGAGAAATTGAAGATGGTCTCGAATAATGAAATAATATTTTCGCAGGAAATTCTTGTTATGTGTGGACGTGTCTAGACACGTTCTTATGAACGTCAAGAAAACAATCACCGTAGCATAATGTATAAGGGGTGACGGGCTAGCGATACTATGGGAATGTAGCTGACTTTCCACGTACTACCAAGAAAACATCACAGTAACATAACAAAGAAGGGGTCACGGGCTAGCGATACTATGGGAATGTAGCTGACTTTCCACGTACTACCAAGAAAACATCACCGTAACATAACATAGAAGGGGTCACGGGCAAGCGATACTATCAGCATGTAGCTGACTTTCCACGTACTACCAAGAAAACACACTGACATCATTAGTTGTTCCATGTGCGTGTCATGCTCGACCACCTTTTGTCATTCACGACGAGATGGTTTCTGTCCCCTTAGCACTCAATACCTCCAGCCGAAAATCATGACGAGCATGCAATGGCCGACCATGACCCTTTCTGCAGTATTATATTAGAGGCAGCTATTATATTTGGAAGTATTGCTGACCACGCAGAAAAGAAATACGAAAACATGATGTGATTAAATTAGTGTACTCGTCCTGTGCCACAGAACTCAAAAGGACCTCATTTATGGCATGTTTTGTGTATGGTGATTTAGAGTGATTACAGAGTCTTTTGTTTCTCAAGTAGTCTCTAATGGACAGGAAATGACCTGGTCAGCTGTGTTAACATGAAAACAGCCAAAACTTTGCAAGCCGTGTCAGACAAAATATTGACAACTAACATTTACTTGTATCTGGCAGTTATAGCGTACATGCTTCTCAGGAGGGAATTAGCAACATTCACCAAATAGCGTTAGTTCCTCCACAGATATAGTATATTCAATTAAACATCGCCTAATTACATTTACACTCTCCTAAATTAACTTATTGATACAAATGTGAATGTAATTCAAAGATCGTATTTTTATCATCTACTGGCATTGTGTCTGAGCCTGCAAGTCTGATGTTGCACAGGATGAATGTCTAAAGAATTATTATTTTAAAGGCTGGAAAGTCTTAACATTTCAAAGTGTGTGTGTGCGTGTGCGTGCTCCTGCGCACGTGCGTGTCCTTATTGGTCAGTCCACATTGCACAGACTGATAGAAAGCCGCTCGCAAAATATCGTTTTTGTCAAAAGACGTTTGCAGTGTTATAGTTAAAAATCTGTCAGCTGCTGAAGAAGGCATGTTATTGTAGCTAGCATTAAAAATTGATCAATTGGACTAATAATTGAGTAAATGACATGTAAATAATATGTGAACGCGCCGCGACTGGAATACTTACCAGAGTTGAACTGCATGAAGGTATATGTATTTTCTGCAGGAACCTGAGATTAACATACAACATGTACAGTCAGTAGGAGGTACTTTCGACCAGGACATCAACTATTACTCAACATAACAACTATGGTGATACATTGGATTGAATGTGGGCTTTGTTACGATGTAGTACAAGCTCTTTGGACGAATAATTCCACATGGGTAGTTTCATGATCGCGTGTTTGTTGAGGTACTGACATTTTCTTTCTAAAGAACCACATGAAACGGGAGCTTGTTTGATGCTATGTCAAGTAGATAATTACTGCACAACAGCACTTCAGGTGATAATTCCCCACGCTTGCGGGACATAAACACAACGTTCCGATCAGTTCACGGATTGCAATCACACACACCGTGCCTTTTTCGTTGCCACCGACCAATCCTTGACATTGTGTTGATGCGCTGAGCATGACGCTAGACCTATGTAAACCTATCAATGTTGTCAGCATTTCCTGCATACTAACTATGATTTCAACTCTAAGATCAAGTTCTGTGATACTAGACGCTTGAAAGTTTTCATATTTAACAAACATTTAAATTTAATTTAGAATTAATTTAAATTCTAAAGGCACTATATGTTTTGCATTCAGTTGCCTCCAAACATAAACTCGACATCATGATCCAAGAGAACATTATAAAACAATGGTAAAGAAATAAGATTGGACAACACATGCATTAGTGTCAAAATTGGTATGTTTTATGAAATACCTTGTCTGAGGTAATAATATTGTGGATAGATCTCTTCAAACGTCGGAAAAAAAACAGTAACCATTTAGCCCATCGTAGGCCACTGACGGAGAAAATTAGCCATGTGGACGAAAGTCTTGATTGATAGACTTAGTTTTCCTCCTGGAGGATTGCTAGATGTGAGTGGTGTCCATTAAGACACATGATGAAGCAAACTATGAGAACCTCCTGTCCAATCCATCTCTGGAATATGTTGAAGAACTTGTACGTCACATGATTTGCTCATAGCGATTTACGGCCCCAACGGCTGCTGAGGCATGATAGCCTGGAGTCCCTCCATTTCACGATAATTATCTTTCCTAATGTTTCTATTACTGTGTGGGAATTGGAAGAGATAGTGCGATCACCCAATGATTGTCAGTGAAGAGTGAATGTTTCCGTCATGTCTGATAAAAAACATTTGTATTTCTATTTCATGAAGTTAGACACTCGACGTCCAATTTATTATCCTTCGAAATGATACATCATATTTGGAGCCATTCCAAAACTGAATCTTTTGACTTTGCATGTACATTTCCCGTCATCGCGTGGCTGTGAACGTTTAGAGCAATTGTATTATTTTCAAAATGTGCCATGTGCTGAGGCATTTTGTCTTTGGACACTATTCCCACATGCATTAGTGCAGGTTGATAAAATAAATTGTTCAGCATGTCATAATTGAGCCACTTGAGAAGGACTGACAATGATTATGATGACGACGGTGATGATGGTGGTGGTGGTTATTAGTATTACTGCTGAACAGCAAAGGTACACTTCTGTCAGTGAAATTATGAAAACGAGAGGTGAATTGGATATGACTATGGTGTTGTTACGTTGGACTATTTCTCCATCCACCTGACCAGTACTACGTGGTCATCGAGATTATCGTATTCTAATCAAAGTCCAATCCAACTGGTGTTCCGGCACGTCAGCCCTGACCTCGGTGCAACCTTAATCTGTGCATTTGCCACCTGAAACGTGTTCTTTACATGAGCAGTATATATAATCACATAACTGTTGCTGTGACCATCCCCGTTGATCCAAAGAGGAATCATTGTGTTCAGGAGGACGTGTAGACATGGAGGCATCACCTGCCTCAAAGTAAGATATCAGCAGCGTCTCTTATTGCCTACATTGTAGAATCACTTTTGGAAATTGTATCGAATGTTGGAACTTGTTTGCGTGAACAAATATATGTTAACAGCAAAATACATACAACTAGACCTCGAATATTGACATTTGTTGAAATCTGACACATGATGAGGTTATTTGGAATTGCTATAGAGAACTGACTACATGTACGTTGTACATAGTGTGTAAGTGCCAAGGGAATATAGTTGAAATTAATTCTCAGATTAATGCAGAACATTAAAAACGCATTGCCTTTCACAGGTTCTTCACCACCGTACCTAAACATTCCTATAACATAGAAATATGTAATAGATACTAACTGTGCATCTGCATGACAAACGGTCTTCAGCAATATAGGTAAAAGGTGACAAACGGCGCTGCGTGTCCAACATGGTTGATGCATATCATCCCTAGTGTGCAGAAGGATGCTCATGATGTTCATCACAGGATTGTCTGGACCTCACGTAAGTATTTACAGACTGCCATTACACAGCTATACCATCGCCGAACATGCATTAAGCAAAGAAAAAAGAAATATATGGTATGTAAGATATTTTTGGTAAGTTTGACTTTGTACAAAAATGCACAGCTGATCCAATAATGGATACCTGAGATTTCCCGTCCTTCGCGTTTGGAGGGATATGGTACAGCCACATCCCCATCTGTCTAATTCAGATTCGATATATTGATTGTATACTTTAATTACCCGCTCCAGGAGCATGCTGCGGAGAAAATGCATTAATACACTTGATAGTTCTTTATGATTTTCTTTACGATTTCCTATAATCGATTTTGGACTTCCTTATTTCACGCCTTTTGGCACTAAGGGTTATGCCAGTGTGTATCCCTGGTTTGTATAACGATGTGTATGAGTTCTAGGTGACCCTTCCCTTCCGTGTCCCCAATACTGAACAGTTGTTGGTTATAACCCACCATTGAGAATCACTTGGATATAAATCGGCTAAAATAAACATGATTGAAGCATGAAAACGCTGGAAGAATGTCTGTCGTTAACTTTGCACAGATATTTTCAAAAGCATAAGCTGAGAAAAAAATACAAGTAGCCTTAAAATAAGTTCCTAGAATTTGAAATGCCTAGATGAACATTAAATAGCTAAGGTAATTTCTTTAAGAAGTCTTCTCTCGTCCGTTTTATATTCTGTGTAGTTTGGTGAATGGTTCACCGTTTTTGACACACGGACACTAATACTGGGAAGTTGATGTCATGTAAGCATTTAGTTCCATAGAACTTCAGTATATTTAATCACTGTCACAAATATACGATCTTGATATGTGCAAAGAAATATTTGCAGTATGGCCTCATATTAGTCTAAATAGACATGATATGGTTGGCGTAAAATTAATGATTGCATTGATCAGTTCATCAGACTGTGGAAAGATGATGCTTTCGTAAACACATGCCCGTTGGTCCATCGTGATTGACGTGTATGGAAAGACAGTTTCCAGTTGTTATGTTCTGATGTACCAGCTGCAGGGGAAGATCTTATTTACGTGAACACTAACAAATCTTAGTCCAATACACCCGAAAGAGAATTATCCGTACTGAAAGTGTATAAGGGACGCATCACTGAAAGTCAGTGCACACATATATGTACAGTGCACTCAAGTAAAACATATTTCCCCCTTGATCAAACAGTGTATTTCAATATGCCAAATGCGCCACACATCACAGACGCGGGGTAACAACGTTCAGTTTGCTAAATAATTGTTGGCAACAGAGAACTTGTCCGGTGGCGTCCTGACGAATGTCATGTAACAGTGAACGTAGCATAATATATATTATTAGGCTGACGGGATGACGGTGTCAAATAGACTGTTGCTGACTTTTTCTCCATTGAAGGTACTACCAACTAACCACTCTGACAATAGTTGTTCCTTGTGCGTGTCATGCTCGACCACTTTTGTCTTTCAAGACGAGGTCACTTGTGTCCCTAAGGTGCGCGTCGTCACTGAATACTCACATCAGCAAATCATGGCCAGCAGGCAATGGCCGTCCAAGACCCGTGGATCTCCCCTTCCAAAATCTTACATTAGAGGCAGCCATTTCATTTGGGATTATTGCTGACCATGAGAAGAGAAATGATAAAATATCACATGATTGACGTGTATTCATCACATACCACAGAACTCAAATAGACTTGATTCATGGATGTTTGTGACTATATGGCGTCTTACAGTACGATCAGAGTCTTATGTTCCGCGAATATTCTACTTTGAAAACAAACTGACCTGACCAACTGAGAACAATTTATGAACTTCATGTTCACGGATCAAAATGCTAAACATTCACAAGCTGGGTCGGACAAAATATTGACAAAGAAAATTTGCGTGTAGCTGGCAGGTATGGCGTACATTTGTCTGAGGAGGGAATTCGTTTACAATCCCTAAATAGTGTTAGTTCCTCCCCAGGGATAGTATATCCGATTAAATACCATCTAATCATTTTCATAACCTCCCAAAGTACATTAATGACACAAATGTGAGTTTAACTTAAAGATCGTATGTCAAAATCTCCTGGCATTCTGTCTGAGCCTGCAAGGCTGATGTTGTACAACACTAATAAGTCGCAAATGTAACAGGACATAGATAGAAAGTCTCCTGTAGGTTAACATTACTTGAAGGGTGACTGGAAAGTTTTAACTTAATAAAGAATTGGGTGTGGGTGCGTTCGTGCTTAATGTTTCGTCCACATTACACCGACAGATATAAAGCCACACATTTTCATGGCGTGCTGTTTGTTACAATTTATTAGTTATATAAAGTTGAATGCTAATGTATGGAAACATTTCCCATCCATTATGCATTTTACTTGGTGAACACAGTGACCAGGGTAAAGGATGAATCTCATTGGAATGTATGTCCTGTATTAAATTGTCTCAGATTACTATTTAGAACTGAATCTGAAACAACACAGAGTGTACATACAGCGTACGCCATGATCACCCTACATGATGAAAGCATGTAACAAGATTTTATATTTATCTTGAACGCACGCAAAATCCATAATTATAGAAAATCAGTTTTGTGCACAGACTTCAGTGTACGATTTCGACTACATCGAAACCATGGCCTTCTTAATCTCAACCCATCACTGGTTATTCCAAATGTCTCCTAACAGGTTACCGTCTCTTGCAACGCCAGAAACACATGCACAGGTCGCCCTCCTCATATGTCCTACCTGTGAGGCGATCAGACGCAAATTATCTACCAGAATAGTATAAAAGCACTCATCTGTCGATACGTTTGAAAGACTACGAGCCAACAAACATGAGAAACGTACCGTTTGTTTTGCCTTTTTTATCATAAAGGTATTTAAGACGGGCGAGATATAAGTTTAATCCTTCCCGTCTACCTGTATACCTTACATTATCATAATGTGTATTTGTCTACCCTCAGGTTTATGTACCAAGTCAAAATTGCTACTCAAGAAGTTTGTACATCACTATCTATACATTATCATTCAATTCGTATATTCATTTATCGATACATGTTCATGTTACAATGAGATTGTGAAACTGACGTTGGCTTCTTCGACTAAACAGATACTAGACGTTTTCACAAGTTGTTACAAATTGCAAAGCACTTCACATAATAAACAACGTATACTCCTGCTGGCGACCCTCTTCGAGATAATTAAGAGGAAATAAGTTGCACCGGAGGCCAGACATCACCTTATAGGTGATTCCTGTTAACAACGGACACCGGCACCAACAATATTAGATATTATCCAAAACACCGAAACAACCAAGTTGTCGTTTTAGAAGTCGTTTTAGTTAATAAACTTGAACCAATGTAGATAGTTTAAATTTCCTTAATTCTGTCCAATGAAAATGGAACTGCTTTGTTTATAGATTATGACAACCGTCTGATATATATTTATGAAGGTATTTCTGGACAATTACCTATATCACTGCTTGCGGAGAGGCATGGATGTTGATTCAATAAGGAAAACGCAGCCAGCGCCAATGCTTTTTTCCTACGGTTAATGAATAGATGCAAAGTTAAGAAAACCATTAACCTGTGTCCTTTAACCTGCAGCCATGTCTTGCTTCTTCCTGACCCAGCCAGATAGATAGAAAACGAGATGGCATTGCAGACACGATAATTAAGGCACCCCCACGAATAAGTGCTTCCAGCAGAAGGTGCACAAGTCGGCAGGCCATGAGCGGAAATTCTTGGTAATCCTTTACAGTATCCAGTGTGGAAATAGGAACAGGACGTCCTCAGGCGATGGAAGAGTCGTCATGAAAATCTACAGGTCACAGTATATCGCCCGACGATTGCAAATGACTCGAATGCAATCTCCACAATCGATTCGGATTCGTAGTTGTATCATATTCGTCTGAAACTACGACGCAAGCGTTTGTAGGTAAAAGTGACACTAACTATTTTCATGATCTGTTTGTTCCTGCAATACCATACATGAACAAATTGATGTTCGTCTGTTGTGTAACACCGCACTCAGTAATGTCCCAGCGGTATGAAGGCGGTCTGTAAATGGGTCTGGTCGACTGTGTACCACACAGTCTAGTGATTGATGTCATGAGCATTGAACCTTGTAAGTACGATACCAGGGATGCTTTTGGTCGTCTCAAACAACAAGTAGGGGTTAGTGAAGACCATTTTTAACCACGGAAACCTGCTAATGAGTCACGACCACACAGTGATGATATCAGGCAGTTGGGTGTATGCTGACATACCGTACACAGGAATTGCCAACATGTATGTAAGTATCAATAAATGTATGAAATACTGACACAGATAAGGAGCATAGGGGATACTTGCATCCAAATTACGTCGTATTAATATATGGAGACCAAGGTTTTACAGCCATGACCAGTAACTGCCACACCTTAGGGCCAAGTTAACATTTATCCTCGAATTTCATTTGTCGATTTATTCAAGTAATCCACGTCTCATAATTTCAATCAAGAACTGCTAAACCAAACAAACAAAATGGTGCAATGTTCCAAAACCATTTTCGAGGTCATAATCAGTGAAATGTATTCCTATGCAACAATGAGAAAAGTTAAAATTATTAGAGATCTATCTGTATATTTCAGCATGTTGCTGTTTCTATTTACCTGAAAAAAAAATCATTTTACAAAGCTTCGTGAGCATACGGTCGCCATGAAGTAAAATCATGAGGTTGTGGTACTTCACCCATCCCGAGTGACTTCAAGTGGAAATATACATACATACGTCTTTAAATCAGACTCTCAAATATGGGTTTCGTTTATAATTTCTAAGGGCTGTAAAGTCCAAAAATAGAACATCATCTTCAACAACAAAATAGGGTGAATGGGTGAGTGAGTTAAGATTTCACATTACATCGGCCAAATCGTGACCAAAGTAGTCTTTACGTTTGCACGATATACACGCTTTCTCATATTAAACTGAAAGATCTTTTATAGACTAGGATGTTACGACATGTTTGGGTCACCATTGCTGTAGCTACTTTTGATATTTAACAAGAATTTAAGCATATTACAGCTGCCCTTAGTCTGGAAACGCAAAAAAGAAGGCTGAGTTTATTTTTTCTCTGATGAAATATCGGCGAAAAGGCATATGGTCCTGTTCACAGAGCGCAGGTCACAAATCACTTGAAGGTAAGCATCCTTGAGCTTGGACAATCCTTGGATGGATGTTTGGCAGCTTCTCTTCAGAGTTTCTAGGACTTCCATCCTTATCCACAAAGAAGCACATGTAATACATGTGGCCTGACCTAAGGCAAATGAGTTTGTTCAAATTGCACTGTTCACACAGCAGCAAATGGGAGCCCGGTTGGATGAAGTGACTATAACATTCTAGCGCCTAACAGGGAGCTTGAATTTTCCGGGATAATAAGATTCAGGTTCGGAATAAGCACCGCGAGCAATCACTTGATGTTTGGAGACTGTCCTAAAGAATAAGACTTACTATTAACATTTATTAATCAGATTTTTCGCACTTTTTCATGTTTTCGGGGTTTTTTATATCTTGCGACTTACATCAACATTTCAACATAATATAACATGTTTTGGTAGCCTTTTGTTTGCTAAATGTTATCATTCCGATCAATATAATTACATTTATATAGGGAGTTGTAAGACAGTGGCCTAACATGGGAGCTCTCCATCCGCAAAAGTTAATCTAGCTTAGAAAGTTCTGGAAGCGATTTGGTAGACGCTAGGGACCACTGCATTTCTCTATCTTCTCCATTGTGTGAGGATTATATGGTACACTCCAGCTTTCCAGCTTAAATCTATTCAAGAAGAGTATCTTTGCTGCTAAATAAATACCATCACTGACTATAACCATTTTCATAATTTCATATTTTTGTGAGCCACCAGTCATTTTATTATACGTTTTTATTAGTATGATATTTCTATGCTGTACCTTTCTGAAACACTTTCGATACATATTTGCCATCGCGTTCTTCACTGATTCAGCTGATGTTCCGTGGTATATTCGGAATAGGGTTTAAGGTGATATTACATTTTGAATGGTAGTTGTATGACACTGGAGAATACGGAAAGTCCCGGGTCAGCAAAGATTAATCCAGCTTAGAAACTTCTGGCAGTTTTTGTGTACAGACAAGCGGCCAACGCATTCTTCCAACGTCTCTGTTTCATCCCGTCCAGCCTCTGTGTGGAGATTATATTTTCAGCCCCCTTATCCAGCTAGGTCAATTTGGGAAGCGTCTCTGCGTTGCTGCTAATTACTATCACTGACCATTACCACTGCTATTTAAATTTTCACAATGTGCTTCCTTACCTTCAATTTGTCTTTAAGCCTGGTTCAATTTATTATACGATTTTAATAGTATTATATTTTTATGTTGTATGTAGGTGTAACGCTTTGCGTACTTATTTCCGGTTGGTTTATTGTCATATCGTTGACACGTTGTCTTCAATGTGTTCTGAGGATAGCATCACTTTTGGCTTTCCCTACAGATTCAACTGACACACAGTAGTATAGCCTGAATACAGTTTAAATACAGTGGGAAGCGTCTCTCCGTTGCTGCTAATTACTATCACTGACCATTACCACTGCTATTTAAATTTTCACATTGTGCTTCCTTACCTTCAATTTGTCTTTAAGCCTGGTTCAATTTATTATACGATTTTAATAGTATTATATTTTTATGTTGTATGTAGGTGTAACGCTTTGCGTACTTATTTCCGGCTGGTTTATTGTCATATCGTTGACACGTTGTCTTCAATGTGTTCTGAGGATTGCATCACTTCTGGCTTTCCCTACAGATTCAACTGACACACAGTAGTATAGCCTGAATACAGTTTAAAGCGTTAATAATCCAGCCCACTCCACCCCAGCCCGCTTAAATTACCTACAAAACCATGGCTCTAGATAAAGTGTCAAAACGGCATAATCGTATTGTCTGCAAGACCTGTAACTGAGATTAACACACAACAGTCGGTAGTTTTATCCCACTTCCTGACGTTCAGTGAGGCAATTTTGACTAAGATACAAACTAGTACTCAACATAACAACGACGTGGATACATCAAAATGGATTGACTGTGGGCTTTGTAACGATGTGTTACAAGCTCTTTGGACGAATAATTCTACATGAGTAGTTTCATGATTTCATGTTTGTTGAGGTGCTAACGAGGTCTTTCTAAGGAAAATATTGAAAGGGAACGTTTTAATGTTCTGTCAAGCAGATAAGTACTGCACGGCAGCACTTCAGGTACACTGATTGCAATCACATAGACCGTGCCAGAGTGTACGGTGGTTTGGCTAACGTCTATTGAAAACGTCGTCCACACTTAGTACTTTTTCGTTACCACCAACACTTGACATTGACCGACTATGTTGTTGTGCAGGTCAGTGGTCCTAGCTCTAGGCCTGTATATACTTATCACTGTTGTCAGCATTTCCCGCATACTAACCGTAATTTCAACTCTTAGATCAAGTTCCGTGATACTAGACGCTCAAGGATTTTCCAATTACCAAACTTAAAATTAAATTCTAAAGGTTTTGCATGTTTCACATTCTCTGCCTCCAAACATAAACCCGTGTAATGATATGTGGGACTCCAGAGAACTCTATGAAGCCATGGTAAAGAAATAAGATTGGACAAAAGATCTTTAGTCTGGCAACACATCCATCAGTGTCAAAACTGGTATGTTTTTTGAAATACCTTGTCTATGGTAATAACATTTTGAATAGTTCTCTTCAAACGTCGGAAACAACAGCACACATGTAGCCCATCGTAATCCACTGACGGAGAAAATTAGCCATGTGGACGAAAGTCTTGATTGATAGACTTAGTTTTCATCCTGAAGGATTTCTACATGTCAATGGTGTCCGTTTAGTCACATGATGGAGCAAACTATGAGAACCTTCTTTCCAATCCATCTCTGGAATATGTTGAAGAACTTGTACGTCACAAGATTTGCTCATAGCGATTTACGGCCCCAACGGCTACGGAGACACGATTGCCTGGAGTCACTCCATTTTACGATAATTATCTTTCCTAATGTTTCTATTACTGTATGGGAATTGGAAGATATAGTGTGGTCACCCATGGGTCTTCAACGAAGGGTAAATGGTTCTGTCATGTCTGATAAAAACATTTTCATTTCTGTTTCATAAAGCCCAACACTCTGTGTGGAATTTATTATTAGCCTTTGAAATGGTACGTCATATTTGGAGCCATTCCAAAACTGAATCTTTTGAATTTACTTTTCCCTTCACTGCGTGGTTGTGAACTTTTATGGCGTTTTTATTATTAAGAAAAAACATATGCCACGCATTGTATTTTGTCTTTGCACAGCATTCACACATGCAAGACTAGGAGGATAAATCAAATTTTGTTCAGCGTGTCTTGAGGAAATCGTGAAGTACAGACGATGATGATGATGACGACGACGATGATGATGATTATTATCACTGTTGAACTTACAAGAGTGTCTGTTATTTATGATATCCTTGTATGTACAAAATGCGTAACTTGAACAAGGGGAATTAGGATTTGAAATAATGAAAACCAGACGTGAAATAGAAACGTTTCTGGTGTTTTTACCATGGATATTGGTTCTCCATCCAGCTGAACAGTACTAGGTGGCCGTGACCATCACGTGGTGCATCGTATCCTAATCGAAATCCAATCTAATTGATGTTCCTGCACGTCAGTCCTGACCTTTGTACAACCTTAATAGGTGCATTTGCCGCTTGAAGACATGTTCTTGTTCACATAGCTGTCGCCATGACCATCACCGATGACCCATGGAGAAAGCATTGTGTTCAGGAGGAAGTGTAGACAAGGCGGCATCACCTGCCTCAAAGTAAGGTTATTCTCCACAGGAACTATATCTGAACACTCCAAACCAACGTCCATTATTGTCCACAATATAGAATCTCTTTTGGACATTGTGCTGCATGCTTCAACTAGCTTGGGTGAACACATATATGTTAACGACAAAGTATATACCACTAGATGTGGAATATTAATATGTGTTGAAATCTAACACAATATGAGGATGTTTGAAATGTCAGAGGTCTGAGTACATGTAGACTGAAGCGTGTAAGTACCAAGTGAATATAGTTGAAATTGATTCTCAGTTTAATGTAGAACACTAAAAACGCATTGTCTTTCACAGTAACTACTCTACCGTACCTAAACATGGTGTACTCCTATAATATAGAAATATGTACAGATGTTAGTTGCGCGTCTGCATGACAAATGGTCTCTAGCAATATATTTAAGAGGTGACAAACGGCTCTGAGTGTCCGACTTGGTTGATGCATGTCAGTCCAATTTTGCAGACGGATGCTGATGACGGTCATCACAGGACTGTCTGGATCTCACTTCATCATTTACAGATTACCACTATACACAGTTGCTATAACTGAACGTGCATTAAGCAAAGAAAACACAGAAATGTATGGTATGTAAGGTATGTTGGGTATGTTTGACTTTGAAAAGTTTCCACAACTGACCCAACAATGGGTCTTTGTTTCCAGCCCTTCGCGTTTAGGAGGGATATGATTGAGCATTCGTAAACATCATTCGTAAACATCACAACCTCACACGTCTAATTCATATTCGATATATTGATTGTATACATTGAATACCCTCCCCAACGCCTTAGAGCATACTGCAGGGGATAGTAATCAATGTACTTGATAGCTCTTTATGACTTCCTTCCCATATATAAACTAGTTTAGACGTCCTTTATTCAAGTAAGTTGGAGCTAACAGGAATATGCCGGACACTAGACCTCTGCGGTGTGTAGCCCTGGTCTGCATAGCGATGTTTATGACTTCTAGGTGACCTGTCTCTTCCGTCTCCCTATTGTTGGTGGGAACCCACCATTGAGGATCACCTGAATATAAATCGGCTAAAATAAACACGATTGAAGCATGAAGCCGCTGGAAGAGCGTCTCTCGTTAGAGTGACTAAGTGATCAATAGACCACCTCTTGTGTGTGGACCAGCATATAAAGTAGCAGTCAACTCCTTTCAACGGAAACATAGCTGATGCATCCTAAAAAGGGAAATGGGATTCACTGATATTTTCGAATTATGAAATCTATTATTTATTTGGTGTAAAAATAATCATTAGGAAGACGAAACCTAAAACAGCGGTGTAAAGATGCAATTTTGACACCATACAAAATAGCATCTAATTTTGCACCGACATTTTCATACACAAAAGTTGAAAAAATGACTACAAGATGACAGAAACATGACCCTGGTAGTTCAAATGCCTTGATGAACATTAAATAAGTAAAGCTTATTACTTTACGAATAATTCCTTTCAAGTCAGAGGCACATTATATCTCCTTGTGTAGTAATTCCGACTACGTTTTTATGTTCTGAGTAGTTTCATAGACTGGTTCACTGTTCTAATGACACACGGCCAACTAATTTTGTGAAGTTAATGTCATGTAACAATTTAGTTTCAGAGAACATTTAGTAGATTTAATCATTGTCACAAATATAACGATCTTGATATGTGCGAAGAAATATTTGCAGTAAGACCTCATGTGAGTCCAGTTAGGCATGAAATGGTTCGAGTAAATACGATCTTAATGATTGCATTGATCAGTTCATCAAACTTCTCCAGCTGTTTATGTTCTGATGTACCAACTGCAGGGGTGATCTTATTTAACTGAACACTAACCAAAACTTGCATGACATATCACTGAATATCAGAGCACACATATATATGTACATCGTACGCAGGTAACCCATGTTTCCTCCTTGATCAAAAAGTGTAACTGTTTTATTTCATTATCATAATGAACCCAGGCATCGCAGACGCGGGGTAACAACGTACTATGGACTAATTGGTGAATAATTAGAGGGAACAATGGACGTATCTGGTGGCGTCCTAACGTATGTCATGCAATCAGGAAAGTAGCATAATATACATTAGGCTGACGAGATGACGGTGTCAAATAGAATGTTGCCGACTTTTTCTCCAGTGAAGGTACTACCAAGACCATACGCTGACAATAGTTGATCCATGTGCGTGTCATGTGCGACCACGTTTGTCATTCAAGACGAGATCACTTGTGTCCCTAAGATGCGCGTCGTCACTGAATACTCACATCAGCAAATCATGGCCAGCAGGCAATGGCCGGCCAAGGCTCCTGGATCTTCCCTTTCAAAATCTTACATTAGAGGCAGTCATTTTATTTGGGATTATTGCTGACTATGCAGAAAAGAAATGCGAAAACATCATATGATTACATACGTGTACTCAGAATATACCACAGAACACAAACGGATTTGATTTACGGTTGTTTGTGACTAAGTGGTGTCTTACAGTACGATCAGAATCTCATGCTCCACTAATATTCTCCTATGAAAACATACTGACCTGGCCAACTGTGAACAATTTATGAAGTTAATATTCACGGATCAAAATGCAAACAGATGTTCTCAGATTACAATATAGAAACGATCAACAAGCTAGGTCGGACAAAATATTGACAAAGAACATTTCCTTGTAGCTGGCAGGTATGGCGTACATTTGTCTGAGGAGGGAATTCGTTTACAATCCATAAATAGTGTTAGTTCCTCCCCAGGGATGGTGTATCCTATTAAATACCACCTAATCATTTGCATAACCTCCCGAAGTACATTAATGACACAATCGTGAGTTTAACTTAAAGATCGTATGTCAACATGTCCCGGCATTCTGTCTGTGCATGCAAGGCTGATGCTTTACAATACTAGTAAGTCACAAGTGTAACGGAACTCAGGGAGAAAGTCCCCTGAAGGTTAACATTTTGAAAGTGTGACTGTGGACATTACATAGACTGATATAAAGTCACGCATTTTCAAGTGGTGTTCAGATTGTTACATATTGCTTTTGACATTAAGTCAGGAAAAGATGGATTTAGATATGCTTATGCATCGAAATATTTCCCATCCATTTTACATTTGAATTGGTAAAAGCAGTGCCCAGGATAAAGGATCATCCTCATTCGCCTTTGTTTTCTAATCAGTTCCTGTTATGCTGTATACGAATCGTTCCTGTTATGGTGTATTTCAGTTTGTAATGAAATAAGCGGTGGAATGTATGTCTCATGTTAGATGTTCTCACATTACAATATAGAACTGAATCTGAAACAACAGGAAACTTAGGTCATCCTCAGTGATCGTCCAACATGATGAAGCATATAAAAAGATTTTGCATTATTTTTATTGTGCTTTTACACGAAAAAAAATCCAAAATTAATGTTGGACACAGAAATCAAAGTACGATTTCGACTACATCGAAACCAACTCCTTATCAATCTCAACACAATACTTGTGATTCCAAACGTCTGCTAACCGGACCCTTGCAAAGATATGTATGTCCTGCGTATGAGGAGAGCAGGTTAAAGTGTCTACCAGAACATCATATAAAGCATGGAGCATGTCGATATTTTTGAAAGACTGCTAGCCAATCAACATGAAGTACTTACCCTGTGCTTAGCATTTTTTATATAACAAAAATATGTAAGACTAGAGAAACGTAAGTTTAATCCTTCCCGTGTGACCTCGTACACCTTTCATTATTATGCCAGGTATTTGTCTACCCTCAGATCACCAAGTCTAAATTGCTACTCAAGACGTTTGTACATTTCTAACTGTACATTCATTCATTCATATAAAGTTAATATGTTACCGCCAGATTGTGTAATCAGTCATTTCATGAAATGACAAAAACATTTCGTAACTACGAGGGTCAGCCGTTTCATTTTATGTAACAACAATCAATATATTTCAGTCATTTCACGAAATTTCATTTCATCTGTATGTGGTTTACAGGTGTTAGTGTGGAACAAACAGGTGTAAATTTATGCTTCAAGAGCAATTGATGAAAGCTGCCACAACGGTTTTAACTGTTAGTGACTATAAGTGATGTTGAAATTGGGACCCACTTTTGTAGATTACGTTAAGTGGAAATTCGGAAGTCACTGAAGCATATTCGAAAGCGGAATGAACACGTAGGGCGAACCACAGCTCAAACACTAGCTGAAGTCTATGGTTTATGTGATTGATGCAGCCTGTATGATGGGTACATTATTAAGAGGAAATAAGTGGCATCGGAGGCCAGACATCACGATATAGGGCATTCCTGTTAATGATGGAGAATGGCACCGTGATAGACTAGATATTATCATCATTACACATTTTCTAAACACCGGAACACCCATTATTGCTGCTAATACTCTGTACTTTCTGTCGTAAGTACTGTTATGTGTGTAGAGGTATGATTAGGAGCGATGTTGTTTTGTTAACGTGTATTTACGAGGTGCCCAATGTCTGCCTATGAATATCTTAACATTTCATCGTCTGAAGAAGATCCAATACTTTTCCTTTCTCTAGATGTGAAGGTAAATCAAAGAGAAAGATAATAATTTTTAAATATACCTAATCTCAAGTAAAACATTACTTTGAATTGTATAATCGACCGCTTTCAACAGGCAATTCTTGCGTCTTTAAATATTGTCCCGCCACCTTTACATAGAATAGAATCATAGAATCAGCATTGTGGATATCAATATTACATTGAAAACAACGCTCCTCAATATTTCTAAGGATTCAGACAATTTTAAGTGTATGTCAATCAATAAAATAAAACGTGTTCATCTTCTTAGCCCCAGCATTATGCTCTCATGCGGATATCAATACCGAATTGAAAAGAAACCTGTGCGTTTTTCCTTAACATGAACGATGTTATTCAGGCAATCGAGATAATTGTATGGGTGTCACATTAACGTCACACTATTACATCCATCGTGCTGAATACGTCCAATCATACGATTACTTTCTGACGCTTTGGAAACCTTCAATCTCAATGGGCCACATTTATCATCCAGAAAAATACTTGGTAATTCAGTATAATCTCAGCACCTGTTCGCTGCCTGCTATTACACGTCCACATAGTTTCTTTCTTCAATAGAAACACTTATCCATGACAGAAAGCAAGCATGGCCAGTGATCGATACGTAACGGAGACGTCTCGTGTGTTATTCTATGTTTACACTGAGGATCACGTTCTGACATAATACTTGTGGTGTAGATTACATTAAGCCAAACTGTCAAAATATAATTATACATTTTCGTTATGTCTTTTGTCAAAAGATTTTTGCTTTGTCATAATTAAATGTGTTGGCTGTTGAAGAAGGCATGTAAATGTAGCAATAATAACAAATGATTACTTGGAATAATATGAATTTTTGATTGATATATATATATGTCAACGTTGAAGTCTCCTGGTCGTCCATCTTGAATCATTCAATAGTGATGAAAGGTATTGGTTAGCAATATCACCACGAAATCACTGATTCTGGAATTGAGTATTCAGTACTCAATACCATATTTCGTATGCACTTACAGGTGGTAAAATTCTACAACCATTAAAACCCATTTACAAAGGGAATGTCCAATGATAACATCGTAGTTTCAGTGTTTACATGAGTTTTGAAATGTCGCAAGCAATACCATGCTGTAAAAAAACATAATAACACGTTGTTGAGCTTATAACAATACAATGTCCCTGTCAGTCCTTGCATAATACCTAAATGTAACCTTTTCGTTTTTCTGTTAAAAGTAGAGTACGCATGGTTAGAGCGCGACGGAAGTATCCTAGGGTCAAATGGTTCAAATGTCATTGTCAAGAAGATAGTAGTGTGTGAGTAACGAGTTTACTCTGCGTTTAGTAATATAGAGGCATCATTACGGCAGGGGACACCAGAAATGTACTTTACACGTTGTACTCATGGTGAAGTGACGGCAAAGAATCGCGCCTCGTACACATGTTGTTAATAATGTAACGTGCACACGCTTTATTGTTGTGTTCCCTTTACTTTACACTTCATTACGTCCTGAATGGTATAAAATATCAACCCAGTTTCCAACACCTGCACAGTTGAGAAGGGTAAGATGATCTTATTCACCATCCTTACGTGTATGTCCTTGGTTAATAGCAAATTATCGCATCCCGATTGAAGAGATGCAAAGATGCTGATTCAGTAAGCAAATGGATGCAATGACACATTTTGCTTTTTGTCTACGATTAATGAATAGATGCAAAGTGAAGAAAGCAAGCGCAAGAAATCCCTTAACCCGAAGTCATGTCATGGTTCTCACTGACCCGGTCAGATCGATAGAGAACAACATGGCATAACCGCTGAGATAATTAAGACACACCCACGAAAAGTGCTGCCAGCAGAAGATGCACAAGTCGGCAGGCCATGAGCGGACATTCTAGTAATCCTATACAGTATCTAAAGTGGACATGGGGGTTGGGGGTTGTTTTTTTTGTTTTGGGGGGTTTGGGGGTTTTTGTTTTGTTTTGTTTTTTGTTTTTTGGGGTTTTTTTTTGTTTTGTTTTGTTTGTTTGTTTTTTTTTGGGGGGGGGGGGATTTTTCTCATCTATTATTGTTTGTTTGTTTGTTGTGTAACACCGCACTCAGCACTGTTATAACTGAACCTGCACAAGACTGTCAATTTGGGATTTTGTTGTTAATTTCTGACGGCTATAAAGTCCAAAGATAGAACATCGTTTTTAAAAAAATCTTTTATATTAAACTGAAAGTTCTAAGTAAAACATAGGATATGATGAAATGTTTGGGTTCCCACTGCTGAAGTGACTTTTGATATTACAAAAAAAATTTAAACAGATTACAGCTAATGCGCTGCGCGTGGAAACGGAAGAAAGAAGGATTGGGTTTTTTTCTGATTAATCCGGGGAAAGGTTAATCCAAACTGAAAGATATTTTGTTCGCATTTATGCGACTTACATCAACATTTCATCATAGTATAACATGTCTTGATAACCTTTTGTTTGCTGAATGTTATCATTCTAATCAATATTACATTTAGACTAATCTAGCTTAGAAAGTTCTGGAAGCATTTTCGTAGAGGTAAGGGGACACCACATTCCTCCATCTTCCATTTCATCCATTGTATGAGGATTATATTAGAACCAGTTATCCAGAGTAGCTCTGTTCTTGAAGCGTATCTGTTGCTGCTAAATGAGGACTACCACTGACTATGACCACTGCTATTTTACTTTATACTATCAGTGTACTTGATGTCATCAAGGTGGATACGTAACACATCAATGTGTTCTGATGGTGGTATCACAACGGGCTTTCCTCAAATATTCAACTGAAACACCATTATATAACCAGAATATGGTTTAAAGCGACAATAAAACCAGCCCACTCCATTCGCTATGATGATAATCAGTATAACATGTGAAAGCAGATTTAACTGCGTTTAGCCTTAAAAAATCGCCCATGGGTCTATGCCACGAGAAATCCACTGCAACTGGAATAACTGACTTGAAATTACCGCACACCAGTTGGTATTTTTCAGACTGACTGACGTTCAGTGGGGCTCTGTTGACCAGGATACCAACTATTACTCAACATAACAACGATGTGGATACATCAAAATGGATTGACTGAGGGCTTTGTAACGATGCGTTACAAGCTCTTTGGACGAATAATTCCACATGGGTAGTTTCATGATCGCGTGTTTGTTGAGGTACTGACAAGGTCTTTCTAAAGAACGACATGAAACGAAACGCGTTTGATGCTCTGTCAAGCAGATAATTACTGCACAGCAGCACTTCAGGTGATAATTCCCTTCAATAGTGGGACATAAACACAACGTTCCGATTAGTTCACGGATTGCAATCACATGCACCGTGCCAGAGTGTACGGTGATTTGGCTAACGTCTATTGAAAACGCCGCCCACAGTGAGAACTTTTACGTTGCCATCAGGGCTTGACATTGACCGTAGGCCTGTATGGACAAAGGAGGGTTGTCAGCAGTTCCAGGATGCTAACCACAATTTCAAATGTAAGATCAAGTTGCATGATATTAGATCTCCAAGGAATTTCATAATTACCAAACATAAATGTAAATTCTAACGAAATGTTATGCTTTGCATTCACGCACCTCCAACCATAAACCCGTGTGATGATATCTTAGCCCCAGGGAACCCTATGTAGCCATGGTAGAGAATTATGATTGGATAAAAGATCGATAGTCTGGCAACACCTCCATCAGTGTCACAACTTGGCATGTTTTATGAAATATCTTTTCTATAGTAAAACTATTTTGAATAGTTCTATTCAAACGTCGTAAATTACAGAAAACGTTTAGCCCATCGTAGACCGCTGATTGAGAAAATGAAGACCAGAGTCTTGATTGATAGACTTAGTTTTCTTCCTGCAGGATTTGTAGATATTAATGGTGGCATCTGTCTATTTAGTCATTTGGTAGAACAAACTATGAGAACCTTCTCTGCATTTCAAGAACCATTCTCTACCAGAGATAACAAGTCATAATACCATTTGCTGGAAAGAATTGATTCTAAAACGAGTATCAAGACAAATGGACTTGATATATGAAGCAGGTTTCACAAATCCTCCGTGAAGGATTCCAATCCAACTCTGGAATAAGCTGTAGTACTTACTATACGTCACAATATTGCTCGCAGCGATTTATTACCCCGGTGGCTGTGGAGAAACAATTGCCTGTAGTCACTCCATTTTACGATAATCATCGTCCCTAATGTTTCTATCACTGCATGGGAATTAGGAGATATAACGCGATCACCCAAGAGTCGTCTGTAAAGAGTAAATGGTTCCGTCATGTCTGTTAAAAACATTTTCATTTCTATTTCATGAAGTCAATGTCGAGTTTATTAGCTTTCGAAATGGTACATCATAATTGGAGACATTCCAAAACCAAAGCTTTTGACTTTACATTGCCCTTTTCATTGCCTGGTTGTAAACGTGTAGTGCGTGTTTATTATTGTCAAAAGACATATGCCACGCATTGAGGCATTTTGTCTTTGCACAGAATTCATACATGCAAGAGCACAGGGGATAAAACATTTGTGTCCAGAATGATATGCATCCAGTAGGCAATTATGATACCGTTATGAATTGGGCAATATTTGGTTCAGTGTAACTCTGGCGACATATTCTGTTAGAGAATAGTCCATGACACCTACGCATATAACTGCATTGATGGGTGGATGCGAGGAGGGCTAACCTGGTTGCAAAGGAGTTTGATCCTCAGACCCGGGTTTGATTATTGTATGTACATCCTTCTTAAGGTGTGACAAGAACAGTATGATCATATAGCTAATGCTGTGACGGCCCACCGATGACTCCAAGAGGGAGAACTGGGTTCACAAGAAAGTGTAAACATTTAAGCGTCACCTGCCTCAAAGTATGGTTACGTTCAACAGGAACTATAACTGAACCCCCCTAACCAATACTATCAGCGTCGTTTATTGACCACATTGTAGAATCTCCGTTGGACACGTTATGTTGAACAATATATATGATAACGGGAAAATACATACCATCTCAAACATTCATATTTATTGGAATCCAGTACTATCTGATGTCCATCAAAGAATTTTCTCGGCCTCACTTGATTATTCACAGACAGGCACCATATCGCTGTAACGTTGCTGAAACAGACGTTTGGCAAAGACAACATGGCATGAAGTATATGTTTTGTAAGTTAGGTATGTTTTGTAGTACGTTTGCACTACTGACCAAGTAATGGATACCTGTCATTTCCAGCCCTTCACGTTTAGGAGGGATATGGTTGAGCATTCGTAAACATCACAATCTCAGACGTCTAATTCAGATTCGACATGCTGATTGCATACATTGAATACCCTCCCCAACGCCTTAGAGCATACTGCTGGGGATAGGAATCAATGTTCTTGATAGCTCTTTATGATTTCCTTCCCATATATAAACTAGTTTGGACGTCCTTTATTCAAGTAAGTTGGAGCTAAAAGGAATATGCCGGACACTAGACCTCTGCGGTGTGTAGCCCTGGTCTGCATAGCGATGTTTATGACTTCTAGGTGACCTGTCTCTTCCGTCTTCCTATTACTGAACAATTGTTGGTGGGAACCCACCATTGAGGATCACCTGAATATAAATCGGCTAAAATAAACATGATTGAAGCATGAAGCCGCTGGAAGAGCGTCTCTCGTTAGAGTGACTAAGTGATCAATAGACCACCTCTTGTGTGTGGACCAGCATATAAAGTAGCAGTCAACTCCTTTCCACTGAAACATACCTGATGCATCCTACCGGCACACATGTGAGATGTGGGACTCAGCAATAATAGGTCGTCGAATATAATGGAAAATGGGAAGCACTGAAATTATTCTGAAATTTATTATTTATTTGGAGTATAAACTGACGTTACGAAGAAGACGCCTAAAAGAGCGATGTCGCGATGCAGGTAATACGCAATAATCTATCGACCTTTTCAGAAAACAACGTGTACCTTTTTGCCGAGAATTACTGGCACTCAAGCATCAATTGACAAAAGAAGGAGCCTTAAAACATATTCCGATAATTTAATTGAACATTAGCCAGTCTAGAGCCATTTGCTCTAAAAACTATTCTCTTCCAGCTGGAGGCTGTATATATTCTTAATAATAGTATTTCGAGAAATTGGCAAACTGTTCTAATGACACACGGCCGAAATCTGTGAAGTTAATGCTATGTAACAATTTAGCTCCAAAGGACATCAGTAGATTTAGTATTACGACAAACATAATGATATCAATACGTGAGAAGAAATAGTTGCAGTATGGTCTCATATTACTGCGAGAGAAATCGCGTAAATACGATTTTAATGACTGCATTTATCACGTCATCAGACTCTGGAAAGTTGATGATTTTCTAAACACATGGCCGTTGGTTCATCATGACTAACGCGTTAAGAACACGTGAGTTTTCCAGCTGAATATATTATCTAAAGGTCCAACTGCAGGGAATGCATATGGTTATCTGACAAAAGCGTACAACAACACTCAAAATGGATACAGAAAATGGATAATATAAAAGAACCACATGACTGAAAGTGAGATATCAAAGTTGAAATCATTGTGGGTCTTTGGACTGTTTAGTAAATTATTGGAGGAAATGTTGCTCCTCGGAATACAGAATCTTTTCTCTGTCAGGTGAATGCTCTACTGATTTGTAGGAAATTTATCTGAAAACAAATAGAGAATCGTGAACTGTATGTGGTATTATTATGATAGGTCTACAGAAATTAAACAGGTCAGCAGTGAAAATGTCTGCTAGAGACCGACCACGTTGTTACCCAACACACGTGGCCTAGCACGCTTAGTGGCAAGTAAGTACTGTCCATGTATTTTAGTATGTTCATGGACCCGTGAAGGTTCCGGGGTAGAACAGGCCTTCGGCAACCCATACCTGCAATAAAAGCGACTCTGCTTGTCTTAAGAGGCGACTAACGGGATCGGGTGGTCAGGCTCGCTGACTTGGGTGACACATGTCATCGGTTCCCAATTGTGCAGATCGGTACCCATGTTGTTGATCACTGGATTGTCTGGTTCAGACTCTATATAGCTGGAATTTTGCTGAGTGCAGCGTAAAATTAAACTCACTCTCTCAGTAGTAAGTCACTCTATGACAGAGAATGCCCCGTGTTCAATGTCACGAAGGTCCCTTTTCGCTTTCTGAATATCGAAATGTGGGCTTACCTCTTCATAATGAGGGATTTGCTCTGGCAAATATGGATATGAATATTATATAGTCATATAGTCATTTTTTATATTTAGTTGATCATCAAAAAATATTGATGGATAGAGTATGAAAATGTTTGTAATTACAGCGCTATCATAAAGATGTATACACAGATTCAAAGCAAGAAATGTCGCATCATGAAACGAATAATATATTTTTGCAAGTTATAAAGGATCCGATGAATTCTTTAAATATTGTCACATCAAGATCTTCGTTACGTAAGGAGTAATGTCTACAAACATATTATCGTGATCACCAGCATTAAATATCCAATATGTTCATCTTATCCTCTGATATTTGAAGTATTGAGCATCTGCTGAATGTTAGCCTTACGCTCAGCAAACACGTCTAGCTCAACAGTTAAGAAAGCGGATGATACGAGCCAGACACCAAAGCACTTTGGAGCGTAGACGCTTGAGAAATTAGCAGATGGTCTCATTTAAGAGAATAATATTGTTCTGGAATCTCTGGACGTGTCTGGAGGTGTCCTGACGAACGCCATGCAAACATCAACATAACGTATATCGGGGTGACTCAATGGTGGTGTCTGTCAGAATGGCACTGACTTTTTCAACTGGCAGTAATACCAAGACAACACACTGACATCAACAGTTGTTCCATGTGCTTGACATGCTCGACCACCGTTTGTCATTCAAGACGAGATGGTTTGTGTCCCTTGGGCAGGATTCGTCACTGACTAACCCCAGCAGGAAATCATGACCAGCATACAATGGCCGGTCATGACCCTTTGCAAGGTATTGTACTAGAGGCAGCCATTATGTTTTGGTGTATTGCTGACCATGCAGAAAAAAATGCCAAAACGATAAAATTAGTGTACTCATCCTATGCTACATAACTCATATGGACCTAATTTATGGCCGTGCATGAGGCCGTGACTATGAGGTGATTTACGGTGAGATCAGAGTCTTCTGTTCCGTTAATATTCTCTCATAAAAAGTAATTGATCTAGCCATCTCTATTAACATGGAAAAAAACAAACTTACAACCGGGTCGGACAAAATACTGAGAAATGAAATTTGCGAGTATCCTGCAGGTATGCGATATGCTTTTCTGCTGATGGAATTCGTAACATTCACCAAATGACGTTAGCCCCTCCCGAGGAATAGCATATCCGATTAAATACCACCTAATCATATTCACAATCTCTCCAAAAAACTTGATGACACAAATGAGAGTTTAACCCAAACATATTTCAACTTCTTCTGGCATTCTGCCTCAGCCTGCAAGACTGATGTTTTACAAAACCTCTTGCAATCGCACGTGTAACATCACTCAGGAAGAAAGTCTTACATTCATATCATTCTTAAAAAGGCAACCACTTGCACTAAATTTCAAATGATCAAAGCAGGGTGTGTGTGTACTTATATTTGATCAAGGTAAAGGATAATTCTCTTATGCCTGTGGTGTATTCGCTTTTCTAAGGTGCAATTTGTTCTGAAAAAAGGACCTGGATTATGTTTAAAAATATCTATTGTATCATAAATGTTCTTATATTGTAATGTAGAAATAATCTATGCCATATTCCATGAATAACCAAACATTCCATAATCAAAAACAAGTAAATGTTGTAAAATAGAGTTGCACGATTTCCACACCATCGATACCATGTGCTCATTAATCTCAAGGCAATATTGGTGATCCTCTGTATGCATGCATGTTTTTGTGTGCGTCTGTGTGTCTTTGTGTGTATACACATACTGAAAAGTTACTCACTTTTAGAAATAGGTAATAAGTTTAATTCAAACACATGTAAATAACATATTAATTGTCACACAGATTTCAAAATTGACATGTTTGATCATCAATAGTTAACGATGAATTTCAGACAATAATAAGTCAAAATATAAACAGGTGGCGATCCAAATGTCGATAACGTGTATGGTCAAATTGAGAGTTGACTACAGCGTTGCATCGCGTATACATCGTGTGAATGTGACGGTTGGTGAAGGTCATAGGAACTTGCGCCCAGACTCGGTGATACACCTGAGAGAATTGCCGCACATCATTGAGCCTCCTCTGAATCTCTTCCCATAAGTGTTCTATCGGGTTTAAGTTAGGAATGAGGGCAGGCCATTGAACAGTTTGTATGCCGTGCTGACGGAGAAAATTTGTAGTTGTTTTGTCAGTTATGGGCACACACACTGTCCTGCTGAAGACGTGGTTTCCATGACGACCAAAATGTGGCACGACGAAGGGTCTCGCCGCTTGATCAATGTAACGGGCAGATGTTACACCATTTCCTCTACCAGGGCCAACATTCTGGAAGACCATAGGGCTTAGTTTGTGACTGAGAGCAATAGCACCCATACACCATTACGCTCGGTGCATAAGTGTCTCCTTCCAAGACACAATATTCCGCAAAACGCTCCTCGAGTCGTCGCCAGACTCTCACTCTATGATCAGCAGTCGACACGTAATGCCAGCTTTCGTCGGAGAAGACTACATTTCGCCACTCTAGGTGACGGCAATTCCGATGTTGTGTCTCCCATTGGAGACGAGCACGACGATGTGCAGGCGGTATAATGTTAGAAATGAACAGAAAAAAAATTTGCAACATTTCTTGCAGTCTGCCCAGCCTTCAGTCCTCCTAAAGCTTGGTCCCTCTGTTCTCTTGATAATCGTGGCATGTAGCTGTTGTCGATCAGTGTATGATTCGGTGCATGTTCGGTGGCTCTCCTTATAAGGATGACACCTCGGGGTGCGCGTACATTGTCATTTTCATGAAATACGTACGAAAAATTCGTCCCATTCTTATTTTAGTAATTGCGTTTGACGATTTTTTTATATTTTTTTATTATATCAATAACCCAGGTATCAACGAACCAGGTTTAGTTAACATATAAAAAGTGAAAAAAAATAGTTCAAATTAAGATGAAACATATTTGACAAATTTATTGGTAGGGTGACCTCTTTTGCGGTACATTTCAACGTTTTGTGAAAATATATTTATTGGCAAGAGAGTCAAATGTTTTCTTAGCCATCGCTAGATTTTTGCGGATTTAGCGTTGTCTCCCTTTCATTGATTTCCATTCGCAAAACACCGGTAATTTCCGTGCATCATGCGTCTTCTAATGTTATTCGAGATAACATACGAATTACAGAATGAGTTGCTACTGACAGAGGGGTGTATTGCAATGTACCTCGGGATACGTTGGAAACAACAGACGGGTGCTCAGCTAATCAGAAAACGACATTTAAATCAGAAAACGACATTTATGTGTGAAGTAAGATAAATACGCGCACACACACACACACACACACACACACACACACACACACACACACACACACACACACACACACACACACACACACATAGTGTTCCAAAGGCTGGAGCTATTGGACTACTGTTCCACAAAAAGGTATCGTAACGTCTTATGGATTTTTTGTTACTCATAATTCATGGAAATTGTGTTAGTCTTTGGCAATCTACACAGTGTTCATTCTACCTGTTTCATGCATTCATGATAACCATAATGTAATTCACAAATGTAACCTACATGCCTTGTTGTAAACTGAAATGTCCAATAAAAACAACATACACTATTTGACACAGCAATGTACCCGCATTATACAATATGTACTTCATGATCGAATCGTGTCTGCCAAGCTCCTTGTCGATTATAACGTTGAAAGTACTTCCAAGTCCACCCTTCATCATGCAAATGTCTGCAACAGCCTTTCATTAAGATGCTGTACTGAAGTACTAACACAAAAATTTCAGATATAGAATTTAATTTTTGTGACTACAAGCAATCGAACCCAAACAAGTCATGTCAGTGAGTTATAACGTTCTTGAAACTTTCATATTTTTCAGTCGTGAGCATGAAATGTTCAAACGTGAGTAGAAGTTGATACATAACTGCTTTTGACCCACATATATTGGTGGTTCAGTCTTTCCTAAAGTAATATTCGACCGTGCGTTGAGGCACATACTGTCTCTGCCTCACTTATATTGCCCGTTTAATCTTACCTAAAACGACATGTCTTATTAGATTCTATTTATATGGTCACAATATCGGCATAGAATTTAATAAAATAGTAAGATCTCATTGCCGATAAGACAGTGATTACCGTCTCTTTTTAGGAAGTACCTAGCAGGAAAGCAATATCCCAACCCTGCATCGCTGACTCAAATTGACATTCTCTGGAAGAGTAAAATATATCTGTGAAAAGAAAGCACAATATTTGTATTGTTTCTTTAGTACACGATGACAGGTCACGGTAGCTAAACACAGCAGATCAAAGACGACTCTAAAACTGCAACGAATGATGTGAACTGGAAAACCTTTCAATGCAGAACAACAATTAACGGAAGCCCTGTAGTGATGTGTAATGAAGTTAAATGGAAATTTCTCGTTTGAAAGCACCCTAGTTTGTACTAAACCCACTCACCTAGCTATCATTATTAACAGTTTCTGAGACGCCTCTGAAGCTGTTGCATCTGGCTTCCATTCAAGTAACATGGGTGATTAACAGCTCTGACAGTCCCTACCATTGCATTTTCTGTAATGACCACATCTTATAATTAGCCAAATGTTCCATTGCGCAAAACGGACGATGAGATAGCACTGGCATTGTCAAAACGGACGGTGGGATAGCACTGACATTGTCAAAACGGACGGTGGGATAGCACTGACATTGTCGAAACGGACCATGGGATAGCCTAGTGTTGGAAGTGTTGTGCACTCAGTCAGTCAAAACGAAAAAGTACCAGTTTAAATGTCTGTGAGCCTGATTATTGTCTAGTAGAGTCTAGCCAATAAATCATATCCTTAGCTGACACCAGCATGGCTTGACATTTACGTGCAGGCATATGCCGTTATGATAATAATTCATCCTTGATAATAATTCATCCATCCTTGATAATAATTCATCCTTGATATCACCGTTACAATTTGGACAAAACTAGTTAACCAAATATCAGGATATTTGAAAATAGTCCTCAAGATGGTTTCATGATAGTTCTTGCTAATGGATACGGAAGTATATTCAGTTCAGACGACGATATATCTGAGTATCCCCAAGGCAATAAATCCAGATACAGCAGCACCAGGTATAATAAAAACCGTTGCTGTCTCTGGACAACGGTGTAAGAGAAAGTCTTAGTAGAGAAAGATAATAACGTATATCCTGTTATTAGCACAAGCGCGTCAGCTAGACAACTTAAAAGCTCTTATGGATAATGGCAAGGTACTAGGAACACCATCTCATCATAGTTTGTCGACATCAGACCTGGCTTCAGGTTCACTGTCTGTTAAAAGGGCTGTGTAGAATATGATTAGGCCATTACCGGGGTATAGGCCACGTAGGTCGGTAGTCACGCCGGCGCTCCCATAAACATATCTGGCATCGTGTTTAACTTAATATGTCCCATGTTCATAGGTTCATATCAGCACTGTCGACTGAGCACCCTGGACATAGAAACATGGCATTAGTTCGAGTCCAAGGATAGTAGTACTTGGCTCCTCTATGCGTATGTCAGGATGCAGGTGGGACTTCTCCCAGGGAGCGATGCCAGGGAGAACCCACAAGGACATTTCCGAACACCGAGAGGACACTCATTTGCCAAAATACTTTGTAAGTTCTGCATTCCAAAGAGTGAGTTAATATTCAACGTCACACCGCCACCAACCTGAGTGCCTAGTGGTTCACCTTTCAATCAAGACGACTTCATACAAACAAAGGACTCAGTATGGCTGCACTTCTTCTCAGCGCGCTGTACTTGACCGTGCACCCTGCTTGAGGATATCAGTGCCCGTTATCTCTTGCCATATCCCATTAACTCCACTAAGAGAATCTAAAAGGGTTGTTGTGGTGACGGGTGCATTAGTTGTGAAATTTTAGTCCTCGTTATATGAAATCTCTGAACTTTTACTTTTATTACAGCTTTGAAGGTACTTCGCTCCCCAAATAATTAGTATATACTTGAAAAGAGGATGAGATGAATGATACATCGATGTTTTGTTGTTGCACCTTCAGAATTAATAAGTTCTTCAATCAGGATATATCTATAAGGCTACACTAATGTTCCATCTACTCTGAATTTGTTCAGTGAAATGGAATTGAAAAAAACAAACCTTTGAATTTGTTCACAAATTCTTACTTCTGAGATTCTTTGATCATCGTGATTCCTCCTAAGCAAAGGCTATACCTTTCACAGAGAAATAACCCAGCATTTGATAACACACTACAGACATCTCTTGAGATCATTTTACCTTTCACCGAACAAATATATATGTGTGTCCTTCTGAATCATGAGATGTGCTGACTTAATTAAAGTTCCTTCCGGAAGCTATCTTTGAAAGAAGAGCTATGATCGCTTCATGTTGAGGTTAGTGCAATCACGGCCAAGAATGGAAAGGCAATAAAGATAAGAATAAGTGTAAGGGAACTGATAGTGAAAGCCTACATGTGCTGAGCATGACATTGTGACTTACAAGAAGGTGTCATGTTGAAGCATCAGCTTCTCCATTAAACCCTAGTTCGATCACACGTTATGTTGATGTATGTGCCGTCGTGATGTGTGTGTGTTGTTACATGCCGACGTCTAAAGTGAAGTTGGCAGAAGGCCAGGCATATCATAGCGATAATGTTCACCAAGAGACGTATAGTATCATAGATTTGTATTTGAAAGTAGCTTTCAAATGAGATCACGATAGATATCATCACACTTTAAAAGGACTATAGATCGCCAGCAACTAAACGCGGATCACAAAAATAGCGTGTAAAATGTCCACTGTGCTGAAATATTGAAGTTTCTGTTTCCACGCTTTCACGATTTTCAGGTTTTATTGAGAATCGTAAAGCTCTTTGATGTCTGTTATCTAACTCCAGCAGTATTTCAATGTTTTACTCAAATCACACGTTGGGGCACACGAGCGAATCTGTGTATAGCTGCTAAACGTTTTGCTGAACCCATACACTGGTTACAAAACATGATTTACCACTCAACACTATTCCGCTATGTAAAGACGTATTTTATAAAACATGTTTCAAAAACATTGTCATGTCATCTTTAGAAAGGACAAAATGCAACATATTGTGTCGTTAAGTAATAAACAAACGGAATCTGAAAAATGACATATGAAACAGATAAAGTGACAAGTCAGCATTTAGGAAACATTTCCTTTCTTGTGTCATGCAAGGTCATATATACAGAGGTGATTTTTTTATGCATAGTATCAACACGCTTCATCGATGGCACACAAACAGTACATCATGACATCAACATTTAATGCAAAAATGAACTTTAATATTTTATATTGTGAATTATCAACAGTCGTGACTGTTTTGAAGGTAATTGTGAAGCATCAGTTGAAGGCCGGCTATTGTATGGCACGGAGAGTAAAGATGCCAAATACTGTAGGCGTTTACGGTTGCCAGAGATGGAAAGTATAATACCAATATATAATTCAGAGACTGGCCCCCGTTTCACAAAGCTCTCGTAAACCTAAGATTTCGTAACTTTTCTCGTAGCATCCGTAGCTCCTCTGTTACAGTATAGGAGGCACAATGGCTACGAGAAAACTTACGAGATCTTAGGCTTACGAGAGCTTTGTGAAACGGGGCCCTGGTCGATAGATACATTCCATCAATATTTGCTTTTTTCTGTGTGTGAGCAGACGAATGTCCAAGAAACGTGTCAACCCGTGAAGATCCGAGTTAGAATTGATCTTCAGTAGCACACGCTTCCGAAAAAGGCGACTAACCGCATCGCTGACTTGACTGACACATGACATCATATCCCAATTACGGAGAACGGAGATTGATGTTAATACTGTTGCGAACTGGAATAGACCACCGAAATATAGCTGGAATATGGCTTAGTGCGGCGTGAAAATTAAACTCACTCACTCAAACAACATGTCATCCCCTGCTTTTATAAGTCTGACTGAGAACATGAACACTGTTCACAGGGTCTTTATATGCAAGGTGCTGCTGTACACAAAATAGTACTAAGTCTACCTTAAATTTATGTTAAGGTATGGGAGGCGTCTACCTTAAATCTAATAGTATGTTAAGATATGGGAGGGTACAGTCACCTTAGCGTTAATTACAATTGGACTTCCGAAAATAAGTACGCAAAATACAAAGAGTTGGCTAGGGTACAAATAAGTCCAGTTTCGTAATTCATCATAAACAAGAGTAGTTTCGTTCCTCAAAATCTCCCTTAGTAACATTTAGGTAGCCAGATTGCGGATATCTGTTGTACAGGGTAGCCAACACACCGTTCTGGGTGTAAGACTTACTAACCGAATTCAATCGGAAAAGGGTCCGTCGTGCTAATTTCGTTGAGGATACTGTGTCATTACTCTGACATTTACGCTGGCTGTTCCGCTATAGTCTACCACCGCATACGACTCAACAGAATGTCCAAATTTGGGTAATGTCTGCAAGTCATGGATGGACATAAGGGCACATCAGCTGTCAAACTGATACATTGAATATACGAATGCATCATTCAAAATATTTCTTTTTTATAACAACGTGTTCGTAAATGAATGGAACACCATTTTTCTTCATGTTCACACATTCTGAATAGTAAATGGAACGTCAACGCGAGCGAATAGGAGTCAGTGACCGAGTTAAAAATGTTAACGTCATCTCTGCAATATTTATTTCTGTTATGTGGGGACGAGAAGCCAGAGATAAATGAATATTGACTTTCAAATTACAAGAAGCGTGAAACCATGGCACAGATGTGCCAGGCTATTACTTGGTATCGATTGTACATGACATATCATATTACAGACTACAAATTTACACGCACATGGTTCAGCGACTCGCCCTCGGTAAACCACACAGGCTGAAATAAATACATGCAGACCCGAAAACCAAATGCATAAAACGCCAGTTCTAGAGAATATCCAGTCTCGTTTAATTTATCGAGTGTAAAACGCAAAATAGTCGTGAACATTATATGGGCGGATGGCGGACATCCATCGATGATGTTCCCTAAAAAGCTATACCATACCCCCTGCTTTGCCTTGCAGCACACGCGTTATCAAGTGTGTTCCCTTTCTTTCTGGCCATTAATCTGATAGATCATGGTTTCATGTCGCCAACTATTAAAACGTACACCGTACCCTGCTCGATCTTTCAACACTACTTAAGCACTTTGCGTTATCAAGTTTATTTCTACACTTTCTCTTCACGTGAACCATTAACCTGATAGATCGCGGCTTCAAGTCACCAGTATTCATATGGCCCTTACGAGCTTCATGCATGCATTAAGCTATCTATCTTCATGTTCCAACCTTGGGATGTCATCATCATATAAAAGTAAATCATCTGCGAGGACGATCTTTTATTGACCACAACTCGAGATTTGATGAACGATTGCAGTTAAAATACACCCACAGCTGCATGATCTGGTTATCTCGTTGCTCGAGTATACTCCGTCCATATACCGCATTTTGGTTTATTTCCAGCTATCAATCATCATGTGGTACTATACCGTTGATGATTTGGGCAGTAATCGTCTCCACTATATCCCATGTGGGGCTGACTGGACACAGATTTCATTGACCAGTCATTAATCAGTCTGGACTGATCACTGGTGACCAACAAGCTGTAATAACGGACCATGATGGGCTTGACTGACATGCAATAATTACATATTGGTCATTATCAGTACACGTTTCTATAGTGATGTAAGTATAGACTTTTCATGTCAAATTACTTGTGGATTGCATTTTGTCGTTGTTGGCTGAAGTAGCACAAGAGTAAAATCGATTGTCAGAGTAAAAGCGAGACGTAATACCTTTGCCATATGATTCAGAAATCCCAAATGGATCATAATAATTGTAATGAATAAATTGTTTCGTGTTTGTGGTCAATATAACCGTCAAAATACCATACATTCGGACATTTGAAGTATTTGGATTGAGTTTATTTATTTATTTATTTATTTATTTATTTATTTATTTATTTATTTATTTATTTATTTATTTATTTATTTATTTATTTATTTATTTATTTATTTATTTATTTATTTGTATCAGTATCAGATAACCAAACATGTGGCAATACAACCGAACTGAAATATCCACAACGTTTTAAATGTTTAGAAATAAGTGAGGTTCCTGCATCATCGGACGCGCCATTATAACTCGCAAGAACATAGTTTCCACTTCTGACCAGCACACAACTGACGCCTGTCCAACTGTATCTAAGATTGTGTCCACATCATCAAATGGCGCAACCTGTAAAAACAGTGAATGTTTCTGTATGATCCGGTTAGTTTGTGGTTTTTGTGCCGTTGTAAGCAATATTTTTTAGGGGACACAAGAAACTGGCCTCAGACATTGTGTCATGTAGAGGAGGAGTGATGCTTTTGGGATGTTCAATACAATTGCCCAGTCATACAGACAAAGCTTTTGGATAACAACTTCTTTATGTGTTTACCATGACGTTCCAAGGCTAGTTGGCTCTTGCCTCTTCTTCAGCTGAATAACGTGTCCAGCAGTCTAAGTGTCAGTATTATTCGTTACACTCCTGTACTGAGTCTAACAAACCCTAGTAGGAGGTCGCGTCAGGGAAACTTTCAGCGACCTATGACCGTCCAATCAAACGTAAGTCGTCCGAACGGATTTAACCAATCAGACAACGTTTAGAGTTTGGTGGGACTTATAAAATGTTGACACTGATCCCTCAACAAACGAAAATCCGCATAAAGTACAGATATTGGACCTGCAGTATATACCCTTACCGTAGAACTTCCTGATGGCATGGCTGCCATAAGCAATTATTTCCGCATGCTGCCATCCTTGAATATTGACACGAACGCTATTGTCAGTGGCTGTTTACTTATTGTTGACAGTGTTCAAGAGGTATGTGCGAATGTCTTCTGTCGCGATTCGATAAGCTGTGTTCTGATAGGTCAATCTCATAGGTTACCTCACACGACCTCCTACGAGGATTTGTTAGACTCAGTAGAGGAGTGTAACGAATAAGACTGAGACAAGGTTTTCTTAGCCTTAAGCCCATTTCTGATGTTCCCCGCCGTGATATGTTGAACTCATGTATGAAATACCACATGGGATGGTAATTAATTGTCTCAGTATTTCTTGTCATTCAGCTTGACAGGAAAGTCAATATTTAGAAATGACATTACTTTTCGGTGTCGTTATATCTGCTTTGTGCACCTTCACTGCGCGGTTGCCCAACGAAACGTGGGCGACAAACTTACTGTTTGCATTGTCAATAAATACCATTTGAGTTCCAGGTCTTCAATCCCAACGACGTTCAGGATTCAACACCGGAAAACTACGCAATTGAAATATCCGGCTAAATGATATATTACTTCCTAATTCTTGCAGTATCATTACGTTAGAGAACTCGCCAAACAGACCACTATATTTCACCAGGAATAGTTACTGCCTTGCGCAAACAAAGACAAACTGTGAAGTAATCATTCCAGAGTTCAAGTAGAGCTGTGTCATGACCCAAAGGTTAGTTTGCCCTCCTATATTGAATAGTGGAAACAAGGAAGATCCTGAGGGTAGAGAAAACTGGTTGATAACATGCATCAACGTTCATTAAGAGAGAACGAATCGATTGTGTGTGTTGAGACTGGGGACGGGACGTGAAAGCATTGGGCAAGACTCTCCTTTGGACAGAAAACCTGTGCACAGTTTCCTTTGAGTGCTTAAACATATGACATTCAGTGATTCTGTTTAGTTCGGCTAAATACGTTATACATTGCCGTTGCAGTGTGGTACTTCAATCACCGTTACATTATAGACAATCAGAGCATACTGTCCTTGTTAAAAAGGCACCATATATATCACTACAGTTAGATATTCTAGAATGTCACCACACCGGCATATCACAAATAAATAGAAAGAAACACACATGTACTCCAAACCACCGAAAAGACAAATATTCACCCATCCGTAATTCGGTAATAACGTCAGTGTTGAAGTTCAAAGACTTTGAAGATGTCTTTGTCAAGGAGATTTTCACTAATTGAACCCTCAGGGACCTAAGATAAAAAAGCACCCTTTTCCGCCATCTAATAAAAGTGAAAAACAATTCTTTTGAAGCATTTATGTTCATGACTGAACCGAGGTCAAATCAGCATCTTGGTAACTCATATGGCACAATTGTAAAGTACACGTTTTAATTAAAGACTGTCTACAGGGATACAATCTGATACAAATTAATCAGACATTGTTAGAATTAACTATTCCGGGTTAAGAGTGGGTGAGTGAGTTAATATTTAAGATCACATTCCCAATATTTCAACCATATCGTGACGACAGAAACCTAGGTACAAAGAATAGATATGCGTATACATTTTGAAACAGATTTATCACAAACTGATCAAAATTAGTTGATTCAGTGTAAACTTTCAAATCTTTTCAAAACAACATAATATAAAATCGGGTTATAGGTCGCCAACAACTGAAAATAGATCACCATACTACAACTGAAAGAAGATGCCAAATGGACACTTCCAGTGTCTATGCTACCTGCATGGACCATGGTTGGATTCCGAGCTAAGATGCCTTTCATAAATGACACACATTATTACCATATATACACTCATGACAGTATTGTATGCTGTAATTATGATCAAGTTTTACCTCGAATAATCCACCATGTCTTTACTCAGATTCCGAATCGAAGTGTTCGTCATCAGAGTGTTTGTCGGAAACTTGCATTATTTGACCGTTCCTCTCACATCAAACTGACACGTTTCTGGCCTAAATGAACCACAGCCCACAGCATTAAACCCGTCTGACTCACTCGTAGTCGAGAACCTTCAGTATATGAAAAGCGTCACACACTTCAGGTTTCAGAAAAAGAATACTGTTGGATTAACAATGTATGTTACAATCCTGTTAAGCCATATACTCAGAACTTCACCTCTGGGAATACGACATCTCACTGACACTGGAATCAGCATACATTTGCATGTCATTCCATCCTTGGAGTTTCATTGACATCTCAGTATAGCCATAATTAATAACATGGCCCTAGGCATTACCATTATCATCGCGCAGCACCGGTAGAGTTTAGTGTAAATTACTTGGTCAACATAAATGAGACTATATTGGTCTCAACTCTATTTAAGACACTTGCACAATGGCTCATTTGCGAAAGATAGACTGACGTTAGGTCTGCAAGTGAGTTGACATTTACAGTCACGTGGGCAGTATTTCAGTCACTCCGTGACTAAAACAGGTTGAATTTGATTCTAAATACAGTCAAATGCCAAATCCCAAGGCCAAAGAACAGTGAAACAACTAGAATATCATAGAAACCGAATTCGAAACTAGCATCTGTCTTTCCATAAAAATCAATGCAAGATATACACGGACAGCAGATCTCTCTGAATGTAGGTTGCCATCCTAGTAACCATGGACACTTTCAGTGTTCTTGCTACTTCTGTGATAGCTGGACAGACTGGCCCGAAGTAATTGCTAAAACAAAGCTGTCCCGGAGTTGTAATAGCTTCATGAAAAGGAAGAAGAAAGAAAAAGAACTTCTTTTTTTTAGTTTTGACAAAGAAAATGTGTGACATTGAAAAATGCTACAAGTTCCTCAACGAGAGATTTGATCGTATCTCATTAGGAAAATCGGTCTGTCGTTGGATATATGGCATGAAAAAGCTACGATGAAACCATTTTGATCGTGAAGTCACACCTGATTGACATGAGCCCGCACATGAAACATTTGAAATCATTTGATGTCCTCCAGCAAAATGAAGCACCATTTATCGTGAGACGATCCATTTTCCGAAAATAATCAATAGATGATACTTTTAGTGACTATTTTTGCCATTTGCAAAGGTTACGCCTAGATATCTGTTGGACAGTTCGTCTTACAGCAACTCGTTGATAGTTGAGTTTTCGATTTTCTTGTATTACAAACTATATGGTTGTCAACTTCATGACGAATGGGAAGCTTGTGAAACTATTTTTTTCGAGATGGTTGCCAGCAAAACCCACATATTAGCACTGACAATTTGACCAAACTAATGATTAGGAACTACTGTTTTCGTGCAATGACGGAGAGTGTCGCGGCATCAACCGCCCCTCTATAATTATGGTGTTTTAAGAACAATTTTTGAATGCTCTAAAAGCACAGACTCAGATGTATTTAGTATTATTTCAGCACTATACGGTTGAAGAAACCTAATTTGGCTTTCCACATTGTACCATTGTTGGTAATCGAACCTGGGCTGTCAGTGTGATGAGCGTATGCTTTAAGCAATATGTTACCCTACACCTTGATGAATGGAGAATTTGGTCTAGCATTACAATCAAGAGGATACCGTCAGTGAGCAGACAGTTTGAAGACAAGAGTTTGTGTATACATGTAACGTGTAAAATAACGCTGGAAATGACTTGATAAATTATGGGTCACACCCCCGCGAATGTCCGAAAATCGGTATATATAAGATAAGACTTGGCCCGAGATCCTCGGCCACTTTCTGGCCCCTTTAGGCTGATTTAACATGCGATGGACAGTATACAGTAGTGCTCTTGTAATCTTAATAAGTCCAAGTTGTCATAAAATACCGACCCCAAGCCTGTCATGATGCCTTACGTCCCCGTTCGTATTTCGATCGTAAGAAAGACTCAAGACACCTTCATGTCCAGTGCGAATTAGGAGACATCTGAAAACATTACATGAGACCATCAGCAGTTGCCCCATCTCGTTCGCTTTAAAGAGGGCCTGGCCAGATTGTGTCGATTTGTTAATGGCAGTAGAACATGTGGCTGTCGAGCATGCAGACACTTTCTAATTGCCTGGTCAGTAAATTGGACACCCCGGCCTTCTGCAACGATTCCATTGCCTATTTGGGTTCGATTTCAGGAAGTAAGTTTCTGATTAGTGACTCCTGGACCTGGTTTCAGGAGCAAAGGTGTCTCGTTTTGGGTTGATTATTTACATTGTGTGTACAGAAACCTGCATTGATGTCTGCAAATGGGAAACTGAGACACAAGGAGCATATTGCCTTCCTCATACTACTAGTCGTAAAGAGTACCTTTGCCCTTTGATAGTCATCCGTTTGTAGATGTTCGGATGAGATGGAGGATAAGATCTCAAGTCTTAAGTGATTCCTTTCTATCGCTTTCAGACACTTTTCAAAACAACTCGGACCTCTAACGACCAATCTCAACATGTATATTTCATGATTCCCCACGTGCGTTATTCTTCGTTTACCTATATTCATATTCGAAGGACAGTCATGTCAGAGTTACAACTTTAAAAAGCATGGTAAAGCATTCTGAACATGCTGTCTTGTCATTCCAGACATTATGTCAGCATTCGATGTGCCAGTGGCCAAACGGATGACTAATGCCACTCACATATACCACATTCTCCTACAGGTTCTTTGGGTGGCTTTTTCAGCACTGTATCATGGATGGCATCACCTGAAAACAGTTCATCCATAAAGTTTGTTCCTATATCTTCCTATGCTGATTCAAGTGAACACGTGATCCCATTGTAAATGTGTTTGTGACGAGTGTCTTTGGATAACCTCAAAGTTTCTTTGACACTTGTATCTCTTCCGTATGAAATATTTCTCACTATGAACTCTGAACTCTTATTTTGGCAATGCTTGCTTTCAAAGTTCGCTATTCTTTAGAAGAACAGTGTCACATATACAAAGAGTATTCTTATAGGGGAGCGGTTGGGTAGTGGTAGTGGCTCTTGACTATGAAGAACCGGGTTCGATTCCAGACATGGACACATGATATTGCTGGAATATTGCCAAAAGAGTTCATAACTGCGATCTCAAACAACTGTTTGATGGTGCATATACTGCATTTCTGGTAGGGGAAGATCATATTAAATGAACCCGTGCAGATAACGATAATATTTTGTGCTAAAATTTGACACCTTTATGAAAGGTTGTTATTCTTAACCCAGTCTCCTGAATAATGGCAGTCATCATAAAATATAACTGTCTGGCGAACACTTGGCGCCAGCTGACCCTAACCTGTGGGACCATTTCTTAAATAAAAATAATGCTATGTATATGTGGTGTCTCTTTGCATGAAGTTCACATCCAGTCCACAAGATCAGGGAAGACCCGAGGAGACATCATGCCAGCATTGGGGCGCCGTTTCCTTGCATGAATAATGCACGTACCCATCTACACGTTTTCTTATGTGCTCTGAATACAAATTCTGTTATACATGCGAGATTAGTGTTTGTAATTGTAAATGCGTACGTCGACATTTATTATACTTTTCAAATAAAATATAATCTCAGAAATCATAGTGCTGTATATATACATACGATATGAGGTACTGTTATTATTGACTGGTTTCAATTTCCATATATGTATAATTTTTCTGTTACTTGTGCGTTAAGGCGTCTGAAATCAATTGTGCACCCGACAGAAAAACATAAAAAACACCACGTATATAGGTTACTATGTTTTCGGAAGACTGAAAATGAATATATGGATACAAACACTAAAATATACCTTCAAGTTGTCTCTAGCAATGTTTCCTTTTATGCTGACCACCTACGCTACATGTATGTATTCACCGCTTACAAACTGTACGGTTTTCTAGTATAGGAATAGAGTGTGTGATTTTACTCAGTTAAAAATCACCTACCCCAAAGTTTGGTACTAATGAACTTTCATCGTTACAGATTTAATTCTTACATGTTAGAACATTAACAGTAGTATCGAAGTGTAATGTCAGTTTGATTGTCAAAATGTGACTGCAAGAAGTTGTTTCAGCGCAGAGGTATAATATAACCCACGCACTTTTTAATGTAGGATTGTTCTGTCCAAACCTGTCTTTCCATTCCTTCGGTGCTATAACTTGTAAAGTGCTGATGCGTGTCTGAGAAAGGAATGTAAGCTATCAAGAGCTAAACTGAAAAGTGTATATTGAGTTTTGATTTGAATAAAGGGAGAGTGTTCTGGGATTTGACCTGGATTGGCAGTTCAGTCCACAAGTATTTCTGTTGCGTTTATCTATGTGACAGGATGGTAGGTGGTTTGATTACTATCACAACCTACAGGTTTTACACGTATGGATCCTAGTGCATCACTGATTCTCTCAGAAGTTTCCTCTGTTGAGGAACCAAGACAAAGAATTATATGAAGTTGTGATATCGTTGGCAACAGAAAAGACACATGTGATGCCTATCCTGCATGCATGCGTCCACTACACATATTCCTCTGGGCACAGCTTCCGGGCTATTAAATGGCATGTAAATAGATTGAGATTGCGGTGAAATGTGACTGACTGCTTCATTTCATCTTCTGGTCAGATACCTTGACGTGACTACTGATAAAGATGCTCGTATGATGCTCTGGTGGCCCTAGACATCATCAATACTCGTTGGACTGAATTGCTAAAACGTAATCAATCGACGATAAAATAAGCATCACACTCGTTGAAGCCATTCCATGAATAACCCAAAGCTCAAATAAAGGGAAATGTAGCAGAAACATATATTGCAATTCTGAGGATTTGTCATGCATAAATGTGCCACGGATTGTCAGTAGAACAGATCTATGGTTGTTTGAATTTGAATGTAGGTTCCCAACGGGGAACGTATATATACCGATGTGTTAAAACATAGGTTTTAATTTTGTATAGATACATATTCAAGACTATACCTTCGTTCTGGAGAAGTCGAATACCAAATTATACCTCAGTCCTGCGTAATAAATGTAGAAGCGATAAAATGACTATGTTGCCTTCAGCTAACTATAAAATCGTCATTTCGAGATAATTGTACGATTCTCAAGACATGATCGTCAGAGTTTCATCCTGATGCAATTTGTGTTTTGTCAACATAAATGAAATAGTTCAATTAAAAGAAACTAAAAATGCATTTTGATTACAATCGGACATAATATTGTGATGATTAATTATGTCAGTCTTTTGGGGGTGGGAGGGGGGTTGCTGACAGTATATATGCCTAGATTTACTGACAGCTCAGAGTCATTTCAACAAAGGTCTCATCATGCATATGAAACTGCAACCAGTGCTTTTGGAAGCATAAAAATTAATGGCCACACGAACATCAGAACCGACGCCAGTAGCTAATTAGGATCTACAATATGATATAGGGTCGTCTTCTTCAGCATGAAATACTTCATGAACCCATTACGATACTATAAATGGTTCCAGGCATACACGAACAGCGTCTTGTTGAGACGAAAGGTGGGCTGTCTGTTGTAGCTTGGCTATTTTAGTACATTTCCTCAGACGTGCTGGCATTAAAGATTCCCAGGAACGTAACACATCCCCGCAACTCTAACCGTCAATAGATTAAGTGTCGGGCATCATGATAGTACATTTAGTCATGTTGTGGACCTCGGCTGTGTATCAGTATGTCGTGTCCAGACAAGTGATCATCGTTATGGGAAACCAGGCTTCTGTTCTGGAATTACCAACATCACGTTCCCATCAATTGCTCCTTTGGTATTTCCCCAAGCTGAGTTAAGGCACGTTACATCTTTTCTTCTATTGTTGTCGTTGTTGAAGTAAGACTTAAGTTACAAACATGGAAATAATTATATGCTATCTCGTCAGCATTTCCCTGTGTCTTTTTCCAGGAAGAATAACATCAAATACAATGCAAGAAGGTTCAGTCTAAAAAGACTGAAAAGAATGACTGATAGCTTGTTATCTCACGGCAAAGATCGGCAGACAAGATCTGACTAATTGCAAACCTATATCAACAGATAGAGGATGCATACTGGATTCTTAATTAGGTGTGCAAATCACATTAATTTGCACTTACACCACTGTTATTAGTAACAGGGCTTGAAATTTAATGTGGTAAGTGGACACGCACACCTTTTTGCTAACTCCTTATGATCCTGAATACGGCACATTGGTCTCAAATCGAATGAAGTCGGACGTGTCGGAGTCGGAGTGTAATTAGATATGTGACCTCTTGACCCTTGATAGCGTCAAGGACTGTCCCACCCTATGGCATATGACATGAGTGGCATATACTCTTATATAACGGTGTAGAGTATTGAACATGCCCGCCATTGGTGTGAAAGTATAATATAGATTGCAGAATATATTAAAAATCAGTGGATCTAACAGGGTTTCAGTGATCCTAGAATATTCAGCCTGGTTGGACTCATCCGCTCAAAGCCAATGCGTGATGGAATGTACCTAGAATCGCTGCCCAGGCAGACCCACCTAGACAATTCCGGAGATTGTGTAGAGTCCCTAAACCTTCAGTCTTCTGCATTGTCCTGAGAATCAGAAAGGCTGTACTGCTAGCAGCAAACCCGAGCACTCTACTAATGTCCGTCAAGACAATGGGGGGTACCAAACCTATAGCACCAAGAACAATTAAGAAACAATCTTGACATTTGGAAGCGAGGTCCACGACTTTGTCCTGAAGTTTGCCAATCACAACAGTGCCAAAATAGACAGAACATTAATATAGATGATTTCATTGCTTCAATTAAATAGCACAAGGCCCAGTTTGGTTGCTAGGATTCGTCTGATACTATAATTACCATGTTTCAGGGAGCATTGTTGCAAAAATAATGGGAAGGACGGAAATCCGCTACACCACGAACGGCACTGACACTGTATCAGCCCCATTAAATTTATTCTATATTCTGCATTTAATATATACATGTTAATCACACACTGATAGTTACAATTTGGACGAGACTAATCCTAAGACTTCTTTTTTTTACATTTCAAGTGAGCCGATTTCATCCAAACGAAGGACATAAACATACTGACGCCGATTTGAACTGGCACATGGCTTTACGAAGCTATAGTAATGTTGACTTATGTTAACTAAGGAGGACAAAGACCAACATAGATGATACCTTTCAAGAGGATAGACTACCAATGCCCTCCTGTACCATCAACTGTCATAACGAGTGATGGTAGTGATAACCGGATGATACCCTCCCTTATTTGTTGAGCCAAAACGCAGGTTAGACATATCGTCGGACATATGAACATATGGTCCTATTACTGAGTTAAATGTCATTGCGCAGGCATGCTTGACTGAGGCAGACAGTAAGTGAATGAGAGACTAAGCGCCCTATCCACGCCCTGTGGTGAGTTATATATTACAGTAGCTGATATGAAGGTGTTCTGTGACTAAACTTTAGGACTGCCGAAACAGAAAATGACCAGTAGCATGAAGAAGGAAGAGTGTATAGGTCAAACTTTATGATATTTAGTGTTTCGGCAAGGCTTGAAAACTGTGAAGTTACCCCCGTACAAAGTTTCTCTGCATGGCACGCAGTGAATGAAAGTTACGCCAAGACGTAAGGGAACCTGTTTTCAGACGGTTTCTAATAATACCTGCTCTGGCATGATACTGGAACCAGAGAGATTCCGAACGTCCCAAAGGGAACGGCCCTCAAGTGATTTTACTGAGCTCAAAGGTGTAGCATTTCACGGTTTGTTGTCAAGTGAGTAATGTCGAGCAACGACGTACCATAAATTTTATGAAATGCATTTTTGTCACATAAGTACCCCTGTGTTCAAATATCTATCGACATTCAAACTAAGGGGCAAAACTCGAAGTGATAGCTCGGTTCGAGTTGTGTCGAACCATGGAAAACTTCGACAGATCGAAATTTAAGCACGTCTCATTTTCTATGTATTGATAACTGCTTGACGACTACACATAACGTGTTAACATAATAAAGTCCGAATTGTTCGAAATTTAAGCACGTCTCATTTTCTATGTATTGATAACTGCTTGACCACTACACATAACGTGTTAACATAATATAAAGTCCGAATTGTTCGAAATTTAAGCACGTCTCATTTTCTATGTATTGATAACTGCTTGACCACTACACATAACGTGTTAACATAATATAAAGTCCGAATTGTTCCCATGATTATTAGTGTAAATATGGACGAAGTAAATTTTAAAAGAACACAACTTCATATATAAGCTCAAACCAATGTTAACCATTGTAAACTTTGACTTTGTCTCTCTATAACGTTGTCCCTATTCTGATGTCACAATGTATATGTAATGATCCCAGGAACTAGATTTTCGAAGGTCTCTTAGCGCTAAGATAGTCGTAAGTGTCATACATTAATATTAACTTACGACTATCGTACTTATGACAGCTTCGAAAATCCAGGTACGCATGAGTCAACAACTAAACATGTTGGAGACAAAAGGCTTTCCGATTCAATTTAACCATCTGAGACACACCTGTCATTGTTAGATTTTATCAGCGGGAGGTTTAGAATTATGACCACAGGCTTCGTTTGATAAACTGGTTCATCATCTCCTTAAAAGCTTTAATAAAATCGTATCCCCAATCACGCTTTGAAGAACAATATCGCGAACAATGGTTAGTCAAACTTAACAATAGGGACATAAAATCTCAAACTTTTAGGGCCATCGCATTTGGCGTTTCTTTTGGTGCTTGATGTTTATCGGATATCGAGATTGCGTATCCCCTTGGATGGACGTTTTACATTTGCTTGAAGTGGGTCGATGTGTCTGCATTTGGACAGTTGCCCCCGAGTGTAATCATAAGCTCAATACCATTTACCAATTATGCTGAGACAACCTCAAAAGAAATGTCTGGACGGAGACACGAAACTTGCCCCCACGGCGTTGCAAAACGAATATAATTCTCAAACGCTGTTTTTCACTTATACGCAGAAGAATATCTGCACTTTTACACAGCGGGAGTAATTCAAAATTGACTGGTTTTTTTTCAATTTCAGCGAAAACTGTAAATACGGTTTCTTGTCACTGGATGTATCAGTTCATCAACTGATTGTCTCACTTGTTGACAGGCAGTCGCCGCAGGCAAGAGTCATCAATTGGTGTCATTGCTGATTATCAGTGAAACTATGCTTTTCACTCCTTTTTCGCAGTTTCCTCTCCGGGCAATATGTTTCAGGGGATAATCGACTTTCAATGCATGTCGTCCTTGCGCGCTGGGAGACAATGTGATGCTGCAGTAAGCTGAAGTAGACGCAGACAATGTTTTGGTTATTATAATATTAAGGGGTGTTTTAAATATCAAATCGATATTTGAATAAACCCACATTGCTATAAACAAGCATAAATGTTACGGCTCCCATTGCCGAAACTGTGAATGAACCATGCCTTTTCCACGCGGTCAAATGCATTTACATATGTTATATATTTAATTACACTTTTTCAGAGAGGTACACAAAGTACGTGGTTTGAACCATTGAGTCGCGGTGGCTGAGGGGGTTTGATCGCTGCCCTCGTGTCATGGGTTCGAATTCCTACCAGAATCTGCACTTTAATGCGAAAGTCTAAACATCCATGAAAGGACGTGTTCGTTGAAACTGATCAAGCTTGTAGGGGCGGTAGGGAAGCCTAGTGGTTAATGCGTTCACTCGTCATTCCGATACCCGGGTTCCATTCCCCACATGGGTACAGTGTTTTAAGCCCATTCCTGTTGTACTCCATATACTCGAGTGATAAACAATTGATACTAGGTATAACAGTCAAGGACCATGTACGTATTCAGATATTCGATTCAGATTGTGTGTGTGTTCTTGGACGACCATATCATCAGTCTGTCCATCCAGTACACAAAGTGTTACACGTAGCTAGTGAACTTTGAAAACGCACTGCTTTTGTTATACAGAGTAGTATCGATGTTGTCAATAGTGATCCTGTAAGCACAGTCTAAGCCTGTGAAACCATGTACTCTCACTGGTGCTTAATGCTAAACCGCGAAGATATAACAGCGATAATTGCAGAAAATGTCTTCAATCATTTTAGCTTGAAGTCAGTTACAGTTCCACGGGGAACACACGCAATGGGCATAAAAATAGACAGCCTCTTCATCCTTTCACAGGTATGTCATTTTCTGATATACACCATCAGTTACTCACGCGAAATACTATGTCTGCTAGTTTAAATGATATAATCGCACTCGGGCCTTCGGCGTAACGGGTGAACGCTTTAACCACTGGGCTACCCGAACACCCAAAAGATATTTGCATATCTATATACAAAGGTATCAAGACAGGTACATTTTGAATTGTATAATTTGTCTTACTCTCTCACAGGACCTGTTTGCCGTTTAAATCAGCAATATATATTAACGAGGTCATGAGCCACACCACATCGTATGTGAGATCGATATACACATTGTCAATTGTATTTGATAGAAACGCATAATAAGACGCGCATTACTGATGAAGTCTGAAATAAAAAGTCTGAAAGTGAGTTTAGGATTTATACCTACTGACATTTTACGTTTGTTGTTTGTGGGCTGAAATGGTTGTTTAGGCAACATCTGCAATAAACTTGTAGCGCGTATCTGTCCGCTAGCGATCTAATGTAATATCTAGCAATCAATAAGCAAATATGTGTCGTCAATGATAAAAATAAAGCAGAAGGATACAAAGAAAGTCTTATGCAGTTTTAGGCATATTATCTTGAAATGAAATAAAATTGGCTACATAATAATAAAAGAACTGCTTCGTACACTCCGTGATATCCAATACCTCTACTCACATCAAATGTGGCACCATGGCTTTCGCTTCTCGCGTTATCGCTTTCTCCTCCCGTGTCATCGCTTTCTCGTCTCGTGTTATCGCTTTCTTGTCCTGTAATATCGCTTTCTCTTCTCGTGATGTCGCTTTCTCGTCTCCCAATTTTAGAGCGAGAAAGCGATGGCCGTAATCAGCCAACACATGGACTAAAGTATGAAGGTTCACGCAACTCCCGCACAATAACAATCCCGTGAAAGTGTGTATTTGGATCATGTTAATATGTATATGTATATTTTTTAACTTTGCTCAGTTTTGATCAAAGTAATAACAGCAGGAATACAAGACACTATTATGGATGACAACTTCTTTAATTTTTTTAACACGACGTTTCAGGGCTAATTCTTGCCCCTTCGTCAGGTGGATGAATTAGCCTTGAAACGTCGTGTTAAAAGAATTAAGGAAGTTGTTATCCATAATAGTGTCTTGTATTACCTCACCAACTTCTTAATGACTTTGAAGAATTTCAATAACAGCAGGAGTGAGTGATTAAGTGAGTATGATTTAACGCCACTTTCAGTACAACTCCATTAATATCAAAGCGGGGGACAATAAAATGGGCTTCACATTTTGTACCCATGTGGGTAATCGAACCCGGGACTTCGCCTTGACAAGCCAGCGCCTTAACCACTAGATTACCCAAGCTCCCCTAGGGAGATATGCTATTTCGAAATGTTACGCATCTGTGACAAAAATAATGTTTTTACTTGATCATATATCATTTGTTTTGATGAGCATTTGTGTTACTTGCTTTTGTATGTGTTTGAAATAGGTAAAACGTGTTGAGCAGGATACACTAACCTGAGCAGGAACATATTTAACCATTACTATTACCAGTGAGACCATATACAGAGGGAGAGGAAACTCCTCGACAAACCCCTGAACGTATGCCCCAGCTCGTCACGTCACCAGTGTAGCTACTATTGCAGCAAATTAGTATTTAAGACTGAGCCCGGTTTATTTTCAACAGCTGATTACATTCGTTGAGTTTTGTAAGAACTGAAAACCTACATGCAGAATATAAGTGAACTAATTTGTCACTTCAGTTTAAGTCAAATAACTGGTATTAGCGTCAGTATTAAGACGGTACGTTATAGATCACTGGCTTCCATTCGCGATTTACAGCGAAGATAGACTAAATTGTGTCGATAAAAACTTCTTTCACGCGTTCGTTTAATTTTTAGAAGGGAAACATACCTTTGGTTGAAAGGTGTTTACAAGTAATAGTGATAGCTTTTTTACTTTAAAAATTGTTAGGTTGTATTTGAGATGTGTGAAAAATGTGAAATATCGCTGATCTGATCTGATCCGCCTTTGCGTTGTTTGAGTGTTCCCAGTCATTATATATTCTAAAACGTCTTTCACATACACCTTTAATTTTTATGAGATGAATCTTTGCAAGGTGCTTGCAAGTAATAGTGATGGGTTGTGATTTAAAAAAAAATTGTATGTAATGTATGTGGAAAATATGATATATTGCCGATCTGATCTGATATCCGTCATTGATCATGCTTGAGGGTTATCGCTCTCTAACATGTTTCTTCTTGTTGATCTTATTATTTGACAAAACTGGAAAGTTATTTACAACGCTTTGTGATAATTTCAGACTTTAGAGGGGTGTGTAGCAGTGTCAGTTGACAGTTTGTTGATGCCCATGTCATTCCCCACATGCAATAAGATATCTGAATTAATTATCAATGTAAACAAAAATGTCAAGATGTAGATTTTGTTTTAAAAGGACAGCTGATGATGACACATATGTTCTAGCGATAGTTTTGCGTTCTTTACCGTTTTGGTGTATCATTTGTTCTTTCATTCATCCACATATGTACTTCTTTCTTTTATTCGTTTTTCTTTCATTCATTCACATATGATTCTTGCGCTTAATTCTTACTATCATTCATTCATTCATGCAATCATTCATTCATTCATTTCATCGTGAAATTCCGACTGATACAATAAACTGGCTGAAGGTCTGTTAAATACAGCTGAGGTTGCGCTGGAAACGAGCCTAGTCTCTGTGTGCGTTGGAGCATGACGAGGCATACGTTAATTAGTACAAATGGTAAAGAAAGCAAACAAGTGACCTATCCTTGCTGTAGATTATCCCTGCTATTACGTTGTGATTTATCACGGTATATGTGCAATCGTCCATTCAGCTCTGAACCGATATTTTTATGATTAATTTCAAAGTCATTATCACTGATTGTATGTGTAAGAAAAGTATACCTGATTGTACTTTGTTTTATGATGAGTATATACGGAGGTGTCTGACAGGTTAGTATTGGGAACAGAATGATGCAAACATCAAACCCTTAAAAGACGTGCCAAATAAATTCATGCGATCACTCCCTGATGCTCAGGTCTTCATTCTAATGTTCAAACCTTCATTAAATATAACGTGATGGCAGTTAGTGAGTGGATTCCGTTTTACACCTCTCTCAGCAATATTCCAACTATATGGCGATGGTCATTAAATAATCGAGTCTGCCCCAGACAATCCTGTGGTTGACAGTATGGGCATTCCACTACGCTGTGGAGGTACGGTGACATGTGTCAGCCAATTCAGCGAGTCTGACCTGATCCCTTACGTCGCCTCTTAAGACAAGCACGATTTACTGAAGGTCATTTCTGACCCGGACCGCCACGGGTTTTACATGATATCAAATGAATCACACGAAAGCCACTTGTAATTTCCATACCAATATTCGGCATTTAGTTCACTACACAAACAAGTCAGCACAATGAAAACAAGGTTCAGATATAACGCATCAGTTAATGTTTTCATAAAAGAAGAAAGGATAGTGAAACAACAAAACAGGTTTTATAAAGTGTTCTCAGGTGCAATATTGAGCGCAAGAGTTTCGCGTGACGAGCGAGTGTGTGAACAAGTCGATTAAACATCAATTATGCCAATGGGGTCATGGCTTAATGCACTGAGCATGAAACATGCAAAACATCTTGATATGCAATATTTACGAGATTCTCTGGAATAACATTTTTTATCATATAAAATTTCCTTATTCAGCCTGTCTAAAAATAAATGTTATGTCAATTTAGGCAGTTCTCAGACAGCTTTGGGATTACCACACAGTTTATGATTTCACGACGTTGAATTCCGACAATGGGGTGACGGTAGGACCGTCTTCATCACAGATCTTTGATGGAGTCTCTCCATTTGAAGCTTTGGTAAGGGTTATAGCAGGTACTCCAGGGTGAGGATCCGGTGGAACAGCCCTACAGCAGAGGCTTCCTTTGACTTTAAGCTGGAGGCTTTTGCAACAGGAACAACACAGCACCTTCATGAACTCTTGCCGGAAATTTTCATTCAGCCAACCATAGAGCACGGGATTGAGACACCCAGCACACAGTACAAACAAGTGACAAATCGCATAGGTCAAGTTGATGTCAATGACGTCTCCGTGGAACATGTCATGGTTGAACTCACTCAACAGGTTGAAGATGTTTAGCGGCAACCAGCTAAGAGCAAAGACCACAGCTATCATGGCAAGAAGCAAGTTTGTCTTCCTCTTCCGTCTTGTGTTCCGCTCATTCTTCTTCCTCAGGTATGGAGATCGCTGTCCGGGAGGGGGTCGCTGGTTAACCATCCTGTATTTGAGTTTGTTACATATTCTAAGATGGGAAACAGTTACAATGATGATGGGCATGACATATTGCACCACCATACCTGCAACAGAGTATGCCCTTTTCTCCAGCTTCAGATCTGTGTCTTCAATGCACCTGTACAGGAATATTGGGTAGTCAGGCACTGGCTGTTCCTCCTTCAGAATAGAGAAAAGCAGGAAGGGACTCGCCATGAGGAAGGAAATAAGCCAGATGCTGATTAGTGCTACAGCAGCACCTACCTTCCGCATGCTGTCCTTCGTAGGATAGACTATCACCTGAAACCGATCCAAAGCTATGGCCGTTATGCTGATTGTGGACACGAACACATTCGTTCCTTGGAACATGGTTACAAACTTACACATAAAGCTTCCAAGTCTCCACTGTAGGTACACCAGTTTCACCAAGTTTAAAGGTTGTGTAAACATGCATAATGTAAAGTCCGATATAGCCAGATTTATGATGAAAATGTTTCTTGGTGTCCTCATATGTGTGTTCCTCGCCACAACATAACACACAAGCCCGTTTCCAATACCTCCGAAAGTAATGAGAATGGCAAAAGCTATTTCTAATATAACTTCCACTGCTGGATGAAAGTATTTCGCATCACGTGTCTGTCGTAAAATGTCCAGCATTTCTGTCTTCGAATTAGACAAAGACCAGGACGCGTTTTGCCCCAGCCAAAAGTCACTTCTGTTTTCTCCACCATAGTTCATCACGGTTTCATCCATTGCGTAGATAGATTTCTAAAAGGCAATTAAGTCACCATTCACTGAAAACCCGCATGCGGTATCAACGACACACTTGAGACACAAAAACAGGCGGAAGCAACCTGCCTACGTTGTCACAGTTCGATTGCAAGATCAATTCTGTATGTTGAAGTGTATGCTCGCTGAGTCTAATCATTAACCGCCAGTCGGTCGCTGACTAGTCGATATCTGCAATCCAAGAGCGTTGAGCAGGCTGTATCTGATTGGTGCATCGGTGAGTGATGTTCGCTGGTCTCATAGGTCTGAAAATTATAAACACGAGCGTTAACAACAATACTTCATGAATCGGATGTAACGTGTTTACTGTCCCGTTTTAACATCAATGATGCCAGCGTGTATACTGAAGAAACAGACCGGCATCACACTTTATTATTGCTTCTCAAATGTGCGCGTGCTCACTATAACAGTGTTAACTGTGCTACAAGTGTATGTCATTGCGGTAAAGATCAGTTTCATGCACTACGCTTAGATGTTTGCGTTACATTACATTCTATAGATGCTATCTTCTATCCTTTATATGGCTATGTCTGCGCTACATTACATTCTATAGATGCTATCTTCTATCCTTGACATGGCTATGTCTGTGCTACATTACATTCTATAGATGCTATCTTCTATCCTTGACATGGCTATGTCTGTGCTACATTACGTTCTACAGATGCTATCTTCTATCCTTGATATGGCTATGTCTGTGCTACATTACATTCTACAGATGCTATCTTCTATCCTTGACATGGCTATGTCTGTGCTACATTACATTCTATAGATGCTATCTTCTATCCTTGACATGGCTATGTCTGTGCTACATTACATTCTACAGATGCTATCTTCTATCCTTGATATGGTTATGTCTGCGGAGACCTCAGTCGAATCATCAGTTGTCTTCTATATTGAGGATCTCTTGTCCATATTCGGCTCTTTAAAGATCGAAAGCAGAAAATCTGCAGAGTTTTAAAGAACAAACACGCAGATAAAACATACAAATTGCTCTAGCCGACCCATCAGTTTCGTGCATATTCCTGAGGGACGGTGGTGTGGCCTAGTGGTTAAAGCGTCCACACGTTGAAGACCCGAGTTCGATTCCCGTTATCGGTACAACGTGTGAGGCCCGTGTCTGCAGTCTGGAGCCATGATTTGGCTCACTCCTGAATATTTTGACAAATCGATAGCGTTCAAATATGTAGTTAAACGGTAAAGCCACCATTCTTCATGAGTTCTTTACGGACACACATTACAGAGTTCTACTGGCACACACAACAAAGAATGAACATTAAACCAATTTTGCACGTCCATTATTGGGCGTCATGCGCACATCTACAGATGTTTTTATATTCGCGTAGTTACTTGAGCCTTCGCTTCATTTTTGTCACCGTATGTAAGTTATCTAAGGTAGTAGAGGAACCCACGATAAGCGCTCTTGAACTTTTGCTACCTTGAAGAAGCAGGCACTTTACTCACACATGTTTGATGCTTTTGAAACCATCGTTAACCTCGTATTCCAACTTCGGACATGCCATTGAGCGTCGAATGGTTTAGAAGCTAATACCTGCCCCTCAGACACTGGGCCAGTCTACTCGCTACATTATAAGTCATACTACGTTCCGACTATCTGTTTGCTTGTTAATTTTGTTGTTTGACGCCGCAGTACTCCAACTGTTTGGAGGTCTCAGGTTATCACGATACAAGGGCGTGACTTAGTCAGGTTGTCCTCCACACTTGATAATATTGCAGTTGTGTGGCGGCGGTCTTTAAATAATCTTGTCTACGCATTTCGGACACGATGACATGTGTCCACCACGTCAGAGAGCCTGACCACCCGATCCCGAAAGTTGCATGTTACGATATGCACCGGTTACCGACGATTAGTTCTAACCCGGAACTTCACGGGTTTTACATGAGAACAAATTAATCACACGAAAGTGACTTGTAATTTACATGTTTCTGCATTTAGTTCATGACACAAAGAAGTCAACACAATCAAACCAATGTTCAGCTTTAACGCTTCATCCAATGATTTCATAAAAAAACACAGGATAGTGAAACAACAGTGAATGTTTCGTGAATGTGATAGTGGATGTTTGCTTGATGCTGTTAAGTGTTCAGCTTGCGTTCTGCTAATAGTGTCACAGAATCCACACATAAACATGCGGGCATTCACAGTTCATCCTTCACGAAACAATGAAAAACACATCACTCATTCCTACTTCTCTTTCCGATAGTACTAACAGTAATCCGACTGTCGGTCGTGGCCGAAGGTTTTGTGCAGGATTGTAGCCCTCTGGGCCTGTTAATATCGACATGATGAATCGTGTGGTTTCCTATAGACAATTGTCTCTTTTACGCAACTTGCGCCTGTTATTGTCCTCCTCGTGATATCAAGTAGGCGAACTCAATCAGGAAGCACGTTAATTCCTTTAGGTATTCATTCCTATGATTGTTTGTCATGTGAACTGTCACTAAATACACGACAGTGTTTTAGTAGGGTTTATCGATGAACAATCACTTTAAGCTTCGTCCATATTTGTATACGGCTGACCGTTGGTAGCTTTTAGTACCAAATTATACCTCCTGAAATATGTGATATATTATATATCTAGCAAAAAGTGGCTCTGTTATATCTACTATATCACTGTACCAGGGTTTATCGATGAACAATCATTTTAAGCTTCGTCCATATTTGTATACGGCTGACCGTTGGTAGCATTTAGTATCAAATTACACCTCATGAAATATGTGATATATTATATATCTAACAGAAAAGTGGCTGTGTCATATCCACCATATCTCTGACAACAATTCGAATTGGGATAATGAGAAATGATAGGCACAACACCGTCAATGGCTGTAGACTTATAATTCGTACAAATGAACAGACACACCACTGTGAATGGAATACACGCAGAGTAAGATGTGATAACTCATTGTACACACTACACGAAACCACCGTCATAACTTCTGTCGGAATCCGTACTGAGATATGGTTTCACATTTGCCTTGCTCACAAGCTTTATTACAGATGTAAATACGCGTCGAGTTGTCAGCCAGTGTGTCGTGTTCATTCTAAAATAGAGAGAAAAGCTTTGGCATCACATACCTTCAGGAATGCAGACGAGGGAAATGACATTTTTTTCGGACAAAGAGATACATATTAATAAACACCACCAGCTGGGTACATATCTCAAGGCAGAAATTCAAGGTTATGCGCATTTGTACGCTTGCTCATGACAGATGTTTAACAACCTATCTTTTCAGCATGCAAACCTGTCTTGCCAACAGTACAACATTTATCAGCAGAGAACAGTTTACACAGCACATGATCACCGTTAGATGCTTGGCTAAACTAGTTGGTATTATGTGTCTACTCAAATCGTCCCTAGATTGGAAACAAGATGATGGTGGCTTGAACAAGGTCACTGGAAGTCAATCCACATCCGAATTATTCACTGGACTTGTCAGTCTTTGCAACAGTGTTGAGACTTGCATGTGATTAGTGTCGATGAGGTAACCGTACCAAGACGTGGAACCGTTCCAAGACGTGGAAAACATGTGGAACGGTTGATCAGTAGTCCATCTACCTGATTCACCAACGTTTCTGTTATAATCGGAAGCATTTAGGGTCTTTTATTTCTATATCCTGTTCGTCGCAGTTCGCGTTAATAAGCTGAAATTTTAAGATCATTAACTTGTAATGTTTTCACTAGCGAATATAGTGAAATTAGTACCGTTCATTGTTTCATCAGATATGGACAATGGTTCTGTCGCTTGAATACCGTTGTACGGTACGCTGTTCAGTTATAGATGTGTAGTGTGTCACGTCTCCGTTATAGGAGACTGCTTCTCCTTGTGCTTTCATTTTAAATCTGATAGGGTATGATTGATCCTATCCTCACAGGCAACGGTGGGGTAGCCAGGTTGTTAAGTGTTTGATTGCCATTCCGAAGGTCTGAATTCGATTCTACACATGGGTGTAATGTGCAAAGCCATTTTTCTGGGTGGTCTAGACTAGATTAGTTACATACCGCCGCCATATAGGTGGAATATTGCTTAGTGCGGCCTAAAACTAAACACATTCACCCATTTCTTACTATATGTGTTCCCAGAAAAACATTTTCCGTATTTTTAGGAGTAACAGATCAGCAATATCGATTATGGATTGTGTACGTCAAGATCTGTGTTGTATGTTACATCTCTTACCCGTAACGTTTTAAGGCGCTATGTCACATGAACATCTAGACTACGCTGCCAATAACAGCAATATTGCTGATGTGGCGAAAGGCAATATATATTCATGTATTCAGTCCAGAACATTTCTCACTGACCATGAAGAACTGTGCTGGTGTTAATGATGAAGGCCCTGAAATGGGTTATGGTGATTTCAACCTTTAACCGACCTAGTTCAGAAAAGTAATCCATGGATTTACACGATAATCATCTTGTCCTATGGACAAATATTTAACGTGATGGTCTTCAGCTCCGATTGAAAATATCCCGAAATGGGACAGAGATTTCCACATTCAAATTGTTCTTTCTTGTTTCACACTGCACTCATAATCCCAGCTACATGACGGTTCACTGTATATACAATCCAGTGGCTAACAGCATGAGCATCGATCCGAAATCTGAGCGTAGCCATTTTGTTAAGAATGGAGTTAAAAGATTCGTAGGGCTATGAAGGGTTTGAGAATAGCTGAAGTGGGATTCGATCATTTGTGGGAGCCAAGTCAGAGAGCATGACCAACTGATCCCGTTAGTTGCCTCTCACAACAAGCATGGGTTACTGAAGATCATTTCTGACCCGGATATTCACGGGTGTTAAAGGTGACATGCACTTGTAGACTATAAGTTTGACTTGGAATTATGTGAGACAAATCGGGCTATGCAATTCACCTGTGTCCCTATTCTCAAAACGTTCGTAGTTCTAGGAATTCTTAACTTTGATCGTAGCCAATGTGTTACGAATGGGCATAGGGAGTTCGTAGGGCTACCAACATTTCGAGAATAGTTAACCAGGTGATTGTAACTGGTTTCAAACTTCCTTCCCCAGATGTCTGTAAGTAACTACGTGTATATGTGCGTCTGTGTGACAGAAACTTAGTTTGCAGCAGTTATAGCTTTCGAGGCGTTTGGGAGGTTACGAATTATTTCTGTAAGTGCAACGAAAAGTTATTTATCTGTTCAATTATTGCATATTTCAGCAAAGACGACGACTGGCAGCACAGCAATTCAGAGCAGATGCAATTATCGAGCATGCAAATGCCGTGATAATTCTTTTTTTCGGAGTCGCATATCCTTATTAGCATACATCACAGCATTGTCTCCATATCAACATTTTTGATCAAGCACAGGATCCTATGGAATATTTCCGAACACTCTATTGGGGGGCAACAGTCCACAAACCCACGATCCATAAAACATGACCACATTTTATAAGGTTGCATTATAAAATCCGGAGCGGATGTTTGGAGTAACGAACGTATATCTCTAATCTCTCAGTATTACTTGAATTGTTTGAACATTTATATTCAGTTAATGTTGGGATCCCGTTAAATGACTTATGTCCAACTGTCATATGGGTACTTTGTGTTCTGCTTTATCGTAGCTATAGTCAAAATTCTGAACACCCTAACGTACATGTTTCGTTTAATATCTAATATCCCCAAATTAGCCAACTATGACTGTCCAGGTATGACAGCCAAACGTGGTTGCACACATGGTCCGATCTAGTAACGTCATATTTGACGGTTGCACAATTTGGAACCACAAATGGGTTTAAATATATGCTTTACCGTAAATGTGGTACGTACCGGTAGCTAGCTGGGCCTCGCCTCGCAAGTTGGAAAAGCGTGCAAAGCGATCCGGGAACCAGGCTAGCTATTCTCGAAACGTCCGTACCCCTACGAACTTCTTAAGCCCATTTTAACACATTGGCTACGATCAAAGTTAAGATTTCTTAGGGCTACGAACGCTTCGAGAATAAGGGCACAGTTTACTAGCGGAAGTAGCGCATATCTACCCAAAAGTGGCTTCCAAGTGTTCATACGAAAGCCATGGCGATATATTACAAATATGGATGCACATTGTCATAAGGGAGACCATGATATTAGAAATCATATAAAACAAACATTAAGCGGGGTTCAGTTTTCATAATTCCTCCCAGACCCTTTCGACACCAGCGCGTATGTGAGAAGTATACATGTAAAAAATCCTCGTGATAATTGCCATCACTCAAAATGGACCATCATTCACAAGATGGCCTCTCAGATATTGAATATTTTAACCACTTTTTGAATGACCCTCATCAGCAATTCCCCTACATTAGGCAGATTTTGATCCATTGGTTGTTTGGATATGATAAAAAGGACATTGACCTCAGTCGGAGTTTTGCTTTTGTCTTGTACACATCAGTTCTTCTGGTGCAAGAATATATAGATACTGGCTTCCTTCATCTGTTGCATCAATGTCTTTGAGAGAATTTAATGAAATGGAAAGAGTGAATATTGTAGGTATCCCTGTATTAGTGATCAGCATGAAACAGTATATACCCTCTTTGTTGATGCTTTGTCGATTTCTAAAATAATTTCAAACATTTACACTAAGGGTGAATTTCAACGTTTGGCATGTGATCATGAGTGTACTCGATGACACCAATAAAAGAGGCAAAAAGTATGTAACTGTGACACAATGTAATTAAAAGTAGACTTCGTTGAACGTTTCAGACTATATCTTGATAGTTTTTTATAAATCACTATGAAAAATCAGTCGTAACTGGTGTTTGCCAAACGGAAAGCTGGATACGATATTACCTCACTAATCGATTCCTTCACAATTATGTGTTCTGGAACGAACATGTGATGCCAACATACGTGAACACATGGTTCAAGTACACAAATGGGAAAAGCTCTGAGTTTGTTTGTGTCACTGAAATGGCATGTTTGGAAATGTCCTTCAGATGTGTTCCGTAATACCTTTCGCGAGATTTGCTATGTTTCTGAATATTATATCCTTGGTCAACGAACTTTTGAAAGAAAACACTGACAGCGTTTGTCCTTTAATCCCCATGCACTGACAGTCAAAAATGACAGTGCGTAGGCACAACATTGCGTCTGTTAATACTCCATGTATTTAATAAAACAAAAAGGTAGGTTACAATTGTTGTCTCCCTGACATTTCTTGGCTGCCTCGAGGCATGATCTCATGACAACAACATGATCTCGAGAGGTCAAGGAATTAACGAGACAGGCTACTTCCACTAGTTCTAACTGTATGAATGCACGATTGTCGTCAACAGGACAGGCGGTATTACTCCACTGACAGTATCACATGGCAGTTTATAAGTAATTTGTCATGGGAAGATGATGATAGTGCATATATGTAATGCGCACATGTCCACACTCGCAAGCATTCTCAAAGCTCTATTAGGCACAAGAAGGTTTTCGGTCATATGGTCTATCTCACTTTCTGTTGGGCGAACAAAGGCAATTTGGAATAAACTCTCTTATCTAGAAACGAATACATGGACTTTGCTCCTCGTGTCCATTAATTGATTGTAACATCGTGATACAAAACTTACGTTTGCAATACTATTCGTGTTAATTACAATTTTTCACACTGTCCTTATTTGAGACATGGAATGTGGCCTCGGGGAACAGTGTCAGGTCATTATCTTCAAGCTGATCCGTACCACTGTTATAGCCAGTTCCGACAGACCAGTATCAGAACCATTGTGAGCCCTGACCTAGTATACAAGTAACACTATCTGTTTATTAATTCCACATTCGACGCTTCAGGCTTATTTCCGACAGTCACTCTAACAGATCGCTTGACATTAAGCCTGCTTGATATGTATCGACAAAGCTATTAACATCACTGTAAGAGGCTACAGTATGACACTATCAGAGCAGCCCTTGTTTACGGACTGCAAATCAATTAAAATACAGGTCCAGATGTGGAAAACCCCTTTAGCTGTTGGTTTAGCTTTAATAGATTGGCGTAGTTCCTTTGAAGGACATACTACTGTTATATCAACTGAATGCAGTTGGGCTGATGCGGATTGAAGTGAATGCAGAAAAAGTCAATACTCATCAGATCGGACCTAAACACATTTCACCCTGAGGGGACAAAACGGACTGTCCGTTTGAGACTATAACACACTGGAGTCGTGACGGCAATACTGCTAGTGTATTGGCTCATAGCTTCATCTGAAAAAAGTATATCCCTCTGTACTGGACTCAAATTACATACATCATAGCTGAACTTGAAACTTCGAAAAAGTCACATACAGTCACAAGCCTGTGCCAGTATGGCGAACCTCGAAATATATGCTTAATGATCGGTGGTATTAACGCTGCATGATATTCTTGTAAACAAATTTTAATGAACAGTGAGGACTGCTTTTGTAAGGATATACAGCTTCATTATTCTGTATAGACATAGATTCAAGCAGCTGTGACACGTCGTCTCTACAGAACAAACAAGTTGTACATCCATAAAAAATCCTCATTCTTCATCTACCCTACTTCAAAAATGCCCCTCAAAGAATGAGGTTTTTAATGAAGTCTATTCTGATTTACAGTGATCCATCCATATTATTGAAATCTCTAGTTTCATCTTACGTTCATGGAACACGTATCAGCAGATCATTCAGCATGACAATTCGTAACCTTTCAGTGACAATATTCAGGCATTGAAATAAGTGCATTCCTTCGCATGTTTCAGGCAATGAAATTCCTAAACAGACTTACATGCTCATGGACTTGGTACTGTTACAAGCATTAAGTGCATCCATGAACCAAGCTCCACATTTACCAATCGAGATATTTGGAAAAGACCGCAAAAACACTGCACATATATATTTGTCCTATTCAGGATCAACGCCTCCAGATTACCAGTGTAGATGATGGAGTATTTAGTTTGTATTCCGTGACCTGAATGCTAGGAAGAAATCCAGGTGACCTTATTAAGGTGGAAATGAACATGTCACTTTCCATGCGAAACGTACCAACGGAAGAAGACTACGTTGTTGAGGAAGTATTCGTAGCAGAGGTTTGGCCTTCTAGTCAGAGTCCATTAAAATTTAGGCACTAAAACCAAACCCTTTCAGTTATCTATGGATCATGCACAATAAACGTCGGTCTAAACTGCTGAAGTAAATATTATTTAGAAGATCGAAACGGGGTATGCTTTCACGCCTCATGTTACTTGCTCCAACGATTGTAAATTTCAAAAATAATCTATGAAGATAAACCTGCAGCGTTATCGAGTTTACAAGTTCGTTCTCCTAATGGTCATGTTATAGAGCAAGAGGATTCTCATGAAGGAATTTTTCATATTTCTGTCTAACGGCACCCAATTGCGTGTTTGTTGTAAGACACTGACCGGGATCTCGTCTCTAATTCAGTTGTAGGAGTTTTTAATGTTCCCGTCTATTCCTAACATATCCGATTTTTTCACCTTTTGCCCGATATCCTACAGATCTACTGGTTATTACCTGACACGTTCTAGAAGGAACAAACCATAAAAAGTTTATGTGTCTGCAGTTATGATTGCACCGCAGTCACACAATGGGAAGAAGTAAATCACAGCATCTACTGATAACATGAAACTAATAAAGACATATATTATATGTGCATCAATGACATAAAAGGTAATTCCCACGGTAAAAAGAAAGTCCTACCAGAAAAAACGATGATATAGGGTCCAGACCAATATATTCCGTTTCGTCTCTGAGTCTTCGAAGGCAGCCAGTTGCCCTGTGCAAGTATGAGAGCAAACTGCGTCCTTCACATCTTTGTTCTCGATAGTATAACAGGAATAGAGAAATCAATACTCGGGGATGTGGGCACACGGCTAATGGGCATTCTCGCCCAATTCATAAGGACGGCATCACCAAAGCTCGTTAATAACTCTTCTATGGACGATTAAAATTGTCCAGAGTCTATTTTCATGATGGTGCTTGTACAAGTACCTTCCAGGCATGAGCTTTTGATGTGTTTCAGAAACTCAGGAAGGGGTGTGAAATGCTTGAAAAAATGGTGTGAGTATACGATCGATGCATCAATACCAAAGAGGCATTGTTGAAGAAGGTAAGTTCTACAGGATACCATGCGTGATGTATCTATTTGTGTTGTAACTTTGGAAAAACCTGGTACGTTCTAACGCTTTCCTAAATCAAAATATGTTTATGATCTGGCACAATGGACTCCATAGAAATTGTTCTTGACTTTTGCGTTTCTATCTTCATCATCTTTATTCAGCTTCGTTTCTGACAGTGAAACATGCTCATCGTATAGAAATCAAAGAGGACTCACCAGAAGAGGTTACTCACACTATATCATGAACAGGCTAATCAATTACTGGCGTTTGTGAAACCTAACGTGTGATGTGAACGTAAAAGGGACTTGAAACCTTCAATCAGTATATCTTCTACAAGTGCAGTGATTAATCCCGAGTTTAAATACCCATGTTATTACATTTCTATGCAACAGATGAAAGAAGAAGGTATCAAACATAAGAGGTGTTCTCATAGATTCACACTGGCTCAGGTCTCAAAGCATTAACACGTTCTACCACATCAAAGTGACAGGCGATTGCCTGTAATTAATTCCTCGCTTGAAACACTGAATGAATTTCCGTACAGTGTAAACATTATTAGCAGAGATTTAGCGCCAACTTTCAACTGTGTGTCGTTAAGTGGCCTACAAGGAGATAGTTCATGCTATTACAACATGAAATGCTCAACCTTTCAGAATATTTATAAGTGCACAAGGTCACTTCTTTCCTGTGTATGGCAGAACCAATAGAAGTTTCCGAATATGTACTGACTGATAGCTTTGAAATCGTCTTTGATATCGGGTAAAGTGATGTTTTTGTGAAATTTCTTCAATTGATTTAAACCCTCAAGTATGACTATTTCAACGAAAACCAACTCTTTTAAAAACACAGATACACTAACAGCAAGAAAAATCAATACTGGAACCAATCTCCATACATTACTTCTGAAATTGGACTACAAATGGCAATATCTGTCATACTTTGATATCTCATCCAGACTGAAACATATATAATAAGAGCTTAGTGTTTAACGCCTATCGAAGGCCTGTTATTCAAACTGAACACGCCGGTTATAATCCTTCGTGGATGAGATATCCGGCATTCATTGTCATGCCAACAGTGTAGATTTGGGATCGACAGAAACCAGTATGTTAATCCTTGATGAATGTCTGTTAAACTATGGGATCTTCTTAATAGATTTACATTGAGAAGGTATCCCGAGATGGATTCGGATGAAGTGCATGGAAACACTGACACAATAGAAGACAGTGCATCTAACCAGGCAGCTCCCGAAGACAAAGCATTATATCCTCTTACAGCACAACGTTACAGGAAATGACATCGATGTCTCGTATTTAGAAACTCTACAAAGAACAAATGTAATGCTATACTTGTGGTCGATGTTTTTTCACCAAATTGAAACACCTTTGGCGATGAGGTCTTTGACTGGCATTTAGAAGTGATACGCATAAAGAGGATAGTTTTACGGATGCAAGCTTCTTTATTATGAGTTACATACCCGTGAAAGTCCAGGGGTAGAATAGGCCTTCAGCAACCCAAGCTTGCCATAAAAGGCGACAATGCTTGTCGTAAGAGGCAACTAACGGGAACGGGTGGTTGACACATGTCATCGGTTCATAATTGCGCAGATCGATGGACATGTTGTTGATCACTGCATGTTCTGGTCCAGACTCGATTATTTACACACCGCCGCCATATAGCTGGAATATTGTTGAGTGCGGCGTAAAACTACACTCACTCACTCACTCACTATTATGAGTTACATATATCCTGGAGTATTTTCTCGCTCCTTCATCAGGTGAAAGATTATTATGAAGCAGTAAGGATATACTCCAAAACGGTGTGTTCCTCATAATAGAGAAGTCGACATGCATACAAATCTCTTCCTTACCTTTGCTGCTGAATGTCTCTACAAGCTATACGATTATAAAATATGTAGCGGAAGGTATTGTCCTTCATGATGCTTTGACACGTTTGGACACAGCGCTAAATTCCACTAAATGAGATAAAGACAGCTTCTTCCGGGATTTGAAATTGGCAAAGACTTGATAAAAATCCCCATTTATATTTCGGTTACAATAACCAAAAGTGTCAATAAAATGGGCAACACCTCTATATTCAAAGATAGCCGATCCGTCAATATTGACAGCAAGTGGCACTGGGGAAAATAGTATATGACTGGCAGGCTTTCCCAACGATAATATCAATAGGTAAGATGCAGATATTGGCATCCCCTAGGGAACTGTTTGCCTCCTTCCACGTGTCTGAAGAAAGGTACAACTTCTGCTTTCAGCTGGTCTTTTTTACATTTTTAGCACAAATTCAGGCAGCTCGACCCTTTTGTGTTCGCATCATTTTGATCTTTCAAGGTTCAATCTAACTAGGGCTCCTTCCAATGCACGTGCTACAACTCTTGCTGCAAAGTGTCAACATAAGGTTGCATACAAGGCTTGAATTTATGCTTCTAGTTGACATGAAATATAGAGGATATTTCCAATGCGTCGACACCAGTATTAATACTACGTCTGACACATTTTCACATCATCAACTACCTGTATTCGTTCAGATTAAATGACTTGTCGTTAGGTGTGTGTCCTTAAGTGGTACACCTACCTTTTTGGAAAAACACCTGGTCAGATCACAGATGGTCATTTCTATATCAGCAACGCTTACTATATAGGCTTTTGGAAGTTTGTGTATTTACATATTCTTACATAAATCACAATACCCATCTCAAAATTAAGGACAACGCACCACCGCAACACCAGTTGTTTTTGTTTTTATTTTGTATTACTTTGGATATAGGACAATTATATTTGTTTGTTCAGATCTTCAGTCCTACAATCTTAACCCGAAACCGATCGGATGAACGACATGTAACATTTCTTGGAAGGTCATGTTAGATGAACATGTGAACATGTTTACACAGTGTGGAAATTTAGTATTTATCAAGGGCATGCCATGAATACGTATCAACAGGGTTTACGGAACACAGCTCATAGTTGACCAGCAAATTTCTTTGACAGCACCGTCTTTGTTCTTCATTGGCATTCAGACGTTACAGCGATGGGGTCTTTCATCCAGTATACTGAAATGACTAAGGGCTTGCTGACAAAGCAGACGCCAGCGAATTGAATCTGGGGCTTCTCTTGAATCATGATTTACACACTATTAACCACAAGGTCATGTGTTCTCGGATGTCCAGTTATTCATGTCGATATGATGATACACAGTGGGACACTGAAGTGGAAAGCGTGGTAGGCACTGATGAACTGCTTGTACTTCGCCCTGGAAATACTGTAAATCGGCTGCGTAAGAGTACATTTGGCTTAGACCTGATAAATCCGATAAACTGGTCACTACATGGTGCACTAAAGGTCAGCGACAGCCGCGCTTGCGACATTTCTGAACGACGACAGGAAGCAAACCGTTCGCTGTGATGTACACTGATACTTGTTGCCCTTATTGGATTTGTGCAGTCATAATGGGTTTGGATTTAATAAAATTACATACACCCTAAATAGACAGTTCTGACACGGAATACTGCTGACAGTGATATTACTGAAGACAGGACAGTCACACTACAACACATTGGCTTAGCAAGAAGAGAAATCCCGAACTGGAGCTGTTCTAACATTAGGCATATTTTCTCGAGCGTAAGTATCACCACAACTCTACACAGAACACAATTGGGGCTAATGTGGAAATCATACCCACGACAAACACACTACTAAATGGTAACTGGCCACAAATCTTGTTACAGCCTTTCTGTGAGCAGTAATAACGTTTGTCTTAGGTAAGACAAACAGCTACTCAGTCTAGTCGTGGGGAGATTTGTGATGTCATTTGATTGTCAGGTCACGTTAACATAAGTCGTCAATGTCGATTGTTATGCAGTTTCATTTCAACTATATATCCCAAAAGTTATAACTTAATCTCACGCATCGACATTTCCTGGGGACTGGTTTGGATGACAAACAGTTCTAGCGTACGACTGCTGCAATTCCCTAGAGCTCAATTCACCACACTGTACGCCTGTGTACACACGGCTACTGATTGGGGCAATAGAATAGGCAGAAATAACGTTTAAACCGGAGTGTCAGAGACAGATGGCTTGTCGTGAATGGGAAGAAACATATTGTACATAAAGGTTTCAAATGTAAAGTAAACATGCATCTGCAACCACTTCGTTATTGATAAAGTGTCAATATCATAATGCAAATGTATCACTGTAAATGAAAAACAACTAGTGTATTACCTATCACATACAACAAATTGGCCCGTTCCAATACAATGGTACTTGTATGTGGCATAAATACATAGCTTTTCAGTTTGTGCATGTGTCAGACTGATAGATGTCTTGTCAATTACAACTGGGCACTCTGACTTCAAGTTAAATTAAACAAACGTGGCATGGGTGGTGATATTTACACTTCCAACAAGAGACATTGTCCATCCACACAAAGTAGAAATCAACACAAATTTTGGATTGCAAAGCATGACAATAGAGACATGCAACAGGTTGTAAACAATTTGACATCAGCTTTTTTTCATTTTTACTACATAAACATATTTATTTCATGTGACATCTTTTCGTAACCACAGAAAAAGATAAGCATGCTATTTTTTTCGACAACTGATTATACCACTCACCCGCGGGCACCACCTTCCCCACTAGTCACAACACATAAAGGCAGGTATTTGAGTTCAGCTGAAATACCACAGGAGCATCATATAATATGAGACATAAGCAGAGAATTGCATCGGAAACCATACTCGCCTCTGATGCTTCGAATGTTGGACCTTTCTTTACATGTCAATCCTGACCCCTTACTGAGGCCTTGAATACTGCAAACTTAGTCCAAATAGATAGTGGACGTCGAATGTTTCTAAATTGTACATCCACTGCAACGAGAACATTATGCCCTTCAGCTGTCATTACTATCCATATAATCAAACCAACCTTCTATATTACTCACAAAACGTGTTCTACATTTCGTACATCGTGGCGAACTGCAAAACCTACATATTTAACTGAAATGTTTGACGAGTAAGCACAAGCATTGATGATCGTTTCCAGTTTTGCATGTTATTTAGGCATACTTATTTCGAATGCTTAATCGAAACTTCACACGTGCATATATGCGTGTTCTTGAAGCGAAGTCGTATTGATGATAGTAAAACTAAAACCTTTTGTTCGCTATTATATCATCCAAATTGATTCATCTCCATGAAGAGTTTACATAGTCAACGTGACTTTCTCTTGTCTTTTCACAAGCAATCCTACGGGCATATAAGGTCCTTGACCCATGTTGCCTCTTGCCCGTGTCACCGTCGGCTGTCAGTGCCAATTCCATCTCCTGGTAATATGATTAGCCCGGCCGTGTATAAGTCGAGGCGTGTTTACATCGTCTGTGTAATGGAAGCGCATGTTGTCTGTCTCCAAGGAGTGGCAGCAGCCACCATGAACAGGTTGCTATATTACTCCTCACATATCAGGGACTATTAGGTAAGTAAGGCGTCACAAAACCCATACACATACCCAAGGATTCGACTCAGCTCACAAATAATCGTGGGGGCACTTGGGAAAATATTCAAAATGTGATTCGTCTTTGTCATCCAAGCACCGCCGTTGACGTCATTCTAATCGTCATGAAGTCAAACGCGAAACGTCAAAAGTTTGTTTCATGATCAATAGTCCTAAAGAGGAATAGGAAAAGAAAGCTCTCCTCAAAGAAATAACTGCACTGGCGGATGTTCCACCTTGATTTTATATCTGGAAATACCAGAATTCTGACTCTCGTATATTCAGATCGGTATGTCACGCATGTAAAGGTTTTGCTTTAATTGGTATAACTACTGTATGTGCATGGAGAATTTTAATCATCGTCTTTCTCGGTATTTCGCCTGTCCGACAGCTGCAATTATCGCTCTTTGCCAGACGATACTCTAGTCTGTCTCTTTTGTTCATAGTCTGTCTGGTCTATCATGGCGAGTCAATGTCGGGTGTCCAAAATATCAACAAAACTACGGTCTCCAATATGCACGTATTCGAAGCAATAGACAAATCAGAATATCATGACCGAAAAAGAAATTTATGAATATTGATTGTTTTAAACTGCTGCCCATCAAATACTGACTACATGTGATGGGTCAAAGAATATGTGTTTCTCCTGTAACACGTGGAGTGGACAAATGGTGGTGACAACACGATACACCTACCTACAGGAAACCATAAACATGTACACATGTCTGTGTTCTGTGACTATTTGTCAGAATGGCAGGTCCCTCTAGTGTAAAATTTTCAAGACAGAAAATGAAACCTCGGTGAAAATTGGCGGTGGGAATTACAGGTCAACGGTTTGATAATAACATGCAAAAAGAAATAGAAAAAAATTTAATTTTCTGAGCCATTAACCGACATAGTTATTTCATGTCTTATAGGAATCTATAGTTTTTCATTGATTTTTTTTTCTATTTGAATGTTCTGTCAAGCAAATTATGCCTTCGATCCGACTTCACGAGGGAAAAAAATGAATGAGATTCATTCAGGTAAAATCAATATCACAGACGAATGTAAACAACTCAAATCCGCGATTCATGCCACATTGACAATCTGTTTTCTGCATTATAAGGCTTCTTCAGTGCCAGTGTTTTGGACAGAATGGTCTTTGAGCAATACGTACACTATACGTAATCGCCCTTATATGCCTGACACAGAACAGATGCATATATTCTTTTCTCTTTATCCATTTGTCAAAATGTCTGTGTCTGTCTTTTCTGACCGGGTGTTATGAAAACAGTCCATTAACGTGTCAAAATGCAATATCGCATCGGTTATAAATAAATGTAGTGATATGTTTCTTAGTTTGAATATGCTGAAAATCCCCATCCCTTCAAATGTAATGAAATTCATTTGCTTGTAAAATTAGATACAATTGATCAATGCTAGGCCAATTGGGTGCCGTTGATCTGAGGCAGATCAATTAGATACATGGACATAACGTCAGGAAAAGTTCAAGATCATCTGATGTCATACACGAGATGAAATGCACAAATATTTAGTGTATGAAATTATAGATATGCGGTATTCAAATGTGACCTCTTCGAATCTTGATCTGAACACAACGTTTCTCCCTTAGCAGTGGGTTCCTATGGGGTCTTGGATTATAGGAGTTATCTCGTCCCGTCAAAGACCAAAGTTCGATGTCACCCTTCTATACCATTTATCAAGCCCTTCTAATCCGACGTAATATTACCAAAATCCTCGTAAAAAGATACGCAACCGCGTCTTATCTCAAGACACAATCAAGTCCCTCAAGGAAGCATTTGCAATAAGAAATTAACGTAAACACGATGCTATTTTCAAACTCCCAATATATCAACATGTAGGGAGTGTTTGATAGTCTCAGCGAACGCTGAGTTTGAAGCCGCCAGTGGTGTAATGTGTGCAGCTAAATTACAATGTTACATATCACGTTGATAGTCTCATTGAATCACTACATTTCTTCCTCACCAGACCATCCGTCTACTAATCTTACTCCCTTTCCGGCAACGTTGGACATGAGTAACTATGAGTTCATCGTCTTGAACATAAAATACATTGGTCTGTTGTGCTCCTCTCTATAATTTGTCGCAGTCTGGCTTGACTAAACCTTGATGCTGTCAGTGCATGAACTGAGTTACCTGGAGGAACTGTCCTTGTGAATATTAGGTTTCCGTGAATGAATATTTGTGATTTTGCAATGGCGTGCAATCGTCTCCTTCACTCCAGACACCTGATTTTATAAATCATCGTCAAGAACGAAGTGGGTGTGATGGTGCAATCACATGTCCATGCCCACATCAATCCGTTCTACAATTTCGATTAAATTTCAAAATTGATTGCTTTCGTGCTCGAGTAAATCAGATTTCTACCACCATTTTGTCACCGTGCGTTACAGCTTCAATTGTTGTTCTGTCAAATGACATCTTTTAAACTATTTCTAAAGAACAGTCTTACGTAAAGGTAGATTGCCTGAAGCATGTAGTTCAATGTAAAACCGTGCCTTTCAGCTTTCATTCAACAAAGTCACTGAATAAGGTTTAACGCAATAGTTTCGCAATATAGCGTCGGGGAACAGAAATGGGCTTCAGACACTGTAACCAGTTTGGGGAATCGAACCCGGACTCCCAATTAAGAGGTTGTGGTGAGTGGGAACCATAACATCATGTCCTGCCAGGACCACTTTATTATTTCGTAGATGTTCAGGAACGGATATTTTTAAGAATCGCATAATGGATATTTGTGTAGGGGTCATGGAATGCTATTTCAGCATATTTAACATTTAGTGAGAGAGCGACAGAGAGAGCGACAGAGAGAGTGAGTTCTGTTTTAACTAAGCAATATCCCAACTGGGTCTTGAGTGATCAACAGAATGAGCATGGATCTACGCAATTGGGATACGGTGACAAGTGTCAACCACGTCAGCGGGACTGACCACTCTATCCCGTTAGGCACCTCTTACGACACGCATGGGTTGCTGGAGAACAATTCTAACTCGGATCTTCACGGGTGTTTACCATTTAGGACAGTACATATACGGCAAGGGAACTCGCATTAAAAGAATCCCGGGGTTACAGCATGACCTTCCCCACACGTTTACATACGTTACAAGAGTTACCTTTGTGTTGGATGTTGATCGCCATGTATCATTCACAGTTGAACTAGTTGATGACATATATCCTGGGAAATATTCACGACACAGGTGCCAGATTTTCGAAGCTCTCTTAGCGCTACGATAGTCGTAAGTCAATGTTAATGTATGGTACTTACGACTATTATGGCGCTAAGAGAGCTCCGAAAATCTAGGGCCAGGACGCGTATCATGATCGTAGTTAGCCCGCAACAAGACCCTCGTCTTTTACTCTACCTTTGCGAATGTCTTCTTCTTGGCTAATGTTAGACTAGGGTTGGTGCTAATGTGAAATGAATAACATCATGGGTGACGTGATCATTGGAAATCTATCGTGAATACTCATAGTGTGCTTCCTAATCGAATATACAGCCTACAGGCCACTCTGTCGCTTAATCCCTCATCTTCTATGTCTTAATTGCACCACGCTTGTTTGGCAGACATTTCCACGCAGAAGCGACGTAATGGACAGGTCGGCCTATGGTGGAACAATACAGCTGTCTCTTAGGAGAGGTTTAAAGGATTACATAGCCAAGCAAACCCAATTTACAGGAGATCAGTGCAAAAGATTTCACCTTTCTGAACTTACTGCTTGTGAAAGAATTATTAACGCGACACAATCGTCATGGGACGAATGTCAATGATGAACTTACAGATGGTGACCGGAAAACATTTACCACCTTTTAAGGTCCCTCTTTTGCCTAACATCCACAAGCGAAAACGTTACCCACTGTGACTTCCTTGTAGACGTTATGTCATCATGGTGGCAAGGAGTACCCGAATTTTAGACAGACACATTGTCATGTTTATGATGTTTCACTGATGTGAACAATATCATGGGTAGACAGATATGCCTCATATCATTTCCAGGGGAACATGAATAACAGAACAAATGCGCTGGCAAGGTCATAGCTTAAACTTGGTCTATCGTACAGTTGTTGTTTATGTTTCACAACGGTTGAGGTGCAGTTGTGTATGCTCATTGTAAACAGATTTTAAAGACTGTTCAAAGTTTTAAGATGTGAGGGGGGAATGATGTACGTTGCACTATCCTAACGCTCTAGTTATGGCAAATCAGTTGTAATTGAACTCTCATATCAGCCTCAAAAACGTTCTCTGATAGTAATTCGGTGGAAGTCATCACATTAACAAAAGCCTCGTGACCTCTACATAACCACATGTCGATGAAATCCCTTCATGCACTCGACGGATCCCAATCTATCTGCCTTGTTGTATTCCACTGCCATTCTGTCATTCCCAGCTTGTTACAGTTTTTGACCACCAACGATCACTGCCGTTTTCAAAGGGAAGATGCTTGTGGGTCTCCCTGCCTTCTCAAGACAAGCAATATGACATTAAACCTTTGAGATATAACAATGTGCATATCTTATGAAACACGAAAAGGGTACGACGGTTTGAAAGATGCCAGACTAACGGTAACGACAATCATAGTATTATATTTTCGGAATGTGTCTTACTCTCCTGTTTGACAGAGGCCTTGTCAATAGTCTCTCTTCATATTAAGCTTCTTTAGAATGATCATAAAAGTTAGATGTCTGATTAATTTCTTAACCTTGCATCCCCCAAACATACGATTTCGCGGCTCTTCATGGTATGCAAATAGTATGTCATATCTATCGAATCCTGTTATGTAAAAATCTTTTTGTCACAAAAGATCCACTTTTCTGTAGATACTGGTATTTGAGGGTTTCGTCCAGACGAGAAACCTCTATGGTTGGCATCACGTTGGACATCATATTGAAACTCCTGTCATAAATATTCAAGTTTATGATTCATTCATTCTGTTGCGCTTGTAGGCAGTTAGAAAGTAATGATATTCACAATGTGCATGGTTAGAAATTGTTGTATTGGTACATGTTCTGAGGGTTTTCTTGTATAATAATATAACACAAACAGACCCACCCATACCACTGGTGGGATTGTCCCAAGGAGCATCACTCATGTGTTCCCATCTAACAGTGTAATGAGTAGGGAAACTCAGTCTCTAAAGGTTTACTTTCAGCCGTTAAGACTAGGTCATCGTGTACCTGTAAAATCAATTTCCTGCCCCAGCGGTAAGGTGGTTATCGGACAGTCTTCTCCACATGTTGGTTCTTACTTAACAAAAGATTTCCTTGAGGCAAAGTACGTAATTTTCATGTATGTGATGACACTAAAGAGCATGATGGAAGAAGAGTTTAAACGAATAATTATACTGTTCAGAGTGCTTCCGATTATGTATGTGTGTGAGTGTGTGCGTGCGTGCGTGAATGGGTGTTTTAGTTTACTTAACTTAGCAATTCGCTCCGTGACATAATTTCGCCTGGACCAGAATTTGATTAAGCTTGTTATCATAGATTCATGTAAACTAAGTCTAACTGGAACGTCCACTGCACTTACTGCAGGCTCAGCAGAAAGGCGCAGTAAACTGCAGTACGTTTTGTGAATGTTCGGTTACTCTCACGGATAAACCCCATGTACTTGAAACGACAGATACTATTGCCCAATTGTGAAATCCACATGGTTCGATACAAGCTACAGATAATATTGACCACTTGCGAGATCCACAAGCTACAAGCTACAGATACCATTGAGCACTTTCGAGATCCACATTGTTGGATACAAGCTACAGATAACATTGACCGCTTGCGAGGTCTATACGGGTTTATACAAGCTAGAGATACCACTGGCCACTTTCGAGACCCACATGGTTCGATACAATCGATTGTAACATACTACTCTTACGGCTAAAAAGTTGCCTTGACAAAAGGCGTAAGAAATCCCCACAGAACTAGCAAATTATAACACAGGCAAGTCTAAATTATTCAATATTATGTATTGAGCAAACAAGAGCAAGTCACGATGATTCACAATAGAAGTTTCTAGTAAAATGAAACTGAGTCAAATCTTAAGTAATGGGTCAGCTCACCAAAGTATTGGTTTGAGAGTGAGAAACTGATCTACTAAACGTTTCACAGCGAGAGATCAGGCACAGATGTGTTGATCTTGAATGTACGTCAGGCTTGACAGATGTGGATAGGCCGAATGATGACAAAACATTAGTATTACTCCGAGTGTAAGCTCGTGTGTATGTTTCGTCAACACAACAACACAGTCTCTGATTCTTGAGCATTCCAGCGAAGAGTGGATCCTTCACGATCGGCCTCGTGTTTACCAACAGTCAAAACACAAACCAAAGGGAAGCAACTCTAAAACGCTTCCTTAGAGGCGAGCCGCTAAAATATTATTACCGTGATACGAAATGTGACCCGTAATAACTATCAGACAAAACTCTAAACATTGTGACCCAATAATAACTATCACCTCATCAATGATAATACAAATTACAGCATATACACTCTCGTAACACTAAAAACATAAAATATGGTGTGCTTAATAGGCACTTTGAACGACATCTACGACATTCTTTGAGTCTGAGTGAAATATAACATTGTCAAAAAGGCGACACAAAGGGGTGGTAACACCAGCACCATGTTTGATTCAAACTCCCAAACACTAGGCTCAAGTTTATATATGAGTGAGTGAGTTAATATTTAACGTCACATCGGCAATATTTCATCCATATCGTGACGAGAACATTCAACAATGAAAAAGACCATATGTACATTATAAAACCTGTCAACGAAGGACAGTTAAACAACTAGAATATCACAATTTGAATTAAAACTAGCATGGAAAGTGAAAACAAACATCCCTATTTAGACAATACAATATAAAAACAGGCTATAGATCGCCAACAACAGAAGTTAGACCACCATACTAGGGACCGTGGGGACTTACAGTACCTTTGCTATCTACATCTACCCCAGTTGGACTTACACTATCCCTTCAGCTGCTGGCGATCCCAATAATTAAAGGAGAACTAACGTTGGTAAAAAGATCTTTAACAGTTTTGACATTGAAATATTTATCCCTTGTGATGGAGAATTCAACACAGTCAAGCAGGATATGCTTAACCGTGACTCTCTCATCCCAAGGGATACAAAACGGAGGACCCTCGCCTTTTAACAGGTATGTATGAGAATATCTTGTATGGCAAATACGACATCGTCGTAAAATAACCTCTTCAATTCTGGACTTACAGTCCAAGTAGGTGTAAGCAATATACGGTTTTATTTCATGTAATTTATTTATACCCACTTGGGTGTCCCACTTCTTCTGCATCAGATCACAGGTGTAGGTTCTAATGCTAGCTTTGTAATCAGAGTATGGGATAAGAAGTAGTGTCACAGATTTGTTGAGTGCTGCTTTGGCACCAAGACCGACCATCGTGTTACTAGAAATGCCTATGTGGCTGGGTAACCAACAAAAGACGATGTCGTACTGGTCAGTAGCAAGATCATTATACAATTCAATGATTTCAATTAAAAGCGGATGTTTGCAAGAAATATTTTTAACAGCCTGAAGGCAAGAAAGAGAGTCTGAAAAGAGTACATACTGTTTATGTTTATGTTTAGGGTGTCTTTGAATATATTTAAGAGTCGTTAATATGGCGTTAGCTTCAGCTGTGAAAATAGAGCTGTTATCCTGTAATCTAGAAGATATTGCTCTGGATCCAAATTTATATATGACTATCAAGAGTGTTCCCATATTTTTGATTGTGATATTACGAAAATGTAATATCGGCTTAAACTCAACTGAATGTCTCACTGCGTTTCGAACAGATGGGTTATCACAGAAATGGATGCCGTGTATATACAGATTAGTGACAGAGGGTACACTGAATTCATTCATTTTCCAAAATCCATGACAGCGATAATGATTTTGCAGATTTTATTTGAAAAGACTGGTAACAATCATTATGATTACATCGACATCTCCGCTTTTCGTAAATTCTTGTCTGAAAATCCTACTAATATTTCACCATTTACAATAAAAATATCATCATAAAATGTCATTCCTCTTTCAATGGTGGCATATAGATTTGTCGTTCATTAGAACTCACTGTCACTTATTAACTCTTAATAGCTGGGGCTATTAACGTGGCATGTTTATCCGTTTCGCGAACATTTTGTCACTAATGTTCAATGATGCACATAGTAATAAATTATAGCAAATCGTTCTGCCCTGGACATCGACTGGAATCTGTCGCATCAGATTTTCCAGTGTACGATCGGCTTAAATACAATCATGTGTCTTCCCTTTTGCAATAATTGTTTTGATTGACATATTTGCATATGTCAATACAAGAAGTTGACACCAACCAATGTTATTTTGTCTGTTGCAGTGGAAAGGCATAAATAATGCATAAAACAATAACAGTACTATTCCACTTACTTTGTTCCAAATAGCATCTACTGGCACCATATTGATAAGCCTTTCCCGCAATGCTACACCCATTAGCGATGAACACAGAATGAGTGATTCTGGTAAGGTACTTACCAAACGGGTGATTTAGGATATCGACTGGTCAGCCTGTCTGTGGAATAATGCCAAATGATTAGATCTTATCGATAGGCCATTACTAGTACCAATCATTGCATGTCATCAACGTTGCAAGAATTGACTGTTTGTTGTTGTTAAGCACAGATGACATCGATGATACTGATAGTACATCGACCGAATAACGTGTTTATTATAAAGGCATTTCGAGTTTTCCGCGGCTATGTAATGCAACTAGTCACATAGGTTTATTAACACGGTGTTGTTTGGTGCGATTTTGGCCCAAAATTGAACATGTTTGCGCTACATTTATCAAATTGAATATATTCAGTTTCAATAACGTTGCTCTGTAGATAACGTTCTGAACATTCAACAAAGGTTATTATTATTTACAAAATAATTTAAACTATGAGATTTCATATCTTGAATGAGATTCATTCCTGCTTGACAACAGTAAATGAATCTACACACACGAAAGAGAAGCAGTTGTTATTTATAGAGTTTGTCAATACTGTACTTGCCAATTTCTAAAGTGCAATTCATAGGAATAATTGTGGATGATAAATGTTATCAATTTGCGTGCAATTTTATTTAACATGCTCATTAAAGGTTTACATAGGAAAAATGTTTATGATTACAAACAGTCCTATTATCAAAGGGAATGATTTTGCCAGTTGTCAAAGGCGCTTTAATACGCTGTTCTGGCCTGCCTTTCTCAACGGCGCCACGAACCTGTTGATGGGGTTTAAATCCAGAAAGTGACCCGGTTTCTTTCGAGGTTTTCCAGGACCATATCAATGCAGAATGATTTCACCGAGGTGGTAGACGTCATAGAGCTTTATCACTCGGGGCTTTACGCTATTATGAAGCTGACCTCTTGACTTTAGAAACAATACCGTTACCACATAGAATCTGAACGGATTTTTTACCGACCCTAAAACCTAACCATTACTGCTTCTCTCTGTCTGGCCACAACTAACTGTAAATAGACTGGTCGCACTTAATCTCCTGTGTTACTCAGCTGAGATTTATCAGCATCACATCACTTCACCCTATCAAGGTTATCTTTCTGTGCACCAATCCTCATAAATACATAACGTGTTTGACAGGTTGTACTAGCTGAATCCATGACCCTTATTCAGAGTTCTTGACACGATCCACCTTCAAAGTATACTGCTTTATAATTGTCTCTCTTGTCCGAGCCGAATGAAGAGGTACTTGATTCTGGATTAAATAGATTTCAAATGTCAGAACAAAGTGGCGTCTAGACGACGATAGGACGCTTCCCTTGTGAAGTAAAAAGAGGATGACAATATGATCAATATTCTGTAAGGACGTCAGTCACCTACACTGGTCATTCGTAACTGGTCAAGACCTTATGGTCGTGGAAATCTCTTAAGTTGTAAATATGCTGTCCACCTTGATTGAACAAAGCAGTGATTGAAGACGAAAGCAGTGTTGACGCACTCAGGTTTCAACTGTGTGGCATGTACAGAATATAATCAGTAACTGTATTGAGTATTCATTTGTAGAAAGTGAATGCGGATCACATCGAACTGCTGAGTACCCCGACGGAACTATTGGAGGAACAAGCACCAGCTAACAAGAAACATCTCACAGGTGGCATCTGGGGCTTCAAATATTGTGAAATGACACTTTGTCCATGATTTATTAAATTTCAACCGTAATAAGTAACAACTTTAAGAATAAGTTTAAAATATAATTCCCTTGTGCTGCTAAACTGCGCATATGGGTACCAGAATTGATCACTATGCTCTGAGCTTACATGGAGTGACTTAAACCAAGACAGTAAATAACAGATCCTCAAAGCTGATTTGATCTACATAAAGGTGCTTTTGCCGAGGATGCTGGCTGGAGTTAGTCACATTCTTTATGCAATTTTGTCCGAGCCATTAACATACTAAACTAAAGGTGCGTGTGAAATAGGTGCTTGTCCTGTAATCGACACCACGTGTTACTGCACTGAGTGCCTGTCACAGTGTTGCTGAAATTCCCCCACCGTCTACACGCAGATGTATGCGGGGCGGTTTGTCCTTTTCGAAGCAAATGTACTTTATCGAGTGATTGAACTGCTGTGGGTCGCTTCTCATTTCGGTATGACCGACAAATGACAGCAACAGAGGCTTTTCTTAATAATCCAGCGTTTGATATTATTTACATTACACAATTATCAAAATCCGAACAATGTTCTTTGTACTCGATCCGGAGTACCTTATATATTCTGTTCGATTTTCTTTCCATTTAAATAAGACTCATATATACGACAGCTAAATTGGAAATACTTATCCAGACACAAACATCGCGGTGTAATCGTCTGTCGAGTCGTTCCTATTGCATACATGACAGTGGACATTTCGGATGGGGGGAGTTATTCCCATTTGATGCACACTTGCAATACGCATATCCTTCTTATCGTCACAGAAATATATGTTACAAGTGCAGGGTGGATATAGGTGTATTTGTTTGCTTCCGTTCTTGCGTCGGTAAAAATTTTAGATTAGAACATATCATTTTTGCGTCTGACCCTCGATATTCTTTCTTTATTCATGTGAATGTAGGCCATCGGCCCATGATACAGATACATTTGCAGCCTACAAGCTACGATGATGCCGATCATTAGCGTAAAATATAAACATTAGCTACAGGAACACATTTCACACAGTCTCAAACTCATGAAATCGTACTCATTTAGTCTGACATTTTTGTTCCTGATAGACCTAACACATATTAAGACCTACTATACTTACTACAGAATGACGTGAAATCCCGCCATATTTAACAACACAGAAAACAATTTTATGAGGGGTTTTTAGTTAATCGAACCCCCATGGTTGTGTAATATACCTAAAACCATTGAAGTGGACGATAGAGAGTAATATGTTACAATTTTCCAGCCTAATGTCTAGAAATACGTAACAGAAACACATTCGGAGGAATCCATAATTCTCTGTTGTGTGGCGAGAAGAAGCATCTGTTTAATACAGAGAAGCATGTACATAAACTCTGGCGGGGTGGTTTGCGGAGACTTAGCACTAAACCCCACGGTTTCATTTTTAACGGGGATTACGCTTTCACGAAACACACGCCTATGTAAAGTTTGTATCACAGAATCTGTTCCACCATCCGTTTGTCACCCTTCGGATTGAGGTTTGAGAAAAACACAATATTACATGATGTTTTTTTCTTTCTGCGATCCTGTTTCATATCCTGTTGGATACAAAGGTTTCAGGACCACGTGTCGTATTTATGGTTGTGCACTTATCCCCATTTCGATGTATAAAATCTTTCGTCGATCTCATTTGAACCCCAACGGACTATAGTTGTATCGATTAGGAAGTCACATGTTTCCATTTAACGTCTATGTGCAGAATATAACGACTACATGCAAACTGGAATTCGTTTGACTCTACTAAACGTTGGTTTTGCCATTGTGCTTAACATCAAGGTCTTGGAGTACTTTGGGTTTATATCCAACTTTAAGCTGTCACAACATGATCAAATTGGAACTTGGAATATTGCTGAAAGTGTAAACTCCATATAGCACTTGCTCCATGGGTGTAGAAGAAACACTCGAAACGATGTTAGTTACATATTTTCTTAAGCAAACCAGACTATTTGATGAAGAAATACTGATAGAAAGTACAAACATGTTACATGCAATCAGATCATGCAATATAATTCCAGCATGCGTAAACAAAGTTTCAATATGTTCGTTAAAGGCATAACATAGACAAATGTCCTGGCAAGAACTTTCGACAGCCTTGACAATCCTTCTAGAGTGTTTCTAACCTACCTCATATGGTCACACTTGTACGATTTACGTCTGATAAGAGCATGACAGGCGGAATTCCGGCGTCTAATGAAATTCGGACGAACTTGGGGAAATTGTGACATAAACCCACAGTAATTGGTTACTATGGAGACGTATGGCTGTCACCAGAACGTTGGATCCCTGGCATTGTCATTACAGATACGTGAACTCGCCTGGAGAATTCTTCGGTCTCTGTTGCCGAGAAAGCCAGCATGCTCTTGAAATGGGCAGTGGCGACGAGGCTTGTATAAGCTCATAGGAGAGCATCGTCGCTTATATGGAGACAGACAACCACGTGACCTTTCTACCAACTTGGAATGCCACGAAAACACGACAGACACATGATGCAGTTACATTCGTGCTTTAGCTTAGCAAGCTTGTTTTCATGAGGACTCGTTCTGTGCTATTACAGATTTCCCTTCAGACTGTATGCATGTGTTTGACGACTTGGCAATAAAAGGATGTATTTTTACTGTTGAAAGTAAAACGGTGGGTGGTGATTTGACAAGGAATGTTCGATATCTTTTTTGATCGACTTCACGAATCGATATTTATTTGCTGGATTGGATATCACGCGAGGTATTTACGACTGAATTTCTTCCTTGCAGTTAAGTATTTAGCCTTTTCACCGATACACCCATTATGTTTCGTTTGCTATGTGAAATTGTGAACAAGTATTATATAACGGTGTATGATCAATGTACATATATATACGTCCCTTATCCCTTAAAATCGTGTGTTATGTATATATGTTTGTTTAAAAAATATATTTAATTTCAATCTTCTTATAAGAATATCCGCTACATTCCTATTCATATATCTACCCCAATGGTTAGTGATATGTTTAGTACACGCACGCACGCGCGCGCACTCACGAACACTCATACACATACCCTAAACCCAATATATGTAATAGCAATGTATATATGTAATGGTATATATTAGACGGGTGGTGTTCATGTCTAAAGCTAATATAAATACGAAATGTAACAGTGAATTGTATAAACACTGTTTTTGATCTGTTAGGATCTATCGGTTTTCCACTGTCGAGTGTTTCCAAATAGCTAAGCCTCTGTGAGCAATTCACTGTTTTCGTATGTCCATTTAGGATAGATAGTCGTCAATTTCATTAAGCTCACAAACACACTCCAACAAGGAAATTAGTTCACAAGTACATTCGCAGGTTTGCTCACTGCAGAAACCGTTTCACATGTCGTCACGTTTTAAAGGATGGCATTGTTCCCAACAATTGGCCCTAATACCAAAATGCCAACATATACTTATTCACAACATTTGATGATGTCTTCGTAAATGAAATATGCTTAGATTTACCTGCTCGTTTTAGACACCATCTGTGATGCTCTAGTTATTTTACCCCCCTTCGTTGACTGGTTATTTAACAACTAGTACTGATTGTGTACGCAAAACCTTCCTCTATACTTTATTGATAGTATGACGTTAAACTTTACCTCACTCGCTCACAGTGTCTAGCGTGTTCACTGCAAAGAGATGTACGTTTTTCTTTTAGAGTTCACATTTGCCAATGAACGAACTAGACACATAATACACTGCCAAGACATACATCCTCATGTAATGAAGTCTTGTTCAAATTCTATTACAAAGAAAAGGTACCCGACACCAACACATACCAAGGGAAGTCAATAGGTCCCCTGAACAAAGACTGGGAATAAGTGCTAATGTATGGAAATATAAGTTGGAAAAGATATCATTTTGTCATTGAGGCGTCATTTATGTAGAGAAATAAATTACAGTTTTATTCATTTAAGTCATTGTCCCTGCTACCTAAGAATCAAAGTTTCTTACGAATAAGAATGTGATTTTTCATGGCGTACTTTGTGTGTTTTATCTTGGATATTACACTGTTTATTTATACAAGGTATTTTCATTATGACTCTGTGAAAGAAATTAGTGCATGAATAAAAATAGTGTCCCGTCTAATTATTCTAATACGCCTCAGCCACAGGCCAACCATCAAAGACCCATCCGTCAAGAGACTAGACAACAGAATTAAACCATAAATCTTGCAGCTGCATTCTAGATCATGTTTATGTCCATAGACGTGTTGCCGACCCGAAAGACACAATATTAAATTGCCCAATGTAGCTCTCCGTGTGATCGATAGAGTAGTGTTGGGAGGTATTGTCCTTGGAGAACGTTGTAGAACAATGATGGTGACTTGCCCAGAGAGGAGTCATTGATGTTGTCATGTCGAACGGTCAGCTTCGGGGATAGGTAACATCTTTTCATTTGCAAGATTAATAATTGGCGACTCGGAAATACTTTTAACTTTCCGATGACACATGCAAGTGATTGAGATTTATCAATCGCTCACCGCCCATCGTTTGCAATGCACATAGTCAGTATGAGTGAGTGAATGACTAGAGTTACGCCGCACCCCAGGATGATACGCGAAGCCCTTTTCGGGATCCATTGTGCATTAATCTGGGCATCATGTACCTGAACTATCTCCCACAACGGCGCCTTTGAACTGGGAGCCAAGGTATTTGTTTTCAAATACATGTATCGTTCTGTTGGATAGGTCATGCGTGAGTGTTCACCGGTAGTGAAGTCATAAAAGTTCAAATAAATACCATAAAAATGCGAGAAATAGACTCATGAACCATTATCGATAATTCCGCAACCAACCTGGTGACACATCAACCCTCAAATTTATTTACTGCAGGAAAAACACAAAATTATCCACCTAACAAAACAAATGATGATACCGTTTCAAAGATACACGAACATACTGTATCACCGTATGTATCCCTCATTATGGACAACACACGACCAAGTGACCGCAGTATCTACGCCGATGCATAACAACCCTATGTGCAATACAATACTTTGTACAATACCATGAGGCATATCAGCTGTCGTCCCTTGAGACGTGCCGTTTATTACAAATGTGTATCGCGTGTCCTCAGACACTAGTCAGATCTGTGATCTGTTCAAATGATATATAAGTAGGATTGTAACGCGAAGGCTATAAAAAGACGTCATTGGAGTGGAGGAAAATATTCGTCTCATTAATCATTTTACGAAAACGTATCGGTACAACATATACTGTTAAAGAAGCCTACAGGGAGCAGTTAGTGTCCATTTTCATGGTCATCACGCCAGTTATTTAACAATAATTTGCATTCTGCTTTCAATTCTGAAAAAAGCCGATTATGGGTGGTAAGCTAAAGGCATCGCATCACAGGAACAACCTCTGACAAAATGCGATGTGCATACGCAGCGAGGCAACTTTCATGGAAAACTTCTTTATTATTATTATTGTATATACAACATCACACCAACTTGCCATTCAAAGAAGAGAAGTACATAGACAGTATGTAAAAGTTCGAACATTTTTCTTAATCGTTTTAAGAGGACTTTTGAAACAAATGTAAAGCACGTACACAAATGCAAAGTACAGTACAAAATGTAGAACTGCAATTTTCCACGCATGTGTGTCAGTGCGATTTGAGATGTATAAAACTGATTTACGCTTGTTCAAATGCTGCTATTCATTAGTCTAGAGTCTAGAGTCAATCAATACTTCACCAAATGACTACGCGTTTGATTTCCATCACGTTCACTTTATTATTTATAATTCCCTATATCTTAGCCCAATATGTGAAATTCGGATTGGATATCCGAGTTGTGTAAGTTTTGATCGGGTTTTCTTGTACCAGGAAAGATGATTTATGAGATCGCTTACCTGAAATTAGCCATTTTCTATATTTTAACAAAATTACAGAACACCTCACTCAACTGAAAAGTTACCCATACTTTGTAGGAAATCGGATGTGTTGTATCTTATGATATTCACAGAATACTTGAGATCTTATGCTCCAAAATTGAAATAAACCTCAGTTTTTTTCAACGATTAAATACAATTTGCCATGCACACTTGCCATTCCCGTCTTTGAAGTTTTCATATTTCCTAATCAGTTAATACTTAGAGTCAATACTGAGAGCATAAACAACCAGACGCACCATTAATTACTCTTCAAGCCGGATCGTGTCTTTTCCCCAAATGTTGTAAAGCAATAGTTCTTGTCAATAGAGTGTCATTCAATATATTAGCCGTTTCCAGTTGGTACTGACAACCGGTGTCACATCAAAGAACAGCCTGTGTTTATAAGGCTGTAAGAAAACGCAACGGAGTGATTAGAAATGTCCGTCGACATGAAGCAGTGATAGGGGACAAAACGCAATCTTTGAAGCCGCAGAGAAGTGTTGATAAACTTATTATACGATTTTACCCATCATCGGATATATGACTTCATATCTTAAATAAGACTTCTTATTCGCTAGTATTCTCTTTTACCTTACACCGGCTCTACCTTTTATAGTTTGCGTCCATTTTGAGTTCCCAAGACAGTATGTATCCTTATCACGAAACATTTAATGTGTCATATGCAGGGGTACCGAATACCTCACTCATGAGGGTTCAAGAACCACCTTTGCCACCTGAACTTCCAAAAGCAATATCTTTTAACTATGCATTCATTTTGAGTTCCCAAGACAATATGCATCCCTGTGACGTAACATGTAATGTGTCATTTGCAGGTTTACCAAATACCTCACTTATGAGCGTTTAAGAACAACACTTGCCACCTGAACTTAAAAAGGCAATATATTTTAACTGATGTATTGTTTTTGTCTGATGAATCGGCTTCAGGTGATGATTTGATATCACATTGGCCGTGGATGTTATGGCATTTAAGGTGCCAGGAATTCTATTTATCTCACACTTATACTTAACCAAGTATTTTCAAATTTCTCTGTGCTTTCACGCTAGGGCCATTGATCCGAACTGCCAAATTTCTTGGACTGTCCCTACATGTCTATGGACAGATGTGGGTTTGACAGTTGGTATGGACATTTGGTTCTTACATTCAACGCGTTGCTTCCAAGCTTAATGCAGGGTCGCTGGTGCTGCTGTTTGATTGCGATTATAGACCTATACCCCTGCATTGCATTCAGCAGACTATTCCTTAGCACAACCTGATGAGACGTCGATGCTGCAGTAGGTATTAAGGTATTCCCCATGAACTATACATCATTCATTCAAGACTGTTGGGAAAAGTGAAAATTAGAAATATTAGTTTGTCAATGGATACAGATTCAAATGAAAGCAGACATCGAACGCTCATTTCATGCACTGCTTAATGCCAGTACTACGTACGCTGTGCCATTAATTCTATTATTTTCAGCATCACTCAGCCCATTAGGAGTACTACGTGTTTGTAGCAACACGTTCAGTCAAGTAGGTTGGTAGTTGTATTGTTTTCCACCTCTATCAGCAATATCCCAGCTATATGGCGGCGGCCTTTTAAATACTTATTTTGCTAATAAAGCAAACCCCTTGGTTATTACATCAGTATTAATGTTTTACATCCTCGGATTGTATAATTTTCACCGGTTGGCCATTTACGTCAAGTGGAATTCGTTTTGTATTTGGTTTAGTTTTAGATTTGATATTAACACTAAATAGTGTGTTGTGTAATGTAAGTTAACAGTCATCACATTATCTAATAAGTGACAGTGTTCCATTGTTTCTGTCGTAATGATATTAGTTGCTGGTTTTGAGGGCGTTACCGAAGATGATTAGAAGTAACACGTCCACGTGGTTAATGAGCTTTTTATCAGCTTTCACACTATTAGCCATAAGCTTGAGATCTGTGACGTAATAGCTGCAAATAGTATGTAGGCACGAGTCACTTACAAATGAACAATGGGCATATTTAGGCTAATGACAACTTGTTTTGTTCATTGGTGTGTCAGTCGACAATGACAAACAATAGATCAGAAGTTTGTTGCAGCATATGTGGAAATGATGTATGTATTTAACAACGAAACGTAAGCAATCAGTTATATCATTACCACGTCGTTTGCTTACCATTATGGTTTCACACATACTACAGTATATCCTTCAACAGGAATGTATTGTGCTTAGCTATGACCTCTGAGGAAATGTGTGAAAAAACGATATAACATATTATTACGAAGTTTCAGTCGTATCAAACTGTGGTGATACAAGATGTTTGTGAAAAGGTGAGTGAATCAGGCCCCACTGGTGGTAACTGTCACAAACACAAGCATACTTGTTCACCTGGATAAACATGGAAACATATGGTCAAATTAAGAATCACGGATCTCATTTTGTCTAGATTTGTACACAATTTGATAATGTTCAAATGAATGCTGAACTGCACATACGTTTATACATATTGACAAATTTACATATGCCTCATACTTACGCTTGATCAGTGTTATATTGTTGCATCCCGACACAATATATATCAGAAGGAGCCGACAAATAAGGTCGGTTACATCGACTTCCAGAATGTTCGCCATATGCCCCAACATTCTGGCGTTTTTACAACATAGTCACTGTTGTGTTCATTTTACTAAAACATTTTGAGTACAGAACAAATTATATTCAGCGTGGTGTAAATTGCAGTTGAAATCGCATTAAACAACAGCTCTGTGTCGCCGGATATAGCCTTACCAAGTTCCCTCCCCTACGTTTTATTAGAGTTTTGCCGGACCATACGACAGTACTGAGCAGCAATATTCACTCATCTTTTTGCACTCCTGAGTTTTGACGATAAGAGGAGACTAACGATTTCGGTAAAGTTCGTGACATATCATCCTATCCCAATTGCCTAGTTCGATGCTCATGATGTCAGTCACTGGATTGTCTGGTCCAGAGTCTATTATTTACAGACAACCGCCATAAAGCAGGAATATTGCTGCGTGAAACTTTGAACAATAAAAATCCCATCAAGCAAGTTAAACAGGTCACCTAAGCTGAAATACATTTTAGGAAAAGACTATAAATTCATTACAAATAAACACACAGCCACACATGTGTTCATTGTCTCATTACATGACCCAAATTGAAAACTATAATTGATATCAAGTGAATGGTAAAATGTCGTTCCTATGTCAACTCAACCTGTTCTCATTTCTTTAAAAGCTTGTTGATGCTGAACCGTATTGCTCATGGCTGACTCCTCAAGACTTGCGTTAAGCGTGATGGCTTTTCGCAAATGTAAAGAAAACTACAGCGGGGTTAAATTGAATTATGTGACCTTGACCTTTCTCCCCGATTTCCTGTTCAAATCGGGACTAGAAATACAACTTACGAGAAATCGAACAGCACAATGGTGTGGCTAAACGAACACTAACTACAAATCGATGCTTGAGGGCAGCAAGATTTCCGAGCAAGGGGACACTTTATCAAGTGATTAATCCATTATATCGATTAAATGTGCAGTGGACGCGAAAATATTCAGTAGACGTGACAATTAAAATTTCTGTAGCGCCATGGTGGTCAGATCGTGTGCTTAGCCACATGTTTCATTGATTATTACTTTTGTGATCAGTATCCCTTTGAAACGTTATCTTGGACCCGTTGCTTGTCAGTGTCCTTATAGACGTGTCCCTCAAGGTGTCATCCACCACCTCATGTAGATGTCTATGATATTTATCACTAAAGTCAGTTACGAATTCATCTATGAAATAGGCTGACAATTTTGAGACCATCTCTTGAACATGGTCTTCCTGAGTGAGTGAGTTTAGTTTTATGCCACACTCAGCAATATTCCAGCTATATGGCGGCGGTCTGTAAATAATCGAGTCTAGACCAGACAATCCAGTGATCAACAACGTGACCATCGATCTGCGCAATTGGGAACCGATGACATATGTCAACCAAGTCAGCGAGTCTGACCACCCGATCCCGTTAGTCGCATCTCACGACAAGCATTGTCCCCTTTTATGGCTGGCGTGGGTTGCTGAAAGCCTATTCTATCCCGTGACCTTCACGGGTTTGGTCTTCCTGAATTCCCATGTGTACTGAAAATCGTCTTGGGGTATTGAGAAACATCTCTGATTTTGTCCTTATTCCTACATTTCCAAGAACAGTGCAATATCAATTCGACTTCATGTCAACGTTGCGCAAGTTGTCTATGTGTCTTGATCATCCAGTGATATACAGAAGAAATCATATTTCATGATCAAATGCTACAACTTAGAAACTCTAAATTGCGTCAGGTTTTCACAGGCCTGTTACCGTCTCAATACCGAAATAAAAGAAGCAAAGGATTACACTGTCAGATATGTGAATTAAGTTTTGCATTAAGGAGGTGCGTAAACAGCCAACTTCTTACATAAAGGTGGTCTAAACAACGATATTGCTTAGCTGAAAGATTCTGACAATATTCTTTGAGAGTCGCTAAATTACAACTAATATTTAGAAAAAAATATCGAGGTTAACAATCTAAAGTCGGACATGGCCCAGACGATGTGTCACTTTGACCAAGCTCCTGGAACAAGAACTATACCATTCTAAGAGTAACCTGCAGCTGTTTCGTTATGGTATCACAAGTTCGGGAGACCTTCTTGAGGGCTGCATTCGAAGTGCTCGGTATAAACAACCATGCGTCCACTGACCTTGTTAATATCCACAGACCACCCCGACATATTCCCAACCCGACGCCTGCTAATATGCCTAAACCAAGTTTTGCGCAGCTTGTGACAAAAACTCAGGAGTATTCGCAAAGTTCATACAAAATGTATATGACTACTTATGATTCTACCTGGAGATATATCACCTAGTTGAGGATCTCATCACTCCTTTAGAATTATTACTCTAGAAAAGAACTCGTGACCGAGTCATTTGGAAATTAAAAATGGATCTGTGATGATGGATTGATGATATGATATATTATATGTGAAAATATTAAAATCCACAATAAAAACTGTCCTTGACCCTTTATAATTAATGATGAAAATAAGGACTGAGTGAGTTTAGTTTTACGCTTCACTCAGCTATATATTCCAGCTATATATAAAATCGAGTCTGGGTCATCAGGTTTGGAAGGATGTGTTACATTTTGGGTCTTGCTTCATATGTAAGCACAGTGATACTTAGATGGGACTGACCTTTTCACACGACTTAGAAATATATGAGGCCAGTTTCATTGGTTTCAGAAAGACAAAGAAGTTTCCGGAAGGCTGTATGAGAAGAGACATGACTAGGTATTTCCTATAGTCATCGTGGGCTCAAAACATCAATAGTTTACCGTCTTCAATTTATCTATGGGGCTTCACTGATACAAGGGAAAAAGTCACTGATTACATCACGAACATATCGCATGCACGAACTGATAGAGTCCCAGTGGTTCTCTGTGGTAGAGTGTGTTTCTTTCCAGACAGGTTGATATTATATATGTTTAATTTTCACATGGTATATGTTTTCCGGTTTGTTAATTATTTCCATTTGTCTGGCGCTAGGCTATTGGAAACAGGCTCCTGGTGTATATGACACGTAATAAGGAGCTAATGCTGCAATTATAAGTTGAAAATCTATTATTCTCTTTGTTTCTAAATCTAACGTTTAGCTTATGGCTGGGTAGCACATGTACAGTAACCTAGCAACCTTCACGTAGCGTTAAGTCTATATTGTATGGAACCATTTACTTCACTAAGTTCAAGCAACCAGGTTTTGGATTTTCAGCCACCGTATGTCAAATGGGTTTGTTCACACATGGTGATAACTTACTGCGGCATAAATTAAATGTATATGCCAAATAACAACTGATACACAGAAAACTAATACAATAGTTTCCACGTTTAGGCTCCATAAACCAAGATCTTCATTGTTGTAAAGTTAACGAACAGATTTAATACAAGCACCAATTAAATTGAGCATAATGAATATGAAGTGAGGGAGTGAGTTAAAATTGTAAGTCACGCTGGCAATGAATACAACAATATAATACAACAATATATAGTTATAGAGTTACAGGAAATAAAACAAAACGTCGCGTTGGTTGCACATAACACATTATAATTTTGTACGTTCGTGGTGAACGAAAAGATCATCAAACATGTTCAAATCTGTAGAACCACCCACCGTGTCATGGCCGATCTCCGGTCTCCGGTCAGAGTAGCCCCAGACCCAGTGTGAGACACACTCCTAAGTGATTTGTTAATTGTGGCTCATTATGGATAAATGAATGTTGTTTACGCAGAAGCTAACATTATTGAAATTGTAGAACGTCAGCATGCGATTAATGAACCTGATTACTCATTTTGAGAGTTACACCTTAGCCCAGTCATACATGGAACTTAAACGGTATGCTACTGCAAAAGTTATTTGTGACAATGTGTTCGATCACTGTAAGATGAATTGAAAAGCATACTGAGATGCACGCACACACACATCACATGAGCAAAGACCCACATGTGCAGTATATCATTACATAGAGATTGTGTGCAAGTTGTTTAGTATAGTCTAAACAAGACAATCCCGTGATCCGTATTAAGAATTTTGAATCACGTCATGGTCAGATAACAATCACAGCACCATATCATCTGATCCATCAAGGTTCCTCAGGAGACCCGCATAAGAGGCAAGCATTAGACATCGATCATAACTCTCAATGATCCACCAGTTTTCTCCAATCCAGACATTCACTGACCTCATGTTACAGTACGATGACATTCGCGCCTTAGCAGAATGAACTTAATCACCTCAAATTATGTGGTCAATACGTCATAAAAATAGTTTCATTTAATTTGCTAAAGTTACTGGCTAACAAAACAATCTCCGCTACTTGAGCTGTATACCAAAATAATTTTCACAATGGGGTTCTGCCCATTACCAGACGGAAGATGACTATCCAAGTTCTATCTTCTTATAATTCAGTCTTAGAAACCCAAATGACAGAGGCTTAGAGTGCCACGCACAGGAACGCCATAGCGTCCGGAAATTCAGTCAGTGTCGTAAAGAGGAGTTTATAGCTAGTAGTTAAAACGATCTTGCCAATAACATACGAATAAAATAGTCGCAACCATGCTTCTAGTCTGACGTTGAGTCATATATCCCAAATGTAAAGGGAAGCTGAAGCCCAAATTTTCCAGGAAGCAATTCGTGCAGGGATTCCTGACAATGACAAAGGTTTTATGGTGTGTGTATTCCTTGGGGTAAAATAACAATGAGCTAGGTAATAGACTCGGGAATTAACTTCTTTGGCACATGCTCATAAATCCTGATTGGCTTCCGTTATCTTCTTTGACAGCCAAACAATCAGAAACACGATATGCTACACGACCTGACGACTGTATTGAAAATCAAGGCAAATACAATGTTTGTGCTTTGATATTTTTTCATTTTGTTTTATATGAATTGAATTGTGTGCTAATAGGCAGACGGATAATTCTATTTATCTTACCTCACACACGAATGTCGCTTTCTGATTGGCTAAGCGCTATTCTATTATTTTCAATGTAATACGCTTACAGGCGATGTATTATTTTCAACGTGCACCGCTGGGAATTTCGAACTCTTCTGGTGCTTCGTGGTAGTACTTTTTTATCTCGATAATATTCAATCACGTATAAAGCACGAAAATTACTGATGTTTTCTGATTGAAAATCGATGGAAGGGAGATGACTCTAAATCTGTTTACCTTGTGTCGTCTGCAAAATGGCAATTCGCCTCGCATTCAACAGAAGTGCTTCAAATAGTTCAAAATTAAAATTCAGGTGTTCGGTAAGATAAATACGTTGTTCACTGGTCCCTCGGGGTCCATGCGGGCTCGGGGAACATAACGAACCCTATTTACGGAGAGAGGAGGTTTGTGTGTGGCTAGTCGTGGCTGTCTTGTGCTGAACAGATACGTGTATATGTGATGGAGATGAACATGTGATAGATATTGAGACAGGCAAAGACTGAAGGGAGGCATTGGGTAAAGAGGTGTCCGTACACAATACCATGTTTAAGTACCTCGTTGTCTATTCTTATGCGTGTTTGTGTGTGTCAGTGTGCGTGTATTTGTGTTCCCACAGTGGTAAGCAGACACCGAACAAAGGGACGAATACAGTCGAACTCAGTAGTTTAACAGGCAGATTGCAAGTTAGGCAGTTCTTCAAACACGTTCGGAGGTAGCGAAGCCATCTGTTGCCAGAGATACAGCAAATGAGAGCCTTATAGATAGCTGTTCGGGCGTCTCTTGACGAGCTTTAAGTTTGACAGATATATGAACATACAAACAGGAAAGACATCTCACAGTTCCTTGTTTCTGATTCGTCCTTCTTTGATATCCTAGGGGTGACTTTCCCATATTGGCACATTCAGCGACCAAATGTCTCGCGAACAACATGATTGTGCTTAATTGGTTACTCAGACAACAGCGCGATGGGTCCCCGAGGAAAGTGTGAGACTAAGGCTGTCCATTGCTTAGCTACTCTGGTCTATAACATAATTACAGTGTCGACCTCTGTCCCCTTATTAACAGAAATAGTGATCTATTCGTCCTGTACTAACATTTCAAACATCTCCCATGGGCCAGTGATAACCTTGAAGGTTGGTCAAACATGTCCCGACGCCTTCCGCTTTACCAGAGTGAGACCGGAAGTCTAATTATTTTTCAGTCATATCATGACAAATGACAATAAGACATCCACTACATACAACGTAGACAACATGTTAAATGTATATTGAAAAGAATCTGCCCAATGCATACAGGACAACTCCAGTACTTAACTGACGTTGTGTTGATAGTAAATAAATAGGTTACTGGACGTCAGAGCAAACAAAACATTGAGATGAGTACATGTGGTTGTCAGTCGCAAATATATAGCCCTTGCACAGTAAGGATGGAATTGTAAAATATATACGCTATTCTCAGGTTTTTCTCACAAACCAGAAAAAGCTTCTTTTATGTCTCAAAAATCTTTACACCAAAACACACCCTGCATTGGTGTTATTCCTGACTTTGACTTAAGTCGATATATTCCGTGTAACGTTATATTCTGCCAGTCATTGTTTTGTTTACACTTGCCTTTGGGTCATTGGCTTGTAGGGAAACTACCAAAGGTCAACATAGGTTCAATCGTTCAATGTTTTGCAGGTCATTAGCAGACTATAGAACCTGCCAACAAAACAAAAAAGAACGTTAACAATCGACCCCGTTTAGGTCAACGACAAGAGTACTGGATCGATTGGTCGTTAACCAAGCTCGAAGAAATCGACCACAAACAGCGAGAACAATTGCTGCGAACTTTTATTGGGCTTCTAGAGGACAAATTACGTACAGACGATTGGAAATCGTCTACGTGAAGCTCGTCACCTTCCTTAATGGCCACATGTTGTTCCGCCCTTCAGCAATCTCCTTCTTGACAACAGAAATCAGTGATGTAGGGAACATTGAAACAGGCTGGAAGCGTCGCTGTCAGTGTGTCATGTTTTCAGGTTAGATTCAGTTCACCTTGCACTTCCTTGATAGGCATGGTACAGACGTGTGTGCGAAGTCGAAACAAACATCAAGGCAATGTCAACTTGCTGCCACCTGAAACATTTGGTGGAGGCACCACTCTGATTAAATGAAAACCCAACTGGCTCTTTACTGGTCAAGAAGTGCTACGAAACAGAACTGCCCGGATAAGATAATGACGTACTTTGTTTTGTCTTCTTTAGGATGAAACTGCTTGTGTTCATTATGCATAAATCGTCAAAACTCAACACCGGCACCACAACATCCATAGAAACCATGGCCCACAATGATCCCAAACTATTGCTGTCGCAAACATGATAAGGCGCCGGCCGGTCTGCCTGCACATGGCTGAACGTTACAGTAGGGCTAAAACTGAATCCCTCAATTCAGTATTCCTCTCATCGGATGAATTAATTTTTGAAAATCGTAATATAAGTTATACTACATATTCAAAAGTTTTGTGTTATCTTTCCTCGTGGCCTTGCATTTATCTACTCTACTTCACTACCAGTACAATTGAGTTCCAAGTTCGATACTTCATAATAGTGACACCGGTAGGTAGTAGCATCCCTCAAAAGATTGGAATTTATTAGTCATTTCTATGTATCTATTAGTTAGGTGGAGTACGATTTCGAAAACGCAAATCTACTGAAATGACCGAAAGAACATTCAAAGAGAAACATGCATCTTCTAGATCAACGGTTCTAAGAGGTTTGGTTCATCTTTGATTTCAGAGATAGCATTACGACTGGGTAGATAGGGCATGGTGACTGCCACAAATACTTATCACTTTGTTGGAAGTTACAAAATGTTAAGTCCACCACTCACACAAATTAAAACTTGGTCGATTTTCGACGAGCGGCCTCTGTCACAACTGAGGGCAAAACTGTGGATTGAATCAAATCTGATTGAACTTTCCTTTTCAACGAGCTTAGCTCCCATTTAACGAATACTAACAAGACCTTCTCGTGGCACGGTCCTGTCGGAAAAGACACTCTTTAAATGATAAAACATAATGCCATAAAAATATCACAATTTGGATCTCTTTGATGCCCACACCATCAGTCATGATCACTATTTTCCTTCGTTATTCCCCGAGGCCGGATGAAAGTTCTAACCGTCAATCAGTGAAAATATAAGGAGGATATGGATCGACAAGGGATCTTGAAACAACATGGAGCATATTTCAAATATGTTATCATTTGGTAATCGAGTATTCAAAACCTTTTCAGTACGAAGACGTTCATTTCTATCCATCAGAAGTTAATTAGACGAAATTCTATAAACTGAAACAAACATTTTTTCGAAAACAACAACATCACACAGACAATGAACACCAGGAAGACATTGACACTACTTGAGGTAACAGGTTTAGTTCTGGATGCACCTTGTTCTTGAAAACTCTGGAGGGACTTATTGTCTTGTTTTCTGAGGGCAGTCTGTAAATACTCAGGACTTATTGTCTTGTTTTCTGAGGGCAGTCTGTAAATACTCAGGACCTATTGTCTTGTTTTCTGAGGGCAGTCTGTAAATACTCAGGACTTATTGTCTTGTTTTCTGAGGGCAGTCTGTAAATACTCAAGTCCGGACCAGACACGTAACAGGTGAAAGAGATGCGATGACATGAGTCAGCCATGTAAGCGAACCTGTTTCGTGTTAGTCGCCTCGGACACCAAGCACGGGTTGCTGAAGAACATTTCTATCCCGGATCTGCATGGGTAAAATTGAATTTCAGATGATAGTGAGTCCCTTTGTCTTATACTTTCTAGCATCAATTGCATACAAAAGTTTGATTTTTGTCTGTGGCCATCCTAATTCACACCCAAAATGCTCTTCAAACGAAACATATTAAGAGGCGTATCCGGCGTACCAAGCCAACTGACTATAACTAGTCAGTGATTTAAGCATGCATCTACGTTCAAAGCAGGTCTCAGTTATTCAGTGATGAGAGAAGGCAAATATCTTATGCTATGATAACATAGCATAACACCGACATTAAGCGTTAGATGTCGCATTTGCATTACAAAATATATATTATCCTACCTTTACTACAAAGCAGAATGTGCCTCTCTACTTTGAACCACAGTTTCTATTCCACAATGCCTCTTTCAACTTGGTATTTCGTTACAGATATTTTTTTCCAAAGCTCTGTCAGATTATAAGTCTTCTCTATCCCTGCGTTTCATCCTTGCTGACACTGCAACATATGAAAGTTAATTAGGGGAGTTAAAGGGCGCATTTTAAGGCACTCCAGCTTCAGATGAAAGGCGTGCATGTGGTAATGAGATCTTCGTCGGTCTCCCCTGTAACACCTCTCAGAAAGGTTCTTATCGTAGCGTCTTCAAGACACAATGATCATAAATTAATTAGCTTTGACTGAGTCTGCCATTCTCGAAGTATCCCTTACAATATTCTGTCACGTTTTGGTGTGACTTTGTTGTAAGTAAGTGACAGTTCGTTGGTATACTGATCCACTGGAAGTATTTCGGCTACTGTGACACCAACGTATGACAACGTGGACATGTACCACCATGGTGGTAAAAAAGTAGGCTAAAGCTGAAATACAAAAAGTATATAATGAGCGATGGCACACTGTGAGTAATGCTGCTTCAGAAAAGTCATATTTGTCCTTTGGTACAGTTCCAGAAGACCAACACATCCAGATATCTATACTGAGGAACATATTTCAGTTCCTAAACATGTATGATATAAATAACTTGAAGATACCTTCTTCCTGCAACAGTGTATGGTCTACTAATCTAATCGTTTTTCTTCTTTGTTGTTTTACGTCGCACTTCCCAACATTCCTGCCGCATGGCAGTGGTCTGTAAATAATCGAGTTTGGAGGAGACAATCCAGTGATCAAGAGAATAAGCATCGATCTATGTAATTGGGATAAAGCAACACGTGCCAACCATGTCAGCGAGCCGCACCATCCGATTTTGTGTAGTAGCCTCTTGCAACATGCATGGATTGCTAAAGATCAATTCTAACCAGGATCTTTACCAAACACAAGTAGATGCGGTTTATTCCACGTACGACGAGGTTTCGGCGTTGATTCTAACATCTTTATCATGTACGTGAAAGAGTAACAATTGTGGAAGAATCTGCCGTTTTATAAACAACAGATCCCCTAACTACAATAGAGTGAACACAAGGCATTTGTCTTTGTTTCACAATGTTTGCAACCATGTGTATAAAATCTTATATGGCAAATGTGGACGTTATCTCAGTCTGTTTTATGATTGTCTCACCATGAACTGTGTTACTATCTGGTTAACACGTGTTAACATTTCCACTAGTTATGATGTAATACATTTACAGGGAGGAATTGCAGTTTATGGACTTATTGCGTAGTTATAAATGTCATTCCCCCTTCCGTCGATTCACCCAACTGTACTAGACTAGCAATACTGACTCATCCGTTTCAAATGCTGATTCCAACAGTCAACATTGGCTAAATTCGAGAAGCACCAGTCTCTGCTGGTCACATGTTTTAGGCCACAATTGTGTACAATCGAGTTTAAAAGTAGCTATGGTAGCCTTGGAGACGAATGGTGTATGGAAACGGTTTTTTATGTTTGTGAATGCAGAACAAGGACTGCATATTCAGTAATGTGTATTGTTTATGATCAAGTGATAGTTATTATGGGTCGCATTTCGTATCATTGGTAATAGTATTTCATCGCCACGCCTTTTAAGGGAGCGCTTGAGAGTTGCCTCCCTTTGGTGTGTTTTGGCTGTTGGTAAACACGTGGCCGATCGCGAAGGTTCCATTCTTCGCTGGAATACTCAAGAATCAGTCACTGTGTATATAAAGGTTGGTTGTTGTGTTGTCGGGACACACACACGGGCTTACGCGGAGTAATACAGTTGTGTCATCATTGGGCTATCTACATCTATCTACCTCTTTATCTACATTCAAGAAAGCTCGCTGTGAAAGATTTGGTGGAAAATCTCAGACTTGGTGAGTTCATATTACATTTGTGATCCATTACTTTAGATTTGACTCAGTTGTTTCGTACTAGAAACCTCTATTGTGAATCTTGCTGTTTGTCCGCTGAATACATAATATTGAATATTTTAGACTTCTCGGTGTTATATTCTGAGGGGATTTCTTATACATTTTGTCAAGGCAAATTATTAATCGTAACAAAGGTCACTTGCGAATTAGACTCATAGTATCATCAGATTTTAGTGCCGATTATGGCCACTAACAGGATCCAAGGCTGTTCAAAAATAGACTATGTCATCACGACCTTTAGGGCATGAAGTTTAGAACTTAGGACATGATTTACGAAAAGCAAAGCTTTGCGTCACTGGTTTCAAACTGGCGACTTCCATTCCAGACAACTACGGTCTGTAACAAGTATCGATTCTCAATTCAAATATATTGTGGAATGTCCAATCTGCAACCCAGTTTGTATGGCACTACGCTCTGCCGACCTTGGATGCTCAAGTCTCTCCCGTTTGAAATGTTTATCAAATTTACGAGAGAGATGCGGAATCAATTCGAGGCTCGAAGCAAGATTTTTTCAGGTTGAAAAATTTGCTCACATTTCAACTGGGCAAATGAGTGGCTGGAAGGTCGTGCTGGCAAGTTTAAGGCGCCATTGCGACAATACGAACTAACACCTGAAATTGACAAAAAGCATTTTCCCCTAATTGTTTCAGATTATGTATCAAAATGCATGTGTGCAGGCATAGTGGCACATTCCGATGTTTAAGTATTGTGTCACTGTTACGGAACATATAAATTGCCGATATGTCCATGTGATAGAGTAGATGACGTCATTCCCGACGACGTCAATGTGATCGCTGGGTTTAACTGCGTACGTGCTCAGTTTAACTGCGTACGCGTTGGAATGTCATCACGTCACATAGTGTTATCTAATGTAATATTTAAGTGGACATGCTATGCAGTGTTTCCTCCCTTAGTTAACACTGGGTCAGCTGATGGATTTGATCTAATGGTCATTCTTTCCCATTTGCGTAGATAGATGAACACGATGTCAGCCACTAGACGGTGTCTATGGACTCAATCATTACATCACTGAAATTGCGCTGACGGCGACGCTACACGACAAACATCAAACTGATAATTGTTCACACCTTTCGTCAATGATTCCCTCCATATTTAGGCAGGTTGTGATGTAAGTGAAATTCTCACACTAGTTTGGCATCAGCAGCAGTCCAGTGTTCGCAGTTACGCAGAAACATGCGTTTTTCACGCGCAAAAATAACAAAACCACGCAAAACGTTTTTTGCTTGTTTTGGACGCATAGATTCTGATCGCCATAATTTTAAAAATTACCTCAAAACCGCAACAAATACACAAAGAATAAAGTTTAACATGATTCAGGATTGTACTGAAAATTTCACTAGCAAAAGATTTGGACTACATATTTATAATTTTAGCTGTGCACGCACTCGTATGAAACCTACCGTAATCACTGGATCATCATGTATAAGAGTCAACACTCATCTCCTGTATATTCCCAACATATATACGTAGGAACTGATGGATGGATGGATCTAGAACGTGCCACGTTTAAATGTATGTGACTGGCTGGATAATGAAGTGTCATGTTGTAATGATGCCATGTTGTCATGTTGTCATGCTGTCACACAGTATGTTGAAGATACTGCAGTGTAATGATTTTACCGCAATATTGCACTAGTGTAATACCGCTTGACGTATGACGTGAAAATGGTTCAAAGTTGTGACGTCACAATGCTAATGCCGATGTCGCAATTTTACTAGCCCTTGCTTGACACACAGAAAGCTGAGAGTGATCACACCGTAGGGAATTTTGCGGCAGTTTCTGTCAATTTATGTTGGCGAGTAATAAACAGAATACTAAACTCGCTTCCGTGAAATATCATTTTTATTAAACTCGTTTAATATTTAGTATCAAACTCGCTTTCGCTCGTTTAATAAAAATGGTATTACACGGAAGGTCGTTTAGTATCCTCTATGTACTTGATCTACAATACAATCAAAGTGGACTTAAGTTTGTTTTTGTTTTGTTTTTTGTTGTTGTTTTGTTTTGTTTTGTTTTGTTTTTGTTTTGGGGGGGTGTTTGGGAGGGGGTTGGGGGTGTTTGTTTTTTCACCAACTAGTGTTTGTTGTAATGTCAGGTTAAGTAGTAAAGTGGACATTTTACGAGCGTTTCAAATTTCTTCTATCTTCTCAACTATTCAGGTAATGCCGCGTGTAGTGTTTTTTGTAGATTCTAACATCTTTATCACGTTACCAAGCAACCGGACAATGCAAACTAGCATTCAGATATTGGCTTTATATTTTTTGCTGTCTTTTCGAGGCAAGAGACACATTAACTAAACTGAGTGGAAATTGGTATGGTTGAACCCTTTTAGAAGCGGAGCTGTATACTAGTATATAAGTAATGGGAGAATTCATTTGATGTGCACTGGAAACAAAGGAACTTTAAACCGTGTCTGACCGGTTGCGTGCGTGCGTGTGTATCCTGACATTATATTACGCATTTACTCTGTCCAACACAGGGTACAAACGAATAGCTCAATAACTAGTATAGGTGCCTCAACATACCACCATTCTCGCCGCCAACCAACATGGAGTAATAAGGCTGATGACTGTACATGATGTATTACTGTGTATCAACTATGTATCATTTCACGAAAAGCGACCTACACCGTACAAGCATGTACTTGTGAATTGCTGGAACATATCTGGTTGGACCGGAATCTGTTCCACATCTCATTACTGTTTACTTTTCTCTTTTGGAGTTCAGGTTCAGCTGTTTCATCTTTTGTGACTAATGGGTTGGCACTGATAACTTCAATCATGTTTTTCGTTTGTTTTGTTTGTTTGGGGGTTTTTTTAAGGGGTGTTTTGTTTTTTGTTTTGCGTTTTGGGTTTTTTTTTGGGGGGGTTGGGGGTTGGGGAGTCTTATTTTATCTTATTAAATTTTATTTTTCTTTATTTGTTTTCAGGGATTTTTTGGGTGTTGTTTTTTGTTTTTTTGTTATTTATTAACTTTTTTTGTTGTTGTTTTTATTTATTTATTTATTTATTTATTTATTTATTTATTTATTTATTTATTTATTTATTTATTTATTTATTTATTTATTTATTTAAGGGGGGGTTCTCGTGAACCAAATTAGTAGCAGACTGCTGGCGATATTGAGGCATAATTATTGTGTACAAAAGACAATTACATGACCAACTTGCTGGTGGCAGTATGATGCGGACACCGCAAGATTTGTTTGTTATTTGATTAACATTGCACTCAGCAGTATTCCAGTTATATGCATGTTGTCTGTAAATAATCGAGTATATGCCAAAAGATAACGTAATCAACATTATTATCAGTATCATTACCTATGCATTTGATGTAAGATGACATGTCAACCAGCCATCGAGCACGACCATCCGATCCCGTTAGTCGTCTCTTACGACAAGCATATATTGGTGACGACCATATATAACCCGGATCCTCACGTGTCGGTTTCACAGCACGGTTGCCGTGTATACGGCAGCGATCCTATAAGGAATACTAGAATCTCCACACGGACCCCCGTAAAACCCTTCACACAGACAAGACGCCACAAAGTAAATCTAAGTGAACTGCTTATTTGCTTGGAGATTTATTCAGATTAACCATGCGGTTGTAATATCGTATTAGTTCTGAAGCTTTTGTTTGACTACGAGATCGATTTACACATGTTTGATATAAATATACACACAGACACCCAGAAAATTATATTTATTGAGACACATGACCAACATATACAACTACAGACTATCACGGTACAAAATGAGTTTCTGAAGCAGACGTACAATATCTTCAAAGGACAGAACAACATTCTTCGAGAGATTGTATAAAAATTCTCAAAGCAATTTTTATGTAACAGCTTATTTCGAGAGTGCGAAACAACAGCGTTGTTGTACATACTTGCATTTGATATATCGTATTTTGATATAAATTGACTACTTTGTAGTCATATGGTAAAAGTACCCTTTTCACATTTATTTAATGCACGGTAATCACCCTCTATTAATTCTACCAGAGTACACAGTCAGCTGCCAGTAAATCTAGTTTAGTCTAGATTTATTTGAAGATTTGGCCCCTTGTTGAAACTAACACGTACTTTCTTGGCATTAGTGTGAAATGTAGTCTGCATCAAAATACTGGATCAAACCTAACTTCTAAAATTAACAAAGTAACATTCAATGGAAAAGTATCCTTCCATAAAAAACGAGTTATGTTTCATCTTGTTGGAATTTGTTTTATTCAGTAAGCATTACTCAAAGAATTTATAACACAGTTTTGTTATAATATCACCCACTACGTAAATAATTCGAGTTATCTGAGGTTTGATGAATATAGAATATATAAACGTCAGGAATCTTGTACACTATCATATAGTGTTTTTGTGGGTTTTTTATGTGTAAAATAATACCGGTCTAAATGCATCTTCAATTAACTCATGTTTAGGGACTGTTGTCTTAAAGAGAAATACATTCGTTTCCCTAATCAAACAGCTCCACAATGATGCTGTAGTTCACCTCACAGACTCCACCTGCACAGTCCTTACGTTGTGGCATCATATGATCAAACTGTAAATTCCTGTCGTACACATATGTAAAACTGCAAATAAAGGTTTATAGGATAACCAACTACAAATGACGAGTGAATGGTCAAAGCATGACTTTGTCCATAATGGTAGACAATGACAATTTACAAAAGGACGTAAAAACAGCACTTAAACAGAACCAGCTTGTTGTTCAGATGACTTTACAACGACTTTACTACTTTACTACTTTGCGTTGATACTTCAGTAGGTCTCTAAATATTCCTGTCCATCTCCTGTGACACAGGAGCGTTTAGGGGCAGCAGGATAGCCTAGTAGTTAACGCTTTCGCGCGTCACGCCGAAGGTCCGGGTTCTGTTACCCACATGGATACAATATGTGAAGCCTATATCTGGTGTTCCCCGCAGTGACATTGCTGGAACATTGCTAAAGGCGCAGTAAAACATTTACTTATCCGCTCATCCTTCTTGATGATAGCAATTAAATCATTGTAGGTGCTTATCCTTCAACATCTTTGGCTTAATGAATGCAGAGATAAACTGCAGTCATGGCATTTGTTCTCCCCTTTTGTCGCATATAACTGATGTTACTATTGCCCCTACTATTGGTGTAATTAACACAGAAACTAGCCATAAGCTTAATATAAAGGAAGAAAACAAACTGGGGCTCTGAAGAAAGAGGAACGTACCTATTCAGAATCAGCGTCGACCTCACAAATACTAAACGGAATAAAACGGGCTTGAAGTATTCGCCATATGAGTTCAGGAAGTAGATGTGGAGATGTCATTCCACAGAAACAAAACTTACCCTTTAAAATTAGTGATTATCAGTTGGTCTCCGATATCATTGACGGTGAATACCATCACCCGCGTTTTTTCGTTAACCTTTTGGATGTTCATGGCTGTTTCCTTCTGTGTTTCAATATCCATTATGTGGACATCCTTATATCTCTTTCCAATTCTGAATATACGTTTGCCTGCAATATAACACGGCACATGTATTGGGTATGAAGGCCACAGGCCAAAACTGACCGGTTGTGTTTCACCTTTTAGGACATTAATACGTGATATAATGAAGACGAAACAATAATCGGACATATAACTTAGCCAAACATTTTAGCATAGCAGTAACATTCTTCGCCAACCTCCGTGGTGCTAAGAGGAATGCTGTGATCTGTTGTACTTACCATTATATGTCAGAAAATTCCAAACAAAACCATGCCACCCCATGTCATTATATACGTAAGGCCATACGTCATACAAAAAAAATCAATGTTAGAACTGTAAGTCAGTATCCAACCACCATTAAACTAGGAAACTATGATATTGTGTGTTGATTGAAAATGTGAAAGAAAAATTTTGACCCTGAATCATCCAACTTGCAAGAAAGACCTAGGCAATATCTCGGGTATAGTAATCATCACACACAGTGTTGGCCTTCTGGTAACTGGACACATCATGTGCGATGAGAGACAATAACAAGTTACCATATGTATACAAGAGAAAGGTGTAGGAATGTCTCCAATGCTCACTGAGAGAGAACCCTGCATAACGTGAATGTTTAACCTGAGGTCATACTTTGGTATACGAACAGGATGTCAAGTCTATCACAAAGTCAACACAAAGTATCCAAATGTTTACCTTCAAGGTCTAGTGATATCCATCGCGCCTCCTCAGTCCTGAATATCTTTCGTTTTTCCCCTTGGTAATTACAGCGAAATATGTTCTTCATATGTCGATGATGAAAGTAGATTAGCCTGTAATTACGATTCAAGGGGTTTTACAAGCAGATAAGTGTCATCAGCTAAGTTGTATGGTTGACATAATTTAGATGGCACAAACACAGCATACGTGGCTACAAAGTCAAACACCTTAGATCACGTTTCTTTGGTAAAGCTCATCATCAGCTCAGGGCCCTCGGCCCCTCTACGCGCAGCCCAGACAGCGAATGGGACTTCTCCCAGGAAACACTGCCTAGTCGAACCCACCGAGAACTTTCCGGAGAATATGGAGGCTAACCAACACTGCAGCCTCCTGCATTGCCCAGATTATCAGAAAGGCTGTGCTCCCGGTGGAGAACCCGGGCATTCTCCTGATCTGCGCCAAGAAATCAGGAGGTACCTGACCAAGGGAACAATGGGAAGCCTGACGACAGTGAACTTGGGATGCAAGCGAGACATTTCAAAGGCGAGGTCCGCACATTTATCATGCTTTTCCTGAATCTTATATATTATTATTGCATTTCTGTTCCATTTCTAAATATCTGTGGAGGTCCGGGGTAGAAAAGGCCTTCAGCAACCCATGCTTGCCATAAATGGCAACTATGCTTGTCGTAAGAAGCGACTAACGGGATCGGGTGGTCAGGCTCGCTGACTTGGTTGACACATATCATCGGTTCCCATCGATGTTGATGCTGGTGATCACTGGATTGTCTGGTCCAGACTCGAGTATTTATAGCTGGAATATTGCGTGTGGCGTAAAACCACAAACTAAACTCACTCACTCCATTTCTACATTTAGTTATATTCTAGGACACGTGTTGACATATATAATAACTCTCGGTATTGTGGTCGTTTGCAAGTAGGTCATGAGATATTTGCTAGGACGTTAAGAAAAAAACAGATTTATAGGATTTAGAGGTTTTCGTTTCAAATATCAAAATACAGAAGGCAGATGTTTGCAAGTGGAAACCCGATTAGATCATGTCAAGCTGGCGCTTCTAGTACAGAAAAAAGAGTCTCATTTTCTATTGATGTGTTGACATTGTGGTGACAAGAGAAAATAACCTCTGAAAGTGTGGGGAAATCTCATAGCTTGTGTCGATTTATGTTTATGATATGTACTCCTGACAATATTTTAAAAGCGTTTGCTATTATTTCTACTTCTATACAGCTATATGAGTGATGTAAAGAGATCAATGAATACATTTCTATCTTGAAACTCACTGACACATTTTCCTTTAAGTCAGTGTTCATTAGGAAACATAAATGATATTTTACGATGTCCTGAATAAAACTACATTAGTTTTCTTCACAATTCAGTCTTCATGTCTCACAACATGTAATCACTTACTGTCTTTTGGTATCAAGTGCTACCTTGCTCAACGCATCAAAACTCTCCAGAATCTTTTTCCACAACATGTCATAACTTTTCTCATCTTCACGAGGCATCATTGATGCCAAGCCTCTTCCAGTGATGAGAAAAAGACGCTTTTCTTTCGCATCATACCCTATCCCGCTGACTGCAAAATTGTACGGAACACATAGAGAGTTTGGCTATAATAAAAAGGTAAATAGCGAAATGTAAATGTTGTGAAAATAGTAAGCGATACACGCGATAGAGTCCATTCTACCCGGTTTTAACTTACGTTAGTGTGACCACTTTCTAAATATATCCCTGTTCATAATATATATAACGTAAATATTGTTGATGTCATAAACATATTCTATCAAAAACGTATTCACGGTGACCCGTGAAGGTAGAATACGCCTTCAGCAACCCATGCTTTCAATAAAAGGCGACTATGCTTGTCGTAAGAGGCGACTAACGGGATCGAATGGTCAGGCTTGCTGACGTGGTTGACACATGTCATCGGTTCCCAATTGCGCAGATCGATGCTCATGTTGTTGATCACTGGCTAGTCTGGTCTAGACTCGATTATTTACAGACCGCCGCCATATAGTTGGAATTTTGCTGAGTGCGTCGTAAAA